>NW_027363480.1:0-600000 GCF_046119375.1 Phyllobates terribilis | reverse complement strand
CCCATATCTAGCCTCTCCTGTCCCATATCTGGCTTGTCCCGTATCTGGCCCATGTCGTCCTGTATCTGGCCCGTCCCATATTTGGCCCGTACCGTCCTGACCTGTCTCTGGCCCGTCCCGTGCTGTCCCTGGCCCCTCCCCTCCTGTCTATGGCCCGTCCTGTAATGTCTAGCCCGTCCGTCCCATATCTGGCCTGCTTAGTCCCATATCTGACCCGACAAGTCCCGTATCTGGCCAGTCCAGTCCCATATCTGGCCAGTCCAGTCCCGTATCTGGCCCATCTCTTATCTGGCACGTCTCGTCCCTTCACTATCTAGCCCGTCCTATCCCGTATATGGCCCAACCAGTCCCGTATCTGGCCCGTCCCGTATATGGCCCAGCGTGTCACGTATCTGGCCCATCACCATAAATGGCACATCCCGTTCAGTTTCTGTCCTTTCCCATCCCTGGTTCATGTCGTATCTGGCCCGTCCTGTCCCATATCTGGCCCGTCTCATATCTGGACCGTCCCGTATCTGGCCCATCCCGTATCTGGCCCGTCCCATCGCGTATCTGGCCCGTGCCGTCCCATATCTGGGCAGTACCGTCCTGTATCTGGCCATTCTGTCTATGGCCCGGCCCGTAATGTCAAGCCCGCCCATCCTGTCTCTGGCCCGTCCCATCCTGTATTTGGCCCGTTCCGTATCTAGCCCGTCCCGTCCTGTATCTGACCCGTCCCGTACCGTCTTGTATCTGGCCCATCTCGTCCCGTCCTGAATCTGGCCCATCCTGTCCCGTATCTGACCTGTCCAGTATCTGGCCGGTCCTGTCCCGTATCTAGCCAGTCCCGTCCTGTATCTGGCCCGTCCCGTCCTGTCTCTGGCCTGTCCAGTCCTGTGTCTTGCCCGTCCCGTTCTGTCTCTGGCCTGTCCAGTCCTGTGTCTGGCCCCTCCCGTCCTGTCTTTGGCTCGTCCCATCCTGTCTCTGACCCGTCCTGTCTTTGGCTCATCCCATCCTGTCTCTAGCCAGTCCCATCCTGTCTCTGGCTAGTATCGTCCCGTATCTGGCCCGCCCCGTATCTAGCCCATCCCGTCCAGTATCTGGCCCGTCCTGTCGCTGGCACGTCCCGTATCTGTACCGTCCCATATCTGCCCCATCCCATATATGACCTGTCCCGTATCTGGCTTGTCCCGTATCTGGCCCGTCCTGTTCTGTATCTGGTCTGTCTCGTCCTGTATCTGGCCCGTCCCATCATGTATCTGGCCCATACCGTCCCATATCTGGCCCGTACCATCCTGTATCTGGCCCGTCTTGTCCCGTATCTGGCCTGCCCCATCCCGTATCTGGCCTATCCCATCCTGTCTCTGGCCCGTCCAGTCCTGTCTCTGGCCCGTACCGTGCAGTTCCGTATCTGGCCCGTCCCATCCTGTACCCGGCCCATCCCCTCCTGTCTCTGGCCCGTCCCATACAGTTCTGTATCTGGCCCGTACCGTCCTGTATCTGGCCCGTACCATCTTGTATCTGGCACGTCCTGTTCCGTATCTTTCCTGTCCCGTCCCGTATCTGGCCTGTCCCATCCTATCTCTGGCCCGTCCAGTCCTGTCTCTGGCCCATCCCGTGCAGTTCTCTATCTGGCCTGTCCCATCCTGTACTCGGACCGTCCCCTCCTGCATCTGGCCCGTTCCGCACCATCCTGTATCTGGCCCATCTAGTCCCATCTTGTATCTGGCCCGTCGCGTATCTGGCTTGTACCGTCCCGTGTCTATCCTGTCGGGTCCCGTCACGTATCTGGTCTCTCCCGACCCATATCTGGCCCATCCCATCCTGTCTCTCGCCTGTCCCGTCCTGTATCTGGCCCGTCCCGTATCTGGCCCGTCCCTTCCTGTTTCTAGCTAGTCCCGTCCTTTCTCTGGCCCGTCCTGTCCTATCTCCGGCTCGTTCTGTCTCTGGCCCATCTCGTTCTGTCTCTGGCCCGTCTTGTCCTATCTCTGTCCCGTCCCGTCCTGTCTCTGGCCCGACCCGTCCTGTCCTGCCTCAGACCCGTCTGGTACTGCAGTGGCCCGTCCCTGGCCCATCCTGTATCTGGCCCATCCTGTATCTGGCCCATCCCGTCCTGTATATGTCCCGTCCTGTCTCTGGCCCGCCCCGTCCCGTCCTGTCTCTGGCCCGTCCCATCCGGTCTTTGGCCCGTCCCATCCGGTCTTTGGCCCATCCCATCCGGTCTTTGGCCCGTTCCATCTGGTTTTGGCCCGTGCCGTCCTCTGTGCTTTAAATTAAGGTGAGCTCAATAGTTAGAAAAGTATGATACTTTCTATAAATTATTAGCAAAATGTTTAAATGACACCTATTAAAAAACAGCCTCCTCCATATCCCCTCAAGCTGTCCTATCCATCACCAAGATAGGTGCATTTTCTGCCATTTAGGTAGAAGTAATCTTCAAACAATTTGCTTCTAATTTAGATAAAGTACCAGGAAGGTATATCATGCAAACTCTACATGTGATGTTTGCCTATTAAACAATAGTTGTAATATTTATTTGCAAAACTTCCATTTTCTCTATGCCTGTCCTACACTATTTAATTGTAACATCCCTGGCGGCGTGCTGGCATGGCTTCCCATCTCACACCATGCAAGACCGCCGACTTACCCACCAATCCAGGCTGCACACTGTGTTCCTCTGCTGGCTGTGTGCATGTGTCTTGGCTGCTTGTTGAGGGCGACAGCGGCAGCACTTCCTGATTTTTAAAGGAACAGTGCACGCATTCCTAATGTGTCCCCAGTCCTGTATCTGACCCATATCGTCTCTGGCCCGTCCAGTCCTGTCTATGGTCCGTCCTATTCCTGTCTCTGGCCCGTCCTGTATCTCTGGCCCGTCCTGTATCTGTACCGTCCCGTATCTGCCCCGTCCCATATCTGCCCCATCCCGTAACTGGCCTGTCCCGTATCTGGCTCGTCCCGTATCTGGCCCGTCCTGTTCCGTATCTGTTCCATCTCGTCATGTATCTGGCCCGTCCCGTCATGTATCTGGCCCGTGCCGTCCCATTTCTGGCCCGTACCATCCCGTATTTGGCCCGTCCTGTCCTATCTCTGGCTCGTCCTGTCTCTGGCCCATCTCGTCTTGCCTCTGGCCCGTCTTGTCCTGTTTCTGGCCCGTCCCATCCTGTCTCTGGCCCGACCCGTCCTGTCCTGCCTCTGACCCGTCCGGTACTGCAGTGGCCCGTCCCTGGCCCATCCTGTATCTGCCCCATCCTGTATCTGGCCCACCTCGTCTCTGGCCTGTCCCGTCCTGTATATGTCCCGTCCGGTCTCTGGCCCGCCCCGTCGGTCTCTGGCCCGTCCCATCCGGTCTCTGGCCCGTCCCATCCGGTCTTTGGCCCGTCCCATCTGGTCTTTGGCCCGTGCCGTCCTCTGTGCTTTAAATTAAGGTGAGCTCAATAGTTAGAAAAATATGATACTTTCCATAAATTATTAGCAAAATGTTTAAATGACACCTATCAAAAAACAGCCTCCTCCATATCCCCTCAAGCTGTCCTATCCATCACCAAGATAGGTGCATTTTCTGCCATTTAGGTAGAAGTAATCTTCAAACAATTTGCCTCTAATTTAGATAAAGTACTAGGAAGGTATATCATGCAAACTCTACATGTGATGTTTGCCTATTAAACAATAGTTGTAATATTTATTTGAAAAACTTCCATTTTCTCTACGCCTGACCTACACTACTTAATTGTAACATCCATGGCGGCGTGCTGGCATGGCTTCCCATCTCACACCATGCAAGACTGCCGACTTAGCCATCCAATGCAGGCTGCGCACTATTTGGCCCGTACAGTCCTGTATCTGGCCTGTCCCGTACTGTATCTGGGCCATCCCGTCCTGTTTTTGGCCCGTCTTTTCCTGTATCTGTCCTGTTCCATCTTGTCTCTGGCCCGTCCCGTCCTGTCTATGGCTCGTACTGTCCTGTATCTGGCCCGTCCCGTCCTGTCTATTTCACGTCCCATAATGTATAGCTTGTCCCGTCCTGCTTCTGGACCGTCCCGTACTGTCTCTGGCTCGTCCTGTCCTGTATCTGGCTCATCGCCTACAGTCTCTGGCCCGTCCCGTCCTGTCTATTTCACGTCCCATAATATATAGCTCGTCCGGTCCTGTTCTGGCCCGTCCCATCCTATCTCTGCCTCGTCTCGTCCTATATCTGGCCCGTCCCGTCTCTTATCTGGCACGTCCCGCATCTGGCCTATCCTGTCCCGTATCTGGCCTGTCCCTTCCTGTATCTGGCCAGTCCCTTCCCATCTCATCCTGTCTCTGGCCTGTCTCGTCCTGTCTATGGCCCGTCCGGTGCTATCTCTGGCCTGTCCAATCCTGTCTCTTGCCCGTCCCTTCTCTGGCCCATCCCATCCAGTCTTTGGCACGTCTCGTCCCGTATCTGGCCCGCCCTGTATCTGGCCCATCCCGTCCAGCATCTGGCCCGTTTCATATCTGCCAATCCCGTATCTGGCACGTCCTGTCCCTGGCCCGGCCTGTCTCGTATCTGGCCCGTCCTGTATCTGGCCTGTCCCGTATCTGGCCCGTCCCGCATCTGACCCGTCCCGTATCTGGCCCGTCCCGTCCCGTATCTGGTCCGTACCGTCCTGTATCTGGCCCGTCCCATCATGTATCTGGCCTGTCCCATATCTGGCCCATACCGTCCCATTTCTGGCTCGTCACGTTTCTGCCCCATCCCGTCATGTATCTGGCACGTTACATCCTGTCTCTGGCCCGACCTGTCCTGTCTATGGCCTATCCCATAATGTCTCTAGCACATTCCGTCCTGTCTCTGGCCCATCCCGTCCTGAATCTGGCCTGTCCCTTCCTGTATCTGGCCCGTCCCATCCTTTCCTGTCTCTGGCCCATCCCGTCTTGAATCTTGCCCGTCCCGCATCTGGCCCGTTCCTTCCTGTATCTGGCCCGTCCCGTCCTGTCTCTGGCCCATCCCGTCTTGAATCTGGCCCGTCCCGCATCTGGCCCGTTCCTTCCTGTATCTGGCCCGTCCCGTCCTGTCTCTGGCCTGACTGGTCCTGGCCTGCCTCTGGCCAGTCCCGTCCTGCTCTGGTCCGTCCCGTCCCTGGCCCGTCCTGTATCTGGACCGTCCTGTCCTGTATCTGGTCGCCCCGTCTCTGGCCCGTCCCGTCCTTTGTCAGGCACGTCCCGTCCGGTCCTGTCTCTGGCCTGTCCTGCATCTGGCCCATCCCGTCACGTATCTGGCCTGTCCCGTCCTGTATCTGGCCCATCCCATTAAAGGTAGTATTATCAAATCCTCCACAAATTTACACCTCCAGGAAATTTAACCTGGGGTGTGTTTTAAATTAAGGTGAGTTCAATAGTTAGAAAAATATGATACTTTCCATAAATTATTAGCAAAATGTTTAAATGACACCTATCAAAAAACAGCCTCCTCCATATCCCCTCAAGCTGTCCTATCCATCACCAAGATAGGTGCATTTTCTGCCATTTAGGTAGAAGTAATCTTCAAACAATTTGCTTCTAATTTAGATAAAGTAATAGGAAGGTATATCATGCAAACTCTACATGTGATGTTTGCCTATTAAACAATAATTGTAATATTTATTTGCAAAACTTCCATTTTCTCTACACCTGACCTACACTACTTAATTGTAACATCCCTGGCGGCGTGCTGGCATGGCTTCCCATCTCACACCATGCAAGACCGCCGACTTACCCACCAATGCAGGCTGCGCACTATGTTCCTATGCTGGCTGTGTGCATTCCTAATGTGTCCCCAGTCCTGTATCTGACCCGTCCCGTCTCTGGCCCATCCCAGCCTGTCCCTGGCCCATCCCATCCTGTCTATGGCCCGTCCTCTAATGTCTAACCCGCCCCTTCCTGTATCTGGTCCGTCCAGTCCATATCTGACCCGTTTAGTCCCGTTTCTGACCATCCTGTCCCGTATCGGGCTTTCCCTTATCTAGCCCATCTCATCCCGTATCTGGCCCATCCCGTCCAGTATCTGGCCCGTTCCATATCTGGCCAGTCCCGTATCTAGCACGTCCTATCCCTGGCCCAGCCTGTCCCGTATCTGGCCCGTCCTGTATCTGGTCGCTCCGTCTCTGGCCCGTCCCGTCCTTTTTCAAGCACGGCCCGTCCGGTCCTATTTCTGGCCTGTCCTGTATCTGGCTCATTCCGTCACGTATCTGGCCTGTCTCGTCCTGTATCTGGCCCATCCCACTAAAGGTAGTATTATCAAATCCTCCACAAATTTACACCTCCAGCAAATTTAAACTGGGGTGTGTTTTAAATTAAGGTGAGTTCAATAGTTAGAATAATATGATACTTTCCATAAATTATTAGCAAAATGTTTAAATGACACCTATCAAAAATCAGCCTCCTCCATATCCCCTCAAGCTGTCCTATCCATCACCAAGATAGGTGCATTTTCTGCCATTTAGGCAGAAGTAATCTTCAATTTGCTTCTAATTTAGATAAAGTACTAGGAAGGTATATCATGCAAACTTTACATGTGATGTTTGCCTATTAAATAATAGTTGTAATATTTATTTGCAAAACTTCCATTTTCTCAGCACCTGACCTACACTACTTAATGGTAACATCCCTGGCGGCAAGCTGGCATGGCTTCCCATCTCACACCATGCAAGACCGTCGACTTACCCACCAATGCAGGCTGCGCACTATGTTCCTATGCTGGCTGTGTACATGTGTCTTGGCTGCTTGTTGAGGGCGGAAGCGGCAGCACTTCCTGATTCTTAAAGGAACAGTGCACGCATTCCTAATGTGTCCCCAGTCCTGTATCTGATCCATCCCGTCTCTGGCCCGTCCCGTCTCTGGCCGTCCCGTTCTGTCTCTGGCCCGTCCCAGCCTGTCCCTGGCCCCTCCCATCCTGTCTATGGCCCGTCCTGTAATGTCTAACCCGCCCCGTCCCGTATCTGGTCCGTCCAGTCCCATATCTGACCCGTTTGGTCCCGTATCTGACCATCCCGTCCCGTATCTGGCTATCCCTTATCTGGCCCATCTCATCACGTATCTGGCCCGCCTCATCCTTTCCCGTCTCTGGCACTTCCTGTCCCGTATCTGACCCAACCAGTCCCTATCTGGCCCGTCCCGTATGTGGCCAGGCCCATTCAGTATCTGGCCCGTCCCGTATCTGGCCATCTCGTATCTGGCCCATCCCATCCTGTCCATGGCTCATCCCATATCTAGCATGTCCTGTCCCATATCTGGCCCGTCCCGTATCTGGCCCATGTCGTCCTGTATCTGGCCCGTCCCATATTTTGCCCGTACCGTCCTGTATCTGGCCTGTCCCGTACTGTATCTGGGCCATCCCGTCCAGTCTCTGGCCTGTCTTTTCCTGTATCTGGACCGTCCCGTCCGGTCTCTGGCCTGTCCGATAAAGTATAGCTTGTCCCGTCCTGTTTCTGGCCCGTCCCGTCCTGTCTCTGACTCATCCTGTCCTGTTTCTGGCCCGTCCCGTCCTGTATCTGGCCCGTCCCATCTCGTATCTGGCCCGTCCCGCATCTGTCCTGTCCTGTCCTGTATCTGGCCTGTCCCTTCCTGTATCTGGCCAGTCCCTTCCCATCTCGTCCTGTCTCTGGCCTGCCCCGTCCTGTCTATGGTATGGCCCGTCCGATGCTATCTCTGGCCTGTCCAATCCTGTCTCTTGCCCGTCCCATCTCTGGTCCGTCCCGTCCTGTATTTGGCCTGTCTCGTCCTGTCTCTGGCCCGACCTGTCCTGTCCTGCCTTTGGCCAGTCCCGTTCTGCTCTGGCCCGTCCCGTCCCTGGACCGTCCTGTATCTGGACCGTCCCATCCTGTATCTGGTCGCCCCGTCTCTAGCCCGTCCCGTCCTGTCTCTGGCACGCCTCGGTCCGTGCTATCTCCGGCCAGTCTCATCCTGTATTTGGTCCGTCCCGTCCTGTCTATAACCCGTCTCGTCCTGTCTCTGGCGTGTCCCGTCCGGTCCTGTCTCTGGCCCGTCCTGTATCTAGCCCGTCCTGTGTCTGGCTCATCCCGTATCTTTCCTGTCCCGTCCTGTATCTGGCCCATCTCATTAAAGGTAGTATTATCAAATCCTCCACAAATTTACACCTCCAGGAAATTTAACCTGGGGTGTGTTTTAAATTAAGGTGAGTTCAATAGTTAGAAAAATATGATTCTTTCCATAAATTATTAGCAAAATGTTTAAATTACACCTATCAAAAACAGCCTCCTCCATATCCCCTCAAGCTGTCCTATCCATCACCAAGATAGGTGCATTTTCTGCCATTTAGGTAGAAGTAATCTTCAAACAATTTGCTTCTAATTTAGATAAAGTACCAGGAAAGTATATCATGCAAACACTACATGTGATGTTTGCCTATTAAATAATAGTTGTAATATTTATTTGCAAAACTTCCATTTTCTCTACGCCTGACCTACACTACTTAATTGTAACATCCATGGCGGCATGCTGGCATGGCTTCCCATCTCACACCATGCAAGACCGCCGACTTACCCACCAATGGAGGCTGCGCACTATGTTCCTATGCTGTCTGTGTGCATGTGTCTTGGTTGCTTGTTGAGGGCGGTAGCAGCAGCACTTCCTGATTCTTAAAGGATCAGTGCACGCATTCCTAATGTGTCCCCAGTCCTGTATCTGACCCGTCCCATCTCTAACCCGTCCCGTCTCTGGCCCGTCACATCCTGTCTCTGGCCAGTCTCAGCCTGTCCCTGACCCCTCCCATTCTGTCTATGTCCTGTCCTGTAATGTCTAACCCGCCCCGTCCCGTATCTGGTCCGTCCAGTCCCATATCTGACCCGTTTAGTCCCGTATCTGACCATCCCGTCCCGTATCTGGCTGTCCCTTATCTGGCCCATCTCATCCCGTATCTGGCCCGCCTCGTCCCTTCCCGTCTCTGGCACGTCCTGTCCTGTATGTGACCCAACCAGTCCCTATCTGGCCCGTCCCGTATGTGTCCATGCCCATTCAGTATGTGGCCCGTCCCGTATCTGGCCATCTCGTATCTGGCCCATTCCATCCTGTCCATGGTTCATCCCATATCTAGCCTGTCCTGTCCCATATCTGGCCCGTCCCGTATCTGGCCCATGTCGTCCTGTATCTGGCCCGTCTCATTTTTGGCCCGGACCGTCCTGTATGTGGCCTGTCCCGTACTGTATCTGGGCCATCCTGTCCTGTCTCTGGCCCGTCTTATCCTGTATCTGGACCGTCCCGTCCGGTCTCTGGACGGTCCCATAATGTATAGCTTGTCCCGTCCTGTTTCTGGCCCGTCCCGTCCTGTCACTGGCTAGTCCTGTCCTGTATCTGGCACATCCTGTACCGTCTCTGGCCCGTCCCATCCTGTCTATTTCCCGTCCCATAATGTATAGCTCGTGAAGTCCTGTTTCTGGCCCGTCCCGTCCTATCTCTGGCTCGTCCCGTCCTGTATCTGGCCCGTCCCATCTCGTATCTGGCCCGTCCCGCATCTGGCCTGTCCTGTCCCATATCTGGAATGTCCCTTCCCATCTCGTCCTGTCTCTGGCCCGTCCCGTCCTGTCTCTGGCCTGTCCCGTCATGTCTCTGGCCCGTTCGGTGCTATCTCTGGCCTGTCCAATCCTGTCTCTTGCCCATCCCATCTCTTGTCCATCCCGTCCTCTCTTTGGCCCGTCCCGTCCTCTCTCTTGCCCGTCCCGTCCTCTCTCTTGCCCGTCCCGTCCTGTCTCTGGCCTGATCGGTCCTGTCCTGCCTCTGACCAGTCCCGTCCTGCTCTGGCCCGTCCTGTCCCTGGACTGTCCTGTATCTGGACCGTCCCGTCCACTATCTGTCGCCCCGTCTCTAGCCCGTCCCGTCCTGTCTCTGGTACGCCTCGGTCCGTCCTATCTCCAGCCAGTCTCATCCTGTCTTTGGCCTGTCCAGTCCTGTCTCTGGTCCGTCTCGTCATGTCTCTGGCGTGATCCGTCCGGTTCTGTCTCTGGCCCGTCCTGTATCTGGCCCATTCCGTATCTGGCCCGTCCCGTCCTGTATCTGGCCCATCCCATTAAAGGTAGTATTATCAAATCCTCCACAAATTTACACATAAAGGAACTTTAATCTGGGGTGTGTTATAAATTAAGGTGAGTTCAATAGTTAGAAAAATATGATACTTTCCATAAATTATTAGCAAAATGTTTAAATGACACCTATCAAAAAAACAACCTCCTCCATATCCCCTCAAGCTGTCCTATCCATCACCAAGATAGGTGCATTTTCTGCCATTTAGGTAGAAGTAATCTTCAATTTGCTTCTAATTTAGATAAAGTACTAGGAAGGTATATCACGCAAACTCTACATGTGATGTTTGCCTATTAAACAATAGTTGTAATATTTATTTGAAAAACTTCCATTTTCTCTACGCCTGACCTACACTACTTAATTGTAACATCTATGGCGGCGTGCTGGCATGGCTTCCCATCTCACACCATGCAAGACCGCCGACATACCCACCAAAGCAGGCTGCACACTATTTGGCCTGTACCGTCCTGTATGTGGCCTGTCCCGTACTGTATCTGGGCCATCCCGTCCTGTCTTTGGCCCGTCTTTTCCTGTATCTGTCCCGTTCCGTCTTGTCTCTGGCCCGTCCAGTCCTGTCTATGGCCCGTCCCATAATGTATAGCTTGTCCCGAACTGTTTCTGGCCCATCCCGTACTTTCTCTGGCTCGTCCTGTCCTGTATCTGGCCCGTCACGTACCCTCTCTGGTCCGTCCCGTCCTGTCTATTTCCCGTCCCATAATGTATAGCTCGCCCCGTCCTATTTCTGGCCCGTCCCATCCTATCTCTGCGTCGTCCCGTCATATATCTGGCCCGTCCCGTCTCGTATCTGGCCCGTTCCGCATCTGGCATGTCCTGTCGCGTATCTGGACTGTCCCTTCCTGTATCTGGCCAGTCCCTTCCCATGTCATCCTGTCTCTGGCCTGTCCCGTCCTGTCTCTGGCCGGTCCGTCGCTATCTCTGGCCTGTCCAATCCAGTCTCTTGCCCGTCCCTTCTCTGGCCCGTCCCGTCCAGTCTTTGGCCCGTCCCGTCCCGTCTCTGGCCCATCCCTTCCTGTGTTTGGCCCAGTTCTGGCCCGTCTCGTCCCGTATTTGGTCCGCCCTGCATCTGGCCCATCCCGTCCAGTATCTGGCCCGTTCCATATCTGGCCAGTCCCGTATCTGGCACGTCCTGTCCCTGCCCGGCCTGTCCCGTATCTAGCCCGTCCTGTATCTGGCCTGTCCCGTATCTGGCCCATCCCGCATCTGACCCGTCCCGTATCTGGCCCGTCCCGTCCCGTATCTGGTCCGTACCGTCCTAAATCTGGCCTGTCCCGTCATGTATCTGGGCTGTCCCATATCTGGCCCATACCGTCCCATATCTGGCTCGTCACGTTTCTAGCCCTTCCCGTCATGTATCTGACCCGTCCCATCCTGTCTCTGGCCCGAACCGTCCTGTCTATGGCCTGTCCCTTAATGTCTCTAGCACATTCCGTCCTGTTTCTGGCCCATCCCATCCTGTATCTGGTCGGTCGGTCCCGTCCTGTATCTGGCCCGGCCCGTCCTGAATCTGGCCCGTCCCGTATCAGACCCATCCCGTCCTGTATCTGGCCCATCTCATTAAAGGTAGTATTATCAAATCCTCCACAAATTTACACCTCCAGGAAATTTAACCTGGGGTGTGTTTTAAATTAAGGTGAGTTTAATAGTTAGAAAAATATGATACTTTCCATAAATTATTAGCAAAATGTTTAAATGACACCTATCAAAAAACAGCCTCCTCCATATCCCCTCAAGCTGTCCTATCCATCACCAAGATAGGTGCATTTTCTGCCATTTAGGTAGAAGTAATCTTCAAACAATTTGCTTCTAATTTAGATAAAGTACTAGGAAGGTATATCATACAAACTTCTACATGTGATGTTTGCCTATTAAACAATAGTTGTAATATTTATTTGAAAAACTTCCATTTTCTCTACGCCTGACCTACACTACTTAATTGTAACATCCATGGCGGCGTGCTGGCATGGCTTCCCATCTCACACCATGCAAGACCGCCGACTTAGCCATCCAATGCAGGCTGCGCACTATGTTCCTATGCGGGCTGTGTGCATGTGTCTTGGCTGCTTTCTGAGGGCGGTAGCGGCAGCACTTCCTGATTCTTATAGGAACAGTGCACGCATTCCTTTTGTATCCCCAGTCCTGTATCTGACCCGTCCCGTGTCTGGCCTGTCTGGTCCTGTCTCTGGCCCGTCCCAGCCTGTCCCTGGCCCTACCCATCCTGTCTATGACCCGTTCTGTAATGTCTAACCCGCCCCGTCCCGTATCTGGTCCGTCCAGTCGCATATCTGACCCGTTTAGTCCCGTATCTGACCATCCCGTCCCGTATCTGGCTTTCCCTTATCTAGCCCATCTCATCCCGTATCTGGCCCGCATCGTCCCTTCCCATCTGTGGCACGTCCTATCCCGTATCTGACCATACCAGTCCCTATCTGGCCCGTCCCGTATGTGACCAGGCCCATTCAGTATCTGTCCCGTCCCGTATCTGGCCATCTCGTATCAGCCCCATCCCATCCTGTCCATGGCTCATCCCATATCTAGCCTCTCCTGTCCCATATCTGGCTCGTCCTGTATCTGGCCCATGTCGTCCTGTATCTGGCCCGTCCCATATTTGGCCCGTACCGTCCTGTATCTGGCCTGTCCCGTAGTGTATCTGGGCCATCCTGTCCTGTCTCTGGCCCGTCTTTTCCTGTATCTGGACCATCTGGTCTCTGTCCCGTCCCATAATGTATAGCTTGTCCCGTCCTGTTTCTGGCCCGTCCGGTCCGGTCTCTGGCTCGTCCTGTCCTGTATCTGGCACGTCCCGTACCGTCTCTGGCCCGTCCCATCCTGTCTATTTCCCGTCCCATAATGTATAGCTCGTCCAGTCCTGTTTCTGGCCCGTCCCGTCCTATCTCCGGCTCGTCCCGTCTTGTATCTGGCCCGTCCCATCTCGTATCTGGCCCGTCCCGCATCTGGCCTGTCTTGTCCCTTATCTGGCCAGTCCCTTCCTGTATCTGGCCAGTACCTTCCCATCTCATCCTGTCTCTGGCCCGTCCGATCCTGTCTCTTGCCCGTCCCATCTCTGGTCCGTCCCGTCCTGTCTTTGGCCCTTACCGTCCTGTCTCTGGCCCGTCTCGTCCTCTCTTTGGCCCGTCCCGTCCTCTCTCTTGCCCGTCCCGTCCTGTCTCTGGCTCGACCGATCCTGTCCTGCCTCAGGCCAGTCCCATCCTGCTCTGGCCAGTCCCGTCCTTGGACGGTCCTGTATCTGGACCGCCCCGTCCTGTATCTGGTCGCCCAGTCTCTAGCACGTCCCGTCCTGTCTCTGGCATGCCTCGCTCCGTCCTATCTTCGGCCAGTCTCATCCTGTATCTGGTCGCCCCGTCTCTGGCCCGTCCCGTCCTTTTTCAGGCACGGCCCGTCCGGTCCTATCTTTGGCCTGTCCTGTATCTGGCCCATTCCGTCACGTATCTGGCCTGTCTCGTCCTGTATCTGGCCCATCCCACTAAAGGTAGTATTATCAAATCATCCACAAATTTACAACTCCAGGAAATTTAACCTGGGGTGTGTTTTAAATTAAGGTGAGTTCAATAGTTAGAATAATATGATACTTTCCATAAATTATGAGCAAAATGTTTAAATGACACCTATCAAAAAACAGCCTCCTCCATATCCCCTCAAGCTGTCCTATCCATCACCAAGATAGGTGCATTTTCTGCCATTTAGGTAGAAGTAATCTTCAAACAATTTGCTTCTAATTTAGATAAAGTACTAAGAAGGTATATCATGCTAACTCTACATGTGACGTTTGCCTATTAAACAATAGTTGTAATATTTATTTGCAAAACTTCCATTTTCTCTACACCAGACCTACACTACTTAATTGTAACATCACTGGCGGCAAGCTGGCATGGCTTCCAATCTCACACCATGCAAGACCGTCGACTTACCCACCAATGCAGGCTGAACACTATGTTCCTATGCTGGCTGTGTACATGTGTCTTGGCTGCTTGTTGAGGGCGGCAGCGGCAGCACTTCCTGATTCTTAAAGGAACAGTGCACGCATTCCTAATGTGTCCCCAGTCCTGTATCTGACCCATCCCGTCTCTGGCCCGTCCCGTCTCTGGCCCGTCCCGTCCTGTCTCTGGCCTGTCCCAGCCTATCTCTGGCCCGTCCCATCCTCTCTTTGGCCCGTCCCGTCCTCTCTCTTGCCCGTCCCGTCCTGTCTCTGGCCCGACTGGTCCTGTCCTGCCTCAGGCAAGTCCCATCCTGCTCTGACCAGTCCCGACCGGTGCTATCTCTGGCCTGTCCAATCCTGTCTCTTGCCCGTCCCATCTCTGGTCCGTCCCGTCCTGTCTTTGGCCCTTCCCGTCCTATCTCTGGCCCGTCCCGTCCTCTCTTTGGCCCGTCCCGTCCTCTCTCTTGCCCGTCCCGTCCTGTCTCTGGCCCGACCGGTCCTGTCCTGCCTCAGGCCAGTCCCATCCTGCTCTGGCCAGTCCCGTCCCTGGACCGTCCTGTATCTGGACCGCCCCGTCCTGTATCTGGTCGCCCCGTCTCTAGCAGGTCCCGTCCTGTCTCTGGCACGCCTCGGTCCGTCCTATCTTCGGCCAGTCTCATCCTGTCTTTGGCCCGTCCCGTCCCGTCTGTCTCTGGCAAGTCCGGTCCTGTCTCTGGCCCGTCCCGTATCTGGCCCATCCAGTATCTGGCCTGTCCCGTCCTGTATCTGGCCCGTCCCGTCATGTATCTGGGCTGTCCCATAGCTGGCCCATACCATCCCATATCCGGCTCGTCACATTTCTGGCCCATCCCGTCATGTATCTGGCCCGTCCCATCCTGTCTATGGCCCGATTTGTCCTGTCTATGGCCTGTCCCGTAATGTCTCTAGCACATTCCGTCCTGTCTCTGGCCCATCCCGTCCTGTATCTGGCCCGTCCCATCCTGAATCTGGCCCGTCCTGTCTATGGCCCGTCCGATAATGTATAGCTTGTCCCGTCCTGTTTCTGGCCAGTCCCGTGCTATCTCTGGCTCGTCTTGTCCTGTATCTGGCCCGTCCCATCCATTTCCCGTCCCATAATGTATAGCTCGTCCCATCCTGTTTCTGGCCCGTCCCATCCTATCTCTGCCTTGTCCCGTCCTATATCTGGCGCGTCCCGTCTCGTATCTGGCCCGTCCCGCATCTGGCCTGTCCTGTCCCGTATCTGGCCTGTCCCTTCCTGTATCTGGCCAGTCCCTTCCCATCTCGTCCTGTCGCTGGCCTGTTCCGTCCTGTCTCTGGCCCGTCCGGTGCTATCTCTGGCCTGTCCAATCCTGTCTCTTGCCGGTCCCGTCTCTGGCCCATCCCTTCCTGTCTCTGGCCCAGGTCTGGGCCGTCTCATCCCGTATCTGGCCCATCCCGTCCAGTATCTGACCCGTTCCATATCTGGCCAGTCTCGTATCTGGCACGTCCTGTCCCTGGCCCGGCCTGTCCCGTATCTGGCCCGTCCTGTATCTGGCCTGTCCAGTATCTGGCCCGTCCCGCATCTGACCAGTCCCGTATCTGGCCCGTCCCATCCCGTATCGGGTCCGTACCGTCCTGTATCTGGCCCATCCCGTCATGTATCTGGGCTGTCGCATATCTGGCCAATACCGTCCCATATCTGGCTCGTCACGTTTCTGGCCCATCCTGTCATGTATCTTGCCCATCCCATCCTGTCTCTGGCCCGACCCGTCCTGTCTATGGCCCATCCCGTAATGTCTCTAGCACATTCAGTCTTGTTTCTGGCCCATCCCGTCCTGCATCGGTTCGGTCCAGTCCTGTATCTGGCCCGTCCCGTCCTGAATCTAGCCCATCCCGTATCTGGCTCGTCCCTTCCTGTATCTGGCCCGTCCTATCCTGTCCTGTCTCTGGCCCATTAAGTCTTGAATCTGGCCCGTGCCGTATCTGGACCGTCCCTTCCTGTATCTGGCCCGTCCCGTCCTTTCTCTGGCCTGACCGGTCCTGTCCTGACTCTGGCCAGTCCAGTGCTGCTCTGGTCCGTCCCTTCCCTGGCCCGTCCTGTATCTGGACCGTCCCATTCTGTATCTAGTCGCCCCGTCCCGTATCTGGTCTGTCCAGTTCCATATCTGACCCGTTTAGTGCCGTATCTGACCATCCCGTCCCGTATCTGGCTTTCCCTTATCTGGCCCATCTCATCCCGTATCTGGCCTGCCTTGCCCCTTCCCAACTCTGGCACGTCCTGTCCCGTGTCTGACCCAACCAGTCCCTATCTGGCCCGTCCCGTATGTGGCCAGGCCCATTCAGTATCTGGCCTGTCCCATATCTGGCCATCTCGTATCTGGCCCATCCCATCCTGTCCATGGCTCATCCCATATCCAGCCTGTCCTGTCCCATATCTGGCCCGTCCTGTATCTTGCCCATGTTGTCCTGTATCTGGCCCGTCCTATATTTGGCCTGTGCCGTCCTGTATCGGGACTGTCCCGTACTGTATCTGGACCGTCCCGTCCGGTCTCTGGCCCATCCCATAATGTATAGCTTGTCTCGTCCTGTTTCTGGCCCGTCCCTTCCTGTATCTGGCCCGTCCTCTCTTTGACCCGTCCCGTCCTCTATCTTGCCCGCCCCCTCCTGTCTCTGGCCCGACCGGTCCTGTCCTGTCTCTGACCAGTCTCGTCCTGCTCTGGCCCGTCCCGTCCCTGGACTGTCCTGTATCTGGACCGTCCCGTCCTGTATCTGTCGCCCCGTCTCTAGCCCGTCCCGTCCTGTCTCTGGTACGCCTCAGTCCATAATATCTCCGGCCAGTCTCATCCTGTCTTTCGCCTGTCCCGTCCTGTCTCTGGCTCGTCTCGTCATGTCTCTGGCGTGTGCCGTCCGGTCCTGTCTCTGGCCCGTCCTGTATCTGGCCCATTCCGTATCTTGTCTGTCCCGTCCTGTATCTGGCCCACCCCATTAAAAGTAGTATTATCAAATCCTCCACAAATTTACACACAAAGGAACTTTAGCCTGGGGTGTGTTTTAAATTAAGGTGAGTTCAATAGTTAGAAAAATATGATACTTTCCATAAATTATTAGCAAAATGTTTAAATGACACCTATCAAAAAACAGCCTCCTCCATATCCCCTCAAGCTGTCCTATCCATCACCAAGATAGGTGCATTTTCTGCCATTTAGGTAGAAGTAATCTTCAAACAATTTGCTTCTAATTTAGATAAAGTACTAAGAAGGTATATCATGCAAACTCTACATGTGATGTTTGCCTATTAAACAATAGTTGTAATATTTATTTGCAAAACTTCCATTTTCTGTACACCTGACCTACACTACTTAATTGTAACATCCCTGGTGGCGTGCTGGCATGGCTTCCCATCTCACACCATGCAAGACCGCCGACTTACCCACCAATGCAGGCTGCGCACTATGTTCCTATGTGGGCTGTGTGCATGTGTCTTGGCTGCTTTTTGAGGGCGGCAGCGGCAGCACTTCCTGATTCTTAAAGGAACAGTGCACGCATTCCTTTTGTATCCCCAGTCCTGTATCTGACCCGTCCCGTGTCTGGCCTGTCCGGTCCTGTCTCTGGCCCGTCCCAGCCTGTCCCTGGCCCCATCCATCCTGTCTATGACCCGTTCTGTAATGTCTAACCCGCCCCGTCCCGTATCTGGTCCGTCCAGTCGCATATCTGACCCGTTTAGTCCCGTATCTGACCATCCCGTCCCGTATCTGGCTTTCCCTTATCTAGCCCATCTCATCCCGTATCTGGCCCGCATCGTCCCTTCCCATCTGTGGCACGTCCTGTCCCGTATCTGACCATACCAGTCCCTATCTGGCCCGTCCCGTATGTGGCCAGGCCCATTCAGTATCTGGCCAGTCCCGTATCTGGCCATCTCGTATCAGCCCCATCCCATCCTGTCCATGGCTCATCCCATATCTAGCCTCTCCTGTCCCATATCTGGCTCGTCCCGTATCTGGCCCATGTTGTCCTGTATCTGGCCCGTCCCATATTTGGCCCGTACCGTCCTGTATCTGGCCTGTCCCGTAGTGTATCTGGGCCATCCTGTCCTGTCTCTGGCCCGTCTTTTCCTGTATCTGGACCGTCTGGTCTCTGTCCCGTCCCATAATGTATAGCTTGTCCCGTCCTGTTTCTGGCCCGTCCCGTCCGGTCTCTGGCTCGTCCTGTCCTGTATCTGGCACGTCCCGTACCGTCTCTGGCCCGTCCCATCCTGTCTATTTCCCGTCCCATAATGTATAGCTCGTCCAGTCCTGTTTCTGGCCCGTCCCGTCCTATCTCCGGCTCGTCCCGTCTTGTATCTGGCCCGTCCCATCTCGTATCTGGCCCGTCCCGCATCTGGCCTGTCTTGTCCCTTATCTGGCCAGTCCCTTCCTGTATCTGGCCAGTACCTTCCCATCTCATCCTGTCTCTGGCCCGTCCGATCCTGTCTCAGGCCTGGTCAGTCCTGTCTCTGGCCCGACCGATGCTATCTCTGGCCTGTCCAATCCTGTCTCTTGCCCGTCCCATCTCTGGTCCGTCCCGTCCTGTCTTTGGCCCTTCCCGTCCTGTCTCTGGCCCGTCCCGTCCTCTCTCTTACCCGTCCCGTCCTGTCTCTGGCTCGACCGATCCTGTCCCTGGCCCGACCGGTCCTGTCCTGCCTCAGGCCAGTCCCATCCTGCTCTGGCCAGTCCCGTCCCTGGACCGTCCTGTATCTGGACCGCCCCGTCCTGTATCTGGTCGCCCCGTCTCTAGCAGGTCCCGTCCTATCTCTAGCACGCCTCGGTCCGTCCTATCTTCGGCCAGTCTCATTCTGTCTTTGGCCCGTCCCGTCCCGTCTGTCTCTGGCAAGTCCGGTCCTGTCTCTGGCCCGTCCCGTATCTGGCCCATCCAGTATCTGGCCTGTCCCGTCCAGTATCTGGCCCATCCCGTCATGTATCTGGGCTGTCCCATAGCTGGCCCATACCATCCCATATCCGGCTCGTCACATTTCTGGCCCATCCCGTCATGTATCTGGCCCGTCCCATCCTGTCTATGGCCCGATTTGTCCTGTCTATGGCCTGTCCCGTAATGTCTCTAGCACATTCCGTCCTGTCTCTGGCCCATCCCGTCCTGTATCTGGTTGGTCCCGTCCTGTATCTGGCCCGTCCCATCCTGAATCTGGCCCGTCCTGTCTATGGCCCATCCGATAATGTATAGCTTGTCCCGTCCTGTTTCTGGCCAGTCCCGTGCTATCTCTGGCTCGTCTTGTCCTGTATCTGGCCCGTCCCATCCATTTCCCGTCCCATAATGTATAGCTCGTCCCATCCTGTTTCTGGCCCGTCCCATCCTATCTCTGCCTTGTCCCGTCCTATATCTGGCGCGTCCCGTCTCGTATCTGGCCCGTCCCGCATCTGGCCTGTCCTGTCCCGTATCTGGCCTGTCCCTTCCTGTATCTGGCCAGTCCCTTCCCATCTCGTCCTGTCGCTGGCCTGTTCCGCCCTGTCTCTGGCCCGTCCGGTGCTATCTCTGGCCTGTCCAATCCTGTCTCTTGCCGGTCCCGTCTCTGGCCCATCCCTTCCTGTCTCTGGCCCAGGTCTGGCCCGTCTCATCCCGTATCTGGCCCATCCCGTCCAGTATCTGACCCGTTCCATATCTGGCCAGTCTCGTATCTGGCACGTCCTGTCCCTGGCCCGGCCTGTCCCGTATCTGGCCCGTCCTGTATCTGGCCTGTCCAGTATCTGGCCCGTCCCGCATCTGACCAGTCCCGTATCTGGCCCGTCCCATCCCGTATCGGGTCCGTACCGTCCTGTATCTGGCCCATCCCGTCATGTATCTGGGCTGTCGCATATCTGGCCAATACCGTCCCATATCTGGCTCGTCACGTTTCTGGCCCATCCCGTCATGTATCTGGCCCATCCCATCCTGTCTCTGGCCCGACCCGTCCTGTCTATGGCCCATCCCGTAATGTCTCTAGCACATTCAGTCTTGTTTCTGGCCCATCCCGTCCTGCATCGGTTCGGTCCAGTCCTGTATCTGGCCCGTCCCGTCCTGAATCTAGCCCATCCCGTATCTGGCTCGTCCCTTCCTGTATCTGGCCCGTCCTATCCTGTCCTGTCTCTGGCCCATTAAGTCTTGAATCTGGCCCGTGCCGTATCTGGACCGTCCCTTCCTGTATCTGGCCCGTCCCGTCCTTTCTCTGGCCTGACCGGTCCTGTCCTGACTCTGGCCAGTCCAGTGCTGCTCTGGTCCGTCCCTTCCCTGGCCCGTCCTGTATCTGGACCGTCCCATTCTGTATCTAGTCGCCCCGTCCCGTATCTGGTCTGTCCAGTTCCATATCTGACCCGTTTAGTGCCGTATCTGACCATCCCGTCCCGTATCTGGCTTTCCCTTATCTGGCCCATCTCATCCCGTATCTGGCCTGGCTTGCCCCTTCCCAACTCTGGCACGTCCTGTCCCGTGTCTGACCCAACCAGTCCCTATCTGGCCCGTCCCGTATGTGGCCAGGCCCATTCAGTATCTGGCCTGTCCCGTATCTGGCCATCTCGTATCTGGCCCATCCCATCCTGTCCATGGCTCATCCCATATCCAGCCTGTCCTGTCCCATATCTGGCCCGTCCTGTATCTTGCCCATGTTGTCCTGTATCTGGCCCGTTCTATATTTGGCCCGTACCGTCCTGTATCGGGCCTGTCCCGTACTGTATCTGGACCGTCCCGTCCGGTCTCTGGCCCATCCCATAATGTATAGCTTGTCCCGTCCTGTTTCTGGCCCGTCCCTTCCTGTATCTGGCCCGTCCCGTCCTCTCTTTGACCCGTCCCATCCTCTATCTTGCCCGTCCCCTCCTGTCTCTGGCCCGACCGGTCCTGTCCTGTCTCTGACCAGTCTCGTCCTGCTCTGGCCCGTCCCGTCCCTGGACTGTCCTGTATCTGGACCGTCCCATCCTGTATCTGTCGCCCTGTCTCTAGCCCGTCCCGTCCTGTCTCTGGTACGCCTCAGTCCATAATATCTCCGGCCAGTCTCATCCTGTCTTTCGCCTGTCCCGTCCTGTCTCTGGCCCGTCTCGTCATGTCTCTGGCGTGTGCCGTCCGGTCCTGTCTCTGGCCCGTCCTGTATCTGGCCAATTACGTATCTTGTCTGTCCCGTCCTGTATCTGGCCCACCCCATTAAAGGTAGTATTATCAAATCCTCCACAAATTTACACATAAAGGAACTTTAGCCTGGGGTGTGTTTTAAATTAAGGTGAGTTCAATAGTTAGAAAAATATGATACTTTCCATAAATTATTAGCAAAATGTTTAAATGACACCTATCAAAAAACAGCCTCCTCCATATCCCCTCAAGCTGTCCTATCCATCACCAAGATAGGTGCATTTTCTGCCATTTAGGTAGAAGTAATCTTCAAACAATTTGCTGCTAATTTAGATAAAGTACCAGGAAGGTATATCATGCAAACTCTACATGTGATGTTTGCCTATTAAACAATAGTTGTAATATTTATTTGAAAAACCTCCATTTTCTGTACACCTGACCTACACTACTTAATTGTAACATCCCTGGTGGCGTGCTGGCATGGCTTCCCATCTCACACCATGCAAGACCGCCGACTTACCCACCAATGCAGGCTGCGCACTATGTTCCTATGTGGGCTGTGTGCATGTGTCTTGGCTGCTTTTTGAGGGCGGCAGCGGCAGCACTTCCTGATTCTTAAAGGAACAGTGCACGCATTCCTTTTGTATCCCCAGTCCTGTATCTGACCCGTCCCGTGTCTGGCCTGTCCGGTCCTGTCTCTGGCCCGTCCCAGCCTGTCCCTGGCCCCATCCATCCTGTCTATGACCCGTTCTGTAATGTCTAACCCGCCCCGTCCCGTATCTGGTCCGTCCAGTCGCATATCTGACCCGTTTAGTCCCGTATCTGACCATCCCGTCCCGTATCTGGCTTTCCCTTATCTAGCCCATCTCATCCCATATCTGGCCTGCATCGTCCCTTCCCATCTGTGGCACGTCCTGTCCCGTATCTGACCATACCAGTCCCTATCTGGACCGTCCCGTATGTGGCCAGGCCCATTCAGTATCTGGCCCGTCCTGTATCTGGCCATCTCGTATGAGCCCCATCCCATCCTGTCCATGGCTCATCCCATATCTAGCCTCTCCTGTCCCATATCTGGCTCATCCCGTATCTGGCCCATGTCGTCCTGTATCTGGCCCGTCCCATATTTGGCCCGTACCGTCCTGTATCTGGCCTGTCCCGTAGTGTATCTGGGCCATCCTGTCCTGTCTCTGGCCCGTCTTTTCCAGTATCTGGACCGTCTGGTCTCTGTCCCGTCCCATAATGTATAGCTTGTCCGGTCCTGTTTCTGGCCCGTCCCGTCCGGTCTCTGGCTCGTCCTGTCCTGTATCTGGCACGTCCCGTACCGTCTCTGGCCCGTCCCATCCTGTCTATTTCCCGTCCCATAATGTATAGCTCGTCCAGTCCTGTTTCTGGCCCGTCCCGTCCTATCTCCGGCTCGTCCCGTCTTGTATCTGGCCCGTCCCATCTCGTATCTTGCCCGTCCTGCATCTGGCCTGTCTTGTCCCTTATCTGGCCAGTCCCTTCCTGTATCTGGCCAGTACCTTCCCATCTCATCCTGTCTCTGGCCCGTCCGATCCTGTCTCAGGCCTGGTCAGTCCTGTCTCTGGCCCGACCGATGCTATCTCTGGCCTGTCCAATCCTGTCTCTTGCCCGTCCCATCTCTGGTCCATCCCGTCCTGTCTCTGGCCCGTCCCGTCCTCTCTCTTGCCCGTCCCGTCCTGTCTCTGGCTCGACCGATCCTGTCCTGCCTCAGGCCAGTCCCATCTTGCTCTGGCCAGTCCCGTCCCTGGACGGTCCTGTATCTGGACCGCCCCGTCCTGTATCTGGTCGCCCCGTCTCTAGCACGTCCAGTCCTGTCTCTGGCATGCCTCGCTCCGTCCAATCTTCGGCCAGTCTCATCCTGTATCTGGTCGCCCCGTCTCTGGCCCGTCCCGTCCTTTTTCAGGCACGGCCCGTCCGGTCCTATCTTTGGCCTGTCCTGTATCTGGCCCATTCCGTCACGTATCTGGCCTGTCTCGTCCTGTATCTGGCCCATCCCACTAAAGGTAGTATTATCAAATCCTCCACAAATTTACAACTCCAGGAAATTTAACCTGGGGTGTGTTTTAAATTAAGGTGAGTTCAATAGTTAGAATAATATGATACTTTCCATAAATTATTAGCAAAATGTTTAAATGACACCTATCAAAAAACAGCCTCCTCCATATCCCCTCAAGCTGTCCTATCCATCACCAAGATAGGTGCATTTTCTGCCATTTAGGCAGAAGTAATCTTCAATTTGCTTCTAATTTAGATAAAGTACCAGGAAGGTATATCATGTAAACTCTACATATGACGTTTGCCTATTAAATAATAGTTGTAATATTTATTTGCAAAACTTCCATTTTCTCTACACCTGACCTACACTACTTAATTGTAACATCACTGGTGGCGTGCTGGCATGGCTTCCAATCTCACACCATGCAAGACCGTCGACTTACCCACCAATGCAGGCTGAACACTATGTTCCTATGCTGGCTGTGTACATGTGTCTTGGCTGCTTGTTGAGGGCGGCAGCGGCAGCACTTCCTGATTCTTAAAGGAACAGTGCACGCATTCCTAATGTGTCCCCAGTCCTGTCTCTGGCCCGTCCCGTCTCTGGCCCGTCCCGTCCTGTCTCTGGCCTGTCCCAGCCTGTCTCTGGCCCGACCGGTGCTATCTCTGGCCTGTCCAATCCTGTCTCTTGCCCGTCCCATCTCTGGACCGTCCCGTCCTGTCTTTGGCCCTTCCCGTCCTGTCTCTGGCCCGTCCCGTCCTCTCTTTGGCCCGTCCCGTCCTCTCTCTTGCCTGTCCCGTCCTGTCTCTAGCCCGACCGGTCCTGTCCTGCCTCAGGCCAGTCCCATCCTGCTCTGGCCAGTCCCGTCCCTAGACCGTCCTGTATCTGGACCGCCCCATCCTGTATCTGGTCGCCCCGTCTCTAGCAGGTCCCGTCCTGTCTCTGGCACGCCTCGGTCCGTCCTATCTTCGGCCAGTCTCATCCTGTCTTTGGCCCGTCCCGTCCCGTCTGTCTCTGGCAAGTCCGGTCCTGTCTCTGGCCCGTCCCGTATCTGGCCCATCCAGTATCTGGCCTGTCCCGTCCTGTATCTGGCCCGTCCCGTCATGTATCTGGGCTGTCCCATAGCTGGCCCATACCATCCCATATCTGGCTCGTCACGTTTCTGGCCCATCCCGTCATGTATCTGGCCCATCCCATCCTGTCTTTGGCCCGATCCGTCCTGTCTATGGCCTGTCCCGTAATGTCTCTAGCACATTCCGTCCTGTCTCTGGCCCATCCCATCCTGTATCTGGTCGGTCCCGTCCTGTATCTGGCCCGTCCCATCCTGAATCTGGCCCGTCCTGTCTATGGCCCGTCCGATAATGTATAGCTTGTCCCGTCCTGTTTCTGAGCAGTCCCGTACTATCTCTGGCTCGTCTTGTCCTGTATCTGGCCCGTCCCGTCCATTTCCCGTCCCATAATGTATAGCTCTTCCCGTCCTGTTTCTGGCCCGTCCCATCCTATCTCTGCCTCGTCCCGTCCTATATCTGGCGCGTCCCGTCTCGTATCTGGCCCATCCCGCATCTGGCCTGTCCTGTCCCGTATCTGGCCTGTCCCTTCCTGTATCTGGCAAGTCCCTTCCCATCTCGTCCTGTCGCTGGCCTGTCCCGTCCTGTCTCTGGCCCGTCCGGTGCTATCTCTGGCCTGTCCAATCCTGTCTCTTGCCCGTCCCGTCTCTGGCCCGTCCCGTCCAGTCTTTGGCCCATCCCGTCCTGTCTCTGGCCCATCCCTTCCTGTCTCTGGCCAGTCTCGTCCCGTATCTGGCTCGCCCGGTATCTGGCCCATCCCGTCTAGTATCTGGCACGTTCCATATCTGTCCTGTCCCGTATCTGGCCCATCCCGCATCTGACCCGTCCAGTATCTGGCCCATCCCATCCCGTATCTGGCCCGTCCCGTCATGTATCTGGGCTGTCCCATATCTGGCCCATACCGTCCCATATCTGACTCGTCACGTTTCTGGCCCATCCCGTCATGTATCTTGCCCGTCCCATCCTGTCTCTGGCCCGACCCGTCCTGTTTATGGCCTGTCCCGTAATGTCTCGAGCACATTACGTCCTGTCTTTGGCCCATCCCGTCCTGTATCTGGCCTGTCCCGTCCAGTATCTGGCCCATCCCGTCATGTATCTGGGCTGTCCCATAGCTGGCCCATACCATCCCATATCCGGCTCGTCACATTTCTGGCCCATCCCGTCATGTATCTGGCCCGTCCCATCCTGTCTATGGCCCGATTTGTCCTGTCTATGGCCTGTCCCGTAATGTCTCTAGCACATTCCGTCCTGTCTCTGGCCCATCCCGTCCTGTATCTGGTTGGTCCCGTCCTGTATCTGGCCCGTCCCATCCTGAATCTGGCCCGTCCTGTCTATGGCCCGTCCGATAATGTATAGCTTGTCCCGTCCTGTTTCTGGCCAGTCCCGTGCTATCTCTGGCTCGTCTTGTCCTGTATCTGGCCCGTCCCATCCATTTCCCGTCCCATAATGTATAGCTCGTCCCATCCTGTTTCTGGCCCGTCCCATCCTATCTCTGCCTTGTCCCGTCCTATATCTGGCGCGTCCCGTCTCGTATCTGGCCCGTCCCGCATCTGGCCTGTCCTGTCCCGTATCTGGCCTGTCCCTTCCTGTATCTGGCCAGTCCCTTCCCATCTCGTCCTGTCGCTGGCCTGTTCCGCCCTGTCTCTGGCCCGTCCGGTGCTATCTCTGGCCTGTCCAATCCTGTCTCTTGCCGGTCCCGTCTCTGGCCCATCCCTTCCTGTCTCTGGCCCAGGTCTGGCCCGTCTCATCCCGTATCTGGCCCATCCCGTCCAGTATCTGACCCGTTCCATATCTGGCCAGTCTCGTATCTGGCACGTCCTGTCCCTGGCCCGGCCTGTCCCGTATCTGGCCCGTCCTGTATCTGGCCTGTCCAGTATCTGGCCCGTCCCGCATCTGACCAGTCCCGTATCTGGCCCGTCCCATCCCGTATCGGGTCCGTACCGTCCTGTATCTGGCCCATCCCGTCATGTATCTGGGCTGTCGCATATCTGGCCAATACCGTCCCATATCTGGCTCGTCACGTTTCTGGCCCATCCCGTCATGTATCTGGCCCATCCCATCCTGTCTCTGGCCCGACCCGTCCTGTCTATGGCCCATCCCGTAATGTCTCTAGCACATTCAGTCTTGTTTCTGGCCCATCCCGTCCTGCATCGGTTCGGTCCAGTCCTGTATCTGGCCCGTCCCGTCCTGAATCTAGCCCATCCCGTATCTGGCTCGTCCCTTCCTGTATCTGGCCCGTCCTATCCTGTCCTGTCTCTGGCCCATTAAGTCTTGAATCTGGCCCGTGCCGTATCTGGACCGTCCCTTCCTGTATCTGGCCCGTCCCGTCCTTTCTCTGGCCTGACCGGTCCTGTCCTGACTCTGGCCAGTCCAGTGCTGCTCTGGTCCGTCCCTTCCCTGGCCCGTCCTGTATCTGGACCGTCCCATTCTGTATCTAGTCGCCCCGTCCCGTATCTGGTCTGTCCAGTTCCATATCTGACCCGTTTAGTGCCGTATCTGACCATCCCGTCCCGTATCTGGCTTTCCCTTATCTGGCCCATCTCATCCCGTATCTGGCCTGGCTTGCCCCTTCCCAACTCTGGCACGTCCTGTCCCGTGTCTGACCCAACCAGTCCCTATCTGGCCCGTCCCGTATGTGGCCAGGCCCATTCAGTATCTGGCCTGTCCCGTATCTGGCCATCTCGTATCTGGCCCATCCCATCCTGTCCATGGCTCATCCCATATCCAGCCTGTCCTGTCCCATATCTGGCCCGTCCTGTATCTTGCCCATGTTGTCCTGTATCTGGCCCGTTCTATATTTGGCCCGTACCGTCCTGTATCGGGCCTGTCCCGTACTGTATCTGGACCGTCCCGTCCGGTCTCTGGCCCATCCCATAATGTATAGCTTGTCCCGTCCTGTTTCTGGCCCGTCCCTTCCTGTATCTGGCCCGTCCCGTCCTCTCTTTGACCCGTCCCATCCTCTATCTTGCCCGTCCCCTCCTGTCTCTGGCCCGACCGGTCCTGTCCTGTCTCTGACCAGTCTCGTCCTGCTCTGGCCCGTCCCGTCCCTGGACTGTCCTGTATCTGGACCGTCCCATCCTGTATCTGTCGCCCTGTCTCTAGCCCGTCCCGTCCTGTCTCTGGTACGCCTCAGTCCATAATATCTCCGGCCAGTCTCATCCTGTCTTTCGCCTGTCCCGTCCTGTCTCTGGCCCGTCTCGTCATGTCTCTGGCGTGTGCCGTCCGGTCCTGTCTCTGGCCCGTCCTGTATCTGGCCAATTACGTATCTTGTCTGTCCCGTCCTGTATCTGGCCCACCCCATTAAAGGTAGTATTATCAAATCCTCCACAAATTTACACATAAAGGAACTTTAGCCTGGGGTGTGTTTTAAATTAAGGTGAGTTCAATAGTTAGAAAAATATGATACTTTCCATAAATTATTAGCAAAATGTTTAAATGACACCTATCAAAAAACAGCCTCCTCCATATCCCCTCAAGCTGTCCTATCCATCACCAAGATAGGTGCATTTTCTGCCATTTAGGTAGAAGTAATCTTCAAACAATTTGCTGCTAATTTAGATAAAGTACCAGGAAGGTATATCATGCAAACTCTACATGTGATGTTTGCCTATTAAACAATAGTTGTAATATTTATTTGAAAAACCTCCATTTTCTGTACACCTGACCTACACTACTTAATTGTAACATCCCTGGTGGCGTGCTGGCATGGCTTCCCATCTCACACCATGCAAGACCGCCGACTTACCCACCAATGCAGGCTGCGCACTATGTTCCTATGTGGGCTGTGTGCATGTGTCTTGGCTGCTTTTTGAGGGCGGCAGCGGCAGCACTTCCTGATTCTTAAAGGAACAGTGCACGCATTCCTTTTGTATCCCCAGTCCTGTATCTGACCCGTCCCGTGTCTGGCCTGTCCGGTCCTGTCTCTGGCCCGTCCCAGCCTGTCCCTGGCCCCATCCATCCTGTCTATGACCCGTTCTGTAATGTCTAACCCGCCCCGTCCCGTATCTGGTCCGTCCAGTCGCATATCTGACCCGTTTAGTCCCGTATCTGACCATCCCGTCCCGTATCTGGCTTTCCCTTATCTAGCCCATCTCATCCCATATCTGGCCTGCATCGTCCCTTCCCATCTGTGGCACGTCCTGTCCCGTATCTGACCATACCAGTCCCTATCTGGACCGTCCCGTATGTGGCCAGGCCCATTCAGTATCTGGCCCGTCCTGTATCTGGCCATCTCGTATGAGCCCCATCCCATCCTGTCCATGGCTCATCCCATATCTAGCCTCTCCTGTCCCATATCTGGCTCATCCCGTATCTGGCCCATGTCGTCCTGTATCTGGCCCGTCCCATATTTGGCCCGTACCGTCCTGTATCTGGCCTGTCCCGTAGTGTATCTGGGCCATCCTGTCCTGTCTCTGGCCCGTCTTTTCCAGTATCTGGACCGTCTGGTCTCTGTCCCGTCCCATAATGTATAGCTTGTCCGGTCCTGTTTCTGGCCCGTCCCGTCCGGTCTCTGGCTCGTCCTGTCCTGTATCTGGCACGTCCCGTACCGTCTCTGGCCCGTCCCATCCTGTCTATTTCCCGTCCCATAATGTATAGCTCGTCCAGTCCTGTTTCTGGCCCGTCCCGTCCTATCTCCGGCTCGTCCCGTCTTGTATCTGGCCCGTCCCATCTCGTATCTTGCCCGTCCTGCATCTGGCCTGTCTTGTCCCTTATCTGGCCAGTCCCTTCCTGTATCTGGCCAGTACCTTCCCATCTCATCCTGTCTCTGGCCCGTCCGATCCTGTCTCAGGCCTGGTCAGTCCTGTCTCTGGCCCGACCGATGCTATCTCTGGCCTGTCCAATCCTGTCTCTTGCCCGTCCCATCTCTGGTCCATCCCGTCCTGTCTCTGGCCCGTCCAGTCCTCTCTCTTGCCCGTCCCGTCCTGTCTCTGGCTCGACCGATCCTGTCCTGCCTCAGGCCAGTCCCATCTTGCTCTGGCCAGTCCCGTCCCTGGACGGTCCTGTATCTGGACCGCCCCGTCCTGTATCTGGTCGCCCCGTCTCTAGCACGTCCAGTCCTGTCTCTGGCATGCCTCGCTCCGTCCAATCTTCGGCCAGTCTCATCCTGTATCTGGTCGCCCCGTCTCTGGCCCGTCCCGTCCTTTTTCAGGCACGGCCCGTCCGGTCCTATCTTTGGCCTGTCCTGTATCTGGCCCATTCCGTCACGTATCTGGCCTGTCTCGTCCTGTATCTGGCCCATCCCACTAAAGGTAGTATTATCAAATCCTCCACAAATTTACAACTCCAGGAAATTTAACCTGGGGTGTGTTTTAAATTAAGGTGAGTTCAATAGTTAGAATAATATGATACTTTCCATAAATTATTAGCAAAATGTTTAAATGACACCTATCAAAAAACAGCCTCCTCCATATCCCCTCAAGCTGTCCTATCCATCACCAAGATAGGTGCATTTTCTGCCATTTAGGCAGAAGTAATCTTCAATTTGCTTCTAATTTAGATAAAGTACCAGGAAGGTATATCATGTAAACTCTACATATGACGTTTGCCTATTAAATAATAGTTGTAATATTTATTTGCAAAACTTCCATTTTCTCTACACCTGACCTACACTACTTAATTGTAACATCACTGGTGGCGTGCTGGCATGGCTTCCAATCTCACACCATGCAAGACCGTCGACTTACCCACCAATGCAGGCTGAACACTATGTTCCTATGCTGGCTGTGTACATGTGTCTTGGCTGCTTGTTGAGGGCGGCAGCGGCAGCACTTCCTGATTCTTAAAGGAACAGTGCACGCATTCCTAATGTGTCCCCAGTCCTGTCTCTGGCCCGTCCCGTCTCTGGCCCGTCCCGTCCTGTCTCTGGCCTGTCCCAGCCTGTCTCTGGCCCGACCGGTGCTATCTCTGGCCTGTCCAATCCTGTCTCTTGCCCGTCCCATCTCTGGACCGTCCCGTCCTGTCTTTGGCCCTTCCCGTCCTGTCTCTGGCCCGTCCCGTCCTCTCTTTGGCCCGTCCCGTCCTCTCTCTTGCCTGTCCCGTCCTGTCTCTAGCCCGACCGGTCCTGTCCTGCCTCAGGCCAGTCCCATCCTGCTCTGGCCAGTCCCGTCCCTAGACCGTCCTGTATCTGGACCGCCCCATCCTGTATCTGGTCGCCCCGTCTCTAGCAGGTCCCGTCCTGTCTCTGGCACGCCTCGGTCCGTCCTATCTTCGGCCAGTCTCATCCTGTCTTTGGCCCGTCCCGTCCCGTCTGTCTCTGGCAAGTCCGGTCCTGTCTCTGGCCCGTCCCGTATCTGGCCCATCCAGTATCTGGCCTGTCCCGTCCTGTATCTGGCCCGTCCCGTCATGTATCTGGGCTGTCCCATAGCTGGCCCATACCATCCCATATCTGGCTCGTCACGTTTCTGGCCCATCCCGTCATGTATCTGGCCCATCCCATCCTGTCTTTGGCCCGATCCGTCCTGTCTATGGCCTGTCCCGTAATGTCTCTAGCACATTCCGTCCTGTCTCTGGCCCATCCCATCCTGTATCTGGTCGGTCCCGTCCTGTATCTGGCCCGTCCCATCCTGAATCTGGCCCGTCCTGTCTATGGCCCGTCCGATAATGTATAGCTTGTCCCGTCCTGTTTCTGAGCAGTCCCGTACTATCTCTGGCTCGTCTTGTCCTGTATCTGGCCCGTCCCGTCCATTTCCCGTCCCATAATGTATAGCTCTTCCCGTCCTGTTTCTGGCCCGTCCCATCCTATCTCTGCCTCGTCCCGTCCTATATCTGGCGCGTCCCGTCTCGTATCTGGCCCATCCCGCATCTGGCCTGTCCTGTCCCGTATCTGGCCTGTCCCTTCCTGTATCTGGCAAGTCCCTTCCCATCTCGTCCTGTCGCTGGCCTGTCCCGTCCTGTCTCTGGCCCGTCCGGTGCTATCTCTGGCCTGTCCAATCCTGTCTCTTGCCCGTCCCGTCTCTGGCCCGTCCCGTCCAGTCTTTGGCCCATCCCGTCCTGTCTCTGGCCCATCCCTTCCTGTCTCTGGCCAGTCTCGTCCCGTATCTGGCTCGCCCGGTATCTGGCCCATCCCGTCTAGTATCTGGCACGTTCCATATCTGTCCTGTCCCGTATCTGGCCCATCCCGCATCTGACCCGTCCAGTATCTGGCCCATCCCATCCCGTATCTGGCCCGTCCCGTCATGTATCTGGGCTGTCCCATATCTGGCCCATACCGTCCCATATCTGACTCGTCACGTTTCTGGCCCATCCCGTCATGTATCTTGCCCGTCCCATCCTGTCTCTGGCCCGACCCGTCCTGTTTATGGCCTGTCCCGTAATGTCTCGAGCACATTACGTCCTGTCTTTGGCCCATCCCGTCCTGTATCTGGTCGGTCCCGTCCTGTATCTGGACCGTCCCGTCGTGAATCTGTCCCGTCCCGTATCTGGCCCATCCCTTCCTGTATCTGGCCCGTCCCATCACGTCCTATCTCTGGCCCATCCCGTGTTGAATCTGGCCCGTCCCATCCTATCTCTGGCCTGACCGGTCCTGTCCTGCCTCTGGCCAGTCCCGTCCTGCTCTGGTCCGTCCCGTCCCTGGCCCGTCCTGTATCTGAACCGTCCCGTCCTGTATCTGGTCGCCCCTTCTCTGGCCCGTCCCGTCCTTTCTCAGACACGTCCCGTTCGGTCCTGTCTCTGACCTATCCTGTATCTGGCCCATCCCGTCACATATCTGGCCTGTCCAGTCCTGTATCTGGCCCATCCCATTAAAGGTAGTATTATCAAAACCTCCACAAATTTACACCTCCAGGAAATTTAACCTGGGGTGTGTCTTAAATTAAGGTGAGTTTAATAGTTAGAAAAATATGATACTTTCCATAAATTATTAGCAAAATGTTTAAATGACACCTATCAAAAAACAGCCTCCTCCATATCCCCTCAAGCTGTCCTATCCATCACCAAGATAGGTGCATTTTCTGCCATTTAGGTAGAAGTAATCTTCAAATAATTTGCTCCTAATTTAGATAAAGTACCAGGAAGGTATATCATGCAAACTCTACATGTGATGTTTGCCTATTAAATAATAGTTGTAATATTTTTTTGCAAGACTTCCATTTTCTCTACACCTGACCTATACTACTTAATTGTAACATCCTTGGCGGCGTGCTGGCATGGCTTCCCATCTCACACCATACAAGACCACCGACTTACCCACCAATGCAGGCTACGCACTATGTTCCTATGCTGGCTGTGTGCATGTGTCTTGGCTGCTTGTTGAGGGCGGCAGCGACAGTACTTCCTGATTCTTAAAGGAAAAGTGCATGCATTCCAAATGTGTCCCTAGTCCTGTATATGACCCGTCCCGTCTCTGGCCCGTCCTGTCCAGTCTCTGGCCCATCCCTGGCCCCTCCCATCCTGTCTATGGCCTGTCCTGTAATGTCTAACCCGCCCTGTCCCGTATCTGGTCCGTCCAGTCCCATATCTGACCCGTTTAGTCCCGTGTCTGATCATCCCGTCCCGTATCTGGCTATCTCATGCCGTATCTAGCCCGCCTCATCCCTTCCCGTCTCTGGAAAGTCCTGTCCCGTATCTGACCCAACCAGTCCCTATCTGGCCGGTCCCAAATGTGGCAAGGCCCATTCAGTATCTGGCCCATCCCGTATCTGTCCATCTCGTATCTGGCCCACCCCATCCTGTCCATGGCTCATCGCATATCTAGCCTGTCCAGTCCCATATCTGGCCCGTCCCGTATCTGGCCCATGTCGTCCTGTATCTGGCCCGTCCCATATTTGGCCCGTACCGTCCTGTATCTGGCCTGTCCCGTACTGTATCTGGGGCATCCCGTCCTGTCTCTGGCCCCTCTTTTCCTGTATCTGGACCGTCCCATAATGTATAGCTTGTCCCGTCCTGTTTCTGGCCCGACCCCGTCCTGTCTCTGGCTCGTCCTGTCCTGTATCTGGCACGACCCATACCGTCTCTGGCCCGTTCCATCCTGTCTATTTCTCGTCCCATAATGTATAGCTCGTCCAGTCCTGTTTCTGGCCCGTCCCGTCCTATCTCTGGCTCGTCCCGTCCTGTATCTGGCCCGTCCCATCTCGTATCTGGCCCGTCCCGCATGTGGCCTGTCCTGTCCCGTATCTGGCCTGTCCCTTCCTGTATCAGGCCAATCCCTTCCCATCTCGTCCTGTCTCTGGCCCATCCCGTCATGTCTCTGGCCAGGCCCGTTTGGTGCTGTCTCTGGACTGTCCAATCCTGTCTCTTGCCCGACCCATCTCTGGTCAGTCTCGTCCTGTCTTTGACCCGTCCTGTCCTGTCTCTGGCCCGTCCCGTCCTCTCTTTGGCCCTTCCTCTCTCTTGCCCGTCCTGTCCTGCCTCTGGCCAGTCCCGTCCTGCTCTGGCCCGTCCCATCCCTGGACCGTCCTGAATCCTGTATCTGGTCACCCCGTCTCTAGCACATCCCGTCCTGTCTCTGGCACGCCTCGGTCCGTCCTAACTCCGGCCAGTCTCATCCTGTCTTTGGCCCGTCCCGTCCTGTCTCTGGCCCGTCTCGTCCTGTCTCTGGCGTGTCCCGTCCAGTCCTGTCTCTGGCTCGTCTTGTATTTGGTCCGTCCCGTATCTGGCCTGTCCCGTCCGGTATCTGGCCCATCCCATTAAAGGTAGTATTATCAAATCCTCCACAAATTTACACCTCCAGGAAATTTAACCTGGGGTGTGTCTTAAATTAAGGTGAGTTCAATAGTTAGAAAACTATGATACTTTCCATAAATTATTAGCAAAATGTTTAAATGACACCTATCAAAAAACAGCCTCCTCCATATCCCCTCAAGCTGTCCTATCCATCACCAAGATAGGTGCATTTTCTGCCATTTAGGTAGAAGTAATCTTCAAACAATTTGCTTCTAATTTAGATAAAGTACTAGGAAGGTATATCATGCAAACTCTACATGTGATGTTTGCCTATTAAACAATAGTTGTAATATTTATTTGCAAAACTTCCACTTTCTCTACGCCTGACCTACACTACTTAATTGTAACATCCCTAGCGGCGTGCTGGCATGGCTTCCCATCTCACACCATGCAGACTGCGCACTATTTGGCCCATACCGTCCTGTATCTGGCCTGTCCCGTACTGTTTCTGGGCCATGCAGTCCTGTCTTTGGCCCGTCTTTTCCTGTATCTGTCCCCTTCAGTATTGTCTCTGGCCCGTCCCGTCCTTAATCTGGCCCGTCCTGTCTATGGCCGTCCCATAATGTATAGCTTGTCCCGTCCTGTTTCTGGCCGGTCCCGTACTGTCTCTGGCTCGTCTTGTCCTGTATCTGGCCCGTCGCGTACCCTCTCTGGCCCATCCCGTCCTGTCTATTTCCCGTCCCATAATGTATAGCTCGTCCCGTCCTGTTTCTGGCCCGTCCCATCCTATCTCTGCCTCGTCCCGTCCTATATCTGGCCCGTCCCGTCTCGTATCTGGCCCGTCCCGCATCTGGCCTGTCCTGTCCCGTATCTGGCCTGTCCCTTCCTGTATCTGGCCAGTCCCTTCCCATCTTGTCCTGTCTCTGGCCTGTCCCGTCCTGTCTCTGGCCCGTCCGGTGCTATCTCTGGCATGTCCAATCCTGTCTCTTGCCCGTCCCGTCTCTGGCCCGTCCCGTCCAGTCTTTGGCCCGTCCAGTCATGTCTCTTGCCCATCCCTTCCTGTCTCGGGCCCAGCTCTGGCCCTTCTCATCCCGTATCTGGCCCGCTCTGTATCTGGCCTATCCCGTCCACTATCTGGCCCGTTCCATATCTGGCCTGTCCCGTATCTCGCACGTCCTGTCCCTGGCCCGGCCTGTCCCGTATCTGGCCCGTCCTGGATCTGGCCTGTCCCGTATCTGGCCCATCCCGCATCTGACCCGTCACGTATCTGGCCCGTCCTGTCCCGTATCTGGTCCGTACCGTCCTAAATCTGGCCCGTCCCGTCATGTATCTGGGCTGTCCCATATCTGGCCCATACCGTCCCATATCTGGCTCGTCACGTTTCTGGCCCATCCCGTCATGTATCTGGCCCGTCCCATCCTGTCTCTAGCCCGACCCATCCTGTCTCTGGCCCGACCCGTCCTGTCTATGTCCTGTCCCTTAATGTCTCTAGCACATTCTGTCCCGTATCTGGCCCGTCTCTTCCAGTATCTGGCCCGTCCCATCCTGTCTCTGGCCTGACTGGTCCTGTCCTGCCTCTGGCCAGTCGCGTCCTGCTCTGGTCCATCCCGTCCCTGGCCCATCCTGTATCTAGACCGTCCCGTCCTGTATCTGGTTGCCCCGTCTCTGGCCAGTCCCGTCCTTTCTCAGGCACGTCCCGTCCGTCCTGTCTCTGGCCTGTCCTGCATCTGGCCCATCCCTTCACGTATCTGGCCTGTCCCGTCCTGGATCTGGCCCATCCCATTAAAGGTAGTATTATCAAATCCTCCACAAATTTACACGTCCAGGAAATTTAACCTGGGGTGTGTTTTAAATTAAGGTGAGTTCAATAGTTAGAAAAATATGATACTTTCCATAAATTATTAGCAAAATGTTTAAATGACACCTATCAAAAAACAGCCTCCTCCATATCCCCTCAAGCTGTCCTATCCATCACCAAGATAGGTGCATTTTCTGCCATTTAGGTAGAAGTAATCTTCAAACAATTTGCTTCTAAGTACTAGGAAGGTAAATCATGCAAACTCTACATGTGATGTTTGCCTATTAAACAATAGTTGTAATATTTATTTGAAAAACTTCCATTTTCTCTACGCCTGACCAACACTATTTAATTTTAACATCACTGGCAGCGTGCTGGCATGGCTTCCCATCTCACATCATGCAACACTGCCGACTTACCCACCAATGCAGGCTGCGCACTATTTGGCCCGTTCTGTCTTGTCTCTGGCCCGTCCCGTCCTGTCTATGGCCCGTCCCATAATGTATAGCTTGTCCCGTCCTGTTTCTGGCCCGTCCCGTACTGTCTCTGGCTCGTCTTGTCCTGTATCTGGCCCGTCGAGTACCGTCTATGGCCCGTCCCGTCCTGTCTATTTCCCGTCCCATAATGTATAGCTCGTCCCGTCCTGTTTCTGGCCCGTCCCGTCTCGTATCTGGCCCATCCCGCATTTGGCCTGTCCTGTCCCGTATATGGCCTGTCCCTTCCTGTATCTGGACAGTCCTTTCCCATCTCGTCCTGTCTCTGGCCTGTCCCGTCCTGTCTCTGGCCCGTCCGGTGCTATGTCTGGCCTGTCCAATCCTGTCTCTTGTCCGTCCCGTTTCTGGCCCGTCCCGTCTAGTATTTGGCCCGTCCTGTTCTGTCTCTGGCCCATCCCTTCCTGTCTCTGGCGCAGTTCTGGTCCGTCTCGTCCTGTATCTGGCCCGTCCTGTATCTGGCCCATCCCGTCCAGTATCTGGCCCGTTCCATATCTGGCCTGTCCCGTATCTGGCACGTCCTGTCCCTGGCCCGGCCTGTCCCGTATCTGGCCCGTCCTGTATCTGGCCAGTCCCGTATCTGGCCCGTCCCGCATCTGACCCGTCCCGTATCTGGCCCGTCCCGTCCCGTATCTAGTCCGTACCGTCCTGTATCTGGCCCCTCCCGTCATGTATGTGGGCTGTCCCATATCTGGCCCATACCGTCCCATATCTGGCTCGTCACGTTTCTGGCCCATCCCGTCATATATCTGGCCCGTCCCATCCTGTCTCTGGCCTGACCCGTCCTGTGTATGGCCTATCCCATGTCTCTAGCACATTCCGTCCTGTCTCTGGCCCATCCCGTCCTGTATCTGGTCGGTCCCGTCCTGAATCTGGCCCGTCCCATCCTGAATCTGGCCCGTCCCGTATCTGGCCCGTCCCTTCCTGTATGTGGCCCGTCCCATCCTGTCCTGTCTTTGGCCCATCCTGTCTTGAATCTGGCCCGTCCCGTATCTGGCCCGTCCATTCCTGTATCTGGCCCGTCCCGACCGGTATCTGGTCGGTCCCATCCTGTCTCTGGCCTCGTCCGTCCTGTCTCTGGCCCGACCGGTGCTATCTCTGGCCTGTCCAATCCTGTCTCTTGCCCGTCCTGTCCTGTCTCTGGCCCGATCGGTCCTGTCCTGCCTCTGGCCAGTCCCGTCCTGCTCTGATCCGTCCCATTCCTGGCCCGTCCTGTATCTGGACCGTCCCATCCTGTATCTGGTCGCCTCGTCTCTGGCCCGTCCCGTCCTTTCGCAGGCACGTCCCGTCCGGTCCTGTCTCTGGCCTGTCCTGCATCTGGCCCATCCCATTAAAGGTAGTATTATCAAATCCTCCACTAATTTACACCTCCAGGAAATTTAACCTGGGGTGTGTTTTAAATTAAGGTGAGTTTAATAGTTAGAAAAATATGATACTTTCCATAAATTATTAGTAAAATGTTTAAATGACACCTATCAAAAAACAGCCTCCTCCATATCCCCTCAAGCTGTCCTATCCATCACCAAGATAGGTGCATTTTCTGCCATTTAGGTAGAAGTAATCTTCAAACAATTTGCTTCTAATTTAGATAAAGTACTAGGAAGGTATAGCATGCAAACTCTACATGTGACGTTTGCCTATTAAACAATAGTTGTAATATTTATTTGCAAAACTTCCATTTTCTCTACACCTGACCTACACTACTTAATTGTAACATCCCTGGCGGCAAGCTGGCATGGCTTCCCATCTCACACCATGCAAGACCGCCGACTTACCCATCAATGCAGGCTACGCACTATGTTCCTATGCGGGCTGTGTGCATGTGTCTTGGCTGCTTTTTGAGGGCGGTAGCAGCAGCACTTCCTGATTCTTAAAGGAACAGTGCACGCATTCCTAATGTGTCCCCAGTTCTATATCTGACCCATCCCGTCTCTGGCCCGTCCCGTCTCTGGCCCGTCCCATCCTGTCTCTGGCCCGTCCCAGCCTGTCCCTGGCCCCTCCCATCCTGTCTATGGCCCGTCCTGTAATGTCTAACCCGCCCCGTCCCGTATCTGGTCCGTCCAGTCGCATATCTGACCCGTTTGGTCCCGTATCTGACCATCCCGTCCCGTATCTGGCTATCTCTTATCAGGCCCATCTCATCCCGTATCTGTCCCGCCTCGTCCCTTCCCGTCTCTGGCACTTCCTGTCCCGTATCTGACCCAACCAGTCCCTATCTGGCCCGTCCCGTATGTGGCCAGGCCCATTCAGTATCTGGCCCGTCCCGTATCTGGCCCATCCCATCCTGTCCATGGCTCATCCCATATCTAGCCTGTCCTTTCCCATATCTGGCCCGTCACGTATCTGGCCCATGTCGTCCTGTATCTGGCCTGTCCAATATTTGGCCCGTACCGTCCTGTATCTGGCCTGTCCCGTACTGTATCTGGGGCATCCCGTCCTGTCTCTGGCCCGTCTTTTCCTGTATCTGGACCGTCCCATACCATCTCTGGGCCATCCCATCCTGTCTATTTCCCGTCCCATAATGTATAGCTCGTCCAGTCCTGTTTCTGGCCCGTCCCGTCCTATCTCTGGCTCGTCCCGTCCTGCATCTGGCCCATCCCATCTCGTATCTGGCCCGTCCCGTATGTGGCCTGACCTGTCCCGTATCTGGCCTGTCCCTTCCTGTTTCTGGCCAATCCATTCCCATCTTGTCCTGTCTCTGGCCCGTCCCGTCCTGTTTCTGGCCTGTCCCGTCCTGTCTCTGGCCCGTCTGGTGCTGTCTCTGGCCTGTCCAATCCTGTCTCTTGCCAGACCTATCTCTGGTCCGTCCCTTCCTGTCTTTGGCCCGTCCCGTCCTGTCTCTGGCCCGTCCCGTCCTCTCTTTGGCCCGTCCCATCCTCTCTCTTGCCCGTCCTGTCCTGCCTCTGGCCAGTCCCGTCCTGCTCTGGTCCATACCGTCCCTGGACCATCCTGTATCCTGTGTTTGGTCGCCCCGTCTCTAGCCCGTCCCATCCTGCCTCTGGTACACCTCGGTCCTTCCTATCTCCGGCCAGTCTCATCCTGTCTTTGGCCCGTCCCGTCCAGTCTCTGGCCCGTCTCGTCCTGTCTCTGGCGTGTCCCGTCCGGTCCTTTCTCTGGCCCGTCCTGTATTTGGTCCATCCCGTATCTGGCCTGTCCCGTCCTGTATCTGGCCCATCCCATTAAAGGTAGTATTATCAAATCCTCCACAAAATTAAACCTCCAGAAAATTTAACCTGGGGTGTGTTTTAAATTAAGGTGAGTTTAATAGTTAGAAAAATATGATACTTTCCATAAATTATTAGCAAAATGTTTAAATGACACCTATCAAAAAACAGCCTCCTCCATATCCCCTCAAGCTGTCCTATCCATCACCAAGATAGGTGCATTTTCTGCCATTTAGGTAGAAGTAATCTTCAAACAATTTGCTTCTAAGTACTAGGAAGGTAAATCATGCAAACTCTACATGTGATGTTTGCCTATTAAACAATAGTTGTAATATTTATTTGAAAAACTTCCATTTTCTCTACGCCTGACCAACACTATTTAATTTTAACATCACTGGCAGCGTGCTGGCATGGCTTCCCATCTCACATCATGCAACACTGCCGACTTACCCACCAATGCAGGCTGCGCACTATTTGGCCCGTTCTGTCTTGTCTCTGGCCCGTCCCGTCCTGTCTATGGCCCGTCCCATAATGTATAGCTTGTCCCGTCCTGTTTCTGGCCCGTCCCGTACTGTCTCTGGCTCGTCTTGTCCTGTATCTGGCCCGTCGAGTACCGTCTATGGCCCGTCCCGTCCTGTCTATTTCCCGTCCCATAATGTATAGCTCGTCCCGTCCTGTTTCTGGCCCGTCCCGTCTCGTATCTGGCCCATCCCGCATTTGGCCTGTCCTGTCCCGTATATGGCCTGTCCCTTCCTGTATCTGGACAGTCCTTTCCCATCTCGTCCTGTCTCTGGCCTGTCCCGTCCTGTCTCTGGCCCGTCCGGTGCTATGTCTGGCCTGTCCAATCCTGTCTCTTGTCCGTCCCGTTTCTGGCCCGTCCCGTCTAGTATTTGGCCCGTCCTGTTCTGTCTCTGGCCCATCCCTTCCTGTCTCTGGCGCAGTTCTGGTCCGTCTCGTCCTGTATCTGGCCCGTCCTGTATCTGGCCCATCCCGTCCAGTATCTGGCCCGTTCCATATCTGGCCTGTCCCGTATCTGGCACGTCCTGTCCCTGGCCCGGCCTGTCCCGTATCTGGCCCGTCCTGTATCTGGCCAATCCCGTATCTGGCCCGTCCCGCATCTGACCCGTCCCGTATCTGGCCCGTCCCGTCCCGTATCTAGTCCGTACCGTCCTGTATCTGGCCCGTCCCGTCATGTATGTGGGCTGTCCCATATCTGGCCCATACCGTCCCATATCTGGCTCGTCACGTTTCTGGCCCATCCCGTCATATATCTGGCCCGTCCCATCCTGTCTCTGGCCTGACCCGTCCTGTGTATGGCCTATCCCATGTCTCTAGCACATTCCGTCCTGTCTCTGGCCCATCCCGTCCTGTATCTGGTCGGTCCCGTCCTGAATCTGGCCCGTCCCATCCTGAATCTGGCCCGTCCCGTATCTGGCCCGTCCCTTCCTGTATGTGGCCCGTCCCATCCTGTCCTGTCTTTGGCCCATCCTGTCTTGAATCTGGCCCGTCCCGTATCTGGCCCGTCCATTCCTGTATCTGGCCCGTCCCGACCGGTATCTGGTCGGTCCCATCCTGTCTCTGGCCTCGTCCGTCCTGTCTCTGGCCCGACCGGTGCTATCTCTGGCCTGTCCAATCCTGTCTCTTGCCCGTCCTGTCCTGTCTCTGGCCCGATCGGTCCTGTCCTGCCTCTGGCCAGTCCCGTCCTGCTCTGATCCGTCCCATTCCTGGCCCGTCCTGTATCTGGACCGTCCCATCCTGTATCTGGTCGCCTCGTCTCTGGCCCGTCCCGTCCTTTCGCAGGCACGTCCCGTCCGGTCCTGTCTCTGGCCTGTCCTGCATCTGGCCCATCCCATTAAAGGTAGTATTATCAAATCCTCCACAAATTTACACCTCCAGGAAATTTAACCTGGGGTGTGTTTTAAATTAAGGTGAGTTTAATAGTTAGAAAAATATGATACTTTCCATAAATTATTAGTAAAATGTTTAAATGACACCTATCAAAAAACAGCCTCCTCCATATCCCCTCAAGCTGTCCTAAGCATCACCAAGATAGGTGCATTTTCTGCCATTTAGGTAGAAGTAATCTTCAAACAATTTGCTTCTAATTTAGATAAAGTACTAGGAAGGTATAGCATGCAAACTCTACATGTGACGTTTGCCTATTAAACAATAGTTGTAATATTTATTTGCAAAACTTCCATTTTCTCTACACCTGACCTACACTACTTAATTGTAACATCCCTGGCGGCAAGCTGGCATGGCTTCCCATCTCACACCATGCAAGACCGCCGACTTACCCATCAATGCAGGCTACGCACTATTTGGCCCGTACCGTCCTGTATCTGGCCTGTCCCGTCCTGTCTTTGGCCCATCTTTTCCTGTATCTGTCCCGTTCCGTCTTGTCTCTGGCACGTCCCGTCCTGTCTATGGCCCGTCCCATAATGTATTGCTTGTCCCGTCCTGTTTCTGGCCCGTCCCGTACTGTCTCTGGCTCGTCCTGTCCTGTATCTGGCCCATCGCGTACCGTCTCTGGCCCGTCCCGTCCTTTCTATTTACCGTCCCATAACGCATAGCTCGTCCCATCCTGTTTCTGGCCCATCCTATCTCTGCCTCGTCCCGTCCTAAATCTGGCCCGTCCCGTCTCGTATATAGCCCGTCCCGCATCTGGCCTGTCCTGTCCCGTATCTGGCCTGTCCCTTCCTGTATCTGGCCAGTCCCTTCCCATCTCGTCCTGTCTCTGGCCTGTCCCGTCCTGTCTCTGGCACGTCTGGTGCTATCTCTGGCCTGTCCAATCCTGTCTCTTGCCCGTCCCGTCTCTGGCCCGTCCGGTCCAGTCTTTGGCCCGTCCCGTCCTGTCTCTGGCCCATCCCTTCCTGTCTCTGGCCCAGCTCTGGACCGTCTCGTCCCATATCTGGCCCGCCCGATATCTGGCCCATCCCGTCTAGTATCTGGCACGTTCCATATCTGGCCTGTCCCGTATCTGGCACGTCCTGTCCCTGGCCCGGCCTGTCCCGTATCTGTCCCGTCCTGTATCTGTCCTGTCCCGTATCTGGCCCATCCCGCATCTGACCCGTCCCGTATCTGGCCCATCCCATCCCATATCTGGCCCGTCCCATCATGTATCTGGGCTGTCCCATATCTGACCCATCCCGTCTAGTATCTGGCACGTTCCATATCTGGCCTGTCCCGTATCTGGCACGTCCTGTCCCTGGCCCGGCCTGTCCCGTATCTGGCCCGTCCTGTATTTGGCCTGTCCCATATCTGGCCCGTCCCGCATCTGACCCGTCCCGTTTCTGGCCCGTCCCGTCCCGTATTTGGTCCGTACCGTCCTATATCTGGCCCGTCCCATATCTGGCTCGTCACGTTTCTGGCCCATCCCGTCATGTATCTGGCCCGTCCCATCCTGTCTCTGGCTCGACCCGTCCTGTGTATGGCCTATTCCTTAATGTCTCTAGCACATTCCGTCCTCTCTCTGGCCCATCCCGTCCTGTATCTGGTCGGTCCCGTCCTGTATCTGGCCCGTCCTATCCTGAATCTGGCCCGTCCCGTATCTGGCCCGTCCCTTTCTGTATCGGGCCCGTCCCATCCTGTCCTGTCTATGGCCCATCCTGTCTTGAATCTGGCCCGTCCCGTATCTGGCCCGTCCCTTCCTGTATCAGGCCCGTCCCGACCTGTCATGGCCTAACTGGTCCTGTCCTGCCTCTGGCCAGTCCCGTCCTGCTCTGATCCGTCCCATCCCTGGCCCGTCCTGTATCTGGACCGTCCCATCCTGTATCTGGTCGCCTCGTCTCTGGCCCGTCCCGTCCTTTCTCAGGCACGTCCCGTCCGGTCCTGTCTCTGGCCTGTCCTGCATCTGGCCCATCCCATTAAAGGTAGTATTATCAAATCCTCCACAAATTTAAACCTCCAGGAAATTTAACCTGGGGTGTGTTTTAAATTAAGGTGAGTTTAATAGTTAGAAAAATATGATACTTTCCATAAATTATTAGCAAAATGTTTAAATGACACCTATCAAAAAACAGCCTCCTCCATATCCCCTCAAGCTGTCCTATCCATCACCAAGATAGGTGCATTTTCTACCATTTAGGTAGAAGTAATCTTCAAACAATTTGCTTCTAATTTAGATAAAGCACTAGGAAGGTATATCATGCAAACTCTACATGTGATGTTTGCCTAGTAAACAATAGTTGTAATATTTATTTACAAAACTTCCATTTTCTCTACGCCTGACCTACACTACTTAATTGTAACATCCATGGCGGCGTACTGGCATGGCTTCCCATCTCACACCATGCAAGAGAGCCGACTTACCCACCAATGCAGGCTGCGCACTATTTGGCCCGTACAGTCCTGTCTTTGGCCAGTCTTTTCCTGTATCTGTCCCGTTCCGTCTTGTCTCTGGCCCGTCCCGTCCTGTATATGGCCCGTCCCATAATGTATTGCTTGTCCCGTCCTGTTTCTGGCCCGTCACGTACTGTCTCTGGCTCGTCCTGTCCTGTATCTGGCCCGTCGCGTACCGTCTATGGCCCGTCCCGTCCTGTCTATTTCCCGTCCCATGATGTATAGCTCGTCCCGTCCTGTTTCTGGCCCGTCCCATCCTATCTCTGCCTCATCCCGTCCTATATATGGCCCATCCCGTCTCGTATCTGGCCCGTCCCGCAACTGGCCTGTCCTGTCCCGTATCTGGCCTGTCCCTTCCTGTATCTGGCCAGTCCCTTCCCATCTTGTCCTGTCTCTGGCCTGTCCCGTCCTGTCTCTGGCCCGTCCGGTGCTATCTCTGGCATGTCCAATCCTGTCTCTTACCCGTCCCGTCTCTGGCCCGTCCGGTCCAGTCTTTGGCCCGTCCTGTCCTGTCTCTGGCCCATCCCTTCCTGTCTCTGGCGCAGCTCTGGTCCGTCTCGTCCTGTATCTGGCCCGCCCTGTATCTGGCCCATCCCATCCAGTATCTGGCCCGTTCCATATCTGGCCTGTCCCGTATCTGGCACGTCCTGTCCCTGGCCCGTCCTGTATCTGGCCTGTCCCGTATCTGGCCCGTCCCGCATCTGACCCGTCCCGTATCTGGCCCGTCCCGTCCCGTATTTGGTCCGTACCGTCCTGTATCTGGCCCGTCCCGTAATGTATGTGGGCTGTCCCATATCTGTCCCATACCATCCCATATTTGGCTCGTCACGTTTCTGGCCCATCCCGTCATGAATCTGGCCTGTCCCATCCTGTCTCTGGCCCGACTCGTCCTGTCTATGGCCTGTCCCGTAATGTCTCTAGCACATTCCGTCCTGTCTCTGGCCCATCCCGTCCTGTATCTGGTCGGTCCCGTCCTGTATCTGGCCCGTCCCGTCCTGTATCTGGCCCGTCCCGTCCTGAATGTGGCACGTCCAGTATATGGCCCGTCCCTTCCTGTATCTGGCCCGTCCCATCACGTCCTATCTCTGGCCCATCCCGTCTTGAATCTGGCCCGTCCCGTATCTGGCCCATCCCTTCCTGTATCTGGCCCATCCCGTCCTGTCTCTGGCCTGACCAGTCCAGTCCTGCCTCTGGCCAGTCCCGTCCTACTCTGGTCCGTCCCGTCCCTGGCCCATCCTGTATCTGAACCGTCCCGTCCTGTATCTGGTCGCCCCGTACTGTATCTGGGCCATCCCATCCTGTCTCTGGCCCGTCTTTTCCTGTATCTGGACCGTCCCGTCCAGTCTCTGGACGGTCTCATAATGTATAGCATGTCCTGTCCTGTTTCTGGCCCGTCCCATCCTGTCACTTGCTCGTCCTGTCCTGTATCTGGCACGTCCCGTACCGTCTCTGGCCCGTCCCATCCTGTCTATTTCCCGTCCCATAATGTATTACTCGTCCAGTCCTGTTTCTGGCCCGTCCTGTCCTATCTCTGGCTCGTCCCGTCCTGTATCTGGCCCGTCCCATCTCGTATGTGGCCCGTCCCGCATCTGGCCTGTCCTGTCCCATATCTGGCCTGTCCCTTCCTGTATCTGGCCAGTCCCTTCCCATCTCGTCCTGTCTCTGGCCTGTCCCGTCCTGTCTCTGGCACGTCTGGTGCTATCTCTGGCCTGTCCAATCCTGTCTCTTGCCCGTCCCGTCTCTGGCCCGTCCGGTCCAGTCTTTGGCCCGTCCCGTCCTGTCTCTGGCCCATCCCTTCCTGTCTCTGGCCCAGCTCTGGCCCGTCTAGTCCCATATCTGGCCCGCCCGATATCTGGCCCATCCCGTCTAGTATCTGGCACGTTCCATATCTGGCCTGTCCCGTATATGGCACGTCCTGTCCCTGGCCCGGCCTATCCCGTATCTGGCCCGTCCTGTATCTGTCCTGTCCCGTATCTGGCCCATCCCGCATCTGACCCGTCCCGTATCTGGCCCATCCCATCCCGTATCTGGCCCGTCCCATCATGTATCTGGGCTGTCCCATATCTGACCCATCCCGTCTAGTATCTGGCACGTTCCATATCTGGCCTGTCCCGTATCTGGCACGTCCAGTCCCTGGCCCGGCCTGTCCCGTATCTGGCCCGTCCTGTATTTGGCCTGTCCCGTATCTGGCCCGTCCCGCATCTGACCCGTCCCGTATCTGGCCCGTTCCGTCCCGTATTTGGTCCGTACCGTCCTGTATCTGGCCCGTCCCATCCCATATCTGGCTCGTCACGTTTCTGGCCCATCCCGTCATGTATCTGGCCCGTCCCATCCTGTCTCTGGCTCGACCCGTCCTGTGTATGGCCTATTCCTTAATGTCTCTAGCACATTCCGTCCTCTCTCTGGCCCATCCCGTCCTGTATCTGGTCGGTCCCGTCCTGTATCTGGCCAGTCCCATCCTGAATCTGGCCCGTCCCGTATCTGGCCCGTCCCTTCCTGTATCGGGCCCGTCCCATCCTGTCCTGTCTATGGCCCATCCTGTCTTGAATCTGGCCCGTCCCGTATCTGGCCCGTCCCTTCCTGTATCAGGCCCGTCCCGACCTGTCTCTGGCCTAACTGGTCCTGTCCTGCCTCTGGCCAGTCCAGTCCTGCTCTGGTCCGTCCCGTCCCTGGCCCGTCCTGTATCTGGACCGTCCCGTCCTGTATCTGGTCGCCTCGTCTCTGGCCCGTCCCGTCCTTTCTCAGGCACGTCCCGTCCGGTCCTGCCTCTGGCCTGTCCTGCATCTGGCCCATCCCGTCACGTATCTGGCCTGTCCCGTCCTGTATCTGGCCCATCCCATTAAAGGTAGTATTATCAAATCCTCCACAAATTTAAACCTCCAGGAAATTTAACCTGGAGTGTGTTTTAAATTAAGGTGAGTTCAATAGTTAGAAAAATATGATACTTTCCATAAATTATTAGCAAAATGTTTAAATGACACCTATCAAAAAACAGCCTCCTCCATATCCCCTCAAGCTGTCCTATCCATCACCAAGATAGGTGCATTTTCTACCATTTAGGTAGAAGTAATCTTCAAACAATTTGCTTCTAATTTAGATAAAGCACTAGGAAGGTATATCATGCAAACTCTACATGTGATGTTTGCCTAGTAAACAATAGTTGTAATATTTATTTACAAAACTTCCATTTTCTCTACGCCTGACCTAAACTACTTAATTGTAACATCCATGGCAGCGTTGTGGCATGGCTTTCCATCTCACACCATGCAAGAGAGCCGACTTACCCACCAATGCAGGCTGCGCACTATTTGGCCCGTACAGTCCTGTCTTTGGCCAGTCTTTTCCTGTATCTGTCCCGTTCCGTCTTGTCTCTGGCCCGTCCCGTCCTGTATATGGCCCGTCCCATAATGTATTGCTTGTCCCGTCCTGTTTCTGGCCCGTCACGTACTGTCTCTGGCTCGTCCTGTCCTGTATCTGGCCCGTCGCGTACCGTCTATGGCCCGTCCCGTCCTGTCTATTTCCCGTCCCATAATGTATAGCTCGTCCCGTCCTGTTTCTGGCCCGTCCCATCCTATCTCTGCCTCATCCCGTCCTATATATGGCCCATCTCGTCTTGTATCTGGCCCGTCCCGCAACTGGCCTGTCCTGTCCCGTATCTGGCCTGTCCCTTCCTGTATCTGGCCAGTCCCTTCCCATCTTGTCCTGTCTCTGGCCTGTCCCGTCCTGTCTCTGGCCCGTCCGGTGCTATCTCTGGCATGTCCAATCCTGTCTCTTACCCGTCCCGTCTCTGGCCCGTCCGGTCCAGTCTTTGGCCCGTCCTGTCCTGTCTCTGGCCCATCCCTTCCTGTCTCTGGCGCAGCTCTGGTCCGTCTCGTCCTGTATCTGGCCCGCCCTGTATCTGGCCCATCCCATCCAGTATCTGGCCCGTTCCATATCTGGCCTGTCCCGTATCTGGCACGTCCTGTCCCTGGCCCGTCCTGTATCTGGCCTGTCCTGTCCCGTATCTGGCCTGTCCCTTCCTGTATCTGGCCAGTCCCTTCCCATCTCGTCCTGTCTGTGGCCTGTCCCGTCCTGTCTCTGGCCCGTCCGGTGCTATCTCTGGCCTGTCCCCAGGATGCGCAGTAATATGGGATCGTGTTCTTATCATTTCTTCCACAGTCCCTGCAGCTTCAGCCGCACAGATCGGACCCCGGGGCGAGGGGTGATACCTGCTGCAATCCTTGTATCCTGAAGTACTGCGGCCGCTGTACTGGGGTCCTAGAAAGTTATACCCCAGGGAAGACAGTGGAAGGAGGAACACGGAAAGGGATCATTCATACTTATCCGTCACTTAGTAATCGCCATCTTCCATCTGTGGCCTGGAGAAAATGCTGGTCTTGCTTGTAATCGGAGGGGAGGACACATCTGCCGGTGAGACGACTGCTCTGCTCCAGTGATCGGCTGCAACTGGTGTGAGTGGGGGATTGAGCTATGTAATAAGGGAGAAAACGATGATGTCATAAAGGAAGAAAAGGTGATGATGTCATAAGAGCAGAGAGAAGCCCAGGACGAGCACAGCAATAGCTCCTACAGCAATTCATTATTTTCACAGCTTAATGTTTTTTGTAATCTGGAATAAATCTTTATGCAGAGGCTTCTCTGTGATAGAACAACCACCCCCACCATACACAGCACAGGATGGGCCCCGGAATCACTGCTATTGTGCACTTGATGTAATCTATAAATATGGACATCCTGGCACAGAAAGTGAAATAACCAATACTTGCATTCACCAGTAGAGGGAGCGCAAGAGCGAGCAGCATAAAGCCGCACATTACATGTCCTATGTATACAATTACCGGGCGGTAGAGGGCGCAATTTGATAAAAAAGGAATAAATAAAATCACCAACTGTAGCTCGCCAGCGCCGCCTCCAGGGTCCTTCCTCCGGCATAAAGCACAGTGACGGCCTCAAACACCGCCCTCTGCCCGCCCCCGGCCGTCGGTACCTCCCAGCTCTGTCAGCGCCGCCCGGGACAGGAGATGAGGCTGCGCTTGTTACCTCAGCAGGACGCAGGATACTTCATGCCGTTGGAGCCGGTGTTACGCAGGGGACGTCGGTCAGCGCGATGACGTCACTGCATGGCACCGACAAGCGTTGACTGTGAGACGTGATAGAAGAGGAGGCGGAGGCTGCGGTGACCCGGAGCCTGGAAGAAGGAGGAGAAGAGAGTTCATTTTTATTCTTATATTATTTGGCCTCTGACTGGGGGACATTATATTATATGTGGGTCTGTGAGGACATTATATTATATGTGGGTCTGTGGGGACATTATATTATATGTGGGTCTGTGAGGACATTATATTATATGTGGGTCTGTGAGGACATTATATTATATGTGGGTCTGTGGGGACATTATATTATATGTGGGTCTGTGAGGACATTATATTATATGTGGGTCTGTGGATACATTATATTATATGTGGGTCTGTGAGGACATTATATTATATGTGGGTCTGTGAGGACATTATATTATATGTGGGTCTGTGGATACATTATATTATATGTGGGTCTGTGAGGACATTATATTATATGTGGGTCTGTGAAGACATTATATTATATGTGGGTCTGTGGTGACATTATATTATATGTGGGTCTGTGAGGACATTATATTATATGTGGGTCTGTGAGGACATTATATTATATGTGGGTCTGTGGGGACATTATATTATATGTGGGTCTGTGAGGACATTATATTATATGTGGGTCTGTGGGGACATTATATTATATGTGGGTCTGTGAGGACATTATATTATATGTGGGTCTGTGGATACATTATATTATATGTGGGTCTGTGAGGACATTATATTATATGTGGGTCTGTGAAGACATTATATTATATGTGGGTCTGTGGTGACATTATATTATATGTGGGTCTGTGAGGACATTATATTATATGTGGGTCTGTGAGGACATTATATTATATGTGGGTCTGTGGGGACATTATATTATATGTGGGTCTGTGAGGACATTATATTATATGTGGGTCTGTGAGGACATTATATTATATGTGGGTCTGTGGTGACATTATATTATATGTGGGTCTGTGAGGACATTATATTATATGTGGGTCTGTGGGGACATTATATTATATGTGGGTCTGTGAGGACATTATATTATATGTGGGTCTGTGAGGACATTATATTATATGTGGGTCTGTGAGGACATTATATTATATGTGGGTCTGTGAAGACATTATATTATATGTGGGTCTGTGGTGACATTATATTATATGTGGGTCTGTGAGGACATTATATTATATGTGGGTCTGTGAGGACATTATATTATATGTGGGTCTGTGGGGACATTATATTATATGTGGGTCTGTGAGGACATTATATTATATGTGGGTCTGTGAGGACATTATATTATATGTGGGTCTGTGGTGACATTATATTATATGTGGGTCTGTGAGGACATTATATTATATGTGGGTCTGTGGGGACATTATATTATATGTGGGTCTGTGAGGACATTATATTATATGTGGGTCTGTGAGGACATTATATTATATGTGGGTCTGTGAGGACATTATATTATATGTGGGTCTGTGGGGACATTATATTATATGTGGGTCTGTGAGGACATTATATTATATGTGGGTCTGTGAGGACATTATATTATATGTGGGTCTGTGAGGACATTATATTATATGTGGGTCTGTGGGGACATTATATTATATGTGGGTCTGTGAGGACATTATATTATATGTGGGTCTGTGGATACATTATATTATATGTGGGTCTGTGAGGACATTATATTATATGTGGGTCTGTGAAGACATTATATTATATGTGGGTCTGTGGTGACATTATATTATATGTGGGTCTGTGAGGACATTATATTATATGTGGGTCTGTGAGGACATTATATTATATGTGGGTCTGTGGGGACATTATATTATATGTGGGTCTGTGAGGACATTATATTATATGTGGGTCTGTGGGGACATTATATTATATGTGGGTCTGTGAGGACATTATATTATATGTGGGTCTGTGGATACATTATATTATATGTGGGTCTGTGAGGACATTATATTATATGTGGGTCTGTGAAGACATTATATTATATGTGGGTCTGTGGTGACATTATATTATATGTGGGTCTGTGAGGACATTATATTATATGTGGGTCTGTGAGGACATTATATTATATGTGGGTCTGTGGGGACATTATATTATATGTGGGTCTGTGAGGACATTATATTATATGTGGGTCTGTGAGGACATTATATTATATGTGGGTCTGTGGTGACATTATATTATATGTGGGTCTGTGAGGACATTATATTATATGTGGGTCTGTGGGGACATTATATTATATGTGGGTCTGTGAGGACATTATATTATATGTGGGTCTGTGAGGACATTATATTATATGTGGGTCTGTGAGGACATTATATTATATGTGGGTCTGTGAAGACATTATATTATATGTGGGTCTGTGGTGACATTATATTATATGTGGGTCTGTGAGGACATTATATTATATGTGGGTCTGTGAGGACATTATATTATATGTGGGTCTGTGGGGACATTATATTATATGTGGGTCTGTGAGGACATTATATTATATGTGGGTCTGTGAGGACATTATATTATATGTGGGTCTGTGGTGACATTATATTATATGTGGGTCTGTGAGGACATTATATTATATGTGGGTCTGTGGGGACATTATATTATATGTGGGTCTGTGAGGACATTATATTATATGTGGGTCTGTGAGGACATTATATTATATGTGGGTCTGTGAGGACATTATATTATATGTGGGTCTGTGAGGACATTATATTATATGTGGGTCTGTGGTGACATTATATTATATGTGGGTCTGTGAGGACATTATATTATATGTGGGTCTGTGGGGACATTATATTATATGTGGGTCTGTGAGGACATTATATTATATGTGGGTCTGTGGTGACATTATATTATATGTGGGTCTGTGAGGACATTATATTATATGTGGGTCTGTGAGGACATTATATTATATGTGGGTCTGTGAGGACATTATATTATATGTGGGTCTGTGGGGACATTATATTATATGTGGGTCTGTGAGGACATTATATTATATGTGGGTCTGTGAGGACATTATATTATATGTGGGTCTGTGAGGACATTATATTATATGTGGGTCTGTGAGGACATTATATTATATGTGGGTCTGTGGGGACATTATATTATATGTGGGTCTGTGAGGACATTATATTATATGTGGGTCTGTGGGGACATTATATTATATGTGGGTCTGTGAGGATATTATATTATATGTGGGTCTGTGAGGACATTATATTATATGTGGGTCTGTGAGGACATTATATTATATGTGGGTCTGTGGGGACATTATATTATATGTGGGTCTGTGAGGACATTATATTATATGTGGGTCTGTGAGGACATTATATTATATGTGGGTCTGTGGGGACATTATATTATATGTGGGTCTGTGAGGACATTATATTATATGTGGGTCTGTGGGGACATTATATTATATGTGGGTCTGTGAGGACATTATATTATATGTGGGTCTGTGAGGACATTATATTATATGTGGGTCTGTGAGGACATTATATTACATGTGGGTCTGTGAGGACATTATATTATATGTGGGTCTGTGGGGACATTATATTATATGTGGGTCTGTGAGGACATTATATTATATGTGGGTCTGTGAGGACATTATATTATATGTGGGTCTGTGAGGACATTATATTATATGTGGGTCTGTGAGGACATTATATTATATGTGGGTCTGTGAGGACATTATATTATATGTGGGTCTGTGAGGACATTATATTATATGTGGGTCTGTGAGGATATTATATTATATGTGGGTCTGTGAGGACATTATATTATATGTGGGTCTGTGAGGACATTATATTATATGTGGGTCTGTGAGGACATTATATTATATGTGGGTCTGTGAGGACATTATATTATATGTGGGTCTGTGAGGACATTATATTATATGTGGGTCTGTGAGGACATTATATTATATGTGGGTCTGTGGGGACATTATATTATATGTGGGTCTGTGAGAACATTATATTATATGTGGGTCTGTGGGGACATTATATTATATGTGGGTCTGTGAGGACATTATATTATATGTGGGTCTGTGAGGACATTATATTATATGTGGGTCTGTGAGGACATTATATTATATGTGGGTCTGTGAGGACATTATATTATATGTGGGTCTGTGGGAACATTATATTATATGTGGGTCTGTGAGGACATTATATTATATGTGGGTCTGTGATGACATTATATTATATGTGGGTCTGTGATGACATTATATTATATGTGGGTCTGTGATGACATTATATTATATGTGGGTCTGTGAGGACATTATATTATATGTGGGTCTGTGGGGACATTATATTATATGTGGGTCTGTGAGGACATTATATTATATGTGGGTCTGTGAGGACATTATATTATATGTGGGTCTGTGGGGACATTATATTATATGTGGGTCTGTGAGGACATTATATTATATGTGGGTCTGTGGGGACATTATATTATATGTGGGTCTGTGAGGACATTATATTATATGTGGGTCTGTGAGGACATTATATTATATGTGGGTCTGTGAGGACATTATATTATATGTGGGGCTGTGGGGACATTATATTATATGTGGGGCTGTGAGGACATTATATTATATGTGGGTCTGTGAGGACATTATATTATATGTGGGTCTGTGAGGACATTATATTATATGTGGGTCTGTGAGGACATTATATTATATGTGGGTCTGTGAGGACATTATATTATATGTGGGTCTGTGAGGACATTATATTATATGTGGGTCTGTGAGGACATTATATTATATGTGGGTCTGTGAGGACATTATATTATATGTGGGTTTGTGAGGACATTATATTATATGTGGGTCTGTGGAGACATTATATTATATGTGGGTCTGTGGGGACATTATATTATATGTGGGTCTGTGAGGACATTATATTATATGTGGGTCTGTGAGGACATTATATTATATGTGCGGCTGTGGGGACATTATATTATATGTGGGGCTGTGAGGACATTAGATTATATGTGGGTCTGTGAGGACATTATATTATATGTGGGTCTGTGAGGACATTATATTATATGTGGGTCTGTGAGGACATTATATTATATGTGGGTCTGTGAGGACATTATATTATATGTGGGTCTGTGAGGACATTATATTATATGTGGGTCTGTGAGGACATTATATTATATGTGGGTCTGTGAGGACATTATATTATATGTGGGTCTGTGAGGACATTATATTATATGTGGGTTTGTGAGGACATTATATTATATGTGGGTCTGTGGAGACATTATATTATATGTGGGTCTGTGAGGACATTATATTATATGTGGGTCTGTGAGGACATTATATTATATGTGGGTCTGTGGAGACATTATATTATATGTGGGTCTGTGAGGACATTATATTATATGTGGGTCTGTGAGGACATTATATTATATGTGGGTCTGTGAGGACATTATATTATATGTGGGTCTGTGAGGACATTATATTATATGTGGGTCTGTGAGGACATTATATTATATGTGGGTCTGTGAGGACATTATATTATATGTGGGTTTGTTAGGACATTATATTATATGTGGGTCTGTGGAGACATTATATTATATGTGGGTCTGTGAGGACATTATATTATATGTGGGTCTGTGAGGACATTATATTATATGTGGGTCTGTGGAGACATTATATTATATGTGGGTCTGTGAGGACATTATATTATATGTGGGTCTGTGAGGACATTATATTATATGTGGTTCTGTGGGGACATTATATTATATGTGGGTCTGTGAGGACATTATATTATATGTGGGTCTGTGAGGACATTATATTATATGTGGGTCTGTGAGGACATTATATTATATGTGGGTCTGTGGGGACATTATATTATATGTGGGTCTGTGAGGACATTATATTATATGTGGGTCTGTGGGGACATTATATTATATGTGGGTCTGTGAGGACATTATATTATATGTGGGTCTGTGAGGACATTATATTATATGTGGGTCAGTGGGGACATTATATTATATGTGGGTCTGTGAGGACATTATATTATATGTGGGTCTGTGAGGACATTATATTATATGTGGGTCTGTGGGGACATTATATTATATGTGGGTCAGTGGGGACATTATATTATATGTGGGACATTATATTATATGTGGGTCTGTGAGGACATTATATTATATGTGGGTCTGTGGGGACATTATATTATATGTGGGTCTGTGGGGACATTATATTATATGTGGGTCTGTGGGGACATTATATTATATGTGGGTCAGTGGGGACATTATATTATATGTGGGACATTATATTATATGTGGGTCTGTGAGGACATTATATTATATGTGGGTCTGTGAGGACATTATATTATATGTGGGTCTGTGGGGACATTATATTATATGTGGGTCTGTGGGGACATTATATTATATGTGGGTCTGTGAGGACATTATATTATATGTGGGTCTGTGAGGACATTATATTATATGTGGGTCTGTGGGGACATTATATTATATGTGGGTCTGTGAGGACATTATATTATATGTGGGTCTGTGAGGACATTATATTATATGTGGGTCTGTGAGGACATTATATTATATGTGGGTCTGTGGGGACATTATATTATATGTGGGTCTGTGAGGACATTATATTATATGTGGGTCTGTGGGGACATTATATTATATGTGGGTCTGTGAGGACATTATATTATATGTGGGTCTGTGGGGACATTACATTATATGTGGGTCTGTGGGGACATTATATTATATGTGGGTCTGTGAGGACATTATATTATATGTGGGTCTGTGAGGACATTATATTATATGTGGGTCTGTGAGGACATTATATTATATGTGGGTCTGTGGGGACATTATATTATATGTGGGTCCGTGAGGACATTATATTATATGTGGGTCTGTGATGACATTATATTATATGTGGGTCTGTGATGACATTATATTATATGTGGGTCTGTGAGGACATTATATTATATGTGGGTCTGTGGAGACATTATATTATATGTGGGTCTGTGGGGACATTATATTATATGTGGGTCTGTGAGGACATTATATTATATGTGGGTCTGTGAGGACATTATATTATATGTGGGTCTGTGAGGACATTATATTATATGTGGGTCTGTGAGGACATTATATTATATGTGGGTCTGTGAGGACATTATATTATATGTGGGTCTGTTAGGACATTATATTATATGTGGGTCTGTGAGGACATTATATTATATGTGGGTCTGTGAGGACATTATATATGTGGGTCTGTGAGGACATTATATTATATGTGGATCTGTGAGAACATTATATTATATGTGGGTCTGTGAGGACATTATATTATATGTGGGTCTGTGAGGACATTATATTATATGTGGGTCTGTGGAGACATTATATTATATGTGGGTCTGTAAGGACATTATATTATATGTGGGTCTGTGAGGACATTATATTATATGTGGGTCTGTGAGGACATTATATTATATGTGGGTCTGTGAGGACATTATATTATATGTGGATCTGTGAGGACATTATATTATATGTGGGTCCGTGAGGACATTATATTATATGTGGGTCTGTGAGGACATTATATTATATGTGGGTCTGTGAGGACATTATATTATATGTGGGTCTGTGAGGACATTATATTATATGTGGATCTGTGAGGACATTATATTATATGTGGGTCCGTGAGGACATTATATTATATGTGGGTCTGTGAGGACATTATATTATATGTGGGTCTGTGAGGATATTATATTATATGTGGGTCTGTGGGGACATAATATTATATGTGGGTCTGTGGGGACATTATATTATATGTGGGTCTGTGGGGACATATTATATGTGGGTCTGTGAGAACATTATATTATATGTGGGTCTGTGAGGACATTATATTATATGTGGGTCTGTGAGGACATTATATTATATGTGGGTCTGTGAGGACATTATATTATATGTGGGTCTGTGAGGACATTATATTATATGTGGATCTGTGAGGACATTATATTATATGTGGGTCCGTGAGGACATTATATTATATGTGGGTCTGTGAGGACATTATATTATATGTGGGTCTGTGAGGATATTATATTATATGTGGGTCTGTGGGGACATAATATTATATGTGGGTCTGTGGGGACATTATATTATATGTGGGTCTGTGGGGACATATTATATGTGGGTCTGTGAGAACATTATATTATATGTGGGTCTGTGAGGACATTATATTATATGTGGGTCTGTGAGGACATTATATTATATGTGGGTCTGTGAGGACATTATATTATATGTGGGTCTGTGAGGACATTATATTATATGTGGGTCTGTGAGAACATTATATTATATGTGGGTCTGTGAGGACATTATATTATATGTGGGTCTGTGAGGACATTATATTATATGTGGGTCTGTGAGGACATTATATTATATGTGGGTCTGTGGGAACATTATATTATATGTGGGTCTGTGGGGACATTATATTATATGTGGGTCTGTGGGGACATTATATTATATGTGGGTCTGTGAGGACATTATATTATATGTGGGTCTGTGGGGACATTATATTATATGTGGGTCTGTGAGGACATTATATTATATGTGGGTCTGTGAGGACATTATATTATATGTGGGTCTGTGGGGACATTATATTATATGTGGGTCTGTGGGAACATTATATTATATGTGGGTCTGTGAGGACATTATATTTTATGTGGGTCTGTGGGGACATTATATTATATGTGGGTCTGTGGGGACATTATATTATATGTGGGTCTGTGGGAACATTATACTATATGTGGGTCTGTGGGGACATTATATTATATGTGGGTCTGTGGGGACATTATATTATATGTGGGTCTGTGAGGACATTATATTATATGTGGGTCTGTGAGGACATTATATTATATGTGGGTCTGTGGAGACATTATATTATATGTGGGTCTGTAAGGACATTATATTATATGTGGGTCTGTGAGGACATTATATTATATGTGGGTCTGTGAGGACATTATATTATATGTGGGTCTGTGAGGACATTATATTATATGTGGATCTGTGAGGACATTATATTATATGTGGGTCCGTGAGGACATTATATTATATGTGGGTCTGTGAGGACATTATATTATATGTGGGTCTGTGAGGACATTATATTATATGTGGGTCTGTGAGGACATTATATTATATGTGGATCTGTGAGGACATTATATTATATGTGGGTCCGTGAGGACATTATATTATATGTGGGTCTGTGAGGACATTATATTATATGTGGGTCTGTGAGGATATTATATTATATGTGGGTCTGTGGGGACATAATATTATATGTGGGTCTGTGGGGACATTATATTATATGTGGGTCTGTGGGGACATATTATATGTGGGTCTGTGAGAACATTATATTATATGTGGGTCTGTGAGGACATTATATTATATGTGGGTCTGTGAGGACATTATATTATATGTGGGTCTGTGAGGACATTATATTATATGTGGGTCTGTGAGGACATTATATTATATGTGGATCTGTGAGGACATTATATTATATGTGGGTCCGTGAGGACATTATATTATATGTGGGTCTGTGAGGACATTATATTATATGTGGGTCTGTGAGGATATTATATTATATGTGGGTCTGTGGGGACATAATATTATATGTGGGTCTGTGGGGACATTATATTATATGTGGGTCTGTGGGGACATATTATATGTGGGTCTGTGAGAACATTATATTATATGTGGGTCTGTGAGGACATTATATTATATGTGGGTCTGTGAGGACATTATATTATATGTGGGTCTGTGAGGACATTATATTATATGTGGGTCTGTGAGGACATTATATTATATGTGGGTCTGTGAGAACATTATATTATATGTGGGTCTGTGAGGACATTATATTATATGTGGGTCTGTGAGGACATTATATTATATGTGGGTCTGTGAGGACATTATATTATATGTGGGTCTGTGAGGACATTATATTATATGTGGGTCTGTGGGAACATTATATTATATGTGGGTCTGTGGGGACATTATATTATATGTGGGTCTGTGGGGACATTATATTATATGTGGGTCTGTGAGGACATTATATTATATGTGGGTCTGTGGGGACATTATATTATATGTGGGTCTGTGAGGACATTATATTATATGTGGGTCTGTGAGGACATTATATTATATGTGGGTCTGTGGGGACATTATATTATATGTGGGTCTGTGGGAACATTATATTATATGTGGGTCTGTGAGGACATTATATTTTATGTGGGTCTGTGGGGACATTATATTATATGTGGGTCTGTGGGGACATTATATTATATGTGGGTCTGTGGGAACATTATACTATATGTGGGTCTGTGGGGACATTATATTATATGTGGGTCTGTGGGGACATTATATTATATGTGGGTCTGTGAGGACATTATATTATATGTGGGTCTGTGAGGACATTATATTATATGTGGGTCTGTGGTGACATTATATTATATGTGGGTCTGTGAGGACATTATATTATATGTGGGTCTGTGGGGACATTATATTATATGTGGGTCTGTGGGGACATTATATTATATGTGGCTCTGTGGGGACATTATATTATATGTGGGTCTGTGGGGACAATATATTATATGTGGTTCTGTGAGGACATTATATTATATGTGGGTCTGTGGGGACATTATATTATATGTGGGTCTGTGAGGACATTATATTATATGTGGGTCTGTGAGGACATTATATTATATGTGGGTCTGTGGTAACATTATATTATATGTGGGTCTGTGAGGACATTATATTATATGTGGGTCTGTGAGGACATTATATTATATGTGGGTCTGTGGTGACATTATATTATATGTGGGTCTGTGAGGACATTATATTATATGTGGGTCTGTGAGGACATTATATTATATGTGGGTCTGTGAGGACATTATATTATATTTGGGTCTGTGAGGACATTATATTATATGTGGGTCTGTGGGGACATTATATTATATGTGGGTCTGTGGGGACATTATATTATATGTGGGTCTGTGGGGACAATATATTAAATGCTGGTCTGTGGTAACATTATATTATATGTGGGTCTGTGAGGACATTATATTATATGTGGGTTTGTGGGGACATTATATTATATGTGGGTTTGTGAGGACATTATATTATATGTGGGTCTGTGGAGACATTATATTATATGTGGGTCTGTGAGGACATTATATTATATGTGGGTCTGTGAGGAAATTATATTATATGTGGGTTTGTGGGGACATTATATTATATGTGGGTTTGTGAGGACATTATATTATATGTGGGTCTGTGAGGACATTATATTATATGTGGGTCTGTGAGGACATTATATTATATGTGGGTCTGTGGGGACATTATATTATATGTGGGTCTGTGAGGACATTATATTATATGTGGGTCTGTGGGGACATTATATTATATGTGGGTCTGTGAGGACATTATATTATATGTGGGTCTGTGAGGACATTATATTATATGTGGGTCAGTGGGGACATTATATTATATGTGGGTCTGTGAGGACATTATATTATATGTGGGTCTGTGAGGACATTATATTATATGTGGGTCTGTGGGGACATTATATATTATATGTGGGTCAGTGGGGACATTATATTATATGTGGGACATTATATTATATGTGGGTCTGTGAGGACATTATATTATATGTGGGTCTGTGGGGACATTATATTATATGTGAGTCTGTGGGGACATTATATTATATGTGGATCTGTGGGGACATTATATTATATGTGGGTCAGTGGGGACATTATATTATATGTGGGACATTATATTATATGTGGGTCTGTGAGGACATTATATTATATGTGGGTCTGTGAGGACATTATATTATATGTGGGTCTGTGGGGACATTATATTATATGTGGGTCTGTGGGGACATTATATTATATGTGGGTCTGTGAGGACATTATATTATATGTGGGTCTGTGAGGACATTATATTATATGTGGGTCTGTGGGGACATTATATTATATGTGGGTCTGTGAGGACATTATATTATATGTGGGTCTGTGGGGACATTATATTATATGTGGGTCTGTGAGGACATTATATTATATGTGGGTCTGTGGGGACATTACATTATATGTGGGTCTGTGGGGACATTATATTATATGTGGGTCTGTGAGGACATTATATTATATGTGGGTCTGTGAGGACATTATATTATATGTGGGTCTGTGGGGACATTATATTATATGTGGGTCTGTGAGGACATTATATTATATGTGGGTCTGTGAGGACATTATATTATATGTGGGTCTGTGGGGACATTATATTATATGTGGGTCTGTGAGGACATTATATTATATGTGGGTCTGTGGGGACATTATATTATATGTGGGTCTGTGAGGACATTATATTATATGTGGGTCTGTGGGGACATTACATTATATGTGGGTCTGTGGGGACATTATATTATATGTGGGTCTGTGAGGACATTATATTATATGTGGGTCTGTGAGGACATTATATTATATGTGGGTCTGTGAGGACATTATATTATATGTGGGTCTGTGGGGACATTATATTATATGTGGGTCCGTGAGGACATTATATTATATGTGGGTCCGTGAGGACATTATATTATATGTGGGTCCGTGAGGACATTATATTATATGTGGGTCTGTGAGGACATTATATTATATGTGGGTCTGTGAGGACATTATATTATATGTGGGTCTGTGAGGACATTATATTATATGTGGGTCTGTGGGGACATTATATTATATGTGGGTCTGTGAGGACATTATATTATATGTGGGTCTGTGAGGACATTATATTATATGTGGGTCTGTGAGGACATTATATTATATGTGGGTCTGTGGGGACATTATATTATATGTGGGTCCGTGAGGACATTATATTATATGTGGGTCTGTGAGGACATTATATTATATGTGGGTCCGTGAGGACATTATATTATATGTGGGTCTGTGAGGACATTATATTATATGTGGGTCTGTGAGGACATTATATTATATGTGGGTCTGTGGGGACATTATATTATATGTGGGTCTGTGAGGACATTATATTATATGTGGGTCTGTGAGGATATTATATTATATGTGGGTCTGTGAGGACATTATATTATATGTGGGTCTGTGGGGACATTATATTATATGTGGGTCTGTGAGGACATTATATTATATGTGGGTCTGTGGGGACATTATATTATATGTGGGTCTGTGGGGACATTATATTATATGTGGGTCTGTGGGGACATTATATTATATGTGGGTCAGTGGGGACATTATATTATATGTGGGACATTATATTATATGTGGGTCTGTGAGGACATTATATTATATGTGGGTCTGTGAGGACATTATATTATATGTGGGTCTGTGGGGACATTATATTATATGTGGGTCTGTGGGGACATTATATTATATGTGGGTCTGTGAGGACATTATATTATATGTGGGTCTGTGAGGACATTATATTATATGTGGGTCTGTGGGGACATTATATTATATGTGGGTCTGTGAGGACATTATATTATATGTGGGTCTGTGAGGACATTATATTATATGTGGGTCTGTGAGGACATTATATTATATGTGGGTCTGTGGGGACATTATATTATATGTGGGTCTGTGAGGACATTATATTATATGTGGGTCTGTGGGGACATTATATTATATGTGGGTCTGTGAGGACATTATATTATATGTGGGTCTGTGGGGACATTACATTATATGTGGGTCTGTGGGGACATTATATTATATGTGGGTCTGTGAGGACATTATATTATATGTGGGTCTGTGAGGACATTATATTATATGTGGGTCTGTGAGGACATTATATTATATGTGGGTCTGTGGGGACATTATATTATATGTGGGTCCGTGAGGACATTATATTATATGTGGGTCTGTGAGGACATTATATTATATGTGGGTCCGTGAGGACATTATATTATATGTGGGTCTGTGAGGACATTATATTATATGTGGGTCTGTGAGGACATTATATTATATGTGGGTCTGTGAGGACATTATATTATATGTGGGTCTGTGAGGACATTATATTATATGTGGGTCTGTGGGGACATTATATTATATGTGGGTCTGTGAGGACATTATATTATATGTGGGTCTGTGAGGACATTATATTATATGTGGGTCTGTGAGGACATTATATTATATGTGGGTCTGTGGGGACATTATATTATATGTGGGTCCGTGAGGACATTATATTATATGTGGGTCTGTGAGGACATTATATTATATGTGGGTCCGTGAGGACATTATATTATATGTGGGTCTGTGAGGACATTATATTATATGTGGGTCTGTGAGGACATTATATTATATGTGGGTCTGTGGGGACATTATATTATATGTGGGTCTGTGAGGACATTATATTATATGTGGGTCTGTGAGGATATTATATTATATGTGGGTCTGTGAGGACATTATATTATATGTGGGTCTGTGGGGACATTATATTATATGTGGGTCTGTGAGGACATTATATTATATGTGGGTCTGTGAGGACATTATATTATATGTGGGTCTGTGAGGACATTATATTATATGTGGGTCTGTGAGGACATTATATTATATGTGGGTCTGTGAGGACATTATATTATATGTGGGTCTGTGAGGACATTACATTATATGTGGGTCTGTGAGGACATTATATTATATGTGGGTCTGTGAGGACATTATATTATATGTGGATCTGTGAGAACATTATATTATATGTGGGTCTGTGAGGACATTATATTATATGTGGGTCTGTGAGGACATTATATTATATGGGGTCTGTGGGGACATTATATTATATGTGGGTCTGTGGGGACATTATATTATATGTGGGTCTGTAGGGACATTATATTATATGTGGGTCTGTGGGGACATTATATTATATGTGGGTCTGTGAGGACATTATATTATATGTGGGTCTGTGAGGACATTATATTATATGTGGGTCTGTGAGGACATTATATTATATGTGGGTCTGTGAGGACATTATATTATATGTGGGTCTGTGGAGACATTATATTATATGTGGGTCTGTGGGGACATTATATTATATGTGGGTCTGTGAGGACATTATATTATATGTGGGTCTGTGAGGACATTATATTATATGTGGGTCTGTGAGGACATTATATTATATGTGGGTCTGTGAGGACATTATATTATATGTGGGTCTGTGAGGACATTATATTATATGTGGGTCTGTTAGGACATTATATTATATGTGGGTCTGTGAGGACATTATATTATATGTGGGTCTGTGAGGACATTATATATGTGGGTCTGTGAGGACATTATATTATATGTGGATCTGTGAGAACATTATATTATATGTGGGTCTGTGAGGACATTATATTATATGTGGGTCTGTGAGGACATTATATTATATGTGGGTCTGTGGAGACATTATATTATATGTGGGTCTGTAAGGACATTATATTATATGTGGGTCTGTGAGGACATTATATTATATGTGGGTCTGTGAGGACATTATATTATATGTGGGTCTGTGAGGACATTATATTATATGTGGATCTGTGAGGACATTATATTATATGTGGGTCCGTGAGGACATTATATTATATGTGGGTCTGTGAGGACATTATATTATATGTGGGTCTGTGAGGACATTATATTATATGTGGGTCTGTGAGGACATTATATTATATGTGGATCTGTGAGGACATTATATTATATGTGGGTCCGTGAGGACATTATATTATATGTGGGTCTGTGAGGACATTATATTATATGTGGGTCTGTGAGGATATTATATTATATGTGGGTCTGTGGGGACATAATATTATATGTGGGTCTGTGGGGACATTATATTATATGTGGGTCTGTGGGGACATATTATATGTGGGTCTGTGAGAACATTATATTATATGTGGGTCTGTGAGGACATTATATTATATGTGGGTCTGTGAGGACATTATATTATATGTGGGTCTGTGAGGACATTATATTATATGTGGGTCTGTGAGGACATTATATTATATGTGGATCTGTGAGGACATTATATTATATGTGGGTCCGTGAGGACATTATATTATATGTGGGTCTGTGAGGACATTATATTATATGTGGGTCTGTGAGGATATTATATTATATGTGGGTCTGTGGGGACATAATATTATATGTGGGTCTGTGGGGACATTATATTATATGTGGGTCTGTGGGGACATATTATATGTGGGTCTGTGAGGACATTATATTATATGTGGGTCTGTGGGGACATTATATTATATGTGGGTCTGTGGGGACATTATATTATATGTGGCTCTGTGGGGACATTATATTATATGTGGGTCTGTGGGGACAATATATTATATGTGGTTCTGTGAGGACATTATATTATATGTGGGTCTGTGGGGACATTATATTATATGTGGGTCTGTGAGGACATTATATTATATGTGGGTCTGTGAGGACATTATATTATTTGTGGGTCTGTGGTAACATTATATTATATGTGGGTCTGTGAGGACATTATATTATATGTGGGTCTGTGAGGACATTATATTATATGTGGGTCTGTGGTGACATTATATTATATGTGGGTCTGTGAGGACATTATATTATATGTGGGTCTGTGAGGACATTATATTATATGTGGGTCTGTGAGGACATTATATTATATTTGGGTCTGTGAGGACATTATATTATATGTGGGTCTGTGGGGACATTATATTATATGTGGGTCTGTGGGGACATTATATTATATGTGGGTCTGTGGGGACAATATATTAAATGCTGGTCTGTGGTAACATTATATTATATGTGGGTCTGTGAGGACATTATATTATATGTGGGTTTGTGGGGACATTATATTATATGTGGGTTTGTGAGGACATTATATTATATGTGGGTCTGTGAGGACATTATATTATATGTGGGTTTGTGGGGACATTATATTATATGTGGGTTTGTGAGGACATTATATTATATGTGGGTCTGTGAGGACATTATATTATATGTGGGTCTGTGAGGACATTATATTATATGTGGGTCTGTGGGGACATTATATTATATGTGGGTCTGTGAGGACATTATATTATATGTGGGTCTGTGGGGACATTATATTATATGTGGGTCTGTGAGGACATTATATTATATGTGGGTCTGTGAGGACATTATATTATATGTGGGTCAGTGGGGACATTATATTATATGTGGGTCTGTGAGGACATTATATTATATGTGGGTCTGTGAGGACATTATATTATATGTGGGTCTGTGGGGACATTATATTATATGTGGGTCAGTGGGGACATTATATTATATGTGGGACATTATATTATATGTGGGTCTGTGAGGACATTATATTATATGTGGGTCTGTGGGGACATTATATTATATGTGGGTCTGTGGGGACATTATATTATATGTGGGTCTGTGGGGACATTATATTATATGTGGGTCAGTGGGGACATTATATTATATGTGGGACATTATATTATATGTGGGTCTGTGAGGACATTATATTATATGTGGGTCTGTGAGGACATTATATTATATGTGGGTCTGTGGGGACATTATATTATATGTGGGTCTGTGGGGACATTATATTATATGTGGGTCTGTGAGGACATTATATTATATGTGGGTCTGTGAGGACATTATATTATATGTGGGTCTGTGGGGACATTATATTATATGTGGGTCTGTGAGGACATTATATTATATGTGGGTCTGTGAGGACATTATATTATATGTGGGTCTGTGAGGACATTATATTATATGTGGGTCTGTGGGGACATTATATTATATGTGGGTCTGTGAGGACATTATATTATATGTGGGTCTGTGGGGACATTATATTATATGTGGGTCTGTGAGGACATTATATTATATGTGGGTCTGTGGGGACATTACATTATATGTGGGTCTGTGGGGACATTATATTATATGTGGGTCTGTGAGGACATTATATTATATGTGGGTCTGTGAGGACATTATATTATATGTGGGTCTGTGAGGACATTATATTATATGTGGGTCTGTGGGGACATTATATTATATGTGGGTCCGTGAGGACATTATATTATATGTGGGTCTGTGAGGACATTATATTATATGTGGGTCTGTGAGGACATTATATTATATGTGGGTCTGTGAGGACATTATATTATATGTAGGTCTGTGGGGACATTATATTATATGTGGATCTGTGAGGATATTATATTATATGTGGGTCTGTGAGGACATTATATTATATGTGGGTCTGTGGGGACATTATATTATATGTGGGTCTGTGAGGACATTATATTATATGTGGATCTGTGAGGATATTATATTATATGTGGGTCTGTGAGGACATTATATTATATGTGGGTCTGTGGGGACATTATATTATATGTGGGTCTGTGGTGACATTATATTATATGTGGGTCTGTGAGGACATTATATTATATGTGGGTCTGTGGTGACATTATATTATATGTGGGTCCGTGAGGACATTATATTATATGTGGGTCTGTGGTGACATTATATTATATGTGGGTCTGTGAGGACATTATATTATATGTGGGTCTGTGGGGACATTATATTATATGTGGGTCCGTGAGGACATTATATTATATGTGGGTCTGTGAGGACATTATATTATATGTGGGTCTGTGGGGACATTATATTATATGTGGGTCTGTGAGGACATTATATTATATGTGTGTCTGTGGGGACATTATATTATATTTGGGTCTGTGGGTACATTATATTATATGTGGGTCTGTGGGGACATTATATTATATGTGGGTCTGTGGTAATATTATATTATATTTGGGTCTGTGGTGACATTATATTATATGTGGGTCTGTGGGGACATTATATTATATGTGGGTCTGTGAGGACATTATATTATATGTAGGTCTGTGGGGACATTATATTATATGTGGGTCTGTGAGGACATTATATTATATGTGGGTCTGTGAGGACATTATATTATATTTGGGTCTGTGGTTACATTATATTATATGTGGGTCTGTGAGGACATTATATTATATGTGGGTCTGTGGGGACATTATATTATATGTGGGTCTGTGAGGACATTATATTATATGTGTGTCTGTGGGGACATTATATTATATTTGGGTCTGTGGGTACATTATATTATATGTGTGTCTGTGGGGACATTATATTATATGTGGGTCTGTGGGGACATTATATTATATGTGGGTCTGTGAGGATATTATATAATATGTGGGTCTGTGAGGGCATTATATTATATGTGGGTCTGTGAGGATATTATATTATATGTGGGTCTGTGAGGACATTATATTATATGTGGGTCTGTGAGGATATTATATTATATGTGGGTCTGTGAGGACATTATATTATATGTGGGTCTGTGAGGACATTATATTATATGTGGGTCTGTGGTAATATTATATTATATGTGGGTCTGTGGTGACATTATATTATATGTGGGTCTGTGGGGACATTATATTATATGTGGGTCTGTGGGGACATTATATTATATGTGGGTCTGTGAGGACATTATATTATATGTGGGTCTGTGAGGACATTATATTATATGTGGGTCTGTGAGGACATTATATTATATGTGGGTCTGTGAGGACATTATATTATATTTGGGTCTGTGGGTACATTATATTATATGTGGGTCTGTGAGGACATTATATTATATGTGGGTCTGTGAGGACATTATATTATATGTGGGTCTGTGAGGACATTATATTATATGTGGGTCTGTGGGGACATTATATTATATGTGGGTCTGTGAGGACATTATATTATATGTGGGTCTGTGGGGACATTATATTATATGTGGGTCTGTGAGGACATTATATTATATGTGTGTCTGTGGGGACATTATATTATATTTGGGTCTGTGGGTACATTATATTATATGTGGGTCTGTGAGGACATTATATTATATGTGGGTCTGTGAGGACATTATATTATATGTGGGTCTGTGAAGATATTATATTATATGTGGGTCTGTGAGGACATTATATTATATATGGGTCTTTGAGGATATTATATTATATGTGGGTCTGTGCGGACATTATATTATATGTGGGTCTGTGAGGACATTATATTATATGTGGGTCTGTGGGGACATTATATTATATGTGGGTCTGTGAGGACATTATATTATATGTGGGTCTGTGGGGACATTATATTATATGTGGGTCTGTGGGAACATTATATTATATGTGGGTCTGTGGGGACATTATATTATATGTGGATCTGTGGGGACAATATATTATATGTGGAACTGTGGGACGTTATATTATATGTGGGGCTGTGGGGACATTATATTATATGTGGGACTCTGGGACATTATATTATATGTGGGTCTGTGAGGGCATTATATTATATGTGGGTCTGTGGGGACATTATATTATATGTGGGTCTGTGGGAACATTATATTATATGTGGGTCTGTGGGGACATTATATTATATGTGGATCTGTGGGATCATTACATTATATGTGGGTCTGGCGTAACATTATATTATATGTGGGTCTGTGGGAACCTTATATTATATGTGGGTCTGTGGTAACATTATATTATATGTGGGTCTGTGGTAACATTATATTATATATGGGTCTATGGGGTCATTACATTATATGTGGGTCTGGGGTAACATTATATTATATGTGGGTCTGTGGGAACATTATATTATATGTGGATCTGTGGGGTCATTACATTATATGCAGGTCTGGGGTAACATTATATTATATGTGGGTCTGTGGGAACATTATATTATATGTGGGTCTGTGGTAACATTATATTATATGTGGGTCTGTGGTAACATTATATTATATATGGGTCTATGGGGTCATTACATTATATGTGGGTCTGGGATAACATTATATTATATGTGGGTCTGTGGGAACATTATATTATATGTGGGTCTGTGGGGTCATTACATTATATGTGGGTCTGGGATAACATTATATTATATGTGGGTCTGTGGTAACATTATATTATATATGGGTCTGTGGGGTCATTACATTATATGTGGGTCTGGGATAACATTATATTATATGTGGGTCTGTGGGAACATTATATTATATGTGGTCTGAGGTAACTAGTGTTGAGCGATACCTTCCGATATCGGGAAATATCGGATCGGATTGGATCGGACCGATACCGAAAAAGTATCGGATATCGCCGATTCCGATACCGGAAACCAATGCAAGTCAATGGGACAGAAATATCGGAATGAAAATAAACCCTTTCTTTCCTTGTAGGTTAATTCTACATGAAGGAAAACAACTAAGAATAATGTAGAATGTATTGGGGGAGGTGGGGGAGACAATAAAGGCATAGAGGTTTAGCCCAATCAAATGGAATAGCAGAAATTAATATTTTTTTTAAGACGTTCTGAGTTACGGAAATATTGACTATGTTAAGTATTTTTATATTTTGTCAGATATTTATGTTTCACTACTTCCATGCTCTTCACCTTCTTTTTTACTTCTCCCACACTTTCTCCTTCATCATCCTCAGCATCTTTTTCATCCACTTCTTCTTCACCTTCTTCATCTTCTTCTTCTTCACCTTCTTCGTATTATTCTTTTTTTTTACATTCTTCATATTCTACTTCTTCATCTTCTTCATATTCTTCTTCTTCATCATATTCTTATTTGTGACAGGCATTCCTGTAGCTGTTATCTATAAAAGGTTGGACATTACACCTTTCGTTCTGCCCGTCACAAAAGATTTACAACAGGATTTGTCCGCGTTCAGTTTGGCCTGCAGCAGCAGGTCTTTTCCAGGGGCACCACGAGGAGGAACGGACTCACCCCCATACACTGCTTAGTCATCTTCTGCTTATAATTTAGATATTATCTTTTGCTCTGATTTTTAGTCTTATGCTTAATGTTCTTCCGCTTTTTGTTCTGCAGCTTCTTGTATTTCTGCTTCTTGGTTTTCTGTCTCTTGTTCTTCTGTATCTTGGTGCTTGTCTTCTCTTCTTTGTCCTCTTGGTCAACTTCTTCAGGGTCATCTTCTTGGTCTTCTTCGGGGTGGTCTTCAGGGTCGTCGTCTTCGGGGGTCCTCGTCTTCGGGGTCCTCGTCTTCTTCGGGTTGGTCTTCTGGGTCCTCGTCTTCGGGGTGGTCTTCAGGGTCCTCGTCTTCTTCGGGGTGGTCTTCAGGGTCCTCGTCTTCAGGGTCGTCGTCTTCGGGGTCCTCGTCTTCTTAGGGTTGGTCTTCAGGGTCCTCGTCTTCAGCGTCCTCGTCAGGGAGATCCAGAGTGATTACCAAGAACCATTTCAAAAAGCTTGAACTTCGAAATGTAGCAGAAGGTACAAGAAAGCTGAGGAACTACCGAGGACCAGCTGACGGTACTGGAACCCGGATGGGTAGCAGAAGGTACAAGAGCCAATGGAACTGCCGAAGACCAGCTGACGGTACTGGAACTCGGTTAGTAAGCAGGAGGTACCTGTGCCAGAAAGCACTACCAAGAACCAGCAGACGTTGGTGGAACTTGGATACCGAGAAGGAGGCACCTAATCCAAAGGCACTGCTGAGAACCAGCTGACGGTACTGGAACCCGGATGGGTAGTAGAAGGTACAAGAGCAAATGGAACTACCGAGAACCAGCTGGCGGTGCTGGAACCCAGGGTAAATACTAAAAATAGAGTGGAGCCAGAGGTGTAATTGGAGCAAATCTTAAATCAGTAGTACAGTGGATGTGGACAAAGCAGGAGAATTTGCCGGACACACAGCAGGGGAACAGCTGACGTTACTGAACCCCAATAACACTGGAGCAAGAGTTGACTGTGCAGACGGCACTTCTGAGCAGCAACTAGCGGTATTGGAGCCCAGGGTAAATACTAAAAACAGAGGAGCCAGAGGTATATTTGGAAGAGGTTTTAAATCAGTAGTACAGTGGATGTGGACAAAGCAGGAGAATTTGCCGGACACACAGCTGGGGATCAGCTGACGTTACTGAACCCCAATAACACTGGAGCAAGCGTTGACTGTGCAGACGGCACTTCCGAGCGCCAACTGGCGGTGTTGGAGCTCAGGGATAATACTGAAAACAGAGGAGCCAGAGTTGTAATTGGAGAAACTTTAAAATCTGTAGTAGTGAGAATGTGGACAGAGCAGGAGAAATTGCCGTCCGCACAGCAGGGGAACAGCTGACGTTACTGAACCCCAATAACATGGCAGCAAGTGTTGACTGTGCAGACGGCACTTCCGAGCGCCAACTGGCGGTGTTGGAGCTCAGGGATAATACTGAAAACAGAGGAGCCAGAGGTGTATTTGGAGGAGGTTTAAATCAGTAGTACAGTAGATGTGGACAGAGCAGGAGAAATTGCCGTCCGCACAGCTGGGGAACAGCTGACGTTACTGAACCCCAATAACATGGCAGCAAGTGTTGACTGTGCAGACGGCACTTCCGAGCGCCAACTGGCGGTGTTGGAGCTCAGGGATAATACTGAAAACAGAGGAGCCAGAGGTGTATTTGGAGAAGGTTTTAAATCAGTAGTACAGTGGATGTGGACAAAGCAGGAGAAATTGCCGTCCGCACAGCAGGGGAACAGCTGACGTTACCGAACCCCAATAACACTGGAGCAAGTGTTGACTGTGCAGACGGCACTTCCGAGCGCCAACTGGCGGTGTTGGAGCTCAGGGATAATACTGAAAACAGAGGAGCCAGAGGTGTAATTGGAGCAACTTTAAAATCTGTAGTAGTGAGAATGTGGACAGAGCAGGAGAAATTGCCGTCCGCACAGCAGGGGAACAGCTGACGTTACTGAACCCCAATAACATGGCAGCAAGTGTTGACTGTGCAGACGGCATTTCCGAGCGCCAACTGGCGGTGTTGGAGCTCAGGGATAATACTGAAAACAGAGGAGCCAGAGGTGTATTTGGAGGAGGTTTTAAATCAGTAGTACAGTGGATGTGGACAGAGCAGGAGGAATTGCCGTCCGCACAGCAGGGGAACAGCTGACGTTACTGAACCCCAATAACACGGCAGCAAGTGTTGACTGTGCAGACGGCACTTCCGAGCGCCAACTGGCGGTGTTGGAGCTCAGGGATAATACTGAAAACAGAGGAGCCAGAGGTGTAATTGGAGCAACTTTAAAATCTGTAGTAGTGAGAATGTGGACAGAGCAGGAGAAATTGCCGTCCGCACAGCAGGGGAACAGCTGAAGTTACTGAACCCCAATAACATGGCAGCATGTGTTGACTGTGCAGACAGCACTTCCGAGCGCCAACTGGCGGTGTTGGAGCTCAGGGATAATACTGAAAACAGAGGAGCCAGAGGTGTATTTGGAGGAGGTTTTAAATCAGTAGTACAGTGGATGTGGACAGAGCAGGAGGAATTGCCGTCCGCACAGCAGGGGAACAGCTGACGTTACTGAACCCCAATAACACGGCAGCAAGTGTTGACTGTGCAGACGGCACTTCCGAGCACCAACTGGCGGTGTTGGAGCTCAGGGATAATACTGAAAACAGAGGAGCCAGAGGTGTAATTGGAGAAACTTTAAAATCTGTAGTAGTGAGAATGTGGACAGAGCAGGAGAAATTGCCGTCCGCACAGCAGGGGAACAGCTGACGTTACTGAACCCCAATAACATGGCAGCAAGTGTTGACTGTGCAGACGGGACTTCCGAGCGCCAACTGGCGGTGTTGGAGCTCAGGGATAATACTGAAAACAGATGAGCCAGAGGTGTATTTGGAGGAGGTTTTAAATCAGTAGTACAGTGGATGTGGATAGAGCAGGAGAAATTGCCGTCCGCACAGCAGGGGAACAGCTGACGTTACTGAACCCCAATAACACAGCAGCAAGTGTTGACTGTGCAGACGGCACTTCCGAGCGCCAACTGGCGGTGTTGGAGCTCAGGGATAATACTGAAAACAGAGGAGCCAGAGTTGTAATTGGAGAAACTTTAAAATCTGTAGTAGTGAGAATGTGGACAGAGCAGGAGAAATTGCCGTCCGCACAGCAGGGGAACAGCTGACGTTACTGAACCCCAATAACATGGCAGCAAGTGTTGACTGTGCAGACGGCACTTCCGAGCGCCAACTGGCGGTATTGGAGCTCAGGGATAATACTGAAAACAGAGGAGCCAGAGGTGTATTTGGAGGAGGTTTTAAATCAGTAGTACAGTAGATGTGGACAGAGCAGGAGAAATTGCCGTCCGCACAGCTGGGGAACAGCTGACGTTACTGAATCCCAATAACATGGCAGCAAGTGTTGACTGTGCAGACGGCACTTCCGAGCGCCAACTGGCGGTGTTGGAGCTCAGGGATAATACTGAAAACAGAGGAGCCAGAGGTGTATTTGGAGGAGGTTTTAAATCAGTAGTACAGTGGATGTGGACAGAGCAGGAGAAATTGCCGTCCGCACAGCAGGGGAACAGCTGACGTTACCGAACCCCAATAACACGGCAGCAAGTGTTGACTGTGCAGACGGCACTTCCGAGCGCCAACTGGCGGTGTTGGAGCTCAGGGATAATACTGAAAACAGAGGAGCCAGAGGTGTAATTGGAGCAACTTTAAAATCTGTAGTAGTGAGAATGTGGACAGAGCAGGAGAAATTGCCGTCCGCACAGCAGGGGAACAGCTGACGTTACTGAACCCCAATTACATGGCAGCAAGTGTTGACTGTGCAGACGGCACTTCCGAGCGCCAACTGGCGGTGTTGGAGCTCAGGGATAATACTGAAAACAGAGGAGCCAGAGGTGTATTTGGAGGAGGTTTTAAATCAGTAGTACAGTGGATGTGGACAGAGCAGGAGAAATTGTCGTCCGCACAGCAGGGGAACAGCTGACGTTACTGAACCCCAATAACACGGCAGCAAGTGTTGACTGTGCAGACGGCACTTCCGAGCGCCAACTGGCGGTGTTGGAGCTCAGGGATAATACTGAAAACAGAGGAGCCAGAGGTGTAATTGGAGCAACTTTAAAATCTGTAGTAGTGAGAATGTGGACAGAGCAGGAGAAATTGCCGTCCGCACAGCAGGGGAACAGCTGACGTTACTGAACCCCAATAACATGGCAGCAAGTGTTGACTGTGCAGACAGCACTTCCGAGCGCCAACTGGCGGTGTTGGAGCTCAGGGATAATACTGAAAACAGAGGAGCCAGAGGTGTATTTGGAGGAGGTTTTAAATCAGTAGTACAGTGGATGTGGACAGAGCAGGAGGAATTGCCGTCCGCACAGCAGGGGAACAGCTGACGTTACTGAACCCCAATAACACGGCAGCAAGTGTTGACTGTGCAGACGGCACTTCCGAGCACCAACTGGCGGTGTTGGAGCTCAGGGATATTACTAAAAACAGAGGAGCCAGAGGTGTAATTGGAGCAACTTTAAAATCTGTAGTAGTGAGAATGTTGTCAGAGCAGGAGAAATTGCCGTCCGCACAGCAGGGGAACAGCTGACGTTACCGAACCCCAATAACACGGCAGCAAGTGTTGACTGTGCAGACGGCACTTCCGAGCACCAACTGGCGGTGTTGTAGCTCAGGGATAATACTGAAAACAGAGGAGCCAGAGGTGTAATTGGAGCAACTTTAAAATCTGTAGTAGTGAGAATGTGGACAGAGCAGGAGAAATTGCCGTCCGCACAGCAGGGGAACAGCTGACGTTACTGAACCCCAATAACATGGCAGCAAGTGTTGACTGTGCAGACGGCATTTCCGAGCGCCAACTGGCGGTGTTGGAGCTCAGGGATAATACTGAAAACAGAGGAGCCAGAGGTGTATTTGGAGGAGGTTTTAAATCAGTAGTACAGTGGATGTGGACAGAGCAGGAGAAATTGCCGTCCGCACAGCAGGGGAACTGCTGACGTTACTGAACCCCAATAACACGGCAGCAAGTGTTGACTGTGCAGACGGCACTTCCGAGCGCCAACTGGCGGTGTTGGAGCTCAGGGATAATACTGAAAACAGAGGAGCCAGAGGTGTAATTGGAGCAACTTTAAAATCTGTAGTAGTGAGAATGTGGACAGAGCAGGAGAAATTGCCGTCCGCACAGCTGGGGAACAGCTAACGTTACCGAACCCCAATAACACGGCAGCAAGTGTTGACTGTGCAGACGGCACTTCCGAGCGCCAACTGGTAGTGTTGGAGCTCAGGGATAATACTGAAAACAGAGGAGCCAGAGGTGTAATTGGAGCAACTTTAAAATCTGTAGTAGTGAGAATGTGGACAGAGCAGGAGAAATTGCCGTCCGCACAGCAGGGGAACAGCTGACGTTACTGAACCCCAATAACACGGCAGCAAGTGTTGACTGTGCAGACGGCACTTCCGAGCGCCAACTGGCGGTGTTGGAGCTCAGGGATAATACTGAAAACAGAGGAGCCAGAGGTGTAATTGGAGCAACTTTAAAATCTGTAGTAGTGAGAATGTGGACAGAGCAGGAGAAATTGCCGTCCGCGCAGCAGGGGAACAGCTGACGTTACTGAACCCCAATAACACGGCAGCAAGTGTTGACTGTGCAGACGGCACTTCCGAGCGCCAACTGGCGGTGTTGGAGCTCAGGGATAATACTGAAAACAGGAGCCAGAGGTGTAATTGGAGCAACTTTAAAATCTGTAGTAGTGAGAATGTGGACAGAGCAGGAGAAATTGCCGTCCGCACAGCAGGGGAACAGCTGACGTTACTGAACCCCAATGACACGGCAGCAAGTGTTGACTGTGCAGACGGCACTTCCGAGCGCCAACTGGCGGTGTTGGAGCTCAGGGATTACAGTTCAGGTGGTAGAAACATGAACAGAACAGGAGACCTGGATACTGTTGCCAACCAATTATTTATTCTGGAAGAGGACTGGCAAATTCATGAGAGATCCAGGCCTTGTTCATTTTGAGAAAAGTAAGTCGGTCAACGTTATCGGAGGATAGTCGCATGCGACGGTCTGTTAGTACACCACCTGCGGCACTAAAGACGCGTTCCGATAATACACTAGCAGCAGGGCAAGCTAGCACCTCCAATGCATACTGACTAAGCTCTGGCCATGTATCCAGCTTACAGACCCAAAACTTGAAGGGAGAAGAGCCGTCTGGGAGTACACTAAGAGGGCAAGACATGTAGTCTGTCACCATCTGACGGAAACGTTGCCTCCTGCTGACTGGAGCCGTCTGTGATGGTGTAGACATTTGTGGCGGCGGGGACACAAAACTTTGCCACATTTCGGCCATACTGGTCTTGCCTTGTGCTGAGGCGCTGCTTCTGCTCCCTCTTTGTGCAGAGCTTCCTCCACTGCCTCGACGCACTGAGCTTCTTTGTAAAGCACTAGCAGCACTGCTCTCGGTTGGAATGGAGAACATGATGGAATGCACCAGTGCGTCTTGTTACTCCCGCATTTTACGCTCCCGGTTCAACGGTGTTATGAGGCTTTGTAAGTTGTCCCAGTAGCGAGGATCTAGGAGGGTGGACACCCAATAATCAGCCGTGTTGAGAATGTGGGCGATGCGGCGGTCGTTTCTCAGGCACTGCAGCATGAAATCAACCATGTGCTGCAGACTGCCAACTGGCCAAGAAACGCTGTCCCCTGCTTGAGGCGTGATCTCTGCCTGCTCTGCATCACCCCACCCGCGCTCTAGATACTGACTACTAGAGCATTGTGTACCTCCCTCCTCTGGACAGATGTCTTCCTCATCCATTCACTCCTCCTCATCCTCCTCACAAAGTGTCCCCTGCCTAGGCCTTTGTGAGGAACCACGTTGCGCAGACTGTAGAGAAGCAGATGGCATTTGTGACTCCTCATCCTCCACCTCTTCCAAAACCTCGTCCCTTAGTGCTTGCAGTGTTTTTTCAAGCAGGCAGATAAGGGGGATAGTCATGCTGACTAGTGCATCATCTGCACTCGCCATCCGCGTGGAATAATCGAAGGCACGCAAAACGTGGCAAATGTCCTTCATAGAGGCCCACTCAGTGGTGGTGAAGTGTGAACGGCGCGCACTGCGACTTGTTTGCGCCTGCTGCAGCTGGTACGCCATTACTGCTGCCTGCTGCTCACACAACCTCTCCAACATATGTAACGTTGAATTCCACCTGGTGGGTAGGTCACATATGATGCGATGTTCCGGAAGACGTGATCGGCGCTGCAGAGCTGCAATGCGTGATCTTGCATTGCTGGAACGCCGCAAGTGAGCGCACTCTATGCGGACCTTGTGAAGCAGTGCATCAAGATCCGGATAGTCCATCAAAAAACTCTGCACGACCAAGTTGAGCACATGTGCCAGACATGGGATGTGAGTGAGGTTGCCTATGCCCAGAGTTGCCACCAGATTTCGGCCATTGTCACACACTACCATGCCTGGCTGGAGATTCGCTGGCACAAACCACACGTCGCTCTGCTGCTTGATGGCATTCCAGAGCTCCTGCGCTGTGTGGCTTCGATTCCCCAAAGAAATTAATTTTAATACGGCCTGTTGACGTTTGGCCACGGCTGTGCTCATATTGGTCACCATAACAGGTAACCGTTCACGGGTCGATGTGGAGGTAGACCGTGACGGCTCCTGCAGCGCTGATTCAGAGGAACTGGAGTATGAGGAGGAGTCAATGTGTACAGACTGGATTCCTGCAATCCTTGGAGTTGGCAGAACACGTACAACGCCACTCTCAAGATCTGTACCCGGCTCCACAACATTTACCCAATGGGCAGTGAGGGAAAGGTATCGTCCCTGTCCATGCTTACTGGTCCACGCATCGGTGGTCAGGTGGACCTTGCTACTGACGGCGTTTTGTAGCGCATGTTTAATTTTTCCCTCCACATGATGTTGCAGGGCAGGGACGGCTTGCCTGCTGAAATAAAAGCGGCTGGGCACGTTGTATTGTGGGACTGCCAATGCCATAAAGTTACGGAATGTGTCAGTCTCCACCAGCCTGACTGATAGCATTTCAAGGGCCAGTAGTTTAGCAATGCCAGCATTCAGAGCCTGTGCTCGGGGGTGGTTTGCCGAGTATGGGCGCCTTTTCTCCCATGCCTGTGCTAATGATGGCTGTAGACTGGCCTGGGAGTGTGAGGATGACTGGGAAAGTGGTGCTGTGGGTGGAATTACACTGTGTCTCTGTACAACAGTGCCAGAGATTCTTCCATGGCGATCCTGTGAGGAAGCCGAACCAGCTGTGTGTGAGCTGGAGGAAGAGGCTACAACACGAGCTGAAGAGGTGGTAGGTGGCGCTGTAGGTTGGCCTAGGTCTTCAGTGTGTTTTTGTAACTCCACCACGTGCTTGGTCCGCACATGTTTCCACATATTTGTGGTATTGAGGTTGCTGACACTTTTCCCTCTTTTCACCTTCTGATTACACAGCCTGCATTTGACAAAGCAAATGTCATCTGCAACTGTGTCAACAAAGGACCAGGCACTGCAAGTCTTGGGAGCGCCCGGTTTGGATTTTGGAAGAGCCATGCTCCTAATGGGTGCCGAAGTGGAGGCTACAGGCAACCAAGTCCTCCCCCTCCCTCTCCCTCCTTTTTGGGCTGTTCGGGGAATCTCTTTCTCAGAGCTGCTCCCACCACCTTCCTGTCCCTCACGCCATGATGGGTCAAGGACCTCATCATCTACACCACCCTCTTCAAACAACTGCTTCTCCTGGGTAGTCTCGACAGCACAGTACGCACCAGAAAGTGGCACCTGAGTCTCATCATCAGATGCGTACTGAGGTGTGCTTCTGACCATAGGCACTGGCCCACCCGCCTCTTCAGATTCAGAGAGACAAAACTGTTGCGCATCGCTGCATACTACCTCTTCTTCAAATTCTCGAATTCTGCTTGGCTGGCCCCCTCTTTCCAAGCCAAGAGATTCAGAGAACAGAAGTAGAGATGGCTCCTGTCCAGGGCTCTCTGACTGCCTGGGCAATTTGGCAGGTGGTGAAGAGACAGATGGGTGCTCTTCAGTGCTCAGGACCTGAGAGGATCTGGAACTAATTGAAGTCGATGCATTAGCTGCCATCCATCCGACAACGGCTTCAATTTGGTCCTCCTGCAGCAGTGGGGTACGGCTAGCTCCTACAAAGCTGTGCATAAAGGACTGTTCCCTGGTAAAACTGGGGGATGCTGAATCACTGGTGCCCGCAGCAGGCACAGAATCCCCACGTCCTCTCCCTGCAGGCACAGAATCCTCACGTCCTCTCCCTGCAGAAACTCCACGCCCACGACCACATGCCTTACTCCCTGCCTTCTTCATCTTGGTAGACTGATAAAGATAGGCAGAAAAGTACTAAGGGCTTAGTGTGCTTATTCCTGAACAGCTGCTAACAGGTATAAGAAACACTAATTTTATAAAGTGTTGGCTAGACTTTAATATGAGCTAATGTGGCCTACACAACTGTAAAGTGGAGTGTTTGGTGAACTTTATTTAGGTTTTTTTTGTCACAAAAAGACACTGGATGTGCCTAAAGATGTAATAACGATAGTATCACAAACTTTTTGTAGCTATTACAATGTAGGAAGGTAACCTACAATGCAATAGGTGAGGCTACAAAAAATAGGCTAATACTAATCTGGCTGGGGCTGCAGGGCCCAATGCTGCAGAAAGGCTCCTCTACTCCTATATAGTGTGTTTGGAACCAATTTAGCTGAATACGGATGGAACCACCACACTAATAGGAGATATCAGGAAAAATTATGAATTGGCAAAAAAGGACAATGTATGAGGCAGTGACACACACTGAGTGCACTATAACCAGACGTGGCTGAAGCACACACTACAGGGTGAGCTGCACTCACACACCAGACCTTGCAGACAGCGGTGAACAGTACAGATGCAGAGCACTGTGCACTAGCACTGCAAGACCAAAAAAATTTCTCTATCTACTCCTATATAGTGTGTTTGGGACCAATTTAGCTGAATACGGATGGAACCACCACACTAATAGGAGATATCAGGAAAAATTATGAATTGGCAAAAAAGGACAATGTATGAGGCAGTGACACACACTGAGTGCACTATAACCAGACGTGGCTGAAGCACACACTACGGGGTGAGCTGCACTCACACACCAGACCTTGCAGAAAGCGGTGAACAGCACAGAGAACTGTGCACTAGCACTGCAAGGCACAGCGATTTATAAAGTAGCTTGGGTAAAGCAGAATAGACCAAATAGGTAGCTAAAACTGTCCCTCAGAACAACAGCGTCCTATCCCTAACTGAATTCACAGCAGAGTGAGCTCAAAATGGCGGCGGCTTTTATAGTGCATCATGACATAATTACAGCAGCCAATCACAGCCATGCCATTAGTTAAGATGCCTACATGCCTAACAGGATGTGCCCACACTTCTTAGGATCCTCATTGGCTGAATAAAATGAAAATGGCTCATTGCATTATGGGAACTTCCGATTCCAGTATACGATATTGCAAAAGTATCGGAATTAAGTATCGGAATTCCGATACCGCGAATATCGGCCGATACCCGATATTTCAGTATCGGAATGCTCAACACTAGTGGTAACATTATATTATATGTGGGTCTGTGGTAACATTATATTATATGTGGGTCTGTACGGACATTATAATATATGTGGGTCTGTGGTAACATTATATTATATGTGGGTCTGTGGTAACATTATATTATATGTGGGTCTGTGGGGTCATTATATTATATGTGGGTCTGTGGTAACATTATATTATATGTGGGTCTGTGGGAACATTATATTATATGTGGGTCTGTGGTAACATTATATTATATGTGGGTCTTTGGTGACATTATGTTATATGTGGGTCTGTGAGGACATTATATTATTTATGGGTCTGTGGGAACATTATATTATATGTTGGTCTTTGGTGACATTATATTATATGTGGGTCTGTGGGGTCATTATATTATATGTGGGTCTGTGGGGACATTATATTATATATGGGTCTTTGGGGACATTATATTATATGTGGGTCTGTGAGGACATTATATTATATGTGGGTCTGTGGGGACATTATATTATATGTGGGTCTGTGAGGACATTATATTATATGTGGGTCTATGAGGACATTATATTATATGTGGGTCTGTGGGGACATTATATTTATATGTGGGTCTGTGGGGACATTATATTATATGTGGGTCTGTGGGGACATTATATTATATGTGGGTCTGTGAGGACATTATATTATATGTGGGTCTAAGGACATTATATTATATGTGGGTCTGTGGGGTCATTATATTATATGTGGGTCTGTGAGGACATTATATTATATGTGGGTCTGTGAGGACATTATATTATATGTGGGTCTGTGAGGACATTATATTATATGTGGCTCTGTGGGGACATTATATTATATGTGGGTCTGTGGGGACATTATATTATATGTGGGTCTGTGAGGACATTATATTATATGTGGGTCTAAGGACATTATATTATATGTGGGTCTGTGGGGTCATTATATTATATGTGGGTCTGTGAGGACATTATATTATATGTGGGTCTGTGAGGACATTATATTATATGTGGGTCTGTGAGGACATTATATTATATGTGGCTCTGTGGGGACATTATATTATATGTGGGTCTGTGAGGACATTATATTATATGTGGGTCTGTGGGGACATTATATTATATGTGGGTCTGTGGGACATTATATTATATGTGGGTCTGTGAGGACATTATATTATATGTGGGTCTGTGAGGACATTATATTATATGTGGGTCTGTGGGGACATTATATTATATGTGGGTCTGTGAGGACATTATATTATATGTGGGTCTGTTAGGACATTATATTATATGTGGATCTGTAGGGACATTATATTATATGTGGGTCTGTGAGGACATTATATTATATGTGGGTCTGTGAGGACATTATATTATATGTGGGTCTGTGGGGACATTATATTATATGTGGGTCTGTGAGGACATTATATTATATGTGGGTCTAAGGACATTATATTATATGTGGGTCTGTGAGGACATTATATTATATGTGGGTCTGTGAGGACATTATATTATATGTGGGTCTGTGGGTACATTATATTATATGTGGATCTGTAGGGACATTATATCATATGTGGGTCTGTGAAGACTCGTATATTTTATGTGGGTCTGTGGTAACGTTATATTATATGTGGGTCTGTGGGGACATTATATTATATGTGGGTCTGTGGGGACATTATATTATATGCGGGTCTGTGAGGACATTATATTATATGTGGGTCTGTGAGGACATTATATTATATGTGGGTCTGTGGGGACATTATGTTATATGTGGGTCTGTGGGGACAATATATTATATATGGGTCTGTGAGGACATTATATTATATGTGGCTCTGTGGGGACATTATATTATATGTGGGTCTGTGAGGACATTATATTATATGTGGGTCTGTGGGGACATTATATTATATGTGGGTCTGTGGGACATTATATTATATGTGGGTCTGTGAGGACATTATATTATATGTGGGTCTGTGAGGACATTATATTATATGTTGGTCTGTGGGGACATTATATTATATGTGGGTCTGTGAGGACATTATATTATATGTGGGTCTGTGAGGACATTATATTATATGTGGGTCTGTGGGGACATTATATTATATGTGGGTCTGTGGGGACATTATATTATATGTGGGTCTGTGAGGACATATTATATGTGGGTCTGTGGGGACATTATATTATATGTGGGTCTGTGAGGACATTATATTATATGTGGGTCTAAGGACATTATATTATATGTGGGTCTGTGAGGACATTATATTATATGTGGGTCTGTGAGGACATTATATTATATGTGGGTCTGTGGGTACATTATATTATATGTGGATCTGTAGGGACATTATATCATATGTGGGTCTGTGAAGACTCGTATATTTTATGTGGGTCTGTGGTAACGTTATATTATATGTGGGTCTGTGGGGACATTATATTATATGTGGGTCTGTGGGGACATTATATTATATGTGGGTCTGTGGGGACAATATATTATATGTGGGACTGTGGGGACATTATATTATATGTGGGTCTGTGTAACATTATATTATAAGTGGGTCTGAGGGAACATCCTACTAATATTATAAATGCGAAAGTTTGTGAGTATGTATGTTTGTTACTCTTTCACGAAAAAACTACTGGACGGATTTGCATGAAACTTTACAGTAATATAGATTATACATCGGAATAACATATAGGCTACAATTTCTAATGATTTTATGTAATTTTGGTCGTAATATAACGATACATGTCAATTAAGTCGGAAAAAAATCTGGCCTCTGAGAGCTATCTTGGCGTACGCTGCCTAAACCGTTGGAGTTACACAAAGATGATGTACCGTAGAATTGTTTGTCTTGAATAGTTCTAAATAAAAGTCCGCGACAGCTTATATCTACCTTTTATGTGGAAGCCACTATGACCAAAATTGTGAACCATAAATTTAATTAAATTAGATACTATTTTACAATTTTACAATGCACATTTTAGTATATTTATCAAACTTTTTAGTATATTTATCAAACTCTTATATACACACATACACAGGTGATGTTTAAATGGCTGATTTACATTAGTCAGAAGAGATTGATAATACAATAATTTGCCCATATTGGATCATTGTATAGTGAGGTCACAGTTGCCGCCTGTCCACAGTCAGAATACAGGGGTGATCATATACCGTGGCCAGGTACAAGTGTGGCACAGGGGGTTCACACACGACCCCCAGGGACTGACATTTCCTAGAAACTTTGGCAGCTGTCAGTCATGAGCTCACCCTGATACATTACACTCTGGAAACAGCTGAAGGAGAAGGATAATTTATGACATTTTCTCAGACTTAAAAAAAAAAAAAATAGCCCAGAAAACAGCCCATATGTCAGGAACAGGTTACTAGGGAACTACACGTCCCAGCACGGCCTGCCCGCGCCCACAGCCCGGGGGGAGTGTGAGGCTTCCTCCTGCAGGTTGCCCGGCGGCACCGGGCCGTCATTGTCCTCACACAGGGGGTCCCCGCCGCCATTGTCCCTCCACATAACACCGTATAATAAAACATGCGCTCACCTGCGCCAGCTGCTGCAGCCGGGAAAGTTCCGAGCGCCTCACCTGGGCGGAGGGGAAGTGACTCACACACGGGGAGGGGCAGTAACCTGAGCGCGGCTCCATGGAGGATGCACACACTGCAGCCTGACAGCACCGGCAGCAGCGCTACACAAATGGCGTCCTCCCCTCCTGTGTGCAGCACAGCCCTGTGTGTGTGCAGCGCAGCATGTCACCCACAGCACCAGCAGGCTGCTCTCAGCTCCCACAGAGCACTGGGAATGGTTGCTATGGGTAACCGCGCCACAGCTGCTCCTCATAGACCAGTCATATACAACTGATATCGTCTGTACAGCGATCATAATATAACTAATTAGATTGTTTTAGTATTTTGTTTGAACTTTACTAAGTACCTATTTTGTAATTAGTACTTATAAAAATGCCGCGAAAGCGTAAGTCTAACATTTTGCAAAGCTCTAATAAAGCCCGAGCTATGAAAATAATTAGACGTGATGAGACGTCTCAACAAGCTGAGCAACGAAGGCTTGAGCAGGCGGTGCGTTGTGCGGCACATAGAGCTGCAGAGACTCCAGAACAATCCCAAGCCCGACGTGAACGGAATGCGGAGTTTTTGGCATCTCAACGGGCTGCTGAAACTCAAGAACAGTCCCAAGCCCGACGTGAACAGCATGCGGAGTATCTGGCGTCTCAGCGGGCTGCTGAAACTCCAGAACAGTCCCAAGCTCGACGTCAGCAGCAAGCGACTTACATGGCGTCCCAAAGAGCCACTGAAACTTATGAAATGGCCGAATCTCGCAGACGCACTGTTGCTGAAAGGGCAGCACAGCGACGTCAAACATTTACAAGAAATACATGGATATTGTTTAATAAAGCTGCATTTGAGTATGACGAGACTCTTGATTATGAAACTCACAAGCTTATAAAAATAGAAGCAATGACCATAGATTGCAAATATTGCGGAGCTCTTAACCACTTCGCACCAGAGCCTGTTTTTGCCTTTGTGACCGGGCCAATTTTTTCAATTCTGACCACTGTCACTTTATGAAGCAATTACTCTGGAACGCTTCAACGGATCCCCCTGATTCTGAGATTGTTTTTTCGTGACATATTGTACTTCATGATAGTGGTAAAATTTCTTTGATATCACATGCGTTTATATGTGAAAAAATCGGAAATTTGGCGAAAATTTTGCAATTTTCAAACTTTGAATTTTCATGCCCTTAAATCAGAGAAATATGTCACACAAAATACTTAATAAATAACATTTCCCACATGTCTACTTTACATCAGCACAATTTTGGAACCAAAATTTTTTTTTGTTAGGGAGCTATAAGGGTTAAAAGTTGACCAGCGATTTCTCATTTTTCCAACAAAATTTACAAAAACATTTTTTTAGGGACCACATCATATTTGAAGTCACTTTGAGGGGTCTTTATGACAGAAAATACCCAAAAGTGACACCGTTCTAAAAACTGCACCCCTCAAGGTGCTCAAAACCACATTGAAGAACTTTATTAACCCTTCAGGTGCTTCACAGGAATTTTTGGAATGTGGAAGAAAAAAATTAACATTTAACTTTTTTCACAAAAATGTTGCTTTAGACCCAATTTTTTTTATTTTCACAGGGGTAACAGGAAAAAATGGACCCCAAAATTTTTTGTGCAATTTCTCTTGAGCGTGCTGATACCCCATATGTGAGGGAAAACCACTGTTTGGGCGCACGGCAGGGCTCGGAAATGAAGGAGCGCCATTAGACTTTTTGAATGTAAAATTTGTCTGAATAATTAGCAGACACCATGTTGCGTTTGGAGAGCTCCTGATGTGACTAAACAGTGGAAACCCCCCACAAGTGACACCATTTTGGAAACTAGACCCCTTAGGGAACATATCTAGATGTGTGGTGAGCACCTTGAACCCCAAGGTGCTTCACAGAAGTTTATAATATTGAGCTGTAAAAATAAAATTTTCACATTTTTCCCACAAAAACGTTTTTCATCCCTTAATTTTCCATTATCATAATGGTAATAGGATAAATTGCACCATGAAATTTGTTGTGCAATTTCTCCTGAACACGCCGATACCCCATATGTGGGGGAAAACCACTGTTTGGGCGCACTGCAGGGTTTGGAAGGGAAGGAGCGCCATTTGACTTTTTGAATGTAAAATTTGTCTGAATAATTAGCAGACGCCATGTTGTGTTTGGAGAGCCTCTGATGTTCCTAAACAGTGGAAACCCCCCACAAGTGACACCATTTTGGAAACTAGACCCCGTAGGGAACTTATCTAGATGTGTGGTGAGCACCTTGAACCCCAACGTGCTTCACAGAAGTTTATAATAATCAGCTGTAAAAATAAAATTTTCACATTTTTCCCGCAAAAAACGTTTTTCATCCCTTAATTTTGCATTATCATAAGGGTAATAGGATAAATTGCACCATGAAATTTGTTGTGCAATTTCTCCTGAACACGCCGATACCCCATATGTGGAGGCAAACCACTGTTTGGGTGCACGGCAGGGCTCGGAAGGGAAGGAGCGCCATTTGACTTTTTGAATGTAAAATTTGTTTGAATAATTAGCGGACGCCATGTTGCAATTGGGGAGCCCCTGATGTGCCTAAACAGTGGAAACCCCCCACAAGTGACACCATTTTGGAAACTAGATCCCTTAGGGAACTTATCTAGATATGTGGTGAGCACCTTGCACCCCCAGCTGCTTCACAGAAGTTTATAATATTGAGCCATAAAAATAAAATTTTCACATTTTTCCCACAAAAAATGTTTTCCTTTCCCTAATTTTGTACTATCATAAGGGTAACAGGATAAATTGCACCATATAATTTGTTGTTCAATTTCTCCTGAACACGCCGATACCCCATATGTGGGGGAAAACCACTGCTTTGGTGTACGGCAGGGTTCGGAAGAGAAAGGAGCGCTATGTTGGCTGGGATAGGCAGCAGACACCGTGTCACATTTGAAGAGTCGCTGACATGCAGAAACAGCAGAAACCCCCACAAGTGACCCCATTTTGTAAACTACACCTCTCAAGGAATTCATCTAGGGAAGTAGTGAGTATTTTTTAATTTTTAAATTTATACCATTGGGCAGTGAAAAAAGCATAATTATATTTTTACCACAAAAAAATGTTTTACCCTCAGATTTTACATTTTCACACAGGGCAATGGGTAAAAATGGTGCCGAAATGTGTCACACAATTTCTTCTAAAAGTGGCAATACCCCATATGTGGCTGTATCGTACCACTCAGCCATATGGCGAGATCTGGGGGGGACAGAGTGCTATTTGACAATTGGAGAACAAATTATTGTAGAATAGGCATTTGGATTTGGGAGCACAAAATTTTTTGAATTTCTTTTGGGGGGCAAGGGCCATTTCGCTTTTCCAGAGCCTTTCTGCTACCAGTAACTTGTAAGTCCCTTATATTTTTAACAGATGACGGACCTGTAATTCAGATGAAACCCCTGCAGGATCCATTCACTGTAATGAGGCAGCAGAGTTACTCTGGACTCCGTCTGGCCTCTGTTTAGCGGTGTCCTTTTTTTCAGAAGTGCACAAAACTGTGGCCAACCGCACTTTTATGCACGCCTAAAACAAATGACACCGTGGGATCACAGGCCAGACGGCATCCACAGTGGCCTATATCTGCCTCATTACAGGGAATCTTCCGTCATGGGTTCCGGCTGAATCACATATTTCAGAGATTTACATGGAAACTCTGGCGTAAGTGCTCAGCGCAGAGCGCAGGATAAATGTGTGCCGAGCCAGATCTTTGGGAGACATAATAAACAAATCAGTAGCAGGTGAAGAATTGGTTTTATTTATTTTTTTACGCCGTTCCTAGTGTGATATAACTGATTAGATTACTTTATTCTTCGGGTCGGTGCAATTACAGAGATACCAGATTTATATCGGGTTTTTATGACTGACAGCTGTCACACACTAAGAGACGCTTTTTTTTTGCAAAATCTAGTTTTTGCATCGCCATATTTTGAGAGCTATAATTTTTCCATATTTCGGCCGACAGAGTCATGTGATGGCTTGTTTTTTGCGGGACGAGTTGACATTTTTATTGGTACCATTTGTGGGTACGTGACATTTTTTGATCGCTTTCTATTCCGTTTTTTTGGGAGGTAAAATTAACAAAAACCAACAATTCAGGAATTGTTTTTTGAGGTTTTTTTTTATGCCGTTCTGCGTGTGGTAAAAGTGATCAGGCAGCGTTATTCTTCGGGTCAGTACATTTACAGCGATACTACACTTACTGTATTTTTTTATGTTTTGGCGCTTTTACACAATAAAACAATTTTATAGAAAAAATATTTTTTTTGCATTGCTTTATTCTGAGAGGTATAACTTTTTTATTTTTTGGCTGATGGAGCTGTATAGCGGCTTGATTTTTGTGGAACAAGATGACTTTTTCAGCGGTACCATTTCTATTTCCATTTTGCTTTTTGATCGCATTTTTTTCCACTTTTTGTTTGGCGATATGAGGAAAAAGCATAGTTTTTTGCTCCGTTTTTTATTTATTTTTATTACAGTGTACACATAAGGAGTTAATTAGTGTGACAGTTTTATAGCTCGGGTTGTTTCGGACGCGGCAATACCAAATATGTGTACTTTTTTTATTTTTGCATAACTATATGGATTTATCGGTTTAATATTTTATTTATTTATTTTTATTTATTTTGTATTTTTTTTTAACAGTTTCAAAACATTTTTTTTTACTTTTTTTTACATTTTTACTTAGTCCCTGTATGGGACATTAATTTTTATTTTTCTGATCCCTGATCTCATGTAATGTAATAGACATATATTACATTATATGAGATCTTCACTGACTGTTTCACAGTCTCCTGTCTGGCATCAGCTACAGGCTGAAGCCAGACAGGAAGGACACCATATATGGCAGAGCTGGAGGCGGTCATGTGACCTCCAGCTGCCATAGCAACGCCAGGTCCTGAAAGCAATCAAGGGGTCGTCGGAGAGGTAAGTGGACGACCCCCTCTCCTCCTGCTGTCTCCTATATGCCGCGATCACTATAGATCGCAGCATATAGAAGACAGCAAAGGGTTAACATCACTGGGACCTGATCTAATCAGGTCCCGATGATGTTCCCTGTCAGAGCTAACGCTCTGCACCGCTCTCACAGCGCTTGCAGGACCCAGGGGGTCCTGAGCACTGCGAGACCACCCAGGCAGCGCGGACGTTTATCTACAGTGGGCGGTCGGGAAGCGGTTAAGTGGAAAGAGGAAGCAGCAGGTATGTGTTGTTTGGGCGGGAAAGTAGCTCTTCCTTATATAGACGAGCCAGTTCAACCTTTAAAAGAGCTTATCTCTAATGAAACTGATGAATCTCGCCTTTTTCTAAATAATATAAGAAAATACAACATGTGCTTTCATATGACGTCTTCTGGAGCAGATCAAATTGTCTCAATGCCAGGGTTTTGCCCGACCTTTACAATACAAGTATACCACCGTATCGGTTCTTTAATTCCTATGTCCATTTCGCAACCACAATTTTTACAAGTTTATTTCATAGGTGACGAAGAAGAACAAATCAACAGGCGTACTGAGTGCGTGCAAAGCGTAGATAGAAACATGGTTAAAAAATTACAACGAGTACTTCACAACCACAACATTTTGGTGCATGAATTTAAAACGGCTAGAGACAGAATGATCAATGACGATCATTTCAAAGTAGTGATTCACCCAGACCGTGTACCACGTGGTCAACATGAGAGACGATTCAATGCCCCTACTACAAATGAAATAGCTGCTGTAATAGTAGCGAACAAACTATGTCTCGGGACATCGTTGTGCAGCCGCGCGATGGCATGCTCACTATGATTCCCGATACACATAGATTCTATGACGCTCTCGAGTACCCAATAATTTTTTGGAAAGGACAAGAGGGGTACAGCATTGATATTCCTCAGATAAATCCAATTACCAAACAAGCAATGCCAAGCAAAAAGGTGTCCTGCAAAGATTTTTATGCCTTTCACTTGATGGTCCGTCGCAGCGATTTTAATTTGATGCTTAAGTGTAGGCTCCTACTTCATCAGTTTCTGGTCGACATGTATGTAAAGATGGAAAGTGAGCGCTTAAGGTTCATTTCTTTAAATAAAAAAAAACTGCGCGCAGAAAATTAAATTCACTTGCAAGATGCAATAAGAAATGATGCGGATTTGGATCCAAATAACTTAGGTCAGATGGTGATTCTCCCGTCATCATTTGTAAATAGCCCGAGATACCTACACGAATATACACAAGATGCGTTCACATACGTACGTAATTATGGGAGGCCTGATTTATTTATTACAATGACTTGCAACCCCGCTTGGCCAGAAATCACCAAAGAGCTTATGGCTGGTCAAAATTCAACGGACAGACATGACTTAACAGCCGGAGTATTTAGAATAAAAGTACAGAAGTTGGTAGCTCTACTTACAAAAGGTAACATATTTGGTGATATGCAATGCTTCATGTACTCGATCGAGTGGCAAAAGCGAGGTTTGCCTCATGTGCACTTACTGCTGTGGTTAAAGGAAAAATTGCATCCGAACCAAATTGACGAAATCATATGTGCTGAGATACCAAACCCAGAAACTGATCAAAAGCTCTATGATACAGTGACAAAGAATATGATTCACGGGCCATGTGGTACATTCAATTCTTCATCGCCATGCATGAAGGAAGGAAAATGTACCAAAAAATATCCGAGGAAGCTTTTAAAAGATACTCAAACCAATGACAAAGGTTATCCTTTGTACAGGCGCAGAGCACCAGAGAATGATGGACGCACGACGATTATAAAAACCCGTAGAGGAACACAGGAAATATTGGTGGACAATAGCTGGGTGGTCCCATATTCTCCACTCTTATCAAAAAATGTTAATTCTCATTTAAATGTAGAGTTCTGTAATACGGTACAGGCGATAAAATATATTTGTAAATATATTAATAAGGGTAGCGACCAGGCTATTTTTAACATCCGCCAGCAAGGGAATGTTAACATTGACCCAAGAGATGAGGTGCAGACCTTTAGAACCGGCCGATATGTTAGTAGTAACGAAGCAGAGTGGCGGATCTTAGGTCTGCCTCTGCACGAGAGACACCCAACCGTCACTCATCTCGCGATTCATTTACCCAATGGCGAGAGGGTTTACTTTACGGAAAATAATTTTAGAGAGAGATTAGAAGCACCACCTAAAACTACACTAACTGCATTTTTCCTGTTGTGCCAAAGTGATACGTTTGCAAAAACATTACATTGACGTGCCTCGCTACTATACTTGGAATGTGGCACGGAAGCAATGGAAACGTCATTTACAAGGAACACCTGTCGATGGTTGGCCAGGTGTGAAGGCAGGAGACGCTCTAGGTCGCATTTACACGGTGCACGTTAGCAATTTTGAATGTTATTGCTTGCGTATGCTGCTGAATGTAATAAGGGGTCCAACCAACTTCTCGGATTTAAAAACATTTGAAGGTCAAGAACTTGCAACTTTTCGGCAGGTGTGTGAGAAGATGGGGTTGTTGGAAGATGATAACCACTGGGAAATCAAAGAGAGATTTATCACAAAATAGTAGGACGAGTTGAGAATGGTGAAGGCGGACTTTTTTTCCTTGATGCCCCGGGTGGTACAGGAAAAACTTTCTTGCTTAATTTACTTTTAGCAAAAATTCGTAGCGGTCATAACGTTGCATTAGCTGTGGCTTCCTCTGGAATTGCTGCAACATTGCTAAGCGGTGGACGGACGGCACATTCAGTCTTTAAATTACCTCTTAATCTGGTGAACGAAGAAACCCCATCGTGTAATATCAGCAAGAGCAGTGCCCGTGGCCTCCTGTTGCAACAGTTCAAACTAATCGTGTGGGACGAGTGCACAATGTCACACAAACGCGCCATCGAAGTTCTTGATCGTTGTCTACAAGACTTACACAGTAAACAAACAATAATGGGTGGTGTGGTTGTTTTATTGGCTGGGGACTTTAGGCAAACTTTGCCTGTCATCGAGCGAGGCACTGCAGCAGACGGAATTAACGCATGTCTGAAATCCTCATATTTATGGACCAAAGTTGAAAAGCTGCACCTCACCACCAACATGCGTGTCCAGTTATTCAGTGATCTAGAGTCGGGTGCGTACGCTGAGAAACTGCTCGAGATCGGTGAAGGTCGAATCGAAACTGACGAAGAAGGTATGGTTCTATTCACTAACCAATTTTGTCATGTTGTGGATTCGGAAGACGCACTTATTGCTCAAGTTTTTCCAAATTTGCAACAAAACATCCACGATGAAAATTGGCTATGTGAAAGAACTATACTAGCACCAAGAAATGAAACAGTTGCGAAAATCAATAAAATTATCTTGGACCAAGTAACCAGCGATGCAACAACCTACAACTCCGACACAGTCATGTCATCTGAAGACTGTACGCGCTACCCCGTGGAGTTTCTTAACTCTTTGGAGCTATCCGGGGTCCCATCTCATAACCTCGAATTAAAGGTCGGTATACCCGTTTTGTTAATGCGCAACTTGGACGCCCCGAGATTATGTAATGGCACTAGATTGCGAGTCACTGAACTAGGCAGGCACATTGTAAAGGCCACAATTTTAACTGGAGAAGCTAAGGGTGAAAATATTCTTATACCGCACATCCCAATAATACCCAATAACTTACCCTTTAATTTCAAACGTTTGCAGTTCCCACTTAAAGTTGCATTTTCAATGACCATCAATAAATCGCAAGGGCAAACTTTGAAGGTAGCGGGGATACATTTAGGCACGCCCTGTTTTTCCCACGGTCAGCTATGCGTAGCTTGCTCACGTGTTTCTAAATCGCAAAATCTACATATTTTCGCTGAACGAAAGAAATCAAATAACATAGTTTACAGGAGTATATTGCAGTAAAAACACATAGATAAATTACCTGCAGATGTCCATTATTCCAATTACATACTAATTCTTTACTAACACGAACAATATTAAATGCAAGTAACTTCAGTCCGACCTGTTTATTAATCAGTGTTTAGTAATCCGTTTGTGATGAAATTTGATATGGATAATTTCAAGCCTGGGGAAGGACATAGGGCTACTTTTTATAAACACACCATACAGGCGAAGATTATATAAAACTGTAAACCTGATTGACTGACACAACTAGCGGTCAACGCACAGCCGAAACCACTGAACTTAGCATCTTGAAATTTGCAGATAGGTTCTATTATAGCTTAAATGAGCACTAAGAAAGGAATTTTGATAATTCCACCCTCAAGAGTTTCCCTCTTAATATTATAGGGGTTCAAAGATTGTATGGAATCAGTCAGTTTTGAAGTTAGACATCTGAAATTTTGGATGTACGAGTAACTAAATAAGATTATTTTTTTTTTACTATTAAGATTATTTTTTTTTACTATTAAGATTTTTTTTTTTTTTACTATTAAAATGATCTGTCACGAAATGTGAGCGAAGCCGCGGGTAAAAGCTAGTTATATTATATGTGGGTCTGTGAGGACATTATATTATATGTGGGTCTGTGGAGACATTATATTATATGTGGGTCTGTGGGGACATTATATTATATGTGGGTCTGTGAGGACATTATATTATATGTGGGTCTGTGAGGACATTATATTATATGTGGGTCTGTGGGGACATTATATTATAAGTGGGTCTGTGAGGACATTATGTTATATGTGGGTCTGTGGGGACATTATATTATATGTGGGTCTGTGGTAACATTATATTATATGTGGGTCTGTGGGAACATTATATTATATGTGGGTCTTTGGTAATATTTTATTATATGTGGGTCTGTAGGGTCATTATATTATATGTGGGGCTGTTGGGACATTATATGTGGGTCGGTGGTAACATATTATATGTGGGTTTGTGGGGACATTATATTATATTTGGGTCTGTGAGGACATTATATTATATGTTGGTCTGTGGTAACATTATATTATATGTGGGTCTGTGGGGACATTATATTATATGTGGGTCTGTGGGGACATTATATTATATGTGGGTCTGTGGGGACATTATATTATATGTGGGTCTGTGGGGACATTATATTATATGTGGGTCTGTGAGGACATTATATTATATGTGGGTCTGTGGGGACATTATATTATATGTGGGTCTGTGGGGACATTATATTATATGTGGGTCTGTGAGGACATTATATTATATGTGGGTCTGTAGGGTCATTATATTATATGTGGGGCTGTTGGGACATTATATTATATGTGGGTCGGTGGTAACATATTATATGTGGGTCTGTGAGGACATTATATTATATGTGGGTCTGTGGGGACAATATATTATATGTTGGTCTGTGGTAACATTATATTATATGTGGGTCTGTGAGGACATTATATTATATGTGGGTCTGTGGGGACATTATATTATATGTGGGTTTGTGGGGACATTATATTATATGTGGGTCTGTGGGGACAATATATATGTGGGACTGTGGGACATATATGTGGTGCTGTGGGGACATTATATTATATTTGGGACTGTGGGACATTATATTATATGTGGATCTGTGAGGACATTATATTATATATGAGTCTATGAGGACATTATATTATATGTGGGTCTGTGGGGACATTATATTTATATGTGGGTCTGTGGGGACATTATATTATATGTGGGTCTGTGGTAACATATTATATGTGGGTCTGTGAGGACATTAAATTATATGTGGGTCTGTGAGGACATTATATTATATGTGGGTCTGTGAGGATATTATATTATATGTGGATCTGTGAGGGCATTATATTATATGTGGGTCTGTGAGGACATTATATTATATGTGGGTCTGTGGGGACATTATATTATATGTGGGTCTGTGGTAACATTATATTATATGTGGGTCTGTGAGGACATATTATATGTGGGTCTGTGGTAACATTATATTATATGTGGGTCTGTGGGGACATTATATATGTGGGTCTGTGAGGACATTATATAATATGTGGGTCTGTGGGGACATTATATTATATGTGGGTCTGTGAGGACATTATATTATATGTGGGTCTGTGGGGACATTATATTATATGTGGGTCTGTGGTAACATATTATATGTGGGTCTGTGGGGACATTATATTATATGTGGGTCTGTGGGGACATTATATTATATGTGGGTCTGTGGGAACATTATATTATATGTGGGTCTTTGGTGACATTATATTATATGTGGGTCTGTGGGGACATTATATTTATATGTGGGTCTGTAGGGACATTATATTATATGTGGGTCTGTGGTAACATATTATATGTGGGTCTGTGAGGACATTAAATTATATGTGGGTCTGTGAGGACATTATATGTGGGTCTGTGAGGATATTATATTATATGTGGATCTGTGAGGACATTATATTATATGTGGGTCTGTGAGGACATTATATATGTGGGTCTGTGAGGACATTATATTATATGTGGGTCTGTGGGGACATTATATATGTGGGTCTGTGAGGACATTATATTATATGTGGGTCTGTGGGGACATTATATTATATGTGGGTCTGTGAGGACATTATATTATATGTGGGTCTGTGGGGACATTATATTATATGTGGGTCTGTGGTAACATATTATATGTGGGTCTGTGGGGACATATTATATGTGGGTCTGTGGGGACATTATATTATATGTGGGTCTGTGGGAACATTATATTATATGTGGGTCTTTGGTGACATTATATTATATGTGGGTCTGTGGGGACATTATATTTATATGTGGGTCTGTGGGGACATTATATTATATGTGGGTCTGTGGTAACATATTATATTTGGGTCTGTGAGGACATTAAATTATATGTGGGTCTGTGAGGACATTGTATTATATGTGGGTCTGTGAGGATATTATATTATATGTGGATCTGTGAGGACATTATATTATATGTGGGTCTGTGAGGACATTATATTATATGTGGGTCTGTGGGGACATTATATTATATGTGGGTCTGTGGTAACATTATATTATATGTGGGTCTGTGAGGACATTATATTATATGTGGGTCTGTGGTAACATTATATTATATGTGGGTCTGTGGGGACATTATATATGTGGGTCTGTGAGGACATTATATTATATGTGGGTCTGTGTGGACATTATATTATATGTGGGTCTGTGGTAACATATTATATGTGGGTCTGTGGGGACATTATATTATATGTGGGTCTGTGGGGACATTATATTATATGTGGGTCTGTGGGAACATTATATTATATGTGGGTCTTTGGTGACATTATATTATATGTGGGTCTGTGGGGACATTATATTTATATGTGGGTCTGTGGGGACATTATATTATATGTGGGTCTGTGGTAACATATTATATGTGGGTCTGTGAGGACATTAAATTATATGTGGGTCTGTGAGGACATTATATTATATGTGGGTCTGTGAGGATATTATATTATATGTGGATCTGTGAGGACATTATATTATTTGTGGGTCTGTGCGGACATTATATTATATGTGGGTCTGTGGGGACATAATATTATATGTGGGTCTGTGGTAACATTATATTATATGTGGGTCTGTGAGGACATTATATTATATGTGGGTCTGTGGTAACATTATATTATATGTGGGTCTGTGGGGACATTATATATGTGGGTCTGTGAGGACATTATATTATATGTGGGTCTGTGTGGACATTATATTATATGTGGGTCTGTGAGGACATTATATTATATGTGGGTCTGTGGGGACATTATATTATATGTGGGTCTGTGGGGACATTATATTATATGTGGGTCTGTGGTAACATATTATATGTGGGTCTGTGGGGACATTATATTATATGTGGGTCTGTGGGGACATTATATTATATGTGGGTCTGTGGGAACATTATATTATATGTGGGTCTTTGGTGACATTATATTATATGTGCGTCTGTGGGGACATTATATTATATGTGGGTCTGTGGTAACATTATATTATGTATGGGTCTGTGTGGTCATTATATTATATGTGGGTCTGGGGTAACATTATATTATATGTGGGTCTGTGGGAACATTATATTATATGTGGGTCTGTGGTAACATTATATTATATGTGGGTCTGTGGTAACATTATAATATATGTGGGTCTGTGGGGTGATTATATTATATGTGGGTCTGTGGTAACATTATATTATATGTGGGTCTGTGGGAACATTATATTATATGTGGGTCTGTGGGAACATTATATTATATGTGGGTCTTTGGTGCCATTATATTATATGTGGGTCTGTGGGGTCAATATATTATATGTGGGTCTGTGGGGACATTATATTATTTATGGGTCTGTGGGGACATTATATTATATGTGGAACTGTGGGGACATTATATTATATGTGGGTTTGTGGTAACATTATATTATATGTGGGTCTTTGGGAACATTATATTACAGTGCTGGACAAAAGTATTGGCACCCCTGCAATTCTGTCAGATAATACTCAGTTTCTTCCTGAAAATGATTGCAATCACAAATTCTTTGGTATTATTATCTTCATTTAATTTGTCTTCAATGAAAAAAACACAAAAAGAATTGTCCTAAAGCCAAATTGGATATAATTCCACACCAAACCTAAAAAAGGGGGTGGACAAAAGTATTGGCACCGTTTGAAAAATCATGTGATGCTTCTCTAATTCGTGTAATTAACAGCACCTGTAACTTACCTGTGGCACCTAACAGGTGTTGGCAATAACTAAATCACACTTGCAGCCAGTTAACATGGATTAAAGTTGACTCAACCTCTGTCCTGTGTCCTTGTGTGTACCACATTGAGCATGGAGAAAAGAAAGAAGACCAAAGAACTGTTTGAGGACTTGAGAAACCAAATTGTGAGGAAGCATGAGCAATCTCAAGGCTACAAGTCCATCTCCAAAGACCTGAATGTTCCTGTGTCTTCCGTGCGCAGTGTCATCAAGAAGTTTAAAGCCCATGGCACTGTGGCTAACCTCCCTAGATGTGGACGGAAAAGAAAAATTGACGAGAGATTTCAACGCAAGATTGTGCGGATGGTGGATAAAGAACCTCGACTAACATCCAAACAAGTTCAAGCTGCCCTGCAGTCCGAGGGTACAACAGTGTCAACCCGTACTATCCGTCGGCGTCTGAATGAAAAGGGACTGTATGGTAGGATACCCAGGAAGACCCCACTTCTTACCCCGAGACATAAAAAAGTCAGGCTGGAGTTTGCCAAAACTTACCTGAGAAAGCCTAAAACGTTTTGGAAGAATGTTCTCTGGTCAGATGAGAAAAAAGTAGAGCTTTTTGGGAAAAAGCATCAACATAGAGTGTACAGGAAAAAAAAAGAGGCATTCAAAGAAAAGAACACGGTCCCTACAGTCAAACATGGCGGAGGTTCCCTGATGTTTTGGGGTTGCTTTGCTGCCTCTGGCACTGGACTGCTTGACTGTGTGCATGGCATTATGAAGTCTGAAGACTACCAACAAATTTTACAGCATAATGTAGGGCCCAGTGTGAGAGGTCATGGGTCTTCCAGCAGGACAATGACCCAAAACACACTTCCAAAAGCACTATAAAATGGTTTGAGAGAAAGCACTGGAGACTTCTAAGGTGGCCAGCAATGAGTCCAGACCTGAATCCCATAGAACACCTGTGGAGAGATCTCAAAATGGCAGTTTGGAGAAGGCACCCTTCAAATATCAGGGACCTGGAGCAGTTTGCCAAAGAAGAATGGTCTACAATTCCAGCAGAGCATTGTAAGAAACTCATTGATGGTTACCAGAAGCGGTTGTTCGCAGTTATTTTGGCTAAAGGTTGTGCAACCAAGTATTAGGCTGAGGGTGCCAATACTTTTGTCCGGCCCTTTTTTGGAGTTTTGTGTGAAATGATCCATGATTTGATTTTTGCTTCATTCTCTTTTGTGTTTTTTCCTTGCAAGCAAATTAAATGAAGATAATAATACCAAAGAATTTGTGATTGCAATCATTTTCAGGAAGAAACTGAGTATTATCTGACAGAATTGCAGGGGTGCCAATACTTTTGGCCAGCACTGTATATGTGGGTCTTTGGTGACATTATATTATATGTGGGTCTGTGGGGACATTATATTATATGTGGGTCTGTGGGGTAATTATTTTATTTGTGGGTTTTGGTAACATTATATTATATGTGAGTCTGTGGGGTCATTATATTATTTGTGGGTCTGTGGTAACATTATATTATATGTGAGTCTGTGGGATCATTATATTATACTAGATGGTGGCCCGATTCTAACACATCGGGTATTCTAAAATATGTATGCGGCCGACCGGGTGCATACAGCAGAGCGGTGTTTAAATCTTGCGCCAAAATCGCTGATTGGTCGCGGCCGGCAACCGCGACCAATCAGCAAAGCAGTGTTTAAATTTGGCGGCCATATCGGTGATTGGTCGCAGGCGGCGGCCACGACCAATCTGCAAACCGTGTTAGTGAGGACTGGAGAGCGTGTTTAAATTTGGCAGCAAAATCGCTGATTGGTCGTAGCCGGCAACCGTGACCAATCAGCAAAGCGGTGTTAAAATTTGGCGCCTGTATCGCTGATTGTTCACGGCCGGTGGTCGCGACTAATCAGCAGAGCGGCGTTTAAATTTGGCTCCAATAATGCTGATTGGTCGCTGCCAGCGAACGCGACCAATCAGCAGAGCGGTATTTAAATTTGGCGCCAATAATGGTGATTGTTCATGGCCGCGACCAATCAGCAGAGCGGTGTTTAAATTTGGCGCCAATAATGCTGATTAATCGCGACCGGCAACCGCGACCAATCAGCAGAGCGGTGTTTAAATTTGGCGCCAATATCGCTGTTTGGTCGCGGCCGGCCACCGCGACCAATCAGCAAAGCGATGTTTAAATTTGGCGCCAATAATGCTGATTAGTCGCGGCCGGCCACCGCGACCAATAAGCAAAGCGGTGTTTAAATTTGGCGCCAATAATGCTGATTGATCAAGTTCGGCGACCGCGACCAATCAGCAGAGCGGTGTTTAAATTTGGCGCCAATATCGCTGTTTGGTCGCGGCCAGCCACCGCGACCAATCAGCAAAGCGGTGTTTAAATTTGGCGCCAATATCGCTGCTTGGTCGCGGCCGGCCACCGCGACCAATAAGCAAAGCGGTGTTTAAATTTGGCGCCAATAATGCTGATTGGTCAAGTTCGGCGACCGCGAGCAATCAGCAGAGTAGTGTTTAAATTTGGCGCCAATACTGCTGATTCGTGAACCACCAAACAATGAGGAGGGCACCATCTAATAAACGGGATCTACCTGCAGCATCTCATAAAATAGTAAGTATGAAAACAGCAAAAAGAAGAGATGCAAACTAGCAGTGATCACCCAAATAGTCAAAAAGTAACCAAATAATTATCAATAACAACAAAGATCCATAAAAATATATCAATTTATTGAATACAAATAATTCCTGACACATATACACAAAATGACAAACCGACAAACAAATAAAACACCATTAAAAATAGTATAGTATAGTATAGTATTTTCATAAATACTGCTGATTGGTCGCGGCCGGCGACCGCGACCAATCAGCAGAGCGGGGTTTAAATTTGGCGCCAATATTGCTGATTGTTTGCGGGTGGCGGCCACGACTAATCAGCGAACCGTGTTAGTGAGGACTGGAGAGTGTGTTTAAATTTGGCGCCAAAATCGCTGATTGGTCGCTGCCGGCGACCGCGACCAATCAGCAGAGCAGTGTTTAAATTTGGCGCCAATGTCGCTGATTGGTCGCAGCTGGCGGTCGTGACCAATCAGCAGAGCGGTGTTTAAATTTGGCGCCAATATCGCTGATTGGTCGCAGCTGGCGGTCGCGACCAATCAGCAGAGGGGTGTTTAAATTTGGCGCCAATATTGCTGATTGGTCGCGGTCGCCGGCCGCGACCAATCAGCAGAGAGTTTTTTAAATTTGTCGCCAATCTCGCTGATTTGTCGCGGCTGGTGGCCGCCACCAATCAGCAGAGCGGTGTTTAAATTTGGCGCCAATCTCGCTGATTGGTCGCGGGCAGCGTCCACGACCAATCAGCACAGCAGTGTTTAAATGTGGCGCTAAAATCAGCACATCAGTGTTTAACCCCTTAAGCCCCGAGGGTGGTTTGCACGTTAATGACCAGGCCAATTTTTACAATTCTGACCACTGTCACTTTATGAGGTAATTACTCTGGAACGCTTCAACGGGTCCCCCTGATTCTGAGATTGTTTTTTCGTGACATATTGTACTTCATGATTGTGGTAAAATTTCTTCGATATCACTTGCGTTTATTTGTGAAAAAAATGGAAATTTGGCGAAAATTTTGAAAATTTAGCAATTTTCAAAATTTAAATTTTTATGCCCTTAAATCAGAGAGATATGTCACGCAAAAGAGTTAATAAATAACATTTCCCACGTGTCTACTTTACATCAGCACAATTTTGGAACCAAAATTTTTTTTTGTTAGGAAGCTATAAGGGTTAAAAGTTGAGCAGCGATTTCTCATTTTTCCAACAAAATTTACAAAACCATCTTTTTAGGGACCACATCACATTTGAAGTCACTTTGAGAGGTCTTTATTAGAGATGAGCGTTGTTCTACTCGAACTGTTCGCCAATCTCAAATTCGAGCTGTTTTGGGCGGTGTTCGAGCCGTTCGGCGAACACGAACAATTTGATAAAAATTCGGCTGTTCGAGGTTATGTTCGATAACTGTTCGTGCACCAAAATCATAACTGGATTTTTTCTCAGTAATGATGAAAATTAATGTTAATACGCAGTTTGAGTGTACAGCGGGGTGGGGGGAGGGGCAGGGGATGGATCTCTGCAGGAACAATGAAGATCTCCATTTTTTTTCTCTTTCCCGCATTTGCAGTGGGGAGGTGCAATCTGTCAGCCTATCAGCAGCGCACACACGGAGCGAAGTGCTTTTTTTCACACAAGCAAGGGCATGTGTCATTGGCAGTGTATGTCACATGTCCTTGCCCTATAAGACCAAGCCATTTTCCCCGTCACCACCATTTTCTCACTGCTGCAGCTGCGTGTTAGACGGCACCGCTGTTGCTGTGTGCGCTATACCTTGTTAATTTCAAGCCAATTTTCGCACAAATATACAGATAGCTTGGGAGTAGGGAATAGTTGTGATTGCAGTCCTTTTAAGGACTAGGTTACAGCATTTCCTACGACTTTTATCAGGGAGGTCTGTGCTCTTAAATAGATAGGTTGTGGGAGTAAAGACTAATTGTAATTGGAGTCCTTTTCAGGACTAGGTTACATCAGTTCCTATCAGTTTTTGCCAGGCAGGTCTGTGCCAGTGCTGTGCAAGTTTTTTTCACAGCATTTGGCTGAATCTAGCAAAGCTAATCCTTTTTGGCCTATTGCAGAGTGTGTTAGTCAGTGGAGTAGCCTATCTGTGCTGCAAGATATACCACCTGTGTATAGAATACCAATTTTTTTACTGCACCTAGTGAAGTAAAATCTTTTGGGCATAGCATCATTCTATTAGTCCATCTATACTGACCTCCATCAGGTTGCAAATTAAAACTAATTTTTATCTGCATCTACAGTACCTCTGAAAAAATATTTGGGCTTCTAGCTGTGTGTGGGACTTGTTGTATTAGTCCATCTATACTGACCTCCATCAGGTTGCAAACTGAATATATTTTTTTCTGCATCTACCTCTGAAAAAATATTTGGGCTTCTAGCTGTGTGTGGGTCTTGTTCTATTAATCCATCTATACTGACCTCCATCAGGTTGCAAACTGAATATAATTTTTTTCTGCATCTAGCTCTGAAAAAATATTTGGCCTTCTAGCAGTGTGTCGGACTTTCTCTATTAGTCCATCTATACTGACCTCCATCAGGTTGCAAATTAAAAATAATTTGTATCTGCATCTACAGTACCTCTGAAAAAATATTTGGGCTTCTAGCTGTGTGTGGGACTTGTTGTATTAGTCCATCTATAGTGACCTCCATCAGGTTGCAAATTAAAAATAATTTTTATCTGCATCTACAGTACCTCTGAAAAAATATTTGGGCTTCTAGCTGTGTGTGGGACTTGTTGTATTAGTCCATCTATACTGACCTCCATCAGGTTGCAAACTGAATATATTTTTTTCTGCATCTACCTCTGAAAAAATATTTGGGCTTCTAGCTGTGTGTGGGTCTTGTTCTATTAATCCATCTATACTGACCTCCATCAGGTTGCAAACTGAATATAATTTTTTTCTGCATCTAGCTCTGAAAAAATATTTGGCCTTCTAGCAGTGTGTCGGACTTTCTCTATTAGTCCATCTATACTGACCTCCATCAGGTTGCAAATTAAAAATAATTTGTATCTGCATCTACAGTACCTCTGAAAAAATATTTGGGCTTCTAGCTGTCTGTGGGACTTGTTGTATTAGTCCATCTATACTGACCTCCATCAGGTTGCAAATTAAAAATAATTTTTATCTGCATCTACAGTACCTCTGAAAAAATATTTGGGCTTCTAGCTGTGTGTGGGACTTGTTGTATTAGTCCATCTATACTGACCTCCATCAGGTTGCAAATTAAAAATAATTTTTATCTGCATCTACAGTACCTCTGAAAAAATATTTGGGCTTCTAGCTGTGTGTGGGACTTGTTGTATTAGTCCATCTATACTGACCTCCATCAGGTTGCAAACTGAATATATTTTTTTCTACATCTACCTCTGAAAAAATATTGGGCTTCTAGCTGTGTGTGGGTCTTGTTCTATTAATCCATCTATACTGACCTCCATCAGGTTGCAAACTGAATATAATTTTTTTCTGCATCTAGCTCTGAAAAAATATTTGGCCTTCTAGCAGTGTGTCGGACTTTCTCTATTAGTCCATCTATACTGACCTCCATCAGGTTGCAAACTGAATATATTTTTTTCTGCATCTAACCCAGCCAATAGTTTTGGCCTAATACCACAGTTTGGCCACTCAGCTCTGCTCGGTTACCATCCATTGTTTTTTTGTGCAAACAACTCCAGAGTTGTGAATTAGTTAACCACCAAAATGAGTGGAAAAAGGCCTGCTGCTGGTGGAAAGGGGAATAGGCGTGTTGGGAAGGGGAAAAAAGGTTGTGTCCGTGGGGTAGGTGTTAAAGCAACAGTAACATCTGCAGAAGAAAGACCATCTTCCAGCCAAAGTAAAATGTCTACTTCTTTTAGCGGACAATGTGATAAGATCCCTTTCTTACGGCCACGCCAATCGCTACAAATTCCAGATGAGGCACAAAAACAGCAGGTGCTTCAACGGATATCAAGTGCTCCTTTAAGTGGGCTCTCCTCCACATCAACTTCAACATCACAAATACTCCAGTCCTCAAAGGTGTCACCCAAATCGCACTTGCTTCCTCACAGCTCCCAAATCTCCAGCTGCCCGTCTGAGTATGAGGTAGAACAGATGGTTGAGTCTGCAGAGCTGTTTACTCATACTATAGCCTGGGAATCAGAGGTCGACTCCAGCGCTTCTGTGAATCCAGACGAGGAAATGATCTGCACTGATGCCCAGAATCTTTATGAGTCGGATCCAGGACCAGACGCAGAAGGTTCTGACCATAATGTAGACCCTCATTCCCAAACTGTAACTCCTGTTGGTGGAGACAATGAGGAAGACGATGATAAGACTCAAATACCTGATTGGAGCGACAACTTTAGTTTTTTGTCAGGGCAGGAACAGGTTGGCTCTGAGGACGACGGGTGTGATAACACACAGGGTGATGATGATGAGGTTGGAGATCCCACTTACTGTCAACCCACAGTCAGCCAAGAGATGAGGTCAGCAGAGGAGGTGGAGGAAGATGCTAGTGACGACGAGGTCAGGTTGCGCCTTCCTGGACAGAGACGTAGTACTGGAAGCACGTCAACAACTGCATCCTCAAACACAACTCTGCCTCTCACCACAAGTCGTGGTGGCTCTTCAGGTCGCATGGGTGCTAAGCCTTGCATAGCCTGGGCATTTTTTCAGATCGATAAAGATGACCCAACTCGTGTTATCTGTAACATTTGTCAGCAAAAGCTAAGTAGAGGCCAAAAAATACATAGTTTGAGTACTTCATGCATGAACCGGCACATGGACATGAAGCATAAGTTGCAGTGGGAAGCTCAGTGTGCTACAATGCGGCCTAGCCGGCCGGGCCAACCACCGTCTGCCATATCTTGTGCATCCGCGGCCTCTTCATCCTCTGTGACTGGGGGGACAGCAGTCACACCTGTTTTGGGGCGCAGACCTGCCACCTCTTTACCCGCAACAGCCAGCGTGATTGGCAGGTCATCATTTTCTTTGGAGGTGGTAACAGCAGCTGGTGTTGAGCGCTGTCCGACATCGATAGCACCACCTTTGGATCAAGGCAACCTAACATGTCCGCCTGCATCTTCCTCACAGACCGGCAGTTTGCCGGGGACACCCTTATCAACCCCGTCTAAGCACAATAGCCAGCCCTCGGTCCCTCAGATGTGGACAAGTAAAAGACCATTTCCTCCTAGCCATGAGAAAGCTAAGAGGTTGAATTTCACCATCTGCAAGCTCTTGGCTACAGAAATGCTGCCTTTCCGCCTGGTGGACACAGAGGATTTTCGAGACCTTATGTCCGTCGCAGTGCCCCAGTACCAGATGCCCAGTCGGCACTACTTCTCAAAGAAAGGTGTGCCTGCGCTCCACCAGCATGTCGCACACAACATCACCGCTTCTTTGAGAAACTCTGTGTGTGACAGGGTGCATTTCACCACAGACACTTGGACGAGTAGGCATGGACAGGGGCGTTACAAGTCGCTGACTGGGCACTGGGTAACTATGGTGACAGCAGGACAAGGGGCTGCTGTCCAAGTCTTGCCGTCCCCACGAGTTGTGCGTCAATCCTCTTTATGTCAAAGTTCCTCCACTGCTTCTGCCTCCTCAACCTCCTCTCGGTCTTCCACCTGCACCCAAAGCCTGTCTGGTCATGCCACAAGCTTTCTAACTGCGCAGAAGGAATCCTGCACACCTCCTTACTATGCTGGCAGTAGGGCTCAACGTCATCAGGCGGTTTTTACATTGAAATGTCTGGGAAATGTGAGTCACACAGCTGAGGAGTTGTGGTCAGCTCTGGAGAACCAATTTCATGAATGGTTGTCTCCACTGGACCTGAAACCAGGGAAGGCCGTGTGCGACAATGCTGCAAACCTGGGTGCGGCCCTTCGCCGGGGCAATGTCACACACGTGCCTTGTATGGCTCACGTGTTGAACCTGGTTGTCCAGCAATTTTTAGCCCACTATCCCAGACTAGATGGCCTTCTGCAGAGGGCACGGTCGCTGTGTGCTCACTTCCGCCGTTCGCATCCCGCAGCTCAGCGACTTACATCTCTACAGAAGTCGTTGGGCCTGCCACTTCACCGGCTAAAATGCGATGTGCCTACCCGGTGGAATTCAACTCTGCACATGTTGCAGCGACTGTGGCAGCACCGACAAGCCCTGGTGCAATACGTTCTGACGTATAGCCTGGGCCAACGAGATTCAGAGGTGGGGCAAATCACGCTGGAGGAGTGGTCTCAGATCAGGGACCTATGCACCCTTCTGCACAGTTTTGAAATGGCGACGAAGATGTTTAGTGCTGACGATGCCATTATCAGCATGACTATTCCGGTGATTTACATGCTGGAGCACATGTTAAACAGAATTCGGAGTCAGGTGGTGGCACAAGAGGAGGTGGAGGAAGTAGAGGAGGAGGAGTTGTATGCGGAAGGGCTAACATCTGCAAGGTCCAGACGGTCGGCAGCACCAAGGCGGCAGGCATGTGAGGGTGGGGGAGATGGTTTTACCAGGGCGCATGGTAGCAGCCAAACTAGTGAGGAAGGTGCAGGAGCCCAGGAAGAAGTGGAGGACGAACTGATGGAAGACTCATCAGATGAGGGAGACCTTGATCATATTTCTGTTGTGCGAGGTTGGGGGGAGAGGACAGAGGAAGGAAGCATGATTGTTACCTCGCCACCAACACAACAGGGACTTGGTGCTCCTGGATGCGCAACACACATGAGTGCCTTCTTGCTGCACTACCTGCAACATGACCCTCGAATTGTGAGAATTAGAAATAATCCTGACTACTGGGTTGCCACACTGTTAGATCCCCGGTACAAAAGTAAATTTGCAGAAATTATTCCTGCCATAGAAAGGGATGCACGCATGCAGGAGTATCAGCAGAGACTGTTGCAGAATCTTACATGTGCTTTTCCACAAAATACCAGTGGTGCACGTAGTGAATCTCACAGTTCCAACTTGCCAACCGTGGGACCGTCAAGTGTTCAGCACTCAAACCGTAACAGAACCACAGTATCTGGTGGTAACATCAATTTTGCGGAATCATTTCACCACTTTTTTAGCCCATCCTTTGCAAGGCCACAGGAGACAAGAAGTCTGACACATAGTCAACGCCTAGAGACGATGGTACAGGAGTATCTCCAAGTAAACATTGAAGCCACGACTGTGTCACTGGACCCTTGCTCTTTTTGGGCTTCCAATCTGGATAAATGGCCGGAGCTAGCCACTTACGCCTTGGGGATCTTGTCATGCCCCGCAGCCAGCGTTCTGTCTGAACGTGTGTTCAGCGCTGCTGGTGGTGTGCTGACAGATAAGCGCACGCGGCTCTCCACTGATAATGTAGACAGACTCACGTTCATAAAGATGAACAAATCATGGATCCGAAACGACTTTTCTACCCCTGTGTCATCCTGGGGAGAGTAAAAGCTTGATGATTGTTTAAAATCAGCCTACCAACCGTTTTAAGCTTTCAAATTACTAATCATGTTTATCTGTATCTTGACTGGAAAATAATTTGGGCTTTGTAGCAGTGTGCAGCACTAATCCTATTAGGCCATCTATAATAAGCTCCACCAGATTTAAAATTAAAAATAATTTTTAGCTGCATCTAGCCCGGAAAATAATTTTGGGGCTCCGAGATGCGCAAGACACATAAGTGCCTTCTTGCTGCACTACCTGCAGCATGACCCTCATATTGTCAGAATTCGAAGTAATCATGACTACTGGCTTGCCACACTCTTAGATCCCCCAAACTTTTCGATCAACCTTTTCATTTTAATAAAGACCAAAAAAATGGTCATTTTTGAAATTATAAGCATTAGCAGGTTGTTAGAAACTGAAATCAAACAGTTTTCAACTCAAAACTTTATTCTAGGTGATGTTACATTTTCACATAGGACCCCTTGTTCGAAAGGAGCTTCTGAACTCTCTCGTCCATTGAATTTGTCAGGTTTTGGATGGTTTCTGCTTCAATTGTTTTGCATGAGGACAGAATACCCTCCCAGAGCTGTTGCTTAGATGTGAACTGCCTCCCGCCATCATAGACACTCCTTTTAATGATGCTCCAAAGGTTCTGAATGGGGTAGAGGTCAGGGGAGCATGGGGGTCACACCATAAGTTTGTCCCCTTTTATGCCCATATCAGCCAGAGATGCAGATGTTTTATGTGCAGCATGAGATGGTGCATTATCATGCAGAAAAATGATCTTGCTGTGAAATACACGGTTCTTCTTCTTGAACCATGGCAGGAAATGCTGTTTGAGAAAATCCACATACATTATGGAGTTCATCTTTAGCGCCTTCAGGGATCCTAAAGGGGCCGACAATCTCTCTCCCCATGATTCCAGCCCAAAACATTACTCCACCTCCTCCTTGTTGGCGCTGTAGCCGTGTTTGCGTGGGGTGTCCATCAACCAGCCATCCTCCACTCTATCCATCTGGACCATCGTGCGCTGCACGGCACTCATCCGTGAACAAAACAGTTTTGAAATCAGTCTTCATGTAATGTTTGGCCCACTGGAGCCGTTTCTGCTTGTGTGAAGTGGATAGAGGAGGTCGACAGGATGGCGTATGCACAGCTGCAAACCTCTGAAGGACCCTGCATCTTGTTGTTCGGGGGACGTTGGAGGCACAAGCAGCTTCAAAAACTTGTCTGCTGCTATGACAAGGCTTTTTTGCCGCTGCTCTTTCAACCTGACGTAATTGCCTGTAGGAAAGAGTCCTCAATTTGCCCTTATCAGCACGCACACGTGTGTACTGTGAATCAGCTACATACTTCTTGATTGCCAAGACACTTCATCCTGATCATCGCACAATGTTGATTGTAGTCATGCCTTGACCTAAACACTCCACAATTTGTTGCTTCTCAGCAGCCGACACATCCTTTTTCTTTCCCATTTTGGCAGAAAATGTAGGCTGCTGAATAATGTGAGAGAGCCTTCTTAAGTAGTCTTGCCTTTCATTGGACACACCTGACAAACTAATTAGCACTGGTGTCTGCAATTGCTTACAGTGATATAAAGAGCCCTGACACACATCACCATCAATGAGTTTAACTGACAAACAAACAAATTCTTCCCTTATCACTCCTAAACACTTTTTGCATAATAATTTGGAACACAGTGTACATGTGCTTTTCCACAAAACACCAGTGGTTCACGTAGTGAATCTTACAGTTCTAACTTGCCAACCGTGGTCTGTATGGAGTTGTTCAATAAAGGGCCCAAAATTAAGATAACATAGATGGGAGAGGTCTCTATGAATAGGAATTCCTAAGTATTTGATACCCTGTGAGGGCCAGGCAAAGGGAAAGTTGGACTGGATGGAATCCTATATGTATTTGGGGAGGGAGACATCGAGGGCCTCAGACTTCGCTGCATTGATTTTAAAATTTTACCATGTAACAAAGTGATCTATTTCAGCCATAACAGCATGGATGGATATATGTGATTGAGTGATATATACTAGGACATCGTCAGCAAATAGAGAGCACTTGTACTCGGTGCCTCCCACCTCAATCCACCTAATATTGGGGTTATGGCGAATTGATGAGAGCAGGTGCTCCGTCACTAGGATGTATAAGAGAGGGGACAGAGAACATCCCTGCCTTGTCCCATTGGTGATTGTGAAAGGTGATGAAAATGTTCTGACGCGCCCCCTGGGCCTTGGGACACCCGGAGCCGGACCCTTTTTGGTGGATGCTGGTGGTTGTAGTCTCCATGGCGGCAACCCGGTTCCGTGGCTCAGGGCGGTCAAACCAGTGGCGGAACTATTTATGTGGTTTTGATGTTTAAATGTCCGACTACGCCACCCGTGGATTGCGGACAGAGTGAACCGCCGCTCCAGGGCAGACCGCTGAGGCTGGTGTTGTGGGTGCAGCAGAGCGTAGCATAACTCCCCACGGGAGGAGTATAGCCTCAGGGCAGTGTATGCGGAGGATGGGGGTGATGGTGCAGGGCAGCAGCAGTAATGACACGGAGTCAGTGATGCAGTCCAGGGCCTTTACTCACAGTTCTTATTATCCAGACCACGTCTGCAGGTAACGGCTGCCCACGTCGTACTGTGCTCACCAGGTGAGGGGCTCAGACAACTCCCAGATAACTTTGGAGCGCTTCACAGGACCCCCTTTGTGTGTCCTTTGTCTGGCCTTTCTTACCAACCCTTCTGTCCGGCTGCCTCGGGCCTCCTCTTGGTAAACTTGGCGCCAGTTTCCCTGACCCTATGTGGTGCCTTCCTAGCGGGTGTAGCGAGGGGCTGCGCCACATAAAATGTCACAGCCTCCTGTTTCTAGCTGAGAGTCGTTTCCTGCCTCCACTAGTTTCGGGGACCGGTCTCCCCCTTTGGCCTGACCCCTCCACGCAGGTGGATTCTGGCGTGCGGTGGCGACTCGCCCGTCCGCACCCCTGAGATCCCTTCGTTCCTCGTTCCTGGAGCCTTCTCCGCTCCTCTTCCTTCCTTCTCCCTCTTCCAGGCCTGGGCCTCTGTTACTAGGCCCGCCTCCGGAGCAGAGCTCATGCAGAGCCCCTGCTCCCTGCCACTTCTGCTCAGACTTCTCTGCACTGAACTAAGATGGTGCCCACCTTTTATACTCCCTTCTCAATGCACCCAGGAACTGCTTCCTCCCTGCTCCTGCACTACAGGGTTCCCCTTCCTCAGCGTTCCCTCCCCCCACTCCAGCCAGGGACAGGGACTGTCGTGCCCATCTCAGGGGCATATTGGTCGCCCTGCCCCACGGCAATGTGGTGTAATGCATGCAGGTGTCGGGTCCTGATCCACACTACATCCTTACCTGAGAGTGAGATATCACACCTCTGGGTGAGGTGCAATACCTCTGTAGCAACCGAGCCCTCAGGGTGCTACAGTTCCATTTATCTTCAGCCTAGGTGACGTATTGCGATACAGGGCCGTGATTTTGGCTATAAAAGGGTCCCCTAGACCCCTACCCCAAGCTTTTTAAGAGAATCATATATGGCGTGCCAGGAGACTCTATGGAATGCTTTCTCAGCATCCAACGAGAGTATCTAATTACAAATTTTTAACTGCATCTAGCCCAGGAAATACTTTGTGCCTAGTCGCAGGGTCTGCTAGTCAGCGGATTATCCCGGCTGTTAAGCAAGCTACACCACCTGTAGTTTGGACACTTCATTTTTTCAAAGGAAATGCTTCGGGACCACGGGATACTCAGTGAAGAGCATCAGGAGGCACCCCAAGGCATAGGGGCTGGGACTGGCAGTAGGTTGCCTTGCGGTGGACAGCCGAGCTCGATCCTTATAAAAGCTTTTTAACTGCAGCAGCTTTAGTGGACGCTACTGGAGCTGGAATTACGCGGCTGCTGGCATGAGACTTGCCCTCCAATAGATCCTTGTAAATGGATTTAAAGTGTATTCATTCAAATTAGAGAGACAATTTAAATTAAAAAGCTTAGAGCTGCCTCCACCACAGGGGGGCTCGCTCGACCCACCAGCGGACAGGCACCAGTATTGGGAGAGGGGGGCTGGCCATCAGGGTTCACCGCGGCTCTGGCACAAACCCGGCGACACGGAGGTGGCACGGGCAGGAGCGGACTGGCCGTGTCGGCTTCTCACTTTTTGGATTTTAGAAGGGCATGACATGCCTATATCTGTGTCTCCCCCTCCTTTTACTCCTCCACCTCTTTTATTTTCGCATGACTATATGTACTTGTCACTTTTCCATGTGTTAGTTATGTCTTCTGAGCAGTTTGTCAGCTTTTGGACACCTTTGAAGGTGTTTTCTATGTGTTTCTATGTGTTTTTGTTTGCCTGCCATTGGTTTTAACGGTGTTCGAAGGTGTTCGACGAACAGTTCGACGAACAGTTCGGCGAACACACGGGTGTTCGACGAACCGAACCGAACTCGAACACTACGGGGGTGGCTCAACACTAGTCTTTATGACAGAAAATACCCAAAAGTGACACCATTCTAAAAACTGCTCCCCTCAAGGTGCTCAAAACCACATTCAAGAACTTTATTAACCCTTCAGGTGCTTCACAGGAATTTTTTGAATGTGGAAGAAAAAAATGAACATTTAACTTTTTTCACAAAAATGTTACTTTAGACCCATTTTTTTTTATTTTCACAGGGGTAACAAGAAAAAATGGACCCCAAAATTTGTTGTGCAATTTACCCTGGGCACGCAGATACCCAATATGTGGGGAAAAAACACTGTTTGGGCGCACGGCAGGGCTCAGAAGGGAAGGAGCGTCATTTGACTTTTTGATTGTAAAATTTGCTTGAATAATTAGCGGACGCCATGTTGTGTTTGGAGAGCCCCAGTGTGCCCAAACATTGGAGCTCCCCCATAAGTGACCCCATTTTGGAAACTAGACCCCCCAAGGCACCTATCTAGATGCATAGTGAGCACTTGGAACCCCCAGGTGCTTCACAAATTGATTTGTAAAAATGAAAAAGTGAAAAAAAAAACACTTTTTCATATTTATGAATCAATTTGTGAAACACCTGGGGGTTCCAAGTGCTCACTATGCATCTAGATAGGTGCCTTGGGGGGTCTAGTTTCCAAAATGGGGTCACTTGTGGGGGAGCTCCAATGTTTGGGCACACAGGGACTCTCCAAAAGCAACATGGTATCCGCTAACAAATTGTCGGCTCAAATTGTTAGCGGACATCATGTTTCATTTGGAGAGCCCCTGTGTGCCCAAACATTGGAGCTCCCCCACAAGTGACCCCATTTTGGAAACTAGACCCCCCAAGGCACCTATCTAGATGCATAGTGAGCACTTGGAACCCCCAGGTACTTCACAAATTGATTCGTAAAAATGAAAAAGTGAAAAAAAAAAGCATTGTTTTTTGCTTCGGTTTTTTTTTTTTTTTTCTACCGTGTTCACTGAATGAGTTAACTAGTGGGACAGTTTTATAGGTCAGGTTGTTCCGGACGCGGCGATACCAAATATGTGTACTTTTTTTTTTTTTTTTTTTTTTTTTTTTATAATAATATTTATTGATGGGTACATTATATTTTTATTTTTGGTGGATTATTATTTATTTTTTTTTTATATATTTTTGCAATTTTTTTTTTTTTTTTCACTTTCTGACAGTTTTTATATTTTATTACTTTGTCCCACTCTGGGACTTTCACTTTTTTTTCTCTGATCGCCTGCATGGCACAGGAATGAAGCACCATCCCTGTGTCATGCAGGCTCTCAGCGCTGGACAGGGAGAAGATTGTTTGGAGATGCACTGCGCATGTCCAAACAATCTTCCTGCTGTCTGGTGACCCGGATGTTGTCATGACGACATCGGGTCGTCATGGCAACACCCGGGAAGCCTTTGCAGACAGCGCTGGAAGCCGGAAGAGGAGGTGAGTATCTGCGATCACCTCCCCTTCCCCCCGCAATGCTGCGATCGACTTCGATCGACTTCGATCGCAGCATCGCGGGGGTTAATGTGCTGGGAGCGGTGCAGGACCGCTCCCTGCACATAGTATCGGGTGTCAGCTGTGAAAATCAGCTGACACCCGGCGGCGATCACGCCCGCACAGCCTGTGTGCGCGCACGCGATCGCCATGACGTACTAATACAGGTCTGGCTCTTAAGTCCCAGGGCACAGATGCGTATTAGTACGTCAGATGTTGTTAAGGGGTTAAATGTGGCTCCAAGATCGCTGATTGGACGCGTGCAGTGGCCGCGACCAATCTGCACAGCGGTTTTAACTTTTGCGCCAAGATCACTGATTGGTCGCGGCAGGAGAGCGCGACCAATCAGCGAATCGTATTGGTGAGGACCGGGGAGCGGAATCGTATTGGTGAGGACCGGGGAGCGTCGCTGTTTGTGCGGGTACTTCCGCTGCGAGAAGCCGGGAGATGAGCGACTGCTCGCAGCAGAAGTGTCCCGACCCGCAGCGCCGCTCCCCGGTCCTCCCTTGACACCCTAGCCGCATGGATGTCAGCGCCGCTGCCTGTGCGGCTACTTCCGCTGCAAGAAGCCGGGAGATGAGTGGCTGCTCGCAGCAGAAGTATCCCGACCCGCAGCGCCGCTCCCCGGTTCTCCCTTGACACCCTAGCCGCATGGAGGTCAGCAGCGCCGGCGGTCGAGGTCCTTCTGCTGCTATCGGCCGGGAGATGAGCGCCTTGCGCCGGTCATCTCCCTGCTGCATCTCCGTCCCGCAGATGAGCCGCTAACGGCCGCCATCTTTTTTCAGAAATCCCGCGGCGCTGATTGGCCGCTGCCAGACCAATGAGCGACGCGGGATTTCCTGCACAGACAGAAAGACAGACAGACGGGATAAGACGATTATATATATAGATGTGTCCTGTGTGGTGTAGTATATAGAGGATCTGTCAGCTCTCCTGTGTGGTATAGTATATAGAGGATCGGTCAGCTCTCCTATGTGGTATAGTATATAGAGGATCTGTCAGCTCTCCTGTGTGGTGTAGTATATACAGGATATATAATTTCTCCTGTGTGGTGTATTATATAGAGAATGTGTCCTGTGTGGTGTAGTATATAGAGGATCTGTCAGCTCTCCTGTGTGGTGTAGTATATAGAGGATCAGTCAGCTCTCCTATGTGGTATAGTATATAGAGGATCTGTCAGCTCTCCTGTGTGGTGTAGTATATAGTGGATCTGTCAGCTCTCCTGTGTGGTGTAGTATATAGAGGATCTGTCAGTTCTCGTGTGTGGTGTAGTATATACAGGATCTGTCAGCTCTCCTGTGTGGTGTAGTATATAGGTAGTTAATAGAGGATCTGTCAGCTCTCCTGTGTGGTGTAGTATATAGAGGATCAGTCAGCTCTCCTATGTGGTATAGTATATACAGGATCTGTCAGCTCTCCTGTGTGGTGTAGTATATAGAGGATCTGTCAGCTCTCCTGTGTGGTGTAGTATATAGAGGATCTGTCAGCTCTCCTGTGTGGTGTAGTATATAGAGGATCTGTCAGCTCTCCTGTGTGGTGTAGTATATAGAGGATCTGTCCGCTCTCCTGTGTGGTGCAGTATGGAGGATCTGTCAGCTCTCCTGCGTGGTGTAGTATATAGGTAATTAATAGATGATCTGTCAGCTCTCCTATGTGGTATAGTATATAGAGGATCTGTCAGTTCTCCTGTGTGGTGTAGTATATAGAGGATCTGTCAGCTCTCCTGTGTGATGTAGTATATAGAGGATCTGTCAGCTCTCCTGTGTGGTGTAGTATATAGAGGATCTGTCAGCTCTCCTGTGTGGTGTAGTATATACAGGATCTGTCAGCTCTCCTGTGTGGTGTATTACATAGAGGATCTGTCAGCTCTCCTGTGTGGTGAAGTATAAAGAGGATCTGTCAGCTCTCCTGTGTGGTGTAGTATATAGAGGATCTGTCAGCTCTCCCGTGTGGTGTGGTATATAGAGGATCTGTCAGCTCTCCTGTGTGGTGTATTACATAGAGGATCTGTCAGCTCTCCTGTGTGGTGAAGTATATAGAGGATCTGTCAGCTCTCCTGTGTGGTGTAGTATATAGAGGATCTGTCAGCTCTCCCGTGTGGTGTAGTATATAGAGGATCTGTCAGCTCTCCTGTGTGGTGTAGTATATAGAGGATCTGTCCGCTCTCCTGTGTGGTGCAGTATAGAGGATCTGTCAGCTCTCCTGCGTGGTGTAGTATATAGGTAGTTAATAGAGGATCTGTCAGCTCTCCTATATGGTATAGTATATAGAGGATCTGTCAGCTCTCCTGTGTGGTGTAGTATATAGAGGATCTGTCAGCTCTCCTGTGTGGTGTAGTATATAGAGGATCTGTCAGCGCTCCTGTGTGGTCTAGTATATAGAGGATCTGTCAGCTCTCCTGTGGGGTGCAGTATAGAGGATCTGTCAGCTCTCCTGTGTTGTGTAGTATAGAGGATCTGTCAGCTCTCCTGTGTTGTGTAGTATATAGAGGATCTGTCAGTTCTCCTGTGTTGTGTAGTATATAGAGGATCTGTCAGCTCTCCTGTGTTGTGTAGTATAGAGGATCTGTCAGCTCTCCTGCGTGGTGTAGTATATAGGTAGTTAATAGAGGATCTGTCAGCTCTCCTATATGGTATAGTATATAGAGGATCTGTCAGCTCTCCTGTGTGGTGTAGTATATAGAGGATCTGTCAGCTCTCCTGTGTGGTGTAGTATATAGAGGATCTGTCAGCGCTCCTGTGTGGTCTAGTATATAGAGGATCTGTCAGCTCTCCTGTGGGGTGCAGTATAGAGGATCTGTCAGCTCTCCTGTGTGGTGTAGTATATAGAGGATCTGTCAGCTCTCCTGTGGGGTGCAGTATAGAGGATCTGTCAGCTCTCCTGTGTTGTGTAGTATAGAGGATCTGTCAGTTCTCCTGTGTTGTGTAGTATATAGAGGATCTGTCAGCTCTCCTGTGTTGTGTAGTATAGAGGATCTGTCAGCTCTCCTGTGTTGTGTAGTATAGAGGATCTGTCAGCTCTCCTGTGTTGTGTAGTATATACTGTATCTCCTGCTGACGATTCTCCTGCTGCTTGTGACGTCACATTGAAAGAGCAGCTCCTACTCTTTCATCCTGCTCTGTCGGCGAAGCACCACTGCCGACGTCATTTAGAAGGAAAGCCAGCTCCCCGCTGCCTAGATGGGGGAAGTTGACTGTCAATCAGCAAGACTACTCAGCAGTGACACTTGTCAGACACTGCAGATTTCATGAAGAGGTGTGTACAGTGTCCATTTTAGGACATGATCAGATATCAAAGTCAAACATGAGAATAATGTCAGTTTGAGGCTAAATACCCTGTCTGAGAACTGACTTTAACATGTGACTTTGATATGTGACTTTGACATCTGACTTTTACAACTGATAATAATAAAAAAAAAGTTCACTGTACGATGCTGGGACTTGAACCCAAAACTCTGCCTAGAAGCCAGTACACCTACCATTGAGCTATACACTCAGTTGAAATAACTTAGGCATTCTATTTGGTTGTGATTTTCAGTGCAAATCTGTCTGAAACTCATTGGGACTTCTACACAGACCTCGTCCATGTCGAATTCAAATGATGTGTGACTTTGATATGTGACTCTGATATCTCACTTTTTTCAAACATCAGAATCAGAATCACAATGACTTTTAAACACCCTGAGTATTTTCAGGGTTGATCCCATAAGCCAAGAAAAACTACCAGTCCCTATCATTTGACCCTATGGTTGAAATTTAAAGCTTCAGGCTCATTTAGTGGAGCTTCTGGGTTCAAATCCCAGAAGCAGAAGAATATATATACAGTACAGTTGAAACAAGAAGTTTACATGTACTGTATGTAAATGCCTTAAAACATTATCTCTCTCTCATTATTCTGGCATTTGGCAAAATTAAAACTTATTGCGATCCTAATTGATCTAAAACGGGAAAGATTTATTCTGATTTCATGTCAGATATTGAGAAAAACATGCATATGTGTCTTTTTATATAGTGTATGTAAACTTCTGGTTTCAACTGTATATATATATATATATATATATATATATATATATATATATATATATATATACAGTACAGACCAAAAGTTTGGACACACCTTCTCATTTTAAGATTTTTCTGTATTTTCATGACTAAGAAAATTGTACATTCACACTGAAGGCATCAAAACTATGAATTAACACATGTGGAATTATATACTTAACAAAAAAGTGTGAAACAACTGAAAATATGTCTTTTATTCTAGGTTCTTCAAAGTAGCCACCTTTTGCTTTGATGACTGCTTTGCACACTCTTGGCATTCTCTTGATGAGCTTCAAGAGGTAGTCACCGGAAATGGTTTTCACTTCACAGGTGTGCCCTGTCAGGTTTAATAAGTGGGATTTCTTGCCTTATAAATGGGGTTGGGACCATCAGTTGTGTTGTGCAGAAGTCTGGTGGATACACAGCTGATAGTCCTATTGAATAGACTGTTAGAATTTGTATTATGGCAAAAAAAGTAGCTAAGTAAAGAAAAACGAGTGGCCATCATTACTTTAAGAAATGAAGGTCAGTCAGTCCAAAAAATTGGGAAAACTTTGAAAGTGTCCCCAAGTGCAGTTGCAAAAACCATCAAGCGCTACAAAGAAACTGGCTCATATGAGGACCGCCCCTGGAAAAGAAGACCAAGAGTCACCTTTGTTTCTGAGGATAAGTTTGTCCGAGTCACCAGCTCAGAAATCGCAGGTTAACAGCAGCTCAGATTAGAGACCAGGTCAATGCCACACAGAGTTCTAGCAGCAGACACATCTCTACAACTACTGTTAAGAGGAGACTTTGTGCAGCAGGCCTTCATGGTAAAATAGCTGCTAGGAAACCACTGCTAAGGACAGGCAACAAGCAGAAGAGACTTGTTTGGGCTAAAGAACACAAGGAATGGACATTAGACCAGTGGAAATCTGTGCTTTGGTCTGATGAGTCCAAATTTGAGATCTTTGGTTCCAACCACAGTGTCTTTGTGCGACGCAGAAAAGGTGAACAGATGGACTCTACATGCCTTGTTCCCACCGTGAAGCATGGAGGAGGAGGTGTGATGGTGTGGGGGTGCTTTGCTGGTGACACTGTTGGGGATTTATTCAAAATTGAAGGCATACTGAACCAGCATGGCTACCTCAGCATCTTGCAGTGGCATGCTATTCCATCCGGTTTGCGTTTAGTTGGACCATCAGTTATTTTTCAACAGGACAATGACCCCAAACACACCTCCAGGCTGTGTAAGGGCTATTTTACCAAGAAGGAGAGTGATGGGTGCTACGCCAGATGACCTGGTCTCCACAGTCACCAGACCTGAACCCAATCGAGATTGTTTGGGGTGAGCTGGACCGCAGAGTGAAGGCAAAAGGGCCAACAAGTGCTAAGCATCTCTGGGAACTCCTTCAAGATTGTTGGAAGACCATTTCCGGTGACTACCTCTTGAAGCTCATCAAGAGAATGCCAAGAGTGTGCAAAGCAGTCATCAAAGCAAAAGGTGGCTACTTTGAAGAACCTAGAATATAAGACATATTTTCAGTTGTTTCACACTTTTTTGTTAGCTATATAATTCCACATGTGTTAATTCATAGTTTTGATGCCTTCAGTGTGAATGTACAATTTTCATTGTCATAAAAATACAGAAAAACCTTTAAATGAGAAGGTGTGTCCAAACTTTTGGTCTGTACTGTATATATAGTACAGACCAAAAGTTTAGACACACCTTCTCATTTAGACTGTGTGCCCACGATGCGTTTTTAAGCGTTTCTGCAGCGGCAAAAACGCTGCAGAAACGCTAAAAAAAAGCATGGTAGAAGGCCTGCCATGTCCCCCAATGATAATCCGCATGTGCTATGCACATTCTGCGGAGATTTTCGCTGCGGATTATCATTGCGGAAAAAAACGCAGCACTACCAATTATTTTGCGGAAGTGCTGCGTTTTCGCCGCCTTGACTTGCATTGCAATGCGCCAATTCCGCAAGACTGCATCTGTACTTGCGTAATTGGCGCGTTATAATGTGCGGATGCTACCCGGGTGTGGAGGACAGGAGACTCTCCTCCACACCCAGGTACCATTATAAAAGCTGTAAAAAAAAGAATAAAATAAAAAATAAAGATTATATTCACCTTCCGACGACCCCCGGACTCCTTCCCTGTGCTTGCCCATAGATCGCGCAGGACTGAAGGACCTGCGGTGACGTCACAGTCATGTGACGGCAGGTCCTTCAGTACAGCGTACCGCGGTCTGTCGGCAGCCAGCACAGGAGCGCAGCGAGTCTGCAGGGGCCATCGGAAGGTAAGTATAGGTTTATTTTTTATTTTTTAACATTCTCTCGGGTCACACTATATAAATCCATGCCGGTTGCATGGATTTATATAGTGTGACCGAGTTGTCAAGCACTTTCCAAGTGATGCTAAAATCGCTTGGAAAGCGCTTGACACCCGCATTCGGAAATGCAAGTGAAGAACGCTTCATTTCCGCATGTCCCTGGCAGGAAAACGCATGTACAATCCGCATGCGTTTTTTTCTGCCAGGGAGATGCAGAAACGCTCAGGAAAAAATCCTGAGCATTTCTGCATCGTGGGCACATAGCCTTAAAGATTTTTCTGTATTTTCATGACTTTGAAAATTGTACATTCACACTGAAGGCATCAAAACTATGAATTAACACATGTGGAATTATATACTTAACAAAAAAGTGTGAAACAACTGAAAATATGTTTTATATTCTAGGTTCTTCAAAGTAGCCACCTTTTGCTTTGATGACTGCTTTGCACACTCTTCGCATTCTCTTCATGAGCTTCATGAGGTAGTCACCGGAAATGGTCTTCCAACAATCTTGACGGAATTCCCAGAGATGCTTAGCACTTGTTGGCCCTTTTGCCTTCACTCTGCGGTCCAGCTCACCCCAAACCATCTCGATTGGGTTCAGGTCTGGTGACTGTGGAGGCCAGGTCATCTGGCGTAGCACCCCATGACTCTCCTTCTTGATCAAATAGCCCTTACACAGCCTGTAGGTTTGTTTGGGGTCATTGTCCTGTTGAAAAATAAATGATGGTCCAACTAAACTCAAACCGGATGGAATAGCATGCCGCTGCAAGATGAAGTGGTAGCCATGCTGGTTCAGTATACCTTCAATTTTGAATAAATCCCCAACAGTGTCACCAGCAAAGCACCCCCACACCATCACACCTCCTCCTCCATGCTTCACGGTGGGAACCAGGCACGTAGAGTCCATCCGTTCACCTTTTCTGCGTCGCACAAAGACACGGTGGTTGGAACCAAAGATCTCAAATTTGGACTCATCAGACCAAAGCACAGATTTCCACTGGTCTAATGTCCATTCCTTGTGTTCTTTAGCCCAAACAAGTCTCTTCTGCTTGTTGCCTGCCCTTAGCAGTGGTTTCCTAGCAGCTATTTTACCATGAAGGCCTGCTGCACAAAGTCTCCTCTTAACAGTTGTTGTAGAGATGTGTCTGCTGCTAGAACTCTGTATGGCATTGACCTGGTCTCTAATCTGAGCTGCTGTTAACCTGCAATTTCTGAGGCTGGTGACTCGGATAAACTTATCCTCAGAAGCAGAGGTGACTCTTGGTCTTCCTTTCCTGGGGCGGTCCTCATGTGAGCCAGTTTCTTTGTAGCGCTTGATGGTTTTTGCAACTGCACTTGGGGACACATTCAAAGTTTGCCCAATTTTTCAGACTGACTGACCTTCATTTCTTAAAGTAATGATGGCCACTCGTTTTTCTTTACTTAGAATTTGTATTATGGCAAGAAAAAAGCAGCTAACAGTCTATTCAGTAGGACTATCAGCTGTGTATCCACCTGACTTCTGCACAACACACCTAATGGTCCCAACCCCATTTATAAGGCAAGAAATCCCACTTATTAAACCTGACAGGGCACACCTGTGAAGTGAAAACCATTTCCGGTGACTACCTCTTGAAGCTCATCAAGAGAATGCCAAGAGTATGCAAAGCAGTCATCAAAGCAAAAGGTGGCTACTTTGAAGAACCTAGAATATAAGACATATTTTCAGTTGTTTCACACTTTTTTGTTAAGTATATAATTCCACATGTGTTAATTCATAGTTTTGATGCCTTCAATGTGAATGTACAATTTTCAAAGTCATGAAAATACAGAAAAATCTTTAAATGAGAAGGTGTGTCCAAACTTTTGGTTTGTACTGTATATACACAGTGGGGAAAAAAGAATTTAGTCAGTCACCAATTGTGCAAGTTCTCTCACTTAAAAAGATGAGAGAGGCCTGTAATTGACATCATAGTTAGACCTCAACTATGAGAGACAAAATGAGAAAACAAATCCTGAAAATCACATTGTCTGATTTTGAAAGAATTTTTTTTTAAATTTTGGTGGAAAATAAGTATTTGGTCAATTACAAACAAGTAAGATTTCTGGCTCTCACAGACCTGTAACATCTTCTTTAAGAGGCTCCTCTGTCCTCCACTCATTACCTGTAGCACTGGCACCTGTTTGAACTTGTTATCAGTATAAAAGACACCTGTCCGCAACCTCAAACAGTCACACTCCAAACTCCACTATGGTGAAGACCAAAGAGCTGCGAATGACACCAGAAACAAAATTGTAGCCCTGCACCATGCTGGGAAGACTGAATCTGCAATAGGCAAGCAGCTTGGTGTGAAGAAATCAACTGTGGGAGCAATAATTTGAAAATGGGAGACATACAAGACCACTGATAATCTCCCTTGATCTGGGGTTCCACACAAGATCTCACCCGTGGGGCCAAAATGATCTCAAGAACGGTGAGCAAAAATCCCAGAACCACACAGAGGCATCTAGTGAATGACCTGCAGAGAGCTGGGACCAACGTTACACAGGCTACCATCAGTAACACACTACGACGCCAGGGACTCAGATCCTGCAGTGCCAGACGTGTCCCCCTGATTAAGCCATTATGACGCGCCCCTGGGCCTGTGTCGCGCTGCGTTGCGCACGCGGGAGCTTACCCGGAGCCGGATCTCTTGAGGGTTGTAGTCTCGTGGCGGTGATCCGGTCCGTGCCCAGGGAGTCAGACTAAGTGGCGCTGTATTAGCGGTAGATGTTGGACGACTACGCCACCCGTTGAGTACAGCTAAGGAGCTGCTGCTGCAGGGCAGACCGCTGAGGCCGGTGGTAGGATTGTGCAGCGTGATAGTATAACCCCCAACGGGAGGGGTATGGCCTCAGGGCAGCCGACGTAGATGATGGGGGTAGCAGGAACCACTCGGAGACGGTACGGTGTAGTTCAGGGTCTTTACTGGTGACAACGATAGACCCTCCCGGAGTACTGGCTAGCGATTGGGGCCTGGTCAGTCCTTGAGCAGATGGGATCTCCCCTGGCCAGGCGGAGTTGTAGGCCTCCCAAACTAACGATACTCTTCTGGCTACCTTGCTAGAAGTGGGTATAAGTAGCCCACGTCCCTGAGTGTACCGTGTGGTGCTCACCCGTATGGCCGGTGACTCGGGGCCTTCTAGTAGCTTCCGCTCCACGACGGCGGTGCTGGTCCCATGCGTGTGACCGTGCCTTCGGGTTTCTGGGCCAGAGGACCTGCAATCCCCTGCCGGTCGGTTTCTGCTGCTGGATAGGAGTTAGTCCCCACAGCCTCGGACTCCGGGTCCGGTGATAACTTCTCAGTCAGGGCGAGCTCTGCAGCTGCCAGCCCCTGACTCCTTGTAGCACTGCTCCCACAGAGCTCCTGATGTTCTTTTCCTATATCTGCTTCTCTTCTCTGTCTCTACTTCTTCTCTACTCACTAACCCTGCCTCAGCCCTAGGTTTATATAGGGGAAGTTCTTCCCCTCCCAGGGACTGGGCAGGAGGTGTGGCATGCACAGGATCCCTGACCAAGAGACCTCCCACCTGCTCTCAGACATAACATTGCCGTTACTGTGGAAACCAGACCCCTGGGGTGCCACATTCCCCCCTAGTGAAATTTAGTACTCCGGGACTAAACATATTTTTAGAAAAACATAACAAGATAATAACAATAATAATAGAATAAGAAAAACACATAAAGATGGTTACGGCGTGTCCGCAACCGGGCGCAGTCTTTGAAGAAAAGCAAGGTGTCCATTTCACCAAAACAGGGAGACGTAACCAGGTAGGGGTCTGTCCTGCCCCGAGTCCTTAACAGTCTTTAGTCCGTCCTGGGTTACGCTCCAACTATACACAAAGGATTCCCGGTAAATCCACCAAGGACTCCTATAAATAACTAGAAACACATAATTATACACAAGCAACAAGAAAAACAGGTAACCACAAATAAAACAATTTATACACTTCAAATCCTCCAACGTGCGGGTAACTGGCCTCTAGTGGCCCTAGTGGACCTACGGAGCTGACTGTCTAGCCCTGAACTACAGGGTGTAGGAGCTGTCAAGGGTAAACTGGGCAGCTGTCTACCGGCTCTTTGACTCACTAGGGGTACGGCAGGCTCACTATAAGCAGAGGGTTGATCCTCCTGTTCTGCTTGTGTGGAGTCTTCTGCCTCCTGGACCGGCTGCTCTTCCAGCTCTACCTGTTGCTCCGTAGGCACTTGGGATGCTGGTTGGAGGAACGTGAGGACGGGTACCACAACTGCACCATTGACTTGAGTCCAGGACCGAGGGAAGTCTCCGAGCACAGTACTAACCATATCTTCCCTTTCCTCTACGGGTTGATGGTCTTCCTGTTCCTCTTCAGGGTTCCGTAGCTGTTCAGGACACTTCTTCAGGTGATCCCGGGATACAATGGCTATGGTCTCCCCTCCGTCTTTACTGATGGTACAGACTTTCGGGTTCTCGTGGCTTGAGGGCAGTACGGTGTACGGGTCCTTCTCCCACTGGTCGTCCAACTTGTGGAGCCGTCTTTTCCTCTTCAAGACCTGCTCTCCGGGTACCAGGGGAACAGCGGGAGCATACTGGTTGTAAGTTTTCTCTTGTCTTTCCCTAGCCTGACAGAGACTTCGCTCCACGCTCTCCTGTACTTTCCGGTACTGCTGCTGCCTCTCTGTGTCCCAGTCTGCTTCTGGTGAAGTGTCCTCGGGTGTCAGGACTCCCATTTCCAGGTCAACAGGTAACTTACCAGGTCTCGCCCTCATTAGGTAAGCCGGGGTACAGTTGGTGGAACCTACCGGGATGTGGTTGTATAGGTCCACTAGATCGGGCAGCTTCTCAGGCCACAGACTGCGTTCTTCCAGGGGCAACGTTTTCAGGAGATCCATTACCACCTGGTTCATTTTCTCACAAAGTCCATTAGTTTGCGGATGATAGGGTGTCGTCCTTATCTTCCGGCAGCCATACAGATTGCAGAATTCCTGGAAGACCTCCGCTTCAAAGGCAGGTCCCTGGTCCGTCAGCACTTGGTCCGGGTACCCGTGTGGACGGCAGAAGTGCTGCTGGAAGGCTCTAGCTGCTGTTTGAGCCGTTAAGTCCTTAACGGGGACGACAACCAAGAACCGGGAGTAATGATCCACAATGGTTAACGCGTAGACGTAGCCACTTCTGCTTGGGGTCAGTTTTACATGATCCAAGGCTACCAGTTCCAACGGCTGCCGGGTGACGATGGACTGCAGGGGAGTCTTCTGGCTGGCACGGTCCTTCCTTCTTAGGTTGCATGGGCCACAGTCTCTGCACCACCTCTCGATGGTTCCCCTCATGCCTACCCAGTGGAACCGCCCACGCAGCAGGAACTCCAGCTTCTTCCATCCGAAGTGTCCAGCCCCGTCGTGGTATGCTTCCATCACCATGGCTGCGTCTCTCCGTGGCACCACTACTTGCCAGATTAGTTCATGCGTCCGGGAGTTAACCATTCTGCGGCACAACTTCCCCTTGTAAAGGAACAGTCGACTCTTCTCAGCCCACAGTTGCTTGGCTTCCTCCGGAGCGTCTGGGTCAAGGCGAGCCTCTGGCCGAGTCAGCATCTCCTTCACCAGCCGGACGGCAGGGTCACTGTCTTGCATTTCCTCCCAGTTGTAGTGAGGCAAGGGGTTAAACGTAGCGGCTTGCTTACTCCTTACCCGATGGGAATACTGGATAGTCCCATGACGGTGGAACGCGGGGAGTTCGACTTCTTCCAGTCCCTCTGGATCTTCTCCTACGTCCGGTAGGTTTGGCATCCTGGACAGGGCGTCCGCGTTGGTATTGGAGCGTCCTGCCCGGTATTTGATTGTGAACTCGTAGTTGGACAGACGGGCCATCCATCTCTGCTCTAGGGCACCGAGTCTTGCCGTGTCCAGGTGTGTCAACGGGTTGTTATCCGTGTACACGGTGAACCGGGAAGAAGCGAGGTAGTGCTTAAAGCGTTCGGTGACTGCCCACACCACTGCCAGGAACTCTAGCTTAAATGAGCTGTAATTCTCAGGGTTTCTTTCGGTGGGTCGCAGTTTTCGGCTGGCGTAAGCGATTACTCGTTCTTTCCCCTGCTGGATCTGGGATAGCACGGCTCCTAGCCCGATGTTACTTGCGTCGGTGTAGAGGATAAAGGGCTGGCTGTAATCAGGGTACACCAGGATTTCATCCCCCGTGAGGGCCATCTTCAGCTGGCGGAAGGACTCTTCTTCTAACTTCTCCCATCTGAAGGGTAGCTTCTGGTTCTTGGCCTTCCGGGACTGGCCTATCAGGAGGTCCTGCATAGGAGCTGCCTTTTTGGTGAAACCGGGGATGAATCTGCGGTAATAGCCTACCAACCCGAGGAACTGCCGCACTTCCTTTATACTGGAGGGACTTGGCCATTCCTTAATTGCGGTGATCTTATCAGGGTCGGGAGCCACTCCATCAGCGCTCACCACGTGTCCCAGGTACTGCACCTTTGGTTTCAGGAGGTGACACTTGGAGGGTTTCACCTTTAGGCCGTAGCTTGCCAGAGCTTCGAACACTTCCGCCAGGTGTTTCAGGTGGTCCTCATACGTCTTGGAATATACGATGACATCGTCCAGGTACAGCAGGACCGTCTCGAAGTTTCTGTGGCCCAGACAGCACTCCATTAATCGTTGGAAGGTTCCTGGTGCATTGCAGAGTCCGAACGGCATGCAGGTAAACTCGCTAAGTCCCATCGGGGTGGTGAATGCGGTCTTCTCCCGGTCCGCCTCTGCTACAGGAACCTGCCAGTACTCACTAGTGAGATCCAAGGTAGAGAAGAAGTTAGCAGATCTTAAAGCAGCCAAAGACTCCTCTATCCTTGGTAAGGGGTACGCATCCTTGTGTGTGATACGGTTGATTTTCCGGTAATCTACACACATCCTCATGGTGTTGTCTTTCTTTTTGACTAAGACTAGTGGAGCTGCCCAGGGGCTACAGCTATCCCTGATCACCCCAGCCTCCTTCATGTCTCTAAGCATCCCCTTGGCGTGTTGGTAGTGTGCAGGGGGTACGGGTCGATACCTCTCTTTTATGGGAGGATGGTCTCCCGTGGGGATGTGGTGTTCTACCCCCTTGACTCGCCCGAAGTCTAACGGGTGTTTACTAAACACTCTCTCGTACTCTTGAACCACCCGATAGACTCCCTGTTTCTGGTGTGAGGGAGTGGAGTCAGTACCCAAATGTAGTTGCTGACACCAGTCCTCCATTGTTTTCTGAGAGCCGTTACCTTCCTCCGGGGAAGATGGAGGCAAGGGTTCTACGGACTGTATGGAATCTTGATTGATGGTATACAATTTGGCTAGCGTGGCATACCGGGGCAGGTACACTTCCCTCTTCCCGATATTTATTATGCGAACGGGCACCCTCCCATGGCGTACATTGACCACCCCCCGTGCTGTCAAAATGGTGGGCCTACTGTCTGAGTAAACTGGTTCTACCATTGCCTGGTAATCTCTACCTCTCAGACCAATAGCTGCCCGGCACCAAATCATCATTTCACTTTTCGGGGGCATGGCAATAGGGAAAGGGTCACACATTCGCACGCTACCAATCTCACCACCGGAGAGTTCTAGCTGTTGCCGTCGCATCAGTGCCCGGATCTCTTTCTGGAGCACTCGCTGCTGGCCGGAGCTGGCGTTCTTGGCAACCTGCTGTAAAAGGAAAATCACCTCTGCAAGACAATTTTCAATTACATTAGTTCCTAGAGTTATCTTTGGGTGACTCTCGTGTTTGTCAATGTCTACAATGATCAGTCCCTGTGCTGCCAGTTCGACTCTACCGATTTTAATGGTCACCTCTTTAAATCCAATCTGTGGCACGGGCTGACCATTGCTGGCGATGATACTCAAGTCGTCGTCAGGGTAGCGGGTGATATCCGAGTCATTCCAGTACTGCTTGAAGAGCACGTACGGGATGGTGGTGACCTGTGACCCGGTGTCCAGTAGGGCACTCATAGGAATGCCATCCAGTACCACGGGTAAGACTGGACGTCCTCCCACATATTTGTCGCGCCAGTTCGATGGGCCTGGTGATCTTTTTCCTGGGGGTTGGCCCTCTACCCCAGGTTGTGCCAGTTTAAAGGACAGTACCTTGCCATATGTCCGGGTTGATTGCAGCGGCGGCAGATGGGTCGTCCGTCCTCGTTGTATCGGTCGCTGGGTCTTCCTCTGGCCGGTGGGGTCCTCCTTGGTCGACGCCACGGGATGTCCTCCGGTCCGGATGCCAGCTGGATCTTCCCTGGAGTGGAAACCTGTAAAGACTGCACAGTTCGGGTTAGCGCAGCAACGCGTTTAGCTAGCTCTTGGACCTGATGGTGCAGGTCTGGAGCCGGGTCATTGTTCAAAGCCTGCGCATCAGCTCCCACAGGCCCTGCCGACAAGGGCGCCGCCTCCTGGTGGTAAGTGGTAGTGGGGCGTCTGGGGGTCACAACGCCACCTGGTGCCGGTTCTCGAAGCACCCGGATGGCTCTGTCCTTGAACTGTGCAAATCCCAGATGAGGGTCCTGTAAGGCCATTGCCCGCAACTGGGTTCGGTGGGCATTGCAATATAAACCCTCTATAAATTGTTCAGTCAACAGCCTGTCCTCGTCTCCCACGCCGTCAGGGTCGGTCTGCTTAATGGCTCTCAGGGCCTCTTGTAGGTTCAGGGCATAGTCCCTTATACTCTCATGTGCCCGCTGTTTGCACCCGTAGAATCTAAGCTTGATCTCGGCTGAGGTGCGGGTATCAAAGGTGTCCCTCAGCCAGGTTAGTATCCCTGCGACAGTCCTCCCCCCAGGTGGCCAGGACTTTACCTCCCTTTGGGCTGCCCCGGTTAATTGGGCCACCAGGATGCTCACTTTTTGCTCCTCTGTGAGGGGGTACACCTGGAAGAGGCTATCCAGCTTTTCTCTAAAGTCATGCAGGGTATGTGACTCCCCTGAGTACTGGGGTAGCCAGGCTGCCCCCGGGATATAGGGCATGGTGAAAGGCATGACCGCAACGGCGGTGGCGCTGGCGGGGGTTGAAGCGGTGAAGCTCTCCTCCGTATCCGGCATCCTTCTCCCCCCTAGTGGACCGTGGCCTACCTTGCGATGATCCTCTTCCGTAGGCCGCAGCTCCGCAGTGAATCGTCAGGGTTGAGGACCTTCCGTCGCGCTCCTGTGACGTCGGCGTCTGCTGGGCTCCTTCCAGGACCTTACGCAACGTCCGGACGTGAGGCGGGGCTTCAGTTCTCGCGCGCTTTCGGAGTCCACGCCCCTCTACTTCCCGCGCGGCGTCCTCAAGATGGCGTCCAATGGCGGGAAAACTCCACGTATGGCGGGAAGAAGGCTGAAGATGGCGCCGGATGGCGGGAAAACTCCACCGATGGCGGGAAGGAAGCGGAAGATGGCGCCGGATGGCGGGAATCTTCACCACAGGTAAGTTTGAACAGTCTTTTTCAGGCACGCAGTACCCGGTGGTTGCGGGCACGAGATCCTGCCGACTACGCCAAAAGTTGACGCGCCCCTGGGCCTGTGTCGCGCTGCGTTGCGCACGCGGGAGCTTACCCGGAGCCGGATCTCTTGAGGGTTGTAGTCTCGTGGCGGTGATCCGGTCCGTGCCCAGGGAGTCAGGCTAAGTGGCGCTGTATTAGCGGTAGATGTTGGACGACTACGCCACCCGTTGAGTACAGCTAAGGAGCTGCTGCTGCAGGGCAGACCGCTGAGGCCGGTGGTAGGATTGTGCAGCGTGATAGTATAACCCCCAACGGGAGGGGTATGGCCTCAGGGCAGCCGACGTAGATGATGGGGGTAGCAGGAACCACTCGGAGACGGTACGGTGTAGTTCAGGGTCTTTACTGGTGACAACGATAGACCCTCCCGGAGTACTGGCTAGCGATTGGGGCCTGGTCAGTCCTTGAGCAGATGGGATCTCCCCTGGCCAGGCGGAGTTGTAGGCCTCCCAAACTAACGATACTCTTCTGGCTACCTTGCTAGAAGCGGGTATAAGTAGCCCACGTCCCTGAGTGTACCGTGTGGTGCTCACCCGTATGGCCGGTGACTCGGGGCCTTCTAGTAGCTTCCGCTCCACGACGGCGGTGCTGGTCCCACGCGTGTGACCGTGCCTTCGGGTTTCTGGGCCAGAGGACCTGCAATCCCCTGCCGGTCGGTTTCTGCTGCTGGATAGGAGTTAGTCCCCACAGCCTCGGACTCCGGGTCCGGTGATAACTTCTCAGTCAGGGCGAGCTCTGCAGCTGCCAGCCCCTGACTCCTTGTAGCACTGCTCCCACAGAGCTCCTGATGTTCTTTTCCTATATCTGCTTCTCTTCTCTGTCTCTACTTCTTCTCTACTCACTAACCCTGCCTCAGCCCTAGGTTTATATAGGGGAAGTTCTTCCCCTCCCAGGGACTGGGCAGGAGGTGTGGCATGCACAGGATCCCTGACCAAGAGACCTCCCACCTGCTCTCAGACATAACATTGCCGTTACTGTGGAAACCAGACCCCTGGGGTGCCACAATTACATGTCCTGGCCCGTCTGAAGTTTGCTAGAGAGCATTTGGATGATCCAGAAGAGTATTGGGAGAATGCCATATGGTCAGATGAAACCAAAGTTGAACTGTTTGGTAGAATCACAACTCATCATGTTTGGAGGAGAAAGAATGCTGAGTTGCATCCAAAGAACAGCATACCTACTGTGAAGCATGGGGGTGGCAACATCATGCTTTGGGGCTTTTTCTCTGCCAAGGGACCAGGAAGACTGATCCATGTACATAAAAGAATGAATGGGGCCATGTATCGTGAGATTTTGAGTGCAAACCTCCTTCCATCAGCAAGGGCATTGGAGATGAACCATGGCTGGGTCTTTCAACATGACAATGATCCCAAGCCACCGCCAGGGCAACGAAGAAGTGGTTTCGTAAGAAGCATTTCAAGGTCCTGGAGTGTCCTAGCCAGTCTCCAGATCTAAACCCTATAGAAAACCTTTGGAGGGAATTGAAAGTCCGTGTTGCCTAGCGACATTCCCAAAACATCACTGCTCTAGAGGAGATCTGCATGGAGGAATGGGCCAACATACCAGCAACAGTGTGTGCCAACCTTGTGAAGACTTACAGAAAACGTTTGACCTCTGTCATTGCCAACAAAGGATATATAACAAAGTATTGAGATTAACTTTTGTAATTGACCAAATACTTATTTTTCACCAAAATTTGAAACAAATTTCTTTCAAAATCAGACAATGTGATTTTCAGGATTTGTTTTCTCATTTTGTCTCTCATAGTTGAGGTCTAACTATGATGTCAATTACAGGCCTCTCATCTTTTTATGTGGGAGAACTTGCACAATTGGTGGCTGACTAAATATTTTTTTCCCCACTGTATATCTATAAAATAACGGGAGATGCGTACCTCTGTCTGAAGCCTTTATAGACTGCACAAGCGCGACACGCCTGCGCAGTCTGGCTCCAAACAGAAGCACGCATGGAGCCATTACAGGTAAGAGGAGTGTGTATGGCGCCGGAGATCACGGTATGCGTAGACACTGAGTGCATACCGCGAACTCCGGCGCCATGCTTACATACTTACTTGACCGGGAGGAGCGTTGCCGGAGACCGGGGCAGGAGTGAAGGCGTCGGAATCGGCGCATGTGCATAGCGCTATCCGCCGCCATTTTACTGAAGATACATTCGCAGCAAAATGGCGGCGGACAGCGCGGTATGGGCACGTGCGTACTCCGGAGCCACACTCCATCCCCGGCCTCTGGCAGAAAAGGACACCGCAGCGCTGGAGCACAGGGAAGAAAGGTGAGTATAAGTGTTTATTTTTTTATATGTGGGCAGCGTAAAAGGGATGAGGGGTGTCATACATACCAGGATTGTGGGGTGAGGGGACCATACACACCATGCTAGGGATGAGGGGTACCATGCATACAAGGATTGGGGGGTGAGAAGTGCCATGCATGCCAGCATTGGGGATGAGGGGGCCACACATACCAGGATTGGGGGATGAGGGGTGCCATGCATACCAGGATTAGGGGGTGAAGGGCCACATATACCAGCATTGGGGGATGAGGGGTACCATACTTACCAGGATTGGGGATGAGGGGCCCACACATACCAGGATTGGGGGATGAGGGGTACCAAGCATACCAGGATTGGGGGATGAGGGGTACCATACATACCAGGATTGGGAGATGAGGGGTACCATACATACCAGGATTGGGGGATGAGGGGTACCATACATACCAGGATTGGGGGATGAAGGGTACCATACATACCAGGATTGGGGGATGAGGGGTGCCATACATACTAGGATTGGGGGATGAGGGGTGCCATACATACCAGTATTGGGGGATGAGGGGTACCATACATACCAGGATTGGGGAATGAGGGGTGCCATACATACCAGGATTGGGGGATGAAGGGTACCATACATACCAGGATTGGGGGATGAAGGGTACCATACATACCAGGATTGGGCGATGAGGGGTGCCATACATACCAGGATTGGGGGATGAGTGGTGCCATGCATACCAGGATGAGGAATGGGGTGCAATACATACCAGGATTGGGGGTGAGGGGTGCCATGCATACCAGAATAGGGATGAGGGGTACCATGCATACCAGAATAGGGATGAGGGGTACCATGCATACCAGGATGAGGGATGGGGTGCCATGCATACCAGGATGAGGGATGGGATGCCATGCATACCAGGATGAGGGATACCATACATACCAGGATAGGGATGAGGGGTACCATACATACCAGGATGAGGGATGGAGTGCCATGCATACCAGGATTGGGGGATGAGTGGTGCCATATATACTAGGATGAGGGATTGGGTACCATACATACCAGAATTGGGGGATGAGGGGTGCCATGTATACCAGATTTGGAATGAGGGGTGCCATGCATAGCAGGATTGGGGATGAGGGGTGCCATGCATAGCAGGATTGGGGATGAGGGGTGTCACGCATACCAGGATTGGGGATGAGGGGTGCCATGCATAGCAGGATTGGGGATGAGGGGTGCCATGCATAGCAGGATTGGGTATGAGGGGTGCCATGCATAGCAGGATTGGGGATTAGGGGTGCCATGCATAGCAGGATTGGGAATGAGGGGTGCCATACATACCAGGATTGGTTATGAGGGGGCCATGCATACCAGCATAGGAATGAGGGGTACCATGCATACCAGGATAGGGATGTGGGGGGCCATGCATACCAGGATTCGGATGAGGGGCCATGCATACCAGGATAGGGATGAGGGGTACCATGCATACCAGGAAGAGGGATGGGGTGCCATCCATACCAGGACAGGGATGAGGGGTACCATCCATACCAGGATGAGGGGTACCATACATACCAGGATAGGGATTGGGTACCATGCATACCAGGATTGGGGGTGAGGGGTGCCATGCATACTAGGATTGGGGGTGAGAGGTGCCATGCATACCAGGATTGGGGGTGAGGGGTGCTATGCATACCAGGATTGGGGGTGAAGGGTGCCATGCATACCAGGATTGGGGGTGAGGGGTGCCATGCATACCAGGATTGGGGGTGCCAAGAGAATGCCAAGAGTGTGCAAAGCAGTCATCAAAGCAAAAGGTGGCTACTTTGAAGAACCTAGAATATAAGACATATTTTCAGTTGTTTCACACTTTTTTGTTAACTATATAATTCCACATGTGTTAATTCATAGTTTTGATGCCTTCAGTGTGAATGTACAATTTACATAGTCATGAAAATACAGAAAAATCTTTGAATGAGAAGGTGTGTCCAAACTTTTGGTCTGTACTATATATATATATATATATATATATATATATATATATATATATATATATATATATATATTTTTTTTTTTAATTATGCTGGTTAGGACACAAACTACAGTGATATTTTACTTTTAATATCTGACATTTTGATTGTCATCCTGCCATGTTAAGAAAGAGTTTCAGACACGCTGTCTATTTGCATGATAAATCACGTAGCCAAAGTAAATTAGGAGGCACTAATTTACTATATATCAATTTCCATGTGACTGTACGTTTGCCGAGCTTCTTAAGAAAGGGTCTAATGACCAAATTTATTTTTTGTAAATTTTTCTTTCCATCCACAAAAGAACTGCCTGCAAACTCCAGACCACTGGCTGCAAATTCATAAGTCTGCAGTCACACTGTCACGGGTGTGTCAGAAGTGACAGACAGTCGCCTTGATGTTGGTTGCAGGAGATCTCTTCGTTTGGTATTACAGACACCTTCTTAGAGGCTAGAAATCCTATCAATGAAGGAAATGCCAATAATTAAAGTTAGTTACCCAACTAACCAAAGACCTTATAAAGAGTACCCAACAGGCTTTATATAATGCAATAACCTTTATTATACAAAAAAGATTAAAAAATACACACAGGCAAGGACATTAAAAATGCAACAAACAAATTAAAAATTAATATAAGAGGGGGGATGAGCATGTCCGCAATAGATAAATTAATAATTGCACTTCATGATTATACAACAAAAGATGAATACACTAGGTCCGTAATTTATGTACATACACAGCTATATATTTAATATGGATGGTCAATTCCAAGTTAAATCATAATGAACACATATAGTTTAGTCATTCAGATATAGTAAATAATGCCGATGTCTTTAAGATCAAGTGCAATGCTGACATGTTGTATTATATTACATCAGAAAGCTGGACCACAGAAATAGTATATGTGGCGCCCCTGAGGGTTCAGTCGCCACAGAGGTACTGCCCCTCACCCAGAGGTGTAGTGCCTCCTTCTCTCAGGTAAGGAGGGAGTGCTGCCCGGAACCCCCAACACCCGCACACAACACTACACTACTCCATGCCAGCTGGAAGGGCAAGATGCATTGTGTCTCTGCTGAGCCCTGTCCCTGGCTGGAGTGGGGGGAACCAAAGAGAGGGGGAACCAGTAGTGGGTGTGGGTGGAGGATGTAGTGTAGGGGAGCACCATTGTAGGAGGTATTTAAAGGGAAGCCATCTTAGGGTGGCAGGTCAGTGAGGACAGTCAGTCAGTGAGTAGTAAGGAGAGGAGGGGAGCAGAGTCTCTTCAGGAGCTCTGCTCCACAAGTGGGGCCTAGTAACAGAGGCCCAGGAGGGGAGCAGAGGATGAAGGCTCCGGTAACTGAAGGGGTACCAGGGGTACGGAAGGAGCAGGAAGCCACCCGTACACTCTAATCTGTCAAGTGACGGAGGGACCAGGCCGCAAGAAGGGAACCAGTCCCTGGACCAACCGTGTTACTCCAGGTCTCGGCTGGAAAACTGGAGGCTTCTGCACTTTCATGGTGCAGTTGCCACAGTCTCACCCTAGTCACCGTGAAGGGCATCAAGTAGGTCCGGGAACCCCAGGTTGCCCAGGCGGACTTCAGAGCACCCGATCAGGACTGTGTGTGGGAAAGCGCAGGGCAGGAGGGAGAAGACCCGGCGCGAGAAGTCGGTCTAGTAAGGAACATAAAGAAAGTGGGGTTCCGTCAAGCGCTCCTGATATACTTGAGAAAGTGCTGGACCCCTTACCAGGTGGACGCAGTGCGACGCGGAGGCTGACACCCGTGCAGTGTACCTGAGAAACTTGAACAAGAACTGTGAGTAAAACTCAGATGACTGCACTGCCTCCGTCAGTTATTTCCACTGCGCCATCTCTCCTGCACCACAAGCCCCAGCATCACCACGATCTACACCTACACTGCCCCGGGGGCCCGCTCTGCCTGTGGGGAGCAGAAACATCCCAGCTGCCATCCTATCACCCCCCCCACCCCCCCGGAGGTCTGCAGCAGCGCCGGTAACCATTACCGGAAACCACAGGTGGCGTCACGAGACAAACTGTACACTAAAACCCCTTTTTAAAGAGAGACCCAGAGTACGGGCCCGGGAGCCGACTGCCGTGACCTCCTAAACAAGGTAAAAGGCCAGGGTACCGAGTCCCCTTTATCTCCCTGGGTGACACATATATATACACCACTAGAGGTCAGTAAAATCTCAGTAAATAAAGCAACTCAGCTTATAAAATTCTCAAGTGAGGTATCCCAATGATAAAAGTGCAGAGTGCCTTAACATAATACAAATAAGAAAAAATGGATGTTAGTAATAGGGACATACCACAACCCCCTCACACCACTCCAATGCCGCTTCGCTCCTGCTTCATCAGGTAGTGTGGTGTGAGGGGATGTGGGAGTTTTATATTGACAATTCCACAGCTGCAAATGATTACAAAAATGGGTAGCGCCATCTTACTGGGCACCGCTGTCCTTCTTAGAGGCTGTGTCTCTAGGACCCAGGGGCTACCTTCCTCTGGCTAATTAACACCCTGGCCTGGGTGTTTAAATACCTGCTGTCTGCTAGAGGGAGGTGCCGGCGATACTCACATTATCCCTTGTGAAGGCTCGGAGCAAGTGCATTACTTCTTCCTCTCTGGAGCAATGAGGAAGGGTGTTTATCTCTCTGAAGTCAACTTAAAGCTAAGCTATCTTCCCTTGTTTGTTCCCCCTTGTTGTCTTTAGTTGTCAGTGGAGATCGATTAGCGCTCATCCCCCTCCCTTCCCTAGCCAGGGCTTAACGCCAGGGAAAGACAGGGCGAGGTTCGCGTGCGGCGATTGTTAAAGAACCAATATAGGGATGTTAGTGGAGACAGGGTGATATTAGATCAGCCTAGGAGGTCTCCACTCCCCCCTTACCCCAGAGTCTGGGCTCCCTTTCCCATTGTGTTACCCTAAGTCTTTCCACATCTTGTGTGACATTATCACCGGCCGAGCACATTTTGAAAAGGAAAAAAAAATTGACACTTTTTTTTTTGTGTGTGTGTGTTTTTTGGGCGTGTTTTTTTTTTCCTTTCTCCTTGGTATGGGTTCAGTTGCAGAGCTCACAGAGCGGCTGTGCAGTCTGTCTCTGGAGGTGAATGACATCCGTTGTGAGGTTCAGCAGCAGCATTAGCGGCTACTGGTCGCCAATGTGGGGGTCTCTGCAGGTAGGCCTATCCAGCCTGAACCCAAGGTTGCCCTCCCGGAAAGGTTTTCAGTAGGTAGAGACAAGTTTTTTGTATTCAATGAGGCCTGCAAACTGTATTTTAAACTTTGTCCTTACCCCTCTGGAAATGAAGAGCAATGGGTTGGAATTGTGATCTCTCTACTGCAGGGAGATCCTCAGTCGTGGACGTTTTCTTTACCACAGGACTCGGTTTGTCTCCTGTCTGTGGAGGGGTTTTTCGGTCAGTGGAAACGTACAGTCCGGAATTCCGTAGATGGGCAACGGATTCCAAATGGAATGACTCAGCCCTTAGAAGTCAATTTTGTAAGGGTCTTACTGAAAGGTTGAAAGATTCCTTGGTAGTATATGGAACCCCTCAGTCCTTGGAGGCGGCCATGTCGTTGGTCATACGTCTTAATAGATGCCTTCGGGGTAGGTGGGTGAGACCACCTTCTCCGGAGCCTTCTTGTCGGGGTTATGTACCTCTGCAGGGCGAGCGGTCTGGCAGTGAACCAGTACTGCGGGAGGTGGAGGAACCCATGCAGTTAGGGGGTGTCTCTGCATCATACATTTCCCAGGAGATTTGCAAAAAAAAGGCGTATGTTTTTTTTGTGGAAAAAAGGGATATATTCTTGGGACCTGTCCAAACAAAAGGAGACTCGATTAACTCTTGGTAGTCTGGAGTTGGATAAACAAGGGGTGAATTTGTTGCCAACCTGCAGTTCCCGGTTGGTCCTGACAGCAGAGGTGGTGCTAGAGAGCAAAACCGAGAAAATTTCTGTGTTTGTTGACAGTGGAGCCGGAGTCAACATGGTTGATGCTGAGTTTGTGAAAACTCATAAACTTGCTTGCTGTACTTTAGCTAAACCTAGTTCAATCTTCTCCATCGACTCGGCGCCACTTGCACAGAGAGCATTTACTCAGATTGTACATAATGTAAAACTGAGAGTGGGGTCAGTTCATTGTGAAAAAATCCCTTGCTATGTCCTGGACAGTCTTTCCATACCTATTGTTTTGGGTATTCCTTGGCTTGTTAAACATAATCCGTTGGTGAATTGGCAAACCGGGGAGATTATTGAATGGACGGATTACTGCCATGAGAACGGTTTAGATATTTCCCTTGCTACTGTCTCTACGGAAATATTACCTGCTTTTCTGCCTGGTTTTGAGGATGTATTTTTCTGAGAGGGGGTATCAGGATTTGCCTCTTCATCGTGCATATGACTGTCCTATTAACCTGACCCCCGGAGCTAAACTACCGAAGTCCAGACTGTATCATCTTTCTGGCCCTGAGAGACAAGCCATGAAGGATTTCATTGCGGAAAGTCTGGAAAAGGGACATATCAGACCATCATCTTCGCCCGTGGCGGCAGGGTTTTTCTTTGTGAAGAAAAAAGATGACGGTCTACGTCCCTGTTTAGATTTCCGGGAATTAAATCAAATTACCATCTGTGATCCATATCCCCTTATTCCTGATTTGTTCAGCCAGGTTGTATGAGCTAAGGTATTCTCCAATTGATTTAAGGGGAGCCTACAATCTGGTTAGAATCAGAGAAGGGGACGAAAGGAAAACAGCATTCAATACCCCTGAAGGGCATTTCGAGAGTCTGGTTATGCCTTTCAGTTTGACCAATGCACCTGTGGTATTCCAGCATTTCATAAATGATATTTTCCATCATTTGGTGGGGAGGTTTGTGGTGGTCTATCTGGATGAGATTTTGGTTTACTCACCTGATTTTGAGACACATCGGGGGCATGTTAAGAAGGTGCTCCAGATATTAAGGGATAACAAACTTTATGCCAAACTGTAAAAATGTGTTTTCGCTGTTAAGGAGGTGCAGTTTTTTGGGTACTTGATGTCATCTTCGGGTTTTCGGATGTATCCGGAGAAGATCCTTGCAATCCTTGATAGGGACTGTCCCAAGAACCTTAAGGCTCTTCAATGTTTTCTGAGCTTTACTAATTTTTACCGGAAATTCATCCAAAATTACTCTGTAATTGTGCAACCCCTTACTGACATGACTAAGAACTAAGAAGGGGTCCAATTTTTCCAAATGGTCGGATGCCTCCCTCCAGGCTTTTTCTTCCTTAAAGAATCATTTTGCCACTTCACCTATACTCAGTCAACCCGATATTTCCCAACTCTTTATTGTGGAGGTTGATGCGTCGGATGTCGGGGGTTGGGGCTGTGTTGTCTCAGGGTCCGTCCCCTGGTAAATGGCATCCATGCGCCTTCTTTTCTAAAAAATTGTCTTCGACTGAGAGAAATTATGACGTGGGTAATAGTGAACTTTTGGCGATCATATTGGCGTTCGTAGAATGGTGACATTGGTTGGAGGGGGCAGTCCATTCTATTACTGACCATAATAACCTGTCATATCTCCAGTCAGCTAAACGTCTCAACCCTAGGCAAGTCAGATGGTCCCTGTTTTTTACTAGGTTCAATTTTGTTGTCACTTTTCGTCCAGGGGTCAAAAATGTCAAGGCTGATGCTTTGTCAAGGCTGACGCTTTGTCCCGGAGCTTCCCTGGTGGTGGTGACCATGAGAACCCTGCCTCGATATTACGGAAAGGGGTAGTCATTTCGGCACTGTATCCTGAACTGGAGGGTGGGATGTTGGAGGCTCAGGGGGACGCTCCTGCCTTCTGCCCTTAAGCAAGGTTATTTGTACCATCTAATCTGCGCCGCAAAGTTATTAAGGAACATCACAACTCTGCTTGCTGGGCATCCAGATGGTAAGGCAACTGCGGACCTCCTCTCTCGTCGTTTTTGGTGGCTGGGGTTGCATCAGGATGTGATTGAACATGTTTCTGCTTGTAGTATTTGCGCGCGTTCTAAAGCTTCGCATACCTGGCCGTCTGGTACTCTTCTTCTGCTACCTATCCCTAGTAGGCCATGGGCACACTTGTCCATGGATTTTAATACTGACCTACCAGCTTCTGCAGGCAAAACGGTAGTTTTGGTGGTTGTAGATAGGTTCAGTAAAACGGTTCACTTTGCCGCATTACCTGCACTTCCAAATGCCAAGACACTTGCTCAGGTGCTTATAAATGAGATCATGAAGCTTCACAGATATTCCTCCGATGTGGTGTTAGATCGGGGGACCCAGTTTGTTTCCAAGCTCTGGAAGGCATTCTGTTCTTGACTGGGGGTGCAGCTGTCCTTTTTCTCTGCCTTCCACCCTCAGTCGAATGGACAGACCATGTGTATCATTCAGAATTTGGAGACCTAACTCAGGTGTTTCATCTCCGAAAATCAGGAGGTTTGGACATCCTACTTACCGCTGGCAGAATTTGCCATTAATAATAATCATTGTCAAGAATCCACTGGCAGGTCACCTTTCTTCGGTGCATACGGTTATCACGCACAATTTGGTACCTTTAGTGGGGGAGGAGCTTCGGGAGTTCCTGAGGGGGAACAGTTTGCTTCGTCGCTCTCCTCAGTGTAACAGGGTGTTCTGAGTAATTTAAAGATCATGGGAGACATGTATGACGTGCCCCCTGGGCCTAGTGTACACGTGTAGTGGGTTACCCGGAGCCGGGTCTCTGGGGATTGTAGTCTCCGTGGCGGCAACCTGGTCCCGTGGCTCAGGGTGGTCAAACCAGTGGCGGTATAGTATAAGTTTTAGGTTAATTGTCCGACTACGCCACCCGTGGATTGCGGTCAGGGTGTACCGCCGCTGTGAGGCAGACCGCTGAGGCTGGTGTGGTATGCGCAGCAAAGGATGGGATAACTCCCCACGGGAAGAGTATAGCCTCAGGGCAGGGAATGTGGATGATGGGAGTGATGGTGCACGGGCGTCCCAGTACTAGTAGGGTTGTATGCGGTGAGAAAGCAGGAACGACTCAGAGTCTTTGCAGTGCAGTTCAGGGTCTTTACTGATGATATTAAGGCAGACCCTCCCGGGAGTACTGGCTAGCATAAGGGGCCTGGTCAGTCTGTGAACAAACAGGAGTTCCCCTGGCCAGGTGGAGTTGTAGGCCTCCCCGTCTATCTGCACTCTTCCTGGCTACCTTGCTGTAAGCGTGTGGAAGTAGCCCACGTCCCTGAGTATACCGTGTGGTGCTCACCCGTATGGCTGGTGACTTGGAGCCTTCTGATAGCCTCCGCTCCTCGATGGCGGTGCTGGTCCCTTCCTTGTGACTGAGCCTCCGGGCTTCTATGGCCAGAGGACCTGGAATCCCTTGCCTGCTGGTTTCTGCTGCTGAACTTAAAGATCCCCGCAGCCTCGGACTCCGGTGTCCGGTTCTTATATTCTTCTGCCAGGGTGAGCTCTGCTTAGCTCCAGCCCCTGGTCTTCAGCTCCTGCTCCTACAGAGCTCCTAGCTGTTGCTTTCCCTGTCTTTCTCCTCTCCTAGACTCTTAGACTGACTAACCCCGCCCCAGACCCAGTTTATATAGGGCAGGTTCCTCCCCTATCTGGCCTGGGACAGGATGTGTTGCATGTTTAAGGGCTCCTGACCAGGAAACCTCCCACTTGCTCTCAGACGTGATTTTTCTATCACTGTGGCAACCCGACCCCTGGGGTGTCACATTCCCCCCTAGTGAATTTTAGCACTCCAGGACTAAACACATTTTCAAGAAAACACATACAGGGCATAAACAATAACATTTCAACATATATACAAGAAGTTTTAGTCTTTAGAGGTCACGGCGTGTCCGTAACCGGGTGTCCATGTCACCCAACAAGGTGAAGTCTTGGAACAGAAGCAAACCCCAAACGTTGGCCCTGGGTGTGGCTGCAAGGCTGAGGCTAGCTACTTTGGGCCACAAGGAGGCCATGCCAGACAGGTTTTTCTCTTCCGCGGCCATCTTCGCAAGAGGCACCAAGGTGCAACTATCTACATTGTAGTTCCGGTTATTCAGCGTCCATAACCTGTCAGTCCAAATAAACCTGCAGGGTAACTAGAGAAACATAATCAATAAACAGGCAACAAAAACATAAACCTTTTTCAGCATTTACGTAGCTACAGGTAAATATATACTTGGCATTAGACTCTCCAGCGCGCGGGCATCTGTCCTCTAGTGCTCCTGGTGGACCTACGTAAGCCACTATCTGGTTCTGAACTACAGGGTGTAGGAGGTGTTGTGGGTAGGCCTGGCAGCTTTCTGCGTTCTCTTTGGCTTACTAGGGGCACGGCAGGCTCACTACTAGCAGAGGGTTGATTCTCCTGGTCTGCTGGTATGGATTCTTCTGCCTCCTGGGCTGGTTGCTCTCCCGACACTTCCTGTTCTTCTGTAGGCCCTTGAGGGGCTGGCTGGAGAAAGGTGAGGATGGGTACCACGACTGCGTTGTTGATTTGAGTCCATGACCGGGGAAAGTCTCCGAGTACGGTACTGATCATTTCTTCCCTTTCCTCTGCGGGTTGAGGGTTCTCTTGATCTTCCTCAGGGCTTTGCAGCAGCTCGGGACACTTTTTCAGGTGGTTTCTGGAGACAATGGCTGTGGTCTCTCCTCCATCCTTACTGATGACACACACTTTTGGGTTCTCATGGCTTGAGGGCAGCACGGTGTACGGGTCCTTCTCCCACTGGTCGTCCAACTTGTGGAGCCGCCTCTTTCTCTTCAAGACCTGCTCTCCGGGTACCAGGGGAACAGCGGGAGCATGCTAGTTATAAGCCTTCTCTTGCCTTTCTCTTGCTTGAGACAGACTTCGCTCGACGCTCTCCTGTACTTTCCAATACTGCTGCTGCCGTTCTGTATCCCAGTCTGCCTCTGGCGAGGTGTCCTCAGGTGTCAGGACTCCCATATCCAGGTCAATAGGCAGCTTACCAGGTCTTGCTCTCATTAGGTAAGCCGGGGTACAGTTGGTGGAACCTACGGAGATGTGATTATACAAGTCCACCAGATCAGGCAGTTTTTCAGGCCACAGACTGCGTTCTTCCAGGGGCAACGTTTTTAGCAAGTCTATCACCACCTGGTTCATTTTCTCACATAGTCCATTGGTCTGAGGGTGATTAGGCGTTGTTCTTATCTTCCTGCAGCCATACAGGTTGCAGAACTCCTGGAAGACCTCCGCTTCGAAGACTGGTCCTTGGTCCGTCAACACTTGCTCCGGATACCCGTGTGGACGGCAGAAGTGCAGCTGGAAGGCTCTGACTGTTGTTTGAGCTGTTAAGTCTTTGACAGGGACCACCACCAGGAACCGGGAGTAGTGATCTACGATGGTGAGGGCGTAGACTTACCCAGATTTGCTTGGAGCCAGTTTCACATGGTCCAGGGTTACCAGTTCCGGTGGCTGCCTGGTGATGATGGACTGCAGGGGAGTCTTCTGGCTGGCACGGTCCTTTCTTCTTAGGTTGTACGGGCCACAGTCTCTGCACCATCTCTCGATGGCTCCTCTCATGCCTACCCAGTAGAACCATCCACGCAACAGGAACTCCAGCTTCTTCCATCCGAAGTGTCCTGCTCCATCGTGGTATGCCTCCAGAACCATAGCCGCGTCTCGTCTTGGGACCACTACCTGCCAGGTCAGCTCATGTGTTCTAGAGTTGACCACTCTCCGGCACAGCTTCTCCTTGTAGAGAAACAGCTTACGTTTCTCCTTCCACAGTTGCTTGGTCTCCTCTGGAGCATCTGGGTCAAGACGGGCATCGGCCTGTGTCAGCATTTCCTTCACCAGACGGACTGCGGGATCACTGTCTTGTGTCTCCGCCCAGCTGTAGTGGGGTAAGGGATTGAACGTAGCAGAGCGCCTGTCCCTCACACGGTGGGAATACAGGGTAATCCCATGACGGTGGAACGCAGGGAGTTCGACTTCTTCCAGTTCTTCTGGATCTTCCCCTACGTCCGGTTAGTTTGGCATTCTGGACAGGGCATCCGCGTTGGCATTCGAGCGTCCCGCCCGGTATTTGATGGTGAATTCATAGTTGGACAGGCGGGCCATCCATCTCTGCTCCAGGGCACCAAGTTTTGCAGTGTCCAGGTGTGTCAACGGGTTGTTATCCGGGTACACGCTGAACTTGGAAAAGGCAAGGTAATGCTTGAAACGTTCGGTCACTGCCCACACCACTGACAGGAACTCTAGCTTGAATGAGCTATAATTCTCAGGGTTTCTCTCCGTGGGCCGTAGTTTTCGGCTGGCGTAAGGGATTACCCGTTCTTTCCCCTGCTGGATCTGGGACAGTATGGCTCCTAGCCCGATGTTGCTCGCGTCCGTGTGGAGGATAAAGGGCTGGCCGTAATCAGGGTACGCCAGGATTTCATCCCCCGTGAGGGCCATCTTCAGCTGGCGGAAGGACTCCTCTTCCAGCTTTTCCCACCTGAAGGGCGGCTTCTGGTTTTTGGCCTTCCTGGATTGACCTATCAGGAGGTCCTGCATAGGGGCTGCCATTTTGGTGAAACCGGGAATGAATCTTCGGTAGTAGCCTACCAACCCGAGGAACTGCCGCACTTCCTTTATGCTGGAGGGTCTTGGCCAGTCTTTAATCACGGTGATCTTATCGGGGTCAGGAGCCACTCCGTCAGCACTCACCACATGTCCCAGGTACTGCACCTTTGGTTTCAGGAGGTGACACTTGGAGGGTTTCACCTTTAGGCCGTAGCTTGCCAGGGCATCAAACACTTCTGCCAGGTGTTTCAGATGGTCTTCGTAGGTTTTGGAATAAACGATGACATCATCCAGGTATAACAGGACCGTCTCGAAATTCCGGTGTCCCAGACAGCATTCCATCAACCGCTGGAAGGTTCCTGGTGCATTGCAGAGTCCGAACGGCATACAGTTGAATTCGCTGAGACCCATCGGAGTGGTGAATGCAGTCTTCTCCTTGTCTGCCTCTGCTACAGGAACCTGCCAGTACCCGCTAGTAAGATCCAAAGTGGAGAAGAAGTTAGCAGATTTTAATGCAGCTAAAGATTCTTCTATTCTAGGTAACGGGTACGCATCTTTGTGTGTGATACGGTTGACCTTTCTGTAGTCTACACACATTCTCATTGTGTTGTCCTTCTTTTTCACTAGAACTAGTGGAGCTGCCCAGGGGCTACAGCTGTCCCTGATTACCCCAGCCTCCTTCATGTCCCGCAACATCCCCTTTGCATGCTGATAGTGTGCAGGGGGTACAGGTCGGTATCTTTCCTTTATGGGTGGATGGTCTCCTGTGGGGATGTGATGTTCTACCCCCTTTACTCGCCCGAAGTCTAGCGGGTGTTTACTAAAGACTCTTTCATACTCCTGAACCACCCGGTAGACTCCCTGATTTTGGTGTGAGGGAGTGGAGGTAGTACCCACATGCAGTTGCTGACACCAGTCCTCCATTTGTTTCTTAGAGCCGTTACCTTCCTCTGGTTGAGATGGAGGCAAGGGTTCCACGGCCCTTACAGAATTTTGGTTTATGGTGAACAATTTGGCTAGCGTGGCATACCGGGGCAGGTATACTTCTCTCCCCCCGATATTTATGATGCGGACGGGCTCCCTCCCATGGCGTACATCGACCACCCCCCGTGCTGTCAAAATGGTGGGCCTACTGTCTGAGTAGACGGGTTCTACCATTGCTTGGTAGTCTCTACCTCTTAGACCAATAGCTGCCCGGCACCAGATCATCATCTCACTTTTCGGGAGCATGGCAATAGGGAACGGGTCACACATTCTCACGCTACCAATCTCACCACCAGATAGTTCCACTTGTTGCCGTTTCATCAGTGCCCGGATCTCTTTTTGGAGAACACGCTGCTGGCTGGAACTGGCGTTCTTGGTAACCTGCTGCAAAATGAGAATTACCTCTGCAAGACAATTTTCAATTACGTTAGTTCCCAAGGTTATTTTAGGGTGACTCTCATGACGGTCAATGTCCACAATAATCAGTCCTTGTGCCGCCAGTTCGACTTTACCGATCTTAATGGTCACCTCTTTGAACCCCACCTGCGGCACGGGCTGACCATTGCTGGCGATGATACTCAGGTCATCATCTGGGTAGCGGGTTATGTCCGAGTCATTCCAGTACCGCTTAAAGAGCACGTACGGGATGGTAGTCACCTGTGACCCAGTGTCTAGTAGGGCACTCATAGGAATGCCATCCAGTACCACAGGCAAGACTGGACGTCCCCCTACGTATTTATCACGCCAGTTCGATGGGCCTGATGATCTTATGCCTGGGGGTTGGCCCTCTACCCCAGGTTGTGCCCGTTTAAATGACAGTACCTTGCCATATGTCCGGGTTGATTGCAGCGGCGGCAGATGGGCTGTCCGTCCTCGTTGTAGCGGTCGCTGGGTCTTCCTCTGGACGGCGGGATCCTCCTCTGTCGGCGCCATGGGACGTCCTCCGGTCCAGATTCCAGCTGGATCTTTCCTGGAGGAGAGACCTGTAAAGACTGCACAGTTCTGGTTAGCGCGGCTACGCTTTTGGTCAGTTCTTGGACCTGATGGTGCAAGGCTGTAGCCGGGTTGTTATCCAAAGCCTGCGCACCAGCTCCTACAGACTCTGTAGACAAGGGCGCCGCCTCCTGGTGATAGGTAATAGCAGGGCGCCAGTGGGTTACAGAGCTACCCGGTGCCGGTTCTCGGAGCACCCGGATGGCCCTGTCTTTGAACTTTGCAAAGTCTAACCCAGGGTTCTGCAAGGCCATTGCATGTGACTGGGTTTGGTGGGCGTTGGACAGCAGACCCTCAATGAATTGCTCAGTCAACAGTTCATCTGCATTCCGCACACTGTCAGGGTCTGCCTGTTTAATGGCTCCCAGGGCCTCTTGCAAATTCAAAGCATAGTCTCTTATACTGTCTTGGGCCCGCTGCTTGCACCCATAAAATTTCATTTTGATCTCTGCAGAGGTGCGGGTATCAAACGTGTCCCTCAGACGGGCTAAGATCTCCTTCACGGTCTCCTTGTCCCTGACTGACCAGGACTTTACTTCACGTTGGGCTGCGCCGGTTAACTGGCCTACCAATATGCTCACTTTTTGTCCCTCCGTCAGGGGGTATACTTTAAACAGGCTGTACAGTCTCTCTTTAAAGTCGCTTAGGGTATGCGACTCCCCTGAGTATCCGGGGATGTAAGGCATGGTGAACGGCATTACTGCGGCAGCGGCCACGCTGGTGGTAGAGGGTCCCTCCGTATCCTCCCCCCTAGTTAAGCGTGGCCTACCTTCTGTTGCTTCTTCTCCGTAGGCCGCGGCTCCGCAGACGATCGTCAGGGTGGAGGACCATGCATCGCGCTCTGGTGACGTCAGCGTCACTCCCTCTCCTTCCAGGACCTTGCGCAGCGTCGGTGCGTAGGGCGGAGCTTCAGGTCTCGCGCGCTTTCGGCGTCCACACCCCTCTTCTTCCCGCGCGGCGTCCTGAAGATGGCGTCCGACGGCGGGAAAACGACTGCGGATGGCGGGAAAACAGCTGAAGATGGCGGGAAACGGCTCCGGATGGCGGGAAATGGCTCCGGATGGCGGGGACCTTCACCACGGCAGGTGTGACAGTCTTTTGAAGGCGCGCAGTACACGGTGGTTGCGGGCACGAAATCCTGCCGACTACGCCAAAGTTGACGCGCCCCCTGGGCCTAGTGTACACATGTAGTGGGTTACCCGGAGCCGGGTCTCTGGGGATTGTAGTCTCCGTGGCGGCGACCCGGTCCCGTGACTCAGGGTGGTCAAACCAGTGGCGGTATAGTATAAGTTTTAGGTTAATTGTCCGACTACGCCACCCATGGGTTGCGGTCAGGGTGTACCGCCGCTGCGAGGCAGACCACTGAGGCTGGTGTGGTATGCGCAGCAAAGGATGGGATAACTCCCCACGGGAAGAGTATAGCCTCAGGGCAGGGAATGTGGATGATGGGAGTGATGGTGCACGGGCGTCCTAGTATTAGTAGTGCTGTATGCGGTGAGAAAGCAGGAACGACTCAGAGTCTTTGCAGTGCAGTTCAGGGTCTTTACTGATGATATTAAGGCAGACCCTCCCGGGAGTACTGGCTAGCATAAGGGGCCTGGTCAGTCTGTGAACAAACAGGAGTTCCCCTGGCCAGGTGGAGTTGTAGGCCTCCCCGTCTATCTGCACTCTTCCTGGCTACCTTGCTGTAAGCGTGTGGAAGTAGCCCACGTCCCTGAGTATACCGTGTGGTGCTCACCCGTATGGCTGGTGACTTGGGGCCTTCTGATAGCCTTCGCTCCTCGATGGCGGTGCTGGTCCCTTCCTTGTGACTGAGCCTCCGGGCTTCTAAGGCCAGAGGACCTGGAATCCCCTGCCGGCTGGTTTCTGCTGCTGGACTTAAAGATCCCCGCAGCCTCGGACTCTGGTGTCCGGTTCTTATATTCTTCTGCCAGGGCGAACTCTGCTTAGCTCCAGCCCCTGGTCTTCAGCTCCTGCTCCTACAGAGCTCCTAGCTGTTGCTTTCCCTGTCTTTCTCCTCTCTAGACTCTTAGACTGACTAACCCCGCCCCAGACCCAGTTTATGTAGGGCAGGTTCCTCCCCTATCTGGCCTGGGACAGGAGCTGTTGCATGTTTAAGGGCTCCTGACCAGGAAACCTCCCACTTGCTCTCAGACGTGATATTTCTATCACTGTGGCAACCAGACCCCTGGGGTACCACATGTATAAATGTATGGCTGACAGCCAGCCAGGTCTGGAGCTGAATGTGAATGACTTTATATGGTAGTCTACCAGGAATATAAGATTGAAAGTTCTTTATTGGAAGCTGGGACCTAGGCTTATTGGTCCCTATAAAATAACCGCCGTCATTAACCCATCAGCGTTTCGTCTTGAACCTCCTCTGGCCCTTAAAGTCCACTACGTGTTCCATAGGTCCTTACTCAAGAAGTATGTGGAACCTCTTGAGCCCTCACCTCTACCACCACCCCCAGTAATGGTTGTGGTAATCTGGAGTTCCAGATTTTGAGTATTGTAGATTCTGGTCTCCAACGTCGTTCTCTACAATACTTGGTGCACTGGAAAGGTTATGGTCCAGAGGAGAGGATGTGGGTTTCAGCATCAGAGATGAATGCTCCCAGGTGGGTTCATTCATTCCCCACCTCTTATCCTGAGAAACCCGGTCCTGAGTGTCCGGAGGCCACTCGTAGAGAGGGGTGTACTGTCACGGGTGTGTCAGAAGTGACAGTCGCCCTGCTGTTGGTCGCTCATCCCCCTCCCTTCCCTAGCCAGGGCTTAACACCATGGAAAGACAGGGCGAGGTTCGCGTGCAGCAATTGGTGAAGAACCAATATAGGGACGTTAGTGGAGACAGGGTGATATTAGATCAGCCTAGGATGTCTCCACTTCCCCCTTTCCCTAGAGTCTGGGCTCCCTTTCCCTCTTCCCTTTGTGTTGCACTAAGTCTTTCCCACACATTGCGTGACACACACAGAGTGACTGCAGACTTATCGGTTTGGACAGGACAACCCCTTATCATGCCTGTTTTTGCTGCTAGAGAAGGACCATGCTTAGCAGGCAGTTGAAACCCCTAGTCGTTTGGAGTTTGCAGTCATTTCTTGCTGGATGGAAAGAAAAAATGAGGCTGAAGAGTTACCATACAGCCATAGGGTCAAGTGATAGTGACTGCTAGTTTTTCTTGGCTTATGAGATCAAACTGGTATCTAAAAGTCATTGTGATTCTGATTCTAATATTTGAAGAAAGTCAGATATCAGTCACATATCAAAATCACACATCATTTGAATTTGGCCTGGAGGAGGTCTGTGTGAAAGTCCCAATGCGTTTCAGACAAGTTTGCACTGAAAATCACATAACCAAATAGAATGCTTAAGTTTCTTCAACTGAGTGTTTAAGTCAATGGTAAGTGTACTGGCTTCTAGACATAGAGTTTTGGGTTCAATTCCCAGCAGCATACAGTGAACTTTTTATTATTATTTTCATCAGTTGTGAAAGTCAGATGTCTAAGTCACTTATCAAAGTCACATATCAAAGTCAGTTCTCAGACAAGGTATTTAGCCTCAAACTGACATTATTCTGATGTTTGACTTTGATATCTGTCATGTCCTAAACTGGACGCTGTAGTTGAGCACCTCTTCATGAATCAGGATCATCCGACTCCAGCATGCCCCTCATCAAGATTGCTGTGAACAACGCCGGTCTTGATGAATCGAGCCCATTGTGTTTTATATTACGGAAACATATTGGCACATTTTATTATACAATTGGTGGTCTTGTATTATTTCTATATTGTTGCTACAGCAGCATAGTGGGCCCCAAGAATGATTTACTCTGGGGATCCAAGGTTCTGCAGCCCGATGCTGCATACAATTAATATAAAAAAATAAAATAAAATTAATGTTAATATTAATATTGAGCAGAATTAATTTCAGCCTATTGGTGCAGCCTCCACAACTGTCACGGTCTCCCATGTTGTCCCTTGGGAAAATTAATCGCCCACTCTTGCTCTATTATATATAGTGCTATGTTATGCAAAGTGCTAAAGTGCTGCACATTTTCCATCTACACATGTGCATCAAAGCGTCTGTGTGTTACTCACAGAACCTTTGATGCACATGTGTAGATAGAATCACATGATCTATCAAAGGGGATCATGTGACAAGTCACGTGATACATCCAGTACCTGAGGGGGGGGGGGTACACCTTCTAAACTACCCAGTGCCCTGGCTACTCTTACTACTCTTAATCCACTCCTGTACATACAGTACAGACCAAAAGTTTGGACACACCTTCTCATTCAAAGATTTTTCTGTATTTTCATGACTATGAAAATTGTACATTCACACTGAAGGCATCAAAACTATGAATTAACACATGTGTAATTATATACTTAACAAAAAAGTGTGAAACAACTGAAAATATGTCATATATTCTAGGTTCTTCAAAGTAGTCACCTGTTGCTTTGATGACTGCTTTGTACACTCTTGGCATTCTCTTGATGAGCTTCAAGAGGTAGTCTCTGGAAATGGTTTTCACTTCACAGGTGTGCCCTGTCAGGTTTAATAAGTGGGATTTAATAAGTGGGATTTCTTGCCTTATAAATGGGGTTGGGACCATCAGTTGTGTTGTGCAGAAGTCTGGTGGATACACAGCTGATAGTCCTACTGAATAGACTGTTAGAATTTGTATTATGGCAAGAAAAAAGCAGCTAAGTAAAGACAAAGGAGTGGCCATCATTACTTTAAGAAATGATGGTCAGTCAGTCCGAAAAATTGGGCAAACTTTGAATGTGTCCTCAAGTGCAGTTGCAAAAACCATCAAGCGCTACAAAGAAACTGGCTCACATGAGGACCACCCCAGGAAAGGAAGACCAAGAGTCACCTCTGCTTCTGAGGATAAGTTTATCCAAGTCACCAGCCTCAGAAATCGCAGGTTAACAGCAGCTCAGATTAGAGACCAGGTCAATGCCACACAGAGTTCTAGCAGCAGACACATCTCTTCAACAACTGTTAAGAGGAGACTTTGTGCAGCAGGCCTTCATGGTAAAATAGCTGCTAGGAAACCACTGCTAAGGACAGGCAACAAGCAGAAGAGACTTGTTCGGGCTAAAGAACACAAGGAATGGACATTAGACCAGTGGAAATCTGTGCTTTGGTCTGATGAGTCCAAATTTGAGATCTTTGGTTCCAACCACCGTGTCTTTGTGCGACGCAGAAAAGGTGAACGAATGGACTCTACATGCCAAGTTTCCCACCGTGAAGCATGGAGGAGGAGGTGTGATGGTGTGGGGGTGCTTTGCTGGTGACACTGCTGGGGATTTATTCAAAATTGAAGGCATACTGAACCAGCATGGCTACCACAGCATCTTGCAGCGGCATGCTATTCCATCCGGTTTGTGTTTAGTTGGACCATCATTTATTTTTCAACAGGACAATGACCCCAAACACACCTCCAGGCTGTATAAGGGCTATTTGACCAAGATGGAGAGTGATGGGGTGCTACGCCAGATGACCTGACCTCCACAGTCACCAGACCTGAACCCAATCGAGATGGTATGGGGTGAGCTGGACAGCAGAGTGAAGGCAAAAGGGCCAACAAGTGCTAAGCATCTCTGGGAACTCCTTTAAGATTGTTGGAAGACCATTTCCGGTGACTATGTCTTGCAGCTCATCAAGAGAATGCCAAGAGTGTGCAAAGCAGTCATCAAAGCAAAAGGTGGCTACTTTGAAGAACCTAGAATATAAGACATATTTTCACTTGTTTCACACTTTTTTGTAAAGTATATAATTCCACATGTGTTAATTCATAGTTTTGATGCCTTCAGTGTGAATGTATAATTTTCAAAGTCATGAAAATACAGAAAAATCTTTAAATGAGGTGTGTCCAAACTTTTGGTCTGTACTGTACATACAACACTACACATCAGTGCAGGTACAACTTATGGCTTCTTCATCTAGGAGTTTATGAGCATCATCTGTCTAATTGACAGAGAACCCCTGAGAAGTCTACACAAGAAAGCTTCTGTCTGTATCATGATTCCAGTGACTTTTATAAGGTTTAGACAATGGAAGCATAAAGCTGGTTAATGTTTATAAGTATGATTCGTCGATAATACCGAATTGGCCAGATTCTGTAATCTCGAGAAGTTTACTTTTAAACATTGTTTTAGACAATAGATCTGTGTATTTCTCATGGAGCATAATGGTAAGTGTACACACATTATTTGAATCAATATTTTGGTTACAATAACACTATTAGTCAAAGCAAATATCACAGTGGTCACTTTTGTACAAATCAGGATAATGAATCTTTGAAACACACAACTTCATAGACCATAGAACAATTAACATTGTCTTACTGTATTGACTCCTAGCAAACACTTTGTGGATAGCATGCATCAAGGACAGTTCATGTGAAAGAGCTAGTTTCTCAGTATCAGAGTAAATCAATATTATACTGCAGTATATTGCAATATTATAGTGCTTGAATTCACGCAACCATATTTGCAATACATTCCACACTTGGTCTAATGACCACACTTTATCAAAGCATATAAACAATATGTTACAATATGTAGGCTATAAGATATCCATATTTTTATTAGCAATACAATCCACATTTGGATATCTTATAGCCACACATTATTTACACAAAGCACCCTATCCAAAGGGGATGGTTTTAGCGGATGATTGCCATAAAAATAATAATGGAAGTGTACACTGTGTACAACAACACAAAGCAATGCATGAACAAATTATAGCAAAAAATAAATCAGCTGGCCTAATACTCAAAGTCTTCATGGCAATCCTCCCAGTGGATGGCCATGGAACAATGAGGTGGAATAAGATTCTACAGGTGAACAACTGGCTACGTCGATGGTGCCGTCAACAAGGATTTGGAATTCTGGATCACGGAATGAATTACCTATACGATGGACTACTTGCTAGAGATGGGGTACACCTTACGAAGACTGGAAAACATGTATTTGGAAGTCGCCTTGCTACACTCATCAGGAGAGCTTTAAACTAGAACAATGTGGGAAGGGAAGCAAAAGGCCAGAAAAAGCCATACAGCTGACAAATACTATTGAGATCTCTGCTACTGGAAGTGGAAAGGAAGAACAAAGACAAAACAATTTAAATAATAAAAATATGGGAGGAAGAGAAACCAATCACAAACTAAAATGTTTTTATACAAATGCACAAAGCATGGGCAACAAACAAGGAGAATTGGAACTACTAATGCAGGAAAAGAAATATGATGTCATTGGAATCACTGAAACTTGGTGGGACGATACACATGATTGGAATAAAAGGCTAAAAGGATACAACTTATTTGCAAGAAACAGACTTGATAAGCGAGGAGGAGGTGTCGCATTGTATGTTAGAAAAGCGTATATCTGCAAAGAGATTGAAGCTTCAGAGACTGGGAGTTCTGTGGAAACTGTTTGGGTAAGAATACAAGGAGAGAACAACGGAAAGGACACCATTGTAGGCATTTACTACAGGCCACCTGGGCAAGCTGAAGATATGGATGAACTCTTTATGTATCAAATGACCAAGTTCTCCAAAAAATATGACGTAGTGGTCATGGGAGATTTCAACTATCCAGACATTTGTTGGGAATCTCTCTCAAGTAAAACTAACAGGTCAAGCAAATTCTTATCCTCTCTTGCTGACAACTTTATCTTCCAAAAGGTAGGGGAGAAAACAAGGGGATCTGCTACTTTGGATCTAATCCTTATAAACAGGGAGGAAATGGTTGAGGAGGTAAAGGTGGCTGGGACCCTAGGAGGCAGCGATCATGCTATTATAGAATTTTGGATAACTAGAGGAGGAAGACATGTGAAGACTCAAACTTCAAGGTTAGATTTTAGAAAGGCAGATTTTAAGAGACTCAGAAAGAGAATAGGAGGGATCCAATGGCTGGATGTCCTTAAGGACAAAAATGTCCAGGAAGTATGGGAAATTTTTAAAAATGAGATTCTCAAAGCACAATCGTTAACAATCCCGAAAAGTAGGAAGAATGGGAAGCATTTAAGGAAACCAGGATGGATGAACACAGAACTTAAACACATGCTAAAAAGAAAGAAAGAAATGTTTATTAAATGGAAAGAGGGAGGCATATCTAAAGAAGATTATAATGCAGTCTGCAGATCCTGTAGGGCACGTATCAGGTTAGCTAAAGCTGACAATGAATTAAGGCTTGCAAGAGATGTCAAAAGCAATAAAAAAGGATTTTGGGGGTATGTCAAAAGTAAAAGAAAAGTCAAAGATGCTATAGGATTTTTACAGGATGAAAATGGAGAAATGGTAAGAGAGGATGTTGAGAAGGCCGAACTTTTTAATTCCTATTTTGCATCTGTTTTCTCTCAGAAAGAAAATGTAACATCAACTGATCTTCACTGTCCTTTTAACCCCTTAAGCCCCGGAGCATTTTTCTTTTTTGCATTTTCGTTTTTGCTCCCCTTGTTCCCAGAGCCATAGCGTTTTTATTTTTTGGTCAATATGGCCAGGTGAGGGCTTATTTTTTGCGGGACGAGTTGTACTTTTCAACGCCACTACTAGTTTTATCATATCCTGTACGGGAAAACGGGAAAAAAATTCCAAGTGCGGTAAAATTGCAAAAAAAGTGCAATACCACAGTTGTTTTTTATTTATTTTTTTTACCATGTTCACTGAATGCTAAAACTGACCTGCTCTTCTTATTCTACAGGTCATTACGAGTTCATAGACACCAAACATGTATAGGTTCTTTTATATTTAAGTGGTGAAAAAAAATTCCAAAATTTGGTAAAAAATAAAATAAAAAAATAGTGCCATTTTCTAAGACCCGTAGCGTCTCCATTTTTCGGGATCTGGGGCTGGTTGAGGGCTTATTTTTTGCGTGCCGGGCTGACGTTTTTATTGATACCATTTTGGGGTAGATCCGATGTTTTGATCGCCCGTTATTGCATTTTATTGCAATTTTGCAGCGACCAAAAAACGTAATTCTGGCGTTTAGAATTTTTTTCTCGTTACGCCGTTTACCGATCGGAATAATTCTTTTTTTATATTGATAGATCGGGCGATTCTGAACGCGGCGATACCAAATATCTGTATGTGGGGTTTTTTTTTTATATATTTTATTTTGAATGGGGCGAAAGGGGGGTGATTTAAACTTTTATATTTTTTTACTTTTTTTTATATTTTTAAAAACTTTTTTTTTTTACTTTTTGCATGCTTCTATAGTCTCCATAGGAGACTAGAAGCAGCAACTATTCGATCGCCTCTGCTACATACAGGGGACGAGCAGGTCCCCTGCATGCAGCAGAAATGGTCCTGTGCTATGAGCGCCGACCACTAGGTGGCGCGCATAGTGACAAGATCATGACAACCACAGGCGTCTGCTGCAGACCCTGGGTTGTCATGCACGCCCATCGGCGACCCGCGATCACGTGACGGGGTCGCCGGTGGGCGGGGCTTATGACGCGCTACCCGGAAGCGCGCATTAAATGCTGCTGTCGGAGATTGACAGCAGCATTTAACTGGTTAACAGCCGCGGGTGGATCGCGATTCCACCCGCGGCTGTTGCGGGCACATGTCAGCTGTAAGAATCAGCTGACATGTGCTCGGTTCAGTGAGGGCTCAGCGCCGGAGCCCTCACTGAACCGGCGGTACGCAAATATGCGTACTAATACGTCCCCGGTAAGTAAGGGGTTAAAGGAATAGAGGAATCCAAGTTATCTGTAAACAGAAAGATTGTGAGGGAATATTTAGCTAACATAAATGAGTTCAAGTCTCCAGGTCCAGATGAATTACACCCCAGAGTACTGAAGGAGATCGTAGAAGAAATTTTAGAACCACTCTCCATAATCTTTGAAAATTCTTGGAGAACAGGAGAAGTCCCAGAAGACTGGAGAAGAGCAAATGTTGTTCCTATCTTCAAAAAGGGGAAGAAGGTGGACCCAGGGAACTATAGGCCGGTGAGTCTGACTTCTATACCAGGAAAGATCTTTGAACAAATTATTAAACAACATGTATGTAAGTACATGGATAAGAATGAAATGATTAACCAGAGTCAGCATGGGTTTGTAACTAACAAGTCATGTCAGACTAACTTAATTTCCTTCTATGACATAATCACTGACTGGGTGGATCAGGGAAAAGCTGTAGATATAGTATATCTTGACTTCAGCAAAGCATTTGACAAAGTATCTCACACCATCCTTATTGAAAAAATGACCAAGTATGCAATGGACCAGGCAACTGTTAGGTGGATTCATAACTGGCTTAGTGATCGGACTCAAAGGGTGGTTGTAAATGGCTTCACATCCAGCTGGATGAATGTCTCAAGTGGGGTACCACAGGGCTCCGTCCTGGGACCTGTATTGTTCAACATCTTTATCAATGATTTAGATGAAGGAATTGAGGGTAAACTGATTAAATTTGCTGATGACATAAAGCTAGGAGGGATAGCTAATACTAGAGAAGAGAGAGAGAGGATTCAAAAAGACCTAAATAAACTGGAGCAGTGGGCAGCAACCAACAGAATGGTTTTTAACAGGGAAAAATGCAAAGTACTACATCTGGGCAATAAAAATGAAAAATGAAAAGCATATACAGAATGGGAGGAATAGAGCTAAGCAACAGTACATATGAAAAAGACTTAGGTATACTAATAGTTCATAGACTGAACATGAGTCAACAGTGTGATGCAGCAGCAAAAAAGGCAAATACAATTCTGGGATGTATTAACAGAAGCATACAGTCTAGATCACGTGAAGTCATTATCAGTCTTTACTCCTCTTTGGTCAGACCTCATCTGGAATACTGTGTACAGTTTTGGGCACCACGTTTTAAAAAAGACATAGACAAACTGGAGCAAGTTCAGAGAAGAGCGACCAGAATGGTGACTGGTCTGCAAACCATGTCCTATGAGGAACGGTTGCAGGATTTGGGAATGTTTAGCTTGCAAAAAAGAAGACTGAGAGGAGACTTAATAGCTGTCTACAAATATGTCAAGGGCTGTCACATTGTAGAAGGATCATCTTTATTCTCATTTGCACAAGGAAAGACTAGAAGCAATGGGATGAAACTAAATGGGAGGAGACACAGATTAGATATTAGAAAAAACTTTTTGACAGTTAGGGTGATTAATGAGTGGAACAGGCTGCCACGAGAGGTGGTGAGTTCCCCTTCAATGGACGTCTTCAAACAGAGGCTGGACAGACATCTGTCTGAGATGATTTAGTGAATCCTGCTTTGAGCAGGGGGTTGGACCAGATGACCCAGGAGGTCCCTTCCAACTCTACCATTCTATGATTCTATGATTCAATCATCTCCTCTGCCAAAAAACTTTCCCCAATGCAGTTCACACAGGCACAACATGGATTGCACATGAAGTTCTGTGTCACAGCTTCTCCTTCTGTGTCCTCATCTTGAGTAGCTACCCCTATAAGCTTTGTCCATAACTGTAGAGGGGGTCAGTACTGCCACCAAGTCTCAAATATATTGATAGCAGTGGTAACCTTTGTCACGCAAAAATGGCTAGTGTTCATCATTTGAGCCAAGTAAATCTATAGATTCTGTTTGGTTTTCCATGACGCCACATTTTCCACGGTTGGCCTCTCGATTTTCGGTCTGAAGATTGCTTGGGTCATCATTTCCAGATTTTGATCTAAAGGGAAAACACATATTATTCTCTGCACAAAATCCCGGTCAGTTGGGACGTGTTCCCCTTTCTTTTGCCCGGGTTTCATAACTATCAACACATTGTCTGCTCCTTGAACAATTACCTCTGCAGGTTCTGGAGGACCTTTGTCACCCAGTTGTTTCAACCAGATTTTTGCACCATCATTGATAGGATCTGAGGATCCAAATCCTTCACCTCCTCTGACTGTCACAACTGCAGGGGTCCTTACTCTGACCACCTTCGTTTTAGAAATAGACAGTACCAGTAACTGAGTTATCTTATCTCTCTTCTGTATTATCATGACTTTTTCTTCATCATTCATTAAAAGTACTTTAATTTCTTCCTGATAATCCTGGTCTATCACTCCTCCCATTACCTGAATACCCTTTAAGGCCAAACCTGACCTTGAGGTTATAAGACAAAAATGCTCAGGTGGCATTTGCAAGCCTATAGCAGTCCTGATTTTCTTTACAACTTCTTTGAAGTGACTTTCATTGTCACTTTGAATCTGTATTGGGATACAGTACAATACCATTGTTTCCAAAGTCTTAATAGTATTGTTAGCATTGGCCATTTTACAGGTACAAATCAACGTAAACCCAGAATATGCATACAAAGCTGTGCATACGCATACACATCCTCCATCATGTAGAGGAGGGCCAATGTAGTCAATTTGCCCAGGAAGTTTTCCTTGAGCTTTCTGGCCTCTCACCACATGAGGGATTGGTCTCTGTTGTGAATATTGACACTTAATGACGGTTTCCTTTATGAACTCTAACCTGATGGGCACCCCTCTGGTCTGTGCCCATTGAGTCAGTCCAAGCAGCTCCTCAGAGGTATCAGTCTGTACTGGATTCAGTGACTGATATTTCGGACTGTTAGTCTGCTACTGAGTTGAATCTTTCCAGGGTATCTGAAGCACAAATAGCATCAACATGAAACACAGTCACTTTAATTATTTGTACAATTGCCCAGATATCTTGCCACAACTCTTTTCCCCATACTTCTTTGCTATGTATACTTGTAGTCTGATAGCCCACTGCGTTCCACACACGGTTGTTACCTTGGTACCTAGCTGACCCTTCTGTAAACCACGCTTGTTTCCTCTGCTCAGGAATCAATTGTTCAAAGGATATCTCCTGCTCCTGAAGTCCCATAGGGACTTTGCCTAACTTCTCATGCAATGTGGAGATTCCACTAACTCCTGGTTTTGCTCTGTCCTGAATTGCCTCAATTTGCATTCCTCCTAATTCTGTAGTTATAACTTTGCACTCACTGAATTGTTTTGGAGTTCCCTTAATCAAACTGGCCTCCGCCCCTGTATCTACCAACATTTGTGGGGTGTGGCCAGCATGTCAATCACTTTTATCTGTCTCCCTCCATCGATCCTCCATTTCAGATGAAGACATCATATTAGGAGAAAATGATGCCCCCTTCTGTTGGGCTTTGAATTCCTGTATCAAGGATTTAACTTCAGCATAAAGATCCTCAAACCCCTGTGCTGTGGGCTTTGCTGGCGACGAGGAGGGAGTTGGCCCTCTCTCTCCCTGTGTCCTGCCCGGCCCCTGCTGTGGGGATTCAGAATCTTTTACTGTAACCTTTCTATTATGTGAAACCCTGACTTTTTATTAAGTCCTCTCTTTTGATACAATTTCCACATCTCGTTAGTACCAATCCCGTCTATTTTATCCCTGTGGACACCATCCTTTATCAGGGCCATAAACATATCTTTACGGGTAATACAAGATCTAGGATTGTAGTTACTTTTGACATTGTCATGCTGCTCTTCAGAGGTAAAATTACCCTTTTGTTTGGGACCCCAATCTCCCAGATCCCCTAACTGTCTAATTGCCTCCAATGTATTGGCGATAGTTTTCCCAGTCTGATTTATCATTAGCGTCATCATGATATGCTTGTAGGCTGCAGGGGCATTTCTAATGATACGATTTCTAACAGATACACTCACAACAACTTGCATATAATCATCATAAGAGCTTGCCGAAATAGCATTTTTCATGACCTCCTCTTTCAACCTCTGAGTACAATCTTTCAATGTAAACCATGGTTTTTCATTGGGCGGCCAGTCCGCCTCGGATGGGTATTTATGCTGCAATGCCATGGCCACATCAAGCATACTACACACCACATGTGGCTGCTGAATTGTCAAGGTACGAAAGGCCTCCTTCACTACAGGTTCATGACTGAATTGGAAAAATTTTTGGCCATCCACAGCATCCACCTGCACTCCATGAGCCCCCCATCTCCCATAATCTGACAGCTCAAGCTTCTAAAGATTCATTTGGCTTTTGAGAGAAACAATCATGAAGGTCATTAAGCTCCTGCTGACTGTAATCCTCTACTGCATTCTTATTCTGTTTACCTGCAGCAGTCTCTACAATCCGTCTCCGATATATAGGATGAACTTTCACTGGGTTAAGAGGAGGATCAATTTCTCTCTTTCCATTGAAATATTCATCCTCAGTCTCTGGATTGGTGATGTTTTTAGAGTCAGTTGAATCCCATACATCCCCATCCCACTGATCAGGGCTCCACTCTATCCCTGCTTTGGCTATGGCCAAAGCTACTTTCTTGTTATTAACCTTCCCTCACCTCCTTTTGTATTTATACTGCGCTACACATACAGCAGCCTTTTCTGCAACATGCTGATATCCATCACATCTGTCCATTAATAACTTATTCTGACACTGTGCTATAATCAATGCATTCTGGGCCTCACACAACTGTCTTTCCAATTCCTGAACTTTTGTTAATATACGTATTCTTTCCTCATGCTGTTTTCTATATGCAGACAGCAGGATCCATCTGTAAAGGACATATTGATACTCATGCTAGAGCAACTCCATTTTGTCTGCTTGCTTTAAAATCATGTTATCACTCCTTGCATAACATATTCTTTCTTTCTCTTCCCATGGAACTTATCTCACACTAACTTTTTCTCAAGAGAACATTTTGTCAGACACTCTGTTATCTAACTTGTTTAGGCCAGGTTTGACCTTGTAAAATTTCCATAGTGCTTCAAACTAACAATGATAATATGACCATATATGTGTTTTCCGTAATAATTGTACTAACATCAGTTAGCCTATAGTATTGTAGTATGGCTGTAGAGTTGATTGGCTATTTGATATACTCAAAACAATATAAAATGCTAAGCAAAATAAACGGGATCAGAGATTCTTTGAATCCCGACAATACAGAGCACGCATTGCCTCCGTTTGGTTTTCTGTGGATTGCGCAATCAACATAATAATTTTGACACTCACTTGGTCAACCGTGAAGGGTTATTGCCCTCCCTTAACAGCTGGTGCCGTGACTCGGATCCCTAACCAGGGACGCCCCTCCACCTCTGGACGACCACAAAGAGAGACCTGCCTTCAGCCTCCCCCACTGGAATTGGGACTGATCATTCCCCACAAAAAGCCACGGTAAGTGCACCAGTTCTTTACTAGTGACACTGACCGTTTGGCGTGGTTTCCACGTAGTGTGTGGTTGTTTGCAGTATCTCCGGGTGTCCTGGTTGGATATAGTCAAAGGTGAGACTATAAGGGGTGTAGTCTCATTAGGGGTCTGATATTATTTAACTTCAAAGCAGTATCACCTCGGATTTACAAGTGAATATTGTGTGAATCTTTCTCAGCTTTGGACAAAAATCCTTAGGAGAGACTGAACATTGTTAGTTTCAGTCGCGGCAGGTGATCGAAGATTGGGTAGGACACGCAAGTAGATATACGTATATCGAGTGTCCGGTGCGCTGCAAAGCTGCATAGCAGCAGAAGTGCACCTCCTTTCATTTGTTGTGTGAAAGAATTCCCCCGACGGGAGGGGTGAGTTAGTAGTGGAACAGCTGGGAGCTCTGGCCAGACTCCGCTGTGAACAAATTAAGGATCTTTTTGTCAGTTGTAGTGAATAATCAATGTTTCTGTGGAGCAGAAAGAATTTGTCTCCCCCGAAGGAGAGGGAGGATGTGATGAATATCATGATCAGTCGAGAAGGGAAAAGATCATTTAAGCACGTGCCAAAAGTGTTTAAGGTGTTAAATTTTCCTGTGGAGGGGAGGCTTCAGCCTGTGTTGTGGGATGAAGGCATCCGGCAGCAAAGGGGTAGATTAGTTGACTGCTGTGGATTGTTGGAAGATGCTGAAAACTTTAGGAAAGTGGCACATGAGATTTGTGATGAAGGATATGTTGAAAAAGTACAGGAGGAAGTAGGTCCCCCCCTTCCCAACTTATGTGTCCACAATCCAAATCTAGAGCCCCTAAAGAAGCATCTCCCACAAATGTAGCAATACCCCAGCCCCTGAATCCGGAAACTGAGCAATTTATACCTTATGAGATTAAATACCCTGCACTTCCCACTGAGAGCCAGCCACCATCATATAACCCAGACGGTTGGCTCTGTAATGTGTGTTGGGTCACTAATCCAGGATGGCGCAGGACATGCTATAATTGTGAAGCACGCACGTAAACCCGGTGTTGTAGCACCAACCTACCCATTACTTAACGCTGACGGGGGGTATTATGAATCACTACCCCCACCTGCCCCTACCATCATATTCCATTCAGAGGGACCCAGGGTCCTCTGAACTCTTCCCTATTCACCCTCTCCCAAACTGGGGAAATAGAACATGGACGCTAGTATGAGGAGGTGGCGTCTGATTTACTAAATGGTCCTTCAGAATTCTCTACTATACTGAGAATAGGTATGGGGAGTATACCACAACAGCAGGTTGGGATCATTGTAAACGCAGCAAATGCGAAACTGCAGCATGGGTGGGGGCTAGCTGCAGAGATATGTCGTATTGGGGGACCTACAATACAAGCTGCATCTAATGATTACATCCGTGACCATGGCCCGTTAAGAGAAGGAGAGGTGATGGCTACAAGAGCCGGACAGCTATCATGTCATTTTGTTATACATGTAGAGAAAACCAAAAGAGTAATGTCATTGTGTAAGATTACAGTACAAGATGTTAAATGCAGCAAGGAAGATAATGGGATGTTGAAATGTTGAAAAGTAAATGCATGTGAAAAAAAAAGGTTGCGCTGAGTTTGTTGACAGAAGGAAAAAGTATGTGGATATGTGGAGAAACTTAAATGGTTAACTGAAATATGCACGCTGCCAGATAAGCGCCCAGTTACAGCTGCTAGCATAGCAAAACGGCCTTGGCTTGATACAGAGCAGGAAAAAAAAAAAAGGTGAATGGAGGAAGAAAATGCAGACAATAAGGGAAACACGATGCTATGTTATGTGTATTACAAAGATACTGCTCTCCGATAATGGCGGAGTAATGAATTGTTGGGAATGTTCTAATTGTGGCCAGCAGAATCCATTGTCAGTAGATTACTGTGTTGCATGTCACGCACTCCCCTCGCTACTACCCAAGCCACTTCTAGTGCCCCATCCTCATCTGTTATACCTATGTCCGCCCAAAGTTCCAACCCTTCCTGCAGCGGCCATGTTGCTACACCCATTGCATCACCTCCGGTCTCTGACCAAATGTCCCTTTGGTGGTGGCCATCTTGGTGCACCCTTCCTGTAGTATGCTTCCTTCTGGTTGCGGCCATCTTGGCACACCCAGAATACAGGCAGCAATACACACTACACCCAGAATGTGTATGAGGAAGATCATCATAATCAGTGTGTGACAGAGCATTAGACGCCAATACATATGAGAGTGGGTTTAACTTCTGTCAAGCCCTTAAAATATGGGCTCAGGATAAGTTGGCTAATCAATCCACTACCCTCAACAGCACATATTTATGTCCACTTTGACATTAGGGCTAAAATATCGTGATGTAAACTAATTCTCTAGATGGTCATGTATCCTTAAGTTTCTAATAGATGCACATACACGTTGTCTGGTTTACAGTAATTGATTTAGCAAACGTTTTTGTTTTTTTATTAGCATTCCACTACACAAAGACTGTCAGTTTCTGTTTGCAATTACATATTACATTACATATTACATTTACACGGAGCAAATGTCCATCAGGGCCAGTGTTAGTCTCCTCAAGCATCTAGCAAAACTGAATTGTCGAGTCTCAGCCTCGAAACTTCAGTTTTGGCCCGGCAAGTGGTCTTCTTAGGCCATTGCCTTACTCAGGGTGCCAGACATCTCACAGAAGAAAGGAAGACGGTCATCTACGCACTACCGTTCCCAAAAGATCCCATAGAGCTGCAACAGTTCCTCGGACTATGTACATACTGCAGACAATGGATCCCAGACGCCTCACGTCTCATGCAGCCGCCCCTCTAAGATGCATTAAAAGAAGACACTCTGGCTGATGTCAACAACAAGGACCACCAAGAACAGCTGCAACAAGCCTTTGAGCAACTAAAGTCAAGGAAAATAACAGCCCCTGCCCTTGGAAATCTGGACTATGCTCAACCTTTCCATTTGTATGCCTCTGAGACAGGAGGACATGCAGCCGGAGTACTCACGCAGAGACACTGTACAAAGCAGCGCCCAGTCGTTTATTACCTAGCGCATCTCTCCCCCAGCTGTCTACGAGCGGTTCACGCCACACAGCAACCTAAACAATGTGTCAACACAGAGACACCTGTGGCTGCAGTGTTCGTTGATTTTGCCAGAAAATGTGAAGTTACACCACCATCAACCCAGCCACCCTGCTACCAGCACCTGAAGGAGAGGGGAAAAAGGCTCCACCGCATGATTGTCTGGAACAAATTACTGCGGAGTCAACTCCACTTGTTCTAGTGGGGGAAGTACCCTTGGATGACCCAGAACTTACGTTATATACGGATGGATCCAGATATGTTGACACCTCTGGCAGGTTTCATACTGGATATGCTGTCACAACTGAAGATACATTGGTAGAGGCAGCAGTCTTACCTCCCAGTATGTCAGCACAAGAAGCAGAGCTCAAAGCTCTGACTGCAGACTGTGAAAAATGCTGAAAGCATCAGACAATTGATGGAAGTGGTGCAACTACCAAGACAGTTGGCTGTCGTAAAGGTAGAAGCTCATACCCGACCAGATGCCCCTGAAGCAAGAGGTAATGCACTTGCTCATCTCCATGCTAAGCGAGCAGCTCTTCTTCTGACATCCATGTCCATGGCTCTTACACGGCAACAGGCCAAACAGCTAAATTCCGTGCCAACCCAGGATCAACCTGCAGAAGAGCATCAACCGGTCCCTCCAATCACAAAGCTACGCTCCACACGCTCTACGCGCTAAAGAAGAACGCCAGTCGTAGAAGGAGGTGGGTGCTAAGTAGTGTTGAGCCACCCCCGTAGTGTTCGAGTTCGGTTCGGTTCGTCGAACACCCGTGTGTTCGTCGAACTGTTCGTCGAACTGTTCGTCGAACACCTTCGAACACCGTTAAAACCAATGGCAGGCAAACAAAAACACATAGAAACACATAGAAAACACCTTCAAAGGTGTCCAAAAGCTGACAAACTGCTCAGAAGACACAACTAACACATGGAAAAGTGACAAGTACATATAGTCATGCGAAAAGAAAAGAGGTGGAGGAGTAAAAGGAGGGGGAGACACAGATATAGGCATGTCATGCCCTTCTAAAATCCAAAAAGTGAGAAGCCGAGACGGCCAGTCCGCTCCTGCCCGTGCCACCTCCGTGTCGCCGGGTTTGTGCCAGAGCCGCGGTGAACCCTGACGGCCAGCCCCCCTCTCCCAATACTGGTGCCTGTCCGCTGGTGGGTCGAGAGAGCCCCCCTGTGGTGGAGGCAGCTCTAAGCTTTTTAATTTAAATTGTCCCTCTAATTTGAATGAATACACTTTAAATCCATTTACAAGGATCTATTGGAGGGCAAGTCTCATGCCAGCAGCCGCGTAATTCCAGCTCCAGTAGCGTCCACTAAAGCTGCTGCAGTTAAAAAGCTTTTATAAGGATCGAGCTCGGCTGTCCACCGCAAGGCATCCTAGTGCCAGTCCCAGCCCCTATGCCTTGGGGTGCCTCCTGATGCTCTTCACTAAGTATCCCGTGGTCCCGAAGCATTTCCTTTGAAAAAATTAAGTGTCCAAACTACAGGTGGTGTAGCTTGCTTAACAGCCGGGATAATCCGCTGACTAGCAGACACTGCTACTAGGCACAAAGTATTTCCTGGGCTAGATGCAGTTAAAAATTTGTAAGTAGATACTCTCGTTGGATGCTGAGAAAGCATTCCATAGAGTCTCCTGGCACGCCATATATGATTCTCTTAAAAAGCTTGGGGTAGGGGTCTAGGGGACCCTTTTATAGCCAAAATCACAGCCCTGTATCACAATACGTCACCTAGGCTGAAGATAAATGGAACTGTAGCACCGAGGGCTCGGTTGCTACAGACGTATTGCACCTCACCCAGAGGTGTGATATCTCACTCTCAGATAAGGATGGAGTGTGGATCAGGACCCGACACCTGCATGCATTACACCACATTGCCGTGGGGCAGGGCGACCAATATGCCCCTGAGATGGGCATGACAGTCCCTGTCCCTGGCTGGAGTGGGGGGAGGGAACACTGAGGAAGGGGAACCCTGCAGTGCAGGAGCAGGGAGGAAGCAGTTCCTGGGTGCATTGAGAAGGGAGTATAAAAGGTGGGCACCATCTTAGTTCAGTGCAGAGAAGTCTGAGCAGAAGTGGCAGGGAGCAGGGGCTCTGCATGAGCTCTGCTCCGGAGGCGGGCCTAGTAACAGAGGCCCAGGCCTGCAAGAGGGAGAAGGAAGGAAGAGGAGCGGAGAAGGCTCCAGGAACGAGGAATGAAGGGATCCCAGGGGTGCGGACGGGCGAGTCGCAACCGCACGCCCGAATCCACCTGCGTGGAGGGGTCAGGCCAAAGGGGGAGACCGGTCCCCGAACTAGTAGAGGCAGGAAACGACCCTCAGCTAGAAACCGGAGGCTCTGACATTTTATGTGGCGCAGCCCCTTGCTCCACCCGCTAGGAAGGCACCACATAGGGTCAGGGAAACTGGCGCCAAGTTTACCAAGAGGAGGCCCGAGGCAGCCGGACAGAAGTGTTGGTAAGAAAGGCCAGACAAAGGACACACAAAGGGGGTCCTGTGAAGCGCTCCAAAGTTATCTGGGAGTTGTCTGAGCCCCTCACCTGGTGAGCACAGTACGACGTGGGCAGCCGTTACCTGCAGACGTGGTCTGGATAATAAGAACTGTGAGTAAAGGCCCTGAACTGCATCACTGACTCCGTGTCGTTACTGCTGCTGCCCTGCACCATCACCCCCATCCTCCGCATACACTGCCCTGAGGCTATACTCCTCCCGTGGGGAGTTATGCTACGCTCTGCTGCACCCACAACACCAGCCTTAGCGGTCTGCCCTGTAGCGGCGGTTCACTCTGACCGCAATCCACGGGTGGCGTAGTCGGACATTTAAACATCAAAACCACATAAATAGTTCCGCCACTGGTTTGACCGCCCTGAGCCACGGAACCGGATCGCCGCCACGAAGACTACAACCACCAGCATCCACCAAAAAGGGTCCGGCTCCGGGTGTCCCAAGGCCCAGGGGGTGCATCAGAACATTTTCATCACCTTTCACAATCACCAATGGGACAAGGCAGGGATGTCCTCTGTCCCCTCTCTTATACATCCTAGTGACGGAGCACCTGCTCTCATCAATTCGCCATAACCCCAATATTAGGTGGATTGAGGTGGGAGGCACCGAGTACAAGTGCTCTCTATTTGCTGATGATGTCCTAGTATATATCACTCAATCACATATATCCATCCCTGCTGTTATGGCTGAAATAGATCACTTTGTTACATGGTAAAATTTTAAAATCAATGCAGCGAAGTCTGAGGCCCTCGATGTCTCCCTCCCCAAATCCATATAGGATTCCATCCAGTCCAACTTTCCCTTTGCCTGGCCCTCACAGGGTATCAAATACTTAGGAATTCCTATTCATAGAGACCTCTCCCATCTATGTTATCTTAATTTTGGGCCCTTTATTGAACAATTCCATACAGACCACGGTTGGCAAGTTAGAACTGTAAGATTCACTACGTGAACCACTGGTGTTTTGTGGAAAAGCACATGTACACCGCGTTCCAAATTATTATGCAAAAAGTGTTTAGGAGTGATAAGGGAAGAATTTGTTTGTTTGTCAGTTAAACTCATTGATGGTGATGTGTGTCAGGGCTCTTTATATCACTGTAAGCAATTGCAGACACCTGTGCTAATTAGTTTGGCAGGTGTGTCCAATGAAAGGCAAGACTACTTAAGAAGGCTCTCTCACATTATTAAGCAGCCTACATTTTCTGCCAAAATGGGAAAGAAAAAGGATGTGTCGGCTGCTGAGAAGCAACAAATTGTGGAGTGTTTAGGTCAAGGCATGACTACAATCAACATTGTGCGATGATCAGGATGAAGTGTCTTGGCAATCAAGAAGTATGTAGCTGATTCACAGTACACACGTGTGCGTGCTGATAAGGGCAAATTGAGGACTCTTTCCTACAGGCAATTACGTCAGGTTGAAACAGCAGCGGCAAAAAAGCCTTGTCATAGCAGCAGACAAGTTTTTGAAGCTGCTTGTGCCTCCAACGTCCCCCGAACAACAAGATGCAGGGTCCTTCAGAGGTTTGCAGCTGTGCATATGCCATCCTGTCGACCTCCTCTATCCACTTCACACAAGCAGAAACGGCTCCAGTGGGCCAAACATTACATGAAGACTGATTTCAAAACTGTTTTGTTCACGGATGAGTGCCGTGCAGCGCTCGATGGTCCAGATGAATGGAGTGGAGGATGGCTGGTTGATGGACACCCCACGCAAACACGGCTACAGCGCCAACAAGGAGGAGGTGGAGTAATGTTTTGGGCTGGAATCATGGGGAGAGAGATTGTCGGCCCCTTTAGGATCCCTGAAGGCGCTAAAGATGAACTCCATAATGTATGTGGATTTTCTCAAACAGCACTTCCTGCCATGGTTCAAGAAGAAGAACCGTGTATTTCACAGCAAGATCATTTTTCTGCATGATAATGCACCATCTCATGCTGCACATAAAACATCTGCATCTCTGGCTGATATGGGCATAAAAGGGGACAAACTTATGGTGTGACCCCCATGCTCCCCTGACCTCTATCCCATTCAGAACCTTTGGAGCATCATTAAAAGGAGTGTCTATGATGGCGGGAGGCAGTTCACATCTAAGCAACAGCTCTGGGAGGGTATTCTGTCCTCATGCAAAACAATTGAAGCAGAAACCATCCAAAACCTGACAAATTCAATGGACGAGAGAGTTCAGAAGCTCCTTTCGAACAAGGGGTCCTATGTGAAAATGTAACATCACCTAGAATAAAGTTTTGAGTTGAAAACTGTTTGATTTCAGTTTCTAACAACCTGCTAATGCTTATAATTTCAAAAATGACCATTTTTTTGGTCTTTATTAAAATGAAAAGGTTGATCGAAAAGTTTGGGGGATCTAAGAGTGTGGCAACCCAGTAGTCATGATTACTTCGAATTCTGACAATATGAGGGTCATGCTGCAGGTAGTGCAGCAAGAAGGCACTTATGTGTCTTGCGCATCTCGGAGCCCCAAAATTATTTTCCGGGCTAGATGCAGCTAAAAATTATTTTTAATTTTAAATCTGGTGAAGCTTATTATAGATGGCCTAATAGGATCAGTGCTGCACACTGCTACAAAGCCCAAATTATTTTCCAGTCAAGATACAGATAAACATTAGTAATTTGAAAGCTTAAAACGGTTGGTAGGGTGATTTTAACCAATCATCAAGCTTTTACTCTCCCCAGGATGACACAGGGGTAGAAAAGTCGTTTCGGATCCATGATTTGTTCATCTTTATGAACGTGAGTCTGTCTACATTATCAGTGGAGAGCCGCGTGCGCTTATCTGTCAGCACACCACCAGCAGCGCTGAACACACGTTCAGACAGAACGCTGGCTGCGGGGCATGACAAGATCTCCAAGGCGTAAGTGGCTAGCTCCGGCCATTTATCCAGATTGGAAGCCCAAAAAGAGCAAGGGTCCAGTGACACAGTCGTGGCTTCAATGTTTACTTGGAGATACTCCTGTACCATCGTCTCTAGGCGTTGACTATGTGTCAGACTTCTTGTCTCCTGTGGCCTTGCAAAGGATGGGCTAAAAAAGTGGTGAAATGATTCCGCAAAATTGATGTTACCAGCAGATACTGTGGTTCTGTTACGGTTTGAGTGCTGAACACTTGACGGTCCCACGGTTGGCAAGTTGGAACTGTGAGATTCACTACGTGCACCACTGGTATTTTGTGGAAAAGCACATGTAAGATTCTGCAACAGTCTCTGCTGATACTCCTGCATGCGTGCATCCCTTTCTATGGCAGGAATAATTTCTGCAAATTTACTTTTGTACCGGGGATCTAACAGTGTGGCAACCCAGTAGTCAGGATTATTTCTAATTCTCACAATTCGAGGGTCATGTTGCAGGTAGTGCAGCAAGAAGGCACTCATGTGTGTTGCGCATCCAGGAGCACCAAGTCCCTGTTGTGTTGGTGGCGAGGTAGCAATCATGCTTCCTTCCTCTGTCCTCTCTCCCCAACCTCGCACAACAGAAATGTGATCAAGGTCTCCCTCATCTGATGAGTCTTCCATCAGTTCGTCCTCCACTTCTTCCTGGGCTCCTGCACCTTCCTCACTAGTTTGGCTGCTACCATGCGCCCTGGTAAAATCATCTCCCCCACCCTCACATGCCTGCCGCCTTGGTGCTGCCGACCGTCTGGACCTTGCAGATGTTAGCCCTTCCGCATACAACTCCTCCTCCTCTACTTCCTCCACCTCCTCTTGTGCCACCACCTGACTCCGAATTCTGTTTAACATGTGCTCCAGCATGTAAATCACCGGAATAGTCATGCTGATAATGGCATCATCAGCACTAAACATCTTCGTCGCCATTTCAAAACTGTGCAGAAGGGTGCATAGGTCCCTGATCTGAGACCACTCCTCCAGCATGATTTGCCCCACCTCTGAATCTCGTTGGCCCAGGCTATACGTCAGAACGTATTGCACCAGGGCTTGTCGGTGCTGCCACAGTCGCTGCAACATGTGCAGAGTTGAATTCCACCGGGTAGGCACATCGCATTTTAGCCGGTGAAGTGGCAGGCCCAACGACTTCTGTAGAGATGTAAGTCGCTGAGCTGCGGGATGCGAACGGCGGAAGTGAGCACACAGCGACCGTGCCCTCTGCAGAAGGCCATCTAGTCTGGGATAGTGGGCTAAAAATTGCTGGACAACCAGGTTCAACACGTGAGCCATACAAGGCACGTGTGTGACATTGCCCCGGCGAAGGGCCGCACCCAGGTTTGCAGCATTGTCGCACACGGCCTTCCCTGGTTTCAGGTCCAGTGGAGACAACCATTCATGAAATTGGTTCTCCAGAGCTGACCACAACTCCTCAGCTGTGTGACTCACATTTCCCAGACATTTCAATGTAAAAACCGCCTGATGACGTTGAGCCCTACTGCCAGCATAGTAAGGAGGTGTGCAGGATCCCTTCTGCGCAGTTAGAAAGCTTGTGGCATGACCAGACAGGCTTTGGGTGCAGGTGGAAGACCGAGAGGAGGTTGAGGAGGCAGAAGCAGTGGAGGAAAAATGACATAAAGAGGATTGACGCACAACTCGTGGGGACGGCAAGACTTGGACAGCAGCCCCTTGTCCTGCTGTCACCATAGTTACCCAGTGCCCAGTCAGCGACATGTAACGCCCCTGTCCATGCCTACTCGTCCAAGTGTCTGTGGTGAAATGCACCCTGTCACACACAGAGTTTCTCAAAGAAGCGGTGATGTTGTGTGCGACATGCTGGTGGAGCGCAGGCACACCTTTCTTTGAGAAGTAGTGCCGACTGGGCATCTGGTACTGGGGCACTGCGACGGACATAAGGTCTTGAAAATCCTCTGTGTCCACCAGGCGGAAAGGCAGCATTTCTGTAGCCAAGAGCTTGCAGATGGTGAAATTCAACCTCTTAGCTTTCTCATGGCTAGGAGGAAATGGTCTTTTACTTGTCCACATCTGAGGGACCGAGGGCTGGCTATTGTGCTTAGACGGGGTTGATAAGGGTGTCCCCGGCAAACTGCCGGTCTGTGAGGAAGATGCAGGCGGACATGTTAGGTTGCCTTGATCCAAAGGTGGTGCTATCGATGTCGGACAGCGCTCAAGACCAGCTGGTGTTACCACCTCCAAAGAAAATGATGACCTGCCAATCACGCTGGCTGTTGCGGGTAAAGAGGTGGCAGGTCTGCGCCCCAAAACAGGTGTGACTGCTGTCCCCCCAGTCACAGAGGATGAAGAGGCCGCGGATGCACAAGATATGGCAGACGGTGGTTGGCCCGGCCGGCTAGACCGCATTGTAGCACACTGAGCTTCCCACTGCAACTTATGCTTCATGTCCATGTGCCGGTTCATGCATGAAGTACTCAAACTATGTATTTTTTGGCCTCTACTTAGCTTTTGCTGACAAATGTTACAGATAACACGAGTTGGGTCATCTTTATCGATCTGAAAAAATGCCCAGGCTATGCAAGGCTTAGCACCCATGCGACCTGAAGAGCCACCACGACTTGTGGTGAGAGGCAGAGTTGTGTTTGAGGATGCAGTTGTTGACGTGCTTCCAGTACTACGTCTCTGTCCAGGAAGGCGCAACCTGACCTCGTCGTCACTAGCATCTTCCTCCACCTCCTCTGCTGACCTCATCTCTTGGCTGACTGTGGGTTGACAGTAAGTGGGATCTCCGACCTCATCATCATCACCCTGTGCGTTATCACACCCGTCGTCCTCAGAGCCAACCTGTTCCTGCCCTGACAAAAAACTAAAGTTGTCGCTCCAATCAGGTATTTGAGTCTTATCATCGTCTTCCTCATTGTCTCCACCAACAGGAGTTACAGTTTGGGAATGAGGGTCTACATTATGGTCAGAACCTTCTGCGTCTGGTCCTGGATCCGACTCATAAAGATTCTGGGCATCAGTGCAGATCATTTCCTCGTCTGGATTCACAGAAGCGCTGGAGTCGACCTCTGATTCCCAGGCTATAGTATGAGTAAACAGCTCTGCAGACTCAACCATCTGTTCTACCTCATACTCAGACGGGCAGCTGGAGATTTGGGAGCTGTGAGGAAGCAAGTGCGATTTGGGTGACACCTTTGAGGACTGGAGTATTTGTGATGTTGAAGTTGATGTGGAGGAGAGCCCACTTAAAGGAGCACTTGATATCCGTTGAAGCACCTGCTGTTTTTGTGCCTCATCTGGAATTTGTAGCGATTGGCGTGGCCGTAAGAAAGGGATCTTATCACATTGTCCGCTAAAAGAAGTAGACATTTTAGTTTGGCTGGAAGATGGTCTTTCTTCTGCACCTACCCCACGGACACAACCTTTTTTCCCCTTCCCAACACGCCTATTCCCCTTTCCACCAGCAGCAGGCCTTTTTCCACTCATTTTGGTGGTTAACTAATTCACAACTCTGGAGTTGTTTGCACAAAAAAACAATGGATGGTAACCGAGCAGAGCTGAGTGGCCAAACTGTGGTATTAGGCCAAAACTATTGGCTGGGTTAGATGCAGAAAAAAAATATTTTTAATTTGCAACCTGATGGAGGTCAGTATAGATGGACTAATAGACCAAGTCCCACACACCGCTAGAAGCCCAAATATTTTTTCAGAGCTAGATGCAGAAATTTTTTTTATTCAATTTGCAACCTGATGGAGGTCAGTATAGATGGACTAATAGACCAAGTCCCACACACTGCTAGAAGCCCAAATATTTTTTCAGAGCTAGATGCAGAAAAAAATTATTTTTAATTTGCAACCTGATGGAGGTCAGTATAGATGGACTAATAGACCAAGTCCCACACACTGCTAGAAGCTCAAATATTTTTTCAGAGCTAGATGCAGAAAAAAATTATTTTTAATTTGCAACCTGATGGAGGTCAGTATAGATGGACTAATAGAACAAGTCCCACACGCTGCTAGAAGCCCAAATATTTTTTCAGAGATAAATGAAGAAAAAAATTATTTTTAATTTGCAACCTGATGGAGGTCAGTATAGATGGACTAATAGATCAAGTCCCACACACTGCTAGAAGCCCAAATATTTTTTCAGAGCTAGATGCAGAAAAAAATTATTTTTAATTTGCAACCTGATGGAGGTCAGTATAGATGGACTAATAGACCAAGTCCCACACACCGCTAGAAGCCCAAATATTTTTTCAGAGCTAGATGCAGAAAAAAATTATATTCAATTTGCAACCTGCTGGAGGTCAGTATAGAAGGACTAATAGAACAAGTCCCACACACTGCTAGAAGCCCAAATATTTTTTCAGAGCTAAATGAAGAAAAAAATTATTTTTAATTTGCAACCTGATGGAGGTCAGGATAGATGGACTAATAGACCAAGTCCCACACACTGCTAGAAGCCCAAATATTTTTTCAGAGCTAGATGCAGAAAAAAATTATATTCAGTTTGCAACCTGATGGAGGTCAGTATAGATGGACTAATAGAATGATGCTATGCCCAAAAGATTTTACTTCACTAGGTGCAGTAAAAAAATTGGTATTCTATACACAGGTGGTATATCTTGCAGCACAGATAGGCTACTCCACTGACTAACACACTCTGCAATAGGCCAAAAAGGATTAGCTTTGCTAGATTCAGCCAAATGCTGTGAAAAAAACTTGCACAGCACTGGCACAGACCTGCCTGGCAAAAACTAATAGGAACTGATGTAACCTAGTCCTGAAAAGGACTCCAATTACAATTAGTCTTTACTCCCACAATCTATCTATTTAAGAGCACAGACCTGCCTGATAAAAGTCGTAGGAAATGCTGTAACCTAGTCCTTAAAAGGACTGCAATCACAACTATTCCCTACTCCCAAGCTATCTGTATATTTGTGCGAAAATTGGCTTGAAATTAACAAGGTATAGCGCACACAGCAACAGCGGTGCCGTCTAACACGCAGCTGCAGCAGTGAGAAAATGGTGGCGACGGGGAAAATGGCTTGGTCTTATAGGGCAAGGACATGTGACATACACTGGCAATCACACATGCCCTTGCTTGTGTGAAAAAAAGCACTTCGCTCCGTGTGTGCGCTGCTGATAGGCTGACAGATTGCACCTCCCCACTGCAAATGCAGGAAAGAGAAAAAAAAATGGAGATCTTCATTGTTCCTGCAGAGATCCATCCCCTGCCCCTCCCCCCGCCCCGCTGTACACTCAAACTGCGTATTAACATTAATTTTCATCATTACTGAGAAAAAATCCAGTTATGATTTTGGTGCACGAACAGTTATCGAACATAACCTCGAACAGCCGAATTTTTCTCAAATTGTTCGTGTTCGCCGACCGGCTCGAACACCGCCCAAAACAGCTCGAATTTGAGATTGGCGAACAGTTCGAGTAGAACAACGCTCATCTCTAGTGCTAAGTTGATAGATGGGCTATGGAAGAAGAAACAACTGTACTGTTTGCCTCGACTCCTGTATCCAGCCATTGCGGCCTGGGCCCATGGACTGCTTAGGGGTAGTGGATATGTTTTCCAGTTGGCCAGAAGCATTCGCCGTTCCAAACATGACTGCCAAGACTACCGCCAAGAAGCTGGTCTCTGAAGTTGTTTGCCGGTATGAAGTCCCAGAAGTTATCAAACGTGATGAAGGACCAGGCTTTTCCTCATGCGTATATCAAGAAATACTTACCATGATCGGATCAACAGTGATGTTACATACTCCTTACCATCCACAGTCAAGTGGCAAGGTGGAGAGATTGAATGGCACACTGAAAAGGCAGTTAACCAAAATGATGCAGGAGACTACGGCCCAGTGGCCTGAGCTCCTTCCCATTGCACTATATCACATACGCACCACCCCCATAGGGAAACACAAACTGTCACCCTATGAGATACTATTTAGGTCACAACCAGCTATAGCTAGATTTACCCCACAACAATTATCAGAAGAAACAGATTATGTTGTGCAATATGTGATTCAGTTTGCCAAAGCCTTAACTAACACCCATGCGTTAGTATCATCTTCTATTCCAGATCCAGCTGATGCAGAAGGTTGTCATACCCTCAGGCCTGGAGATTATGTGTATGTGAAGAAGCATGTTCGGAAACACGGACTAGAACCATTGTATGACGGATCATACCAAGTGCTCCTGACAATCCCAACAGCTGAGATGTTTTATGATAATATGTATGGTTAAACTAGTCAATACCTGGAATAGCCTACAACAGAGTACTGACCCCTTTAATAATAAGTTCATTACTGACCATCAGATTTTGGTACAAGAATTGAGACAATTAGAAAACAACCAGATCAGTGACTGTTGGATATGTACTCACTCACCAGTTTCAGCCGCTAGTATGCCCTTTCTGGCGGTCCGTCCCAGACCATCATTATTGGAAAGATACATTCATAATCACTCATGGGTACATGCAAATCTGTTTATAAAAGGTACCGATGACACGTTATAAAATATCTGGTAACGTCCCTTGTAATGAATCTTCTGAATATAAGCCTAGTGATCCAACATGTGGCAATCCGGATGTTGGATATTGTAGCCCCCTGGGACAAATGTCTTCATGGTGTATGTTATCAAATAACACCGTTTTAATCAATTTGGTACATAAATTAGTATTACAGCACTCTGCTTTATGGGATTTGCCATCAGCCACATATTGGGTCTGTGGGAATAATGCGTATAAATGGCTCCCAGTCAGAGTAGGGGGGACTTGTACGTTGGGCCGGCTAACTTCAGCCACTTATCTTATTACCCATAGTAAAGTAGATATGAGAGCCATCCCTCTTCATACCATCTATAAACGTTATAAACGTGCCAAAGACAACACCCCACGACCATCAGGAAGACCTCATTTAGTACAAATGAGTGTACCCAATAAGATAGCCAGTACCGTCTTCCTCTACCCTATGGTTACATAAATGTGGGACAAGTTAGTGGAAGTCACTGACTACTTAGATGACCAGATTTGGAATATTTTGGAAGTAATTAATACTACTGTTGCAGTGCAGAATCAGCTTATTATAGTGGCTAATCAACATACGTTAGTGCTGGACTATTTGACAGCAGCTCAAGGAGGGATGTGTGTCAGGTTGTAGGCCCAGCCTGTTGTCACTATATTGACCCATATATTGACCCCGACTCTACCATACGGTTAAAGACTAAAATGGAGACATTAGGAAACTCAGGGAAGAGTATAACAAACATAACGAGTTGACCAAAGAGTGTTGCATATTGTTGCTTGCTTGTTAATATATGTTTTACTAAAACTAGTCTTTTATTGTATCCCATTTTGCAAGAGGAAAACCTGCCAGTCATCAGAGAGCAAGGAGGACACTGTTAACCGACATCCAGTGCTACTGTACACGGACCTCCCAGATGTAACCAGCATTGAGGACCTGGATGACAAGGGAATGATGACCTTTACCCGCTTGCCCCAACCAATTTCAGATCTGAACTTTATGATTATATCAACAAACAAGGGGGGGTGGACATGCCGCGACAGTCCCAATTGGTAACAAGGGCACTAATTGGGTGAAGACCAATGTCCCTCAGGCTCAAACCATGACCCTGGGAAAGCACCTTTATTGTTGATAATAACATAACTTTTAGGGGGGAATGTAAAGGACATATTGATACTCATGCTAGAGCAACTCCATTTTGGCTGCTTGCTTTAAAATCATGTTATTATTATCACTCCTTGCATAACATACATTCTTTCTTTTTCTTCCCATGGAATTATCTCACACTAACTTTTTCTCAAGAGAACATTTTGTCAGACACTCTGTTATCTAACTTGTTTAGGCCAGGTTTGACCTTGTAAAATTTCCATAGTGCTTCAAACTAACAATGATAATATGACCATATATGTGTTTTCCGTAATAATTGTACTAACATCAGTTAGCCTATAGTATTGTAGTATGGCTGTAGAGTTGATTGGCTGTTTGATGTACTCAAAACAATATAAAATGCTAAGCAAAATAAACGGGATCAGAGATTCTTTGCATCCTCCCAATACAGAGCACACAATGCCTCCGTTTGGTTTTCTGTGGATTGCCAATCAACATAATAATTTTGACACTCACTTGGTCAACCGTGAAGGGTTATTGCCCTCCCTTAACACATCCACGCCTGCCAACAGCACCCAACTCTTTACCTTTTTCTACTTTCACTTTCTGCAAGCATGAAACCACATCATCAGGTTCCGCATCCTTCTGACATTTGTCTCATGGTTCACTCAAACCAACACTGTGGGACCATTTGGTTGCCAAAATATTAAAGGGAGTCTGTTCCCAACCAGGAATCTCAATAGACTCACACCTACCTTTCTCTTAAAGAAAGGCATGCTTTACGCAATATCACTGCAATATCACTCTATCACACCTTATCACACAGAGTCCTTATAAATTCAAGATGATTGTAATTTTTAACAAAAAGAACTTCTGAGCCTTCTGCGTATCCTGCCGACTACGCCAAATGTTTTGCCAATAGTTTTGACACTAAGGTTCGGATACGGCTTTAAAGAAGGCAACCCTTTGCAATATAACGCAATTTTATTTATAATAGTTGATATAAAACGTAAAATATATAATTAAAGGAATAGTATGATATGCTGATATTGCATACACTTTTGTACATGTTATAATACAAAGGTTAAGTACATATATATATGTATTCACTTCATCACCAAGGAGCTTTTAAACATCATCCGTCTGGAAGATCAGAGAAGAAATTTCACCAAGACAGAGAAATCGCTGGAAGTCTACACAACACTGCATGGGCAGGTACATACAACACTACACATCAGTGCAGGTACAACTTATGGCTTCTTCATCTAGGAGTTTATGAGCATCATCTGTCTAATTGACAGAGAACCCCTGAGAAGTCTACACAAGAAAGCTTATGTCTGTATCATGATTCCAGTGACTTTTATAAGGTTTAGACAATGGAAGCATAAAGCTGGTTAATGTTTATAAGTATGATTCGTCGATAATACCGAATTGGCCAGGTTCTGTAATTTCGAGAAGTTTACTTATAAACATTGTTTTAGACAATAGATCTATGTATTTCTCATGGAACATAATGGTAAGTGTACACACATTATTTGAATCAGTATTTTGGTTACAATAACTCTATTTGTCAAAGCAAATATCACAGTGGTCACTTGTGTACAAATCAGGATAATGAATCTTTGAAACACACAACTTCATAGACCATAGAACAATTAACATTGTCTTACTGTATTGACAAATAGCAAACACTTTGTGGATAGCATGCATCAAGGACAGTTCATGTGAAAGAACTAGTTTCTCAGTATCAGAGTATATCAATATTATACTGCAGTATATTGCAATATTATAGTGCTTGGATTCAGACAACCATATTTGCAATACATTCCACACTTGGTCTAATGACCACACTTTATCAAAGCATATAAACAATATGTTACAATATGTAGGCTATAAGATATCCATATTTTTATTAGCAATACACACCCATGGCTGTTAAGGCACATGATGGCTGATTACATCAGCTGTCACCTGGTGCATCTAAATTAGAATATCATCAAAAAGTTCATTTATTTCAGTTCTTCAACACAAAAAGTGAAACTATATTATATAGAGTCATTACAAACAGAGTGATCTATTTCAGGTGCTTATTTCTGTTAATGTTGATGATTATGGCTCACAGCCAATGAAAACACAAAAGTCATTATCTCAGTAAATTAGAATAATTAACAAAAAAACAGGTTGTTTAGTCTGTTTCAGTAGGCTCCACAATCATGGGTAAGACTGCTGACTTGACAGATGTCCAGAAGGCAGTCATTGACACACTCCACAAGGTCCCAGAGTTCCAATTTTCATTTGGAAGTCAAGGTCCCAGAGTCTGGAGGAAGAGTGGAGAGGCGCACAATCCGAGCTGCTTGAGGAATAGTGTGAAGTTTCCACAATCAGTGATGGTTTGAGGAGCCATGTCATCTGCTGGTTTAGGTCCACTGTCTTTTATCAAGACCAAAGTCAGCGCAGCCGTCTACCACGAAATTTTAGAGCACTTCATGCTTCCCTCTGCCGACAAGCTTTTTGGAGATGGAAATGTCATTCTCCAGCAGGACTTGGCACCTGTCCACACTGCCAAAAGTACCAATACCTGGTTTAAAAACAACAGTATCACTGTGCTTGATTGGCCAGCAAACTCGCCTGACCTTAACCCCATAGAGAATCTATGTCCGCTTGTCAAGAGGAAGATGAGAGATACCAGACTCAACAATGCAGACGAGCTGAAGGCTGCTATCAAAGCAATCTGAGCTTCCATAACACCTCAGCAGTGCCACAGGCTGATCGCCTCCATGCCACGCCGCATTAATGCAATAATTGATGCAAAAGGAGCCCGACCAAGTATTGAGGGCATTTACTGAACATACATTTCAGCAGGCCAACATTTCGGATTTTAAAAACATTTTTCAAGCTGTTATAAAGTATTCTAATTTACTGAGATAATGACTTGTGTTTTCATTGGCTGCAAGCCATAATCACCATTAACAGAAATAAACACTTGAAATAGATCACACTGTTTGTAATGATTCTATATAATATATGAGTTTCACCTTTTGTAGTGAAGAACTGAAATAAATTACCTTTTTGATGATATTCTAATTTTGTGAGAAGCACCTGTACACACACGTAAACACACACACACACACACACACACACACACACATATACACACACATTACACATGAACTTAACCTCTCTGCAGATGATTGCACATGATGTATTTCTCTCTGGTGCAGCCTCCCATCCCCCAGGGCCCGACTGCAGAGCTATCTTGCTTTAATTGTAGGGGTGAAGGCAGGAGGGGGAGAACGGAGAAGTAAGCAGCAGGGGACACATCCAGGAGAGTAGGGGCCATGCTGGAGGCAGCAACTCTGCTGGAGCCTGGGGCTGGTGGGAGGAGCCTCCTCTCCTGCACTTTCAGAGCAGTGCAGCCAGAGGAGCAGAGGTAGATCTTTCACCCGACTCCGGGCCACAGAATCCTCCGGTGGTTCTGACCAAGCCTGTTTGTTTTCAACTGTGTTTGCATCCCAAGGATGCAGATACTGTTGAAATTGTGATGGGGGCGGATGGAGGGGTCTGATACTGTTTTAACATCGGGCCCCCCTGTCTCAAGGGCCCCATAGCCACTGCGCGGGCTGCCGCTATGGACGGTATACCCCTGACTGCTACTTGGTTAACATAAGCTGGTTGTAGTACTAAGAAAAGTACATGTGATGTGTCTGTGGAAACAGGAGATCTAGTGTTACAAAATGATTATCTCAGGTTTCAGATTGGACCCTCAGTACCAAAGTAAACGTTACCGGATTTTGGCCTAACCTGGTACCCGAACCAGCTTTGTGTAGGTGTAGATGAGCTCTGTTCACCGTGAAAGTTTGGTATGAATAGGACCTTCACAGGGTGAGAAACGGCACCGGAACGTGGGTACCATTAGCTGCCCATTGACTCAATATTGGCCTGTGATTTTTGACAAATCACCACTGTCATAAACCCCAAGTACCATTACCTCAATTGCCACCACAGCAGGGCAATTGGGAAGAGTGAGGCAAAGCGCCAGAATTGGGGTATCTCATGTGATGCGCCACTTGTAGAGCGGCTGCGGGCTGGTATTTTTAGGCTGGGAAGTGTCCAATAAAGAAAGGACCTTCTCAGACTCATAGTATCAGCCCACAGCTGTCTGCTTTACCTTTGCTGATTATCAATAATAGGGGGAACCCCACGTAATTTTTTACAATTATTTATTAGGATAAACCAGGCTGAACACCCTTTAGAGCCACATGAAAGTCACCTAAGGGTGCAAGTTTATTAAATGTAGGGGGCTTGTGAAATTATATATAAAAATACAGAACATTTGTTTATTCTATCCATCCTGATGTTTCTGGCTGTGAATTCATTGTACTTGGCTGAGGAATTTTTGTGGTTCCTTTGAGATGTGTGCATAAAAATAGGCCAGCATATGCACGGTTCGTGTGCTGTCTGATTTTTTTCTTGCTTTTTATTCAATGCAAGTCTATGTGTGCAAGTCCTACTGGGATTTCAAACGACAATATAATTCCAAAGACAATGGGAAAGTCCTATAGGGTTATTTAACCAGAAATTCCTGAAAGGAATTTCAAAATGTGGTAATGTATACAATGGCTGTGTGTATTGTAAACAAATGTAATTTTTAACACCAGTATCTATTAGATAATAAGACGCCCTTTTTGGCAATGAAAAAACTTGCTAATAAGTGTATGCGTCTTAAAGTCCGGAGGCAGGTCAATGATCTATCTGATCAGTGCGGTACAGGAGAGAAAGATACTGGGACCTTTCCCATGGAAGTGGGTTGTAGTGAATATTCATGGTCTTTAATAGCGGGCACACATGACCGCCGAGGACCTGCGCTGCGAGTACAGTATGCCCGCTATTAAGGAAAATGAATATTCACTGCTCTACACACCCATGGGCGTGGGGAGCAGTGAATATTAATTTTCTTTAGCAGCGGGCACAGTGTAGGATGCAGCAGCTGGCTACTGCCTCCTGTGCCCCGCTCCTCCGCCGCACCTGCTCCCCCCACACCCACTACCACCCACAGCATATATGTATATATTCAGACTAAAAGACGCACCCCCCCACTTCCCTCCAAAATTTTGGAGGAAAACAGTGCATCTTGTAGTCCGAAAAATATGGTACATCTCAATATGTATTCTAGAAAGGCTGTCAGGCTTATAAAGTTTACTGGAAGAATATTAAAATTATAGGCAAGAGTGTGACAACTTATTAGTGCTAAAGGCACATCAAAAGAGGTGTGTGTGAGTGTACTTTGTATGTGTATATATGAGAGATGTGTGTATATAGGAAAGCTATGTATGTGAATGTAGGAGAGTTGTATGTTTGTATGTAGCTGAGCTGTGTGTATGCTGCAGGGGTGTGGGAATGTATGTAACAAAGATGGATGTGTGTATGTAAGACAGCTGTGTGTAACTGAGTTATGGGTATGTATGTAGCAGAGCTGTGTGCATGAATACCAGAGCTTAATTTGCATGTACTATGCATTCATAGTGATGCGAGTATGTGTGTGCTGCATAGAATGCATATAAATTGCCTGCTGCACATGTATGAGAATAATATACATGCTGCATAGAAATGCTAACATTAGATCTCTATCCACTCTATTTTACCTTACAGCATTAAAGGTAGTATTATCAAATCCTCCACAAATTTACACCTCCAGGAAGTTTAACCTGGGGTGTGTTTTAAAGATTAGTTCAGTAGTTAGAAAAATATGATACTTTCGATAAATTATTAGCAAAATATTTAAATTACACCTTTCAAAAAACAGCCTCCTCCATATCCCCTCAAGCTGTCCTATCCATCACCAAGATAGGTGCATTTTCTGCCATTTAGGTAGAAGTAATCTTCAAACAATTTTGCTTCTAATTTACATAAAGTACCAGGAAGGTACAGTACAGACCAAAAGTTTGGACACACATTCGCATTTAATGATTTTTCTGTATTTTCATGACTATGAAAATTGTACATTCACACTGAAGGCATCAAAACTATGAATTAACACATGTGTAATTATATTCTTAACAAAAAAGTGTGAAACAACTGAAAATATGTCTTATATTCTAGATTCTTCAAAGTAGCCACCTTTTGCTTTGATGACTGCTTTGCACACTCTTGGCATTCCTCTTGATGAGCTTCAAGAGGTAGTCACCGGAAATGGTTTTCACTTCACAGGTGTGCCCTGTCAGGTTTAATAAGTGGGATTTCTTGCCTTATAAATGGGGTTGAGACCATAAGTTGTGTTGTGCAGAAGTTAGGTGGATACACAGCTGATAGTCCTACTGAATAGACTGTTAGAATTTCTATTATGGCAAGAAAAAAAGCAGCTAAGTAAAGAAAAACGAGTGGCCATCATTACTTTAAGAAATGAAGGTCAGTCAGTCCGAAAAATTGGGCAAACTTTGAAAGTGTCCCCAAGTGCAGTTGCAAGAACCATCAAGCGCTACAAAGAAACTGGCTCACATGAGGACCGCCCCTGGAAAGGAAGACCAAGAGTCACCTCTGCTTCTGAGGATAAGTTTATCCGAGTCACCAGCCTCAGAAATCGCAGGTTAACAGCAGCTCAGATTAGAGACCAGGTCAATGCCACACAGAGTTCTAGCAGCAGACACATCTCTTCAACAACTGTTAAGAGGAGACTTTGTGCAGCAGGCCTTCATGGTAAAATAGCTGCTAGGAAACCACTGCTAAGGACAGGCAACAAGCAGAAGAGACTTGTTTGGGCTAAAGAACACAAGGAATGGACATTAGACTAGTGGAAATCTGTGCTTTGGTCTGATGAGTCCAAATTTGAGATCCTTGCTTCCAACCACCGTGTCTTTGTGCGACGCAGAAAAGGTGAACGGATGGACTCTACATGCCTGGTTCCCACCGTGAAGCATGGAGGAGGAGGTGTGATGGTGTGGGGGTGCTTTGCTGGTGACACTGTTGGGGATTTATTCAAAATTGAAGGTATACTGAACCAGCATGGCTACCACAGTATCTTACAGAGCATTGCTATTCCATCCGGTTTGCGTTTAGTTGGACCATCATTTATTTTTCAACAGGACAATGACCCCAAACACACCTCCAGGCTGTGTAAGGGCTATTTGAGCAAGAGGGAGAGTGATGGGGTGCTACGCCAGCTGACCTGGCCTCCACAGTCACCAGACCTGAACCCAATCAAGATGGTTTGGGGTGAGCTGGACCGCAGAGTGAAGGCAAAAGGGCCAACAAGTGCTAAACATCTCTGGGAACTCCTTCAAGATTGTTGGAAGACCATTTCCGGTGACTACCTCTTGAAGCTCATCAAGAGAATGCCAAGAGTGTGCAAAGCAGTCATCAGGAAAAGGTGGCTACTTTGAAAAACCTAGAATATAAGAAATATTTTCAGTTGTTTCACACCTTTTTGTTAAGTATATAATTCCACATGTGTTAATTCATAGTTTTGATGCCTTCAGTGTGAATATACAATTTCCATAGTCAAGAAAATACAAAAAAAACTTTAAATGAGAAGGTGTGTCCAAACTTTTGGTCTGTACTGTATATCATGCAAACTCTACATGTGATGTTTGCCTATTAAATAATAGCTGTAATATTTATTTGCAAAACTTCCATTTTCTCAATTCCTGACCTACACTACTTATTTTTTTTAGTAGGTAGTGGAACATAATGACATGGCCTTCACCTATAGCATCCATACATCTCCTGAACTGGGCACCATCAATTATATTTAACGGACCCCAAGTACTTAAATGCATCTCAATATGTCTTCTAGAAAGACTGTCAGGCTTATAAAGTTTACTGAAACCAATGAACACAGATCGAGGTTTCTTAAAAAATAACAATTCTTTATTTCATTCACAATAAAAAACAACAGAAAAAAATTATTAAAAAAGGCATACAAGTATAGCATAAATAGGCATCACATGGCATGACCAAACACTGAATTGCATCTTTATTCAGAAGACAGGATAAACAGTACATAGATCTCTATAGTGAAAGAATGCCAAGGGATGGTGTTACAATATCGCCATCTAATGGCGACAAGCAGCAAGTTTTACATTTAATAAATAAATAGAGAAATTACCTCTTTAATACAACTTGCTAAATAATATATGTCCATCCATCATTTGGCATATTGATGGTGTCAAAAGGGCCTTAAACCTCAAATGTAACTTAGCACCTCATAACAGAGTAAACCCATGTCTAAAAGGCACCATCCCTTTGAACAAATTCACTATGGATCTTCATAAATTCATTAAATATCCTATGAAAACATAATTACCAAACAAAGCGCAGTCAGCAATCAGCTATCAGTAGTCGGCGGTCAGCCACGTAAGGATATCCCCCTTTACGTACGTTTCGTACGGGCTTCTTCAAGAAGGGGTTCTAAAATTTACTGGAAGAATATTAAAATTATAGGCAAGAGTGTGACAACTTATCAGTGCTAAAGGCACCACAAGAGAACTCACTCAGCATGCTAAAACTCTTGGTTTTGACCCATGATAACATACATGGCAAAAATGCGTTGTAAACAAATGTAAATTTTACCACCAGTATCTATTAGACATGAGACACACTTTTTAGCAATGAAAAAACTTGCTAAAAAGTGTATGCGTCTTACAGTCTGGAGGCAGATTATTCTGCACGAGGAGAGTGATGACAGCATCTTTCCTGATCACTGAGAGAACTATGCTCTCTGTGCTTGTCCTTCACTGATCTATCTGATCGGTGCGGTACAGGAAAGATACTGGGACCTGTAAGGATACTGCACGTTCCAGTTTAGCAGAAGGACATTTCACATCATGTGATAAGTCACATTCCTGAAAGGAATTTCAAAATGTGGTAATGTATACAGTTGTTGTGTGTATGTCTGTTTTATGTGCGTTTGTGTATATATACAGTTGTGCTCAAAAGTTTACATACCAGGGCAGAATTTTTCCTTTCTTGGCCTTGTTTCAGAGAATATGAATGATAACAAAAAAACTTTTTCTCCACTCATTGTTATTGGTTGGGTGAAGCCATTTATTGTCAAACTAGTGTGTTTTCTCTTTTTAAATCTTAATGACAACCAAAAAACATCCAAATGACCCTGATCAAAGGTTCATATACCCTGGTAATTTTGTCCTGATAACATGCTCAGAATTTGGCTACTAAAGGTAACATCCTCACCTGTGACCTGTTTGCTTGTAATCAGTGTGTGTGCATAAAAGCTGAGTGAGTTTCTGGGATCCAGACAGACTCTTGCATCTTTTATCCAGCCACTGACGTTTCTGGATTGTGAGTCATGGGGAAAAGAAAAAGAATTGTCAATGGATCTACGGAAAAAGGTAGTTGAACTGTATAACACAGGAAAGGGATACAAAAAGATATCTAAGGAATTGATAATGCCAGTCAGCAGAGTTCAAACCGTGACTAACAAATGGAAAATCAGGGGCTCTGTAAAAACCAAACCACGGTCAGGTAGACCAACAAAAATTTAGGCCACAACTGCCAGGAAAATTGTTCAGGATGCAAAGACAACCCCACAAATAACATCAGCTGAAATTCAGGACTCTCTGAAAACTAGCGGTTGGCTGTTTCACGATGCACAATAAGGAGGCACTTGAAGAAAAATGGGCTGCATGGTGGAGTCGCCAGAAGAAAGCCATTACTGTGCAAATGCCACAAAGTATCTTGCCTACAATACGCCAAACAGCACAGAGACAAGCCTCAAAACTTCTTGAACAAGGTAATTTGGAGTGATGAGACCAAAATTGAACTTTGTGGCCACAACCATAAACGTTACATTTAGAGAGAGGTCAACAAGGCCTATGATGAAAGGAACACCATTCCTACCTTAAAGCACGGAGGTGGATCGCTGATGTTTTGGGGATTTGTGAGCTACAAAGGCACAAGAAACTTGGTAAAAGTTGAAGGAAAGATGAATGCAGCATGTTATCAGCAAATACTGGAGGCAAATTTGCACTCATCAGCCTGGAAGCTGCGCATGGGACGTACTTGGACGTTCCAACATGACAACGATCCAAAACACAAGGCCAAGTCGACCTGTCATTGGCTACAGCAGAACAAAGTGAAGGTTGTGGAGTGGCCATCTCAGTCTCCTTACCTCAATATCATTGAGAGACTCTGGGGAGATCTCAAGTGCGCATTCTGAGAAAATAAAGAACCTCATCCACTACTACCACAAAAGACTTCAAGCAGTCATTGATGTTAGAGGGGGCAATACACGGTATTAAGACCTGGGGTATGTGAACTTTTGATCAGAGTCATCTGGATGTTTTTGGTTGTCATTAAGATTTAAAAAGAGAAAACACAGTAATTTGACAATAAATGGCTTCACCCAACCGATAACCATGAGTGGAGAAAAAGTTTTTTTTTATCATTCATATTCTCTGAAACAAGGCCAAGAAAGCAAAAATTCAGCCAGGGTATGTAAACTTTTGAGCACAACCGTATATATATATATCTGTGTGTGCGAGTGTACATAGTGGAGCTGTATGTGTATATATGAGACATGTGTGTATATAGGAAAGCTATGTCTGTGAATGTATGAGAGTTGTGTGTTTTCATGTAGCTGAGCTGTGTGCATGCTGCAGGGGTGTGTGTATGTATGTGAGCAGAGATATGTGTATGTAAGACAGCTGTGTGCCACTGAACTGTGTGAATGTGTAGTAGAGTGTAATGAAGGAAGATTCTTGCAGGATGTGCCAGAGATGAGGAAAGGTTGCCATCTGCTGGCCAGACGAAATAAAGCAGAATCAAGTTATGCCAGAAGAGTTGAAGGGGGAAGAGATTCAGATGCTGCACCTGATCAGGTGACCTCCAGGAAGGATTTCCTGGATATAAAAGCCCAGCGCGCCAAGACACAGAGAGATTTGACGCCATGCTGCAGAGTGGAGCAGACATGTTCCAGAGGGACCACAGATCCCAGGCCTGTGCTGCATCAGAGTCAGAAGCCACCTGAGAAGATCTGGACTCCTCACAGAAGCGCCCTGAGCCATGCACGTGTGGCCCAGAGTCAGGACCTGCGCCCACACAGAGTAAGTTACTGGGAACGGACGCCATCTGTCAAGAGCCGAGATCTGGATCCCCTTACCCCAAGCGTGAGAGACTACTGTCGACGGTCAAGCCGAGAGGACCGAAAGAGGACTGCGACAAGAGAGCAACAGCGGAGGAATCGCGCAAGTGAACAGGGCTGTCACTTCCAATTTCCACTCATGGTACTGGGGACAGTTGGGATTAGGATTTAAGGTTGGGAGGGGGCCGGTTGGTGTGTGGGAGGCTAAACGGGATCTGATAGACTTTATCCGGAAGAGACTTACAGACTAGTGGGAATAACAGGTGACCCCCGCTAGGGCCATACAAAGAGAACTCACGTGGTGACTCCCACGACTGGGTGCATCACACTTTTGCAAAGAACTTTACCGTTATTCACTAAAACTGTTTCTCATTGTTATTCCAATTTGCTGTTCATTATCCCTGTTACTAACCCCCCTTGCATAATACTTGTTATACATATAAAGTCGTTTTATATATATCCCTGACTGTTCCCGTCTTGTGTCTCTGTGCGTTGCATTCAGGCACCTGTGTTATATTTGGCGTAGTCGGCAGGATGCAACGTTTGAAGATCATCTCCGCCAGCTGGAACAAGCGTTAGAGCGACTTCGGAGACATGGCTTGAAGATCAAGCCTCGCAAGTGTCATTTATTCAAGCAGGAGATTGACTATTTGGGACACACTGTGTCCAGTGCAGGAGTGCACCCCCACTGCAGAGAAAGTAGCTGCGGTACAGAGGTGGCCCACACCCACCAACCTGAGGGAACTGAGGGCATTTCTGGGGCTCGTCGGATATTACCGCCGATTCGTGAAAGACTTTGCTAAGATTGCGGTACCGCTCAATGAGCTCCTGAGAGGAACAGCGGTGGGAGCCAAGTGACAACCTATTTAGTGGGGCCCACGACAAGAGGAAGCCTTCCGAGCATTAAAGATGGCGCTAACGGATGCTCCAATTGTAGCCTACGCTGACTTTTCACAGCTCTTCGTGTTGTACACCGATGGAAGCTTGCATGGTCTGGGAGCAGTGTTGGCACAAGTACAGGAAGAAAGAGAGAGGGTGATCGCATATGCTAGTCGGTCACTACGGGATACAAGGGAAGAACCCAGACAACTATAGTTCGTTCAAACCGGAGTTGCTGGCATTGGTGTGGGCCATGACAGAGAAATTTGCGGAGTACTTGTCGGGATCAGAAGTACAAGTGCGAACAGACAACAACCCATTGGCCCACCTGGAGAATGCGAAGTTGGGTGCGTTGGAACAGCGGTGGGTCGCGAGGATGTCTAAGTACCAGTACAAGATCGCATATCGGTCTAAGGCCCTGAACATGCATGCAGGCGCCTTGTCCCGAGTCACCCAAGCGGGACCAAAGAGAGATATAGACGAAGAGCTTGAAGGCGACGAGATCCCGGATTTCAGTTAGCTTGCCGCTGCTGTAGTAGACGCTCAGGAGTCTGGAGAAGAGCCTAGACCCACTCAAATTCTAGGACGATCAAGAGACGAGAGGATACATCTACAGCAGTCTGACCCAGATCTGGCGAAACTTAGAGAATGGGTCGCCCTGGGGAAAAAGCCAGATTAGAAGGCCAGGGCTGCTTTGCTCCCAACTACCCTGCAAATCTTGGGCCAGTGGGAAAGGCTCTTTCTGAGGGATGGCTTGGTATGCCAAAGGATCCAACTACCTCGAGAGTTCGACGTTACCTGGCAAGTACTGGTTCCAGAGGCACTAGTGGTACAGCTGACCAAAGAAGCTCATGAGAGGGGCGCTCACTTTGGTGTGGAGAAAACCTTCTGGTGGTTACAACAACTGCTGTACTGGCCTTAACTGTGGCAGGAAGTTGAGGGAGTTTGCCGAAAATGTCGCCAGTGTGAGCTAAGTAAGCCCCCGGAACAGGTAGCTCCTGTACAGACAATGTAAACTTCTGCACCCTTGGATGTCCTGATCATTAACTACCTGATGATCGGAACTTCATACAATGGCTACGGGTACTGCTTGGTGATGACTGACCACTTGACCAAGTTCGCAGTGGTGACTCCTACTCGAGACCAGACAGCAGAAGCTGCGGCTAAGGACATCTGCCAAGATTTCATTCGAATATATGGGTGCCCGAAGCGAATACATTCCGACCAGGGGACCTGCTTCCAGGGGCGAGTGATGGATGAGCTGTATCGTATCTCTGGAATCGATAAGTCTCGAGCAACGCCATATCACCCCCAGGGGAATGGGGCCTGCGAAGCAGATGTTGCCAACTCTGGAAGAAGACAAGAAGATGAAGTGGTCCGAATTTGTGTCTGAGCTGGTGTGGGTGTATAACAATCGAATACATGCGACTACTGGCTACACCCCTTACATGTCGCTGTTTGGGAGGAATGGATGATAAATCACCGAACTGGAGCTAGAAGCAGAAGACCCCTGCCCGGGCAGCAGCCCAAGTACCTGGATTCGGGTGCACCGACGCCGACTTCACACTTTGAGGAGGTTGGTTGAATAGAAGTACGGGGAAGTGGAACATTCAAGTCGGCCCCTGACCTTGGGTGGACCACTCCAGTCAGGAGACCGTGAGCTATTGCGAGCCAAGCAGCTCGGAAGTAAACTGGGTCACCGTTGGGAGGCGATACCTTATCGAGTGGTGAAGAAGGTCCACCCAGATAACCCGGTCTACGAGGTCCGACCCAAAGGGAATGACACCACGACATCTAGGGTGTTTCACCGTAACATGCTGCGGCCCTGCTCTTCCAAAGTGGAGGACTGTCATGGGACTGAATCTCCAACTGAGGTTGCTGAGGCACCACAAACAGGGGTCTTGGGGGATGAAGAAGGATGGGCTACAGTACTGTTGAGTCTGTCAGAGTTGCCAGTGTCATCCTCAAGTGGGGCAGAGAATGAATCGGGAGGCGATTTGCAGTCCCCAGTGATTGATTATTCAGGACCTCCAGAATCACCTCTGGAAGAGCAGCTCCGCCAGACTGGGCGGGCTAATGCCGGAATTCCCAATAACCGGTTTGCCCAAGAGGAGTTTATATGGTCTCAGATTCAACAGAAAACAGAAGAGTGTGCTCAACTCTTGTCTCAACTTGTGCTGCCTGGAAGGAGACGTCAACCCAGCAAGAAGTCCACTTGCCCGAGGACTGGCAAGCAAAGAGGTGGGAGGAATGTAGTAGAGTGCAATAAAGGAGGATTCTTGCAGGATGTGCCAGAGATGAGGAAAGGTTGCCATCTGCTGACCAGACGAAATAAAGCGGAACCAAGTTATGCCAGAAGAGTTGGAGGGGGAAGAGATTCAGATGCTGCACCTGATCAGGTGACCTCCAGGATGGATTTCCTGGATATAAAAGCCCAGCGTGCCAAGACACAGGGAGATTTGGCGCCAGGCTGCAGAGTGGAACAGATGTGTTCCAGAGGGACTACAGATGCCAGCGCGGCAGGCCCCAGCCAGAGGCCTGTGCTGCATCAGAGTCAGACGCAGCCTGAGAAGTTCTGGACTCCCCACAGAAGCGACCTGATCCCTCCATGTGTGGCCCAGAGTCAGGGCCTGCGTCCCACACAGAGTAAATTCCTGGGAACTGATGCCGTCTGTCAATAGCCGAGGTCTGGATCCCCTTACCCCAAGCCTGAGAGACTACCGTCGACGGTCAAGCTGAGAAGAGCTGAGAGAGGACTGTGACAGGAGAGACGCGCCAGCAGCAGCGGAGGAATCGCGCAAGTGAACAGGGCCGTCACTTCCAATTTCCACTCACGGTACCAGGGACAGTTGCGATTAGGATTTCAGGTTGGGAGGGGGCTGGTTGGTGTGTGGGAGGCTAAAAGGGATCTGATAGACTTTATCCGGAAGAGACTTGCGGCCTAGCGGGAATAACCGGTGACCCCCCCGCTACGGCCATACAAAGAGAAACTCACGTGGTGACTCCCACGACTGGATGCATCACACTTTTGCAAAGAACTTTACCATTATTCACTGAAGCTGTTTCTCATTGTTATTCCAATTTGCTGTTCATTATCCCTGTTACTAACCCCCTTGCATAATACTTGTATAAAGTGGTTTTATATATATCCCTAACTGTTCCCATTTTGTGTCTCTGTGCGTTGCATTCCAGCACCTGTGTTACATATGTATGGAGCAGAGCAGTGTGCATGCATAGCAGAGCTTAATGTGCATTGTACTGTGCATTCAGCAGTGATGTGATTACACTGTGTTCCAAATTATTATACAAATAATATTGTCTCAGATTTTCCCAAATTACCTATATGAATTGCAGTCATTGTAATTTTCCAGTCAAATAACTATTAGAGTACAATTGAAAGGTTTTTGTACAAACTGCCTATGATAACAGTATATTAAAAAAAATAAAACACTCAAACTGCACTCAAAATGCATGTTCCAAATTATTATGCACAGCAGAGCTTCCAACCTTTTCATTTTAATAAAGAACAAAAAAATGGTCATTTTTGAAATTATAAGCATTAGCAGGTTATTACAAACTGAAATCAAACAGTTTTCAACTCAAAACTTTATTCTAGGTGATGTAACATTTGCACATAGGACCCCTTGTTCGAAAGGAGCTTCTGAACTCTCTCATTCATTGAATTTGTCAGGTTTTGGATGGTTTCTGCTTCAATTGTTTTGCATGAGGACAGAATACCCTCCCAGAGCTGTTGCTTAGATGTGAACTGCCTCCCGCCATCATAGACACTCATCTTGATGATGCTCCAGAGGTTCTCAATGGGGTTGAGGTCAGGGGAGCATGGGGGCCACACCATAAGTTTGTCCCCTCTTATGCCCACAGCAGCCAGAGATGCAGATGTGTCATGTGCAGCATGAGACGGGGCATTATCATGCATGAAATGATCTCGATGGTCCAGATGGATGGAGTGGAGGATGGCTGGTTGATGGACACCCCATGCAAACACGGCTACGGCGCCAACAAGGAGGAGGTGGAGTAATGTTTTGGGCTGGAATCATGGGGAGAGAGATTGTCGGTCCTTTTAGAATCCCTGAAGGGGTAAAGATGAACTCCATAATGTATGTTGAGTTTCTCAAACAGCACTTCCTGCCATGGTTCAAGAAGAAGAACCGTGCATTCCGCAGCAAGATCATTTTCGTGCATGATAATGCCCAGACTCATGCTGCACATAACACATCTGCATCTCTGGCTGCTGTGGGCATAAAAGGGGACAAACTTATGGTGTGGCCCCCATGCTCCCCTGACCTCAACCCCATTGAGAACCTCTGGAGCATCATCAAAAGGAGTGTCTATGATGGCGGGAGGCAGTTCACATGTAAGCAACAGAAAAGGAATAGTCGGCACTCTGTATAGCTAGGGTGGTGCACGTGGAAAACAATGTCTGTAGAAAAAGAAAATCCCGGCACTCACGTGTTGATAATCAGTTGATTTATTCCACAACTCATACAAGACGTTTCAGCCTGTCCAAGGCTTTTTTCAATTGTGGTTAAATACATTCAGTCAAGACATTTATACACAGATCCACGGAAATGACATAATTCTCATTAACATAAAAAAAGAGTAGACCAACAAGACAAAAAATATATAACAAAACTTTACAACAACATACAAAAATTAAACAATAATACACTTAAATTCCACAATAAAAAAGAACAAGTGAACTCATATATTTAGATAATCCCCAACTAAATGTAAGGACATATAAAATAAAAAGGTTGGAAGCTCTGCTGTGCATAATAATTTGGAACATGCATTTTGAGTGCAGTTTGAGTGTTTTATTTTTTTTAAAATATACTGTTATCATAGGCAGTTTGTACAAAAACCTTTCAATTGTACTCTAATAGTTATTTGACTGGAAAATTACAATGACTACAATTCATATAGGTAATTTGGGAAAATCTGAGAAAATATTATTTGCATAATAATTTGGAACACAGTGTATGTATGTGCTGTATAAAAGACATAAATTGCCTGCTGCAAATGTATAGGAGTATAATATACATGTCGCAGAGAAGCACTAACATTAGATCTCTATCCACTCTATTCTACCTTACAGCATTAAAGGTAGTATTATCAAATCCTCCACAAATTTACACCTCCAGGAAATTTAACCTGCGGTGTGTTTTAAATTAAGGTGAGTTCAATAGTTAGAAAAATATGATACTTTCCATAAATTATTAGCAAAATGTTTAAAATGCACCTATCAAAAAAACAGCCTCCTCCATATCCCCTCAAGCTGTCCTATCCATCACCAAGATAGATGTATTTTTTGCCATTTAGGTAGAAGTAATCTTCAAAATCTTCAAACAATTTGCTTCTAATTTAGATAAAGTACCAGGAAGGTATATCATGCAAACTCTACATGTGATGTTTGCCTATTAAATAATAGTTGTAATATTTATTTGCAAAACTTCCATTTTCTCTACGCCTGACCTACACTACTTAATTGTAACATCCCTGGCGGCGTGCTGGCATGGCTTCCCATCTCCCACCATGTAAGACCGCCGACTTACCCATCAATCCAGGCTGCGCACTGTGTTCCTCTGCTGGCTGTGTGCATGTGTCTTGGCTGCTTGTTGAGGGCGGCAGCACATCCTGATTCTTAAAGGAACAGTGCACGCATTCCTAATGCGTCCCCAGACTATTGCTATGAGACACTGGATACTTAAACCACCTCCACCCATTGGAAGGTGCCTGTGCAACACTATCCTTCAGCGTGATCTGTGCAACTGCTGAGTTGCCAGGTCCTGTCCCGTGTTTGGCCCATCCCGTGTCTGGCCCATCCCGTATCTGGCCCGTCCCGTCCTGTATCAGGCCCATCCCGTATCTGGCCTGTCCCGTTCTGTATTTGGCCCAGCCTGTCCCGTATCTGGCCCGTCCCCTATCTGGCCAGTCTCGTATCTGGCCTGTCCCGTATCTGGCCCGTCCTGTATCTGGCCAGTCTTGTATCTGGCCTGTCCCGTATCTGGCCCGTCCCATTCTATCTCTGACCCGTCCCATCCTGTCTCTGGCCCGTCCCGTCCTGTATCTGGCCCGTCCCGTCCTGTATCTGGCCCGTCCCTTCCTGTATCTAGCCCGTCCCATCCTGTCTCTGGCCAGTCCTGTCCTGTCTCAGGCCCGTCTTGTCCTGTCTCTGGCCCGACCCGACCCGTCCTACTTAATTGTAACATCCCTGGCGGCGTGCTGGCATGGCTTCCCATCTTACACCATGCAAGACCGCCGACTTACCCACCAAGCCAGGCTGCACACTGCCTTCTTCTGCTGGCTGTGTGCATGTGTCTTGGCTGCTTGTTGAGGGCTCCCATATCTGGCCCGTCCTGTCCCGTATCTGGCCTGTCCTGTCCCATATCTGGCCAGTCCCTCCCAGTCTCGTCCTGTATCTGGCCTGTCCCATCCTGTCTCTGGCCTATCCAGTCCTGTCTCTGGCCCGTCCAGTCCTGTCTCTGGCCTGTCCAGTCCTGTCTCTGGCCCTTCCTGTCTCTGGCCCGTCCTGTCTTTGGCTCATCCCGTCCTGTCTCTAGCCCGTCCCGTCCTGTCTCTGGCCAGTATCGTCCCGTATCTGGCCCATCCTGTCTAGTATCTGGCCCGTCCCGTATCTGTACCGTCCCATATCTGCTCCGTTCCGTATCTGCCCTGTCCCGTATCTGGCTCGTCCCGTATCTGGCCCGTCCTGTTTCGTATCTGGTCCGTCTCGTCCTGTATCTTGCCCGTCCCGTCATGTATCTGGCCCGTCCCGTCATGTATCTGGCCCGTCCCATATCTGCCCCGAACCGTCCCATATCTGGCCCGTATCTAGCCTGTACCATCCCGTATCTGGTCCATCCTGTCCCGTATCTGGCCTGTCCCATCACATATCAGGCCTGTCCCATCCTGTCTCTGGCCTGTCCCGTCCTGTCTCTGGCCCGTCCTGTGCAGTTCTGTATCTGGCCCGTCCCATCCTGTACCCGGCCTGTCCCCTCCTGTATCTGGCCCGTAGCATCCTGTATCTGGCCCGTTTCGTACCATCCTGTATCTGGCCCATCTCATCCCGTCCTGTATCTGGCCCGTCCTGTATCTGGTTTGTACAGTCCTATATCTGTCCTGTCCTGTCCCGTCACGTATCTGGCCTGTCCCGTCACGCATATGGCCTGTCCCGTCCCATATCTGGCCTGTTCCATCCTGTCTCTGACCCGTCCCATCCTGTCTCTGGCCCATCCCGTCCTATATCTGGCCCGTCCCGTATCTGGCCTGTCCCTTCCTGTAACTAGCCAGTCCCGTCCTGTCTCTGGCCCGTCCTGTCCTATCTCCGGCTCGTCCTGTCTCTGGCCCGTCCCGTCCTGTCTCAAGCTCGTCTTGTCATGTCTCTGGCCCGTCCGGTCCTGTCTCTGGCCCGACACGTCCTGTCCTGCCTGTGGCCCGTCCGGCACTGCTCTGGCCCGTCCCTGGCCCATCCTGTATCTGGACCATCCTGTATCTGGCTTGCCCCGTCATGTATCTGGCCCATCCTGTCTTGTTTCTGGCCAGCCCCATCCCGTCCTGTCTCTGGCCAGTCCCATCCGATAATTGGCCTGTCCCAACCTGTCTCTGGCCCGTCCCGTCCTGTGTGGTTTAAATTAAGGTGAGCTCAATAGTTAGAAAAATATTATACTTTCCATAAATTATTAGCAAAATGTTTAAATGACACCTATCAAAAAACAGCCTCCTCCATATCCCCTCAAGCTGTCCTATCCATCACCAAGATAGGTGCATTTTCTGCCATTTAGGTAGAAGTAATCTTCAAACAATTTGCTTCTAATTTAGATAAAGTACCAGGAAGGTATATCATGCAAACGATACATGTGATGTTTGCATATTAAACAATAGTTGTAATATTTATTTGCAAAACTTTCATTTTCTTTATGCCTGTGCTACACTACCTAATTGTAACATCCCTGGAGGCGTGCTGGCATGGCTTCCCATCTCACACCATGTAAGACCACCGAATTACCCACCAATCCAGGCTGCGCACTGTGTTCCTCAACTGGCTGGGTTCATGTGTCTTGGCTGCTTGCTGAGGGCGACAGTGGCAGCACTTCCTTCTTCTTAAAGGAACAGTGTACGCATTCCTAATGTGTCCCCAGTCCTGTATCTGGCCCATCCCGTCTTTGGCTCATCCCGTCCTGACCTGTCTCTGGCCCGTCCCGTGCTGTCCCTGGCCCCTCCCCTCCTGTCTATGGCCCGTCCTGTAATGTCTAGCCCGTATGTCCCATATCTGGCCTGCTTAGTCCCATATCTGACCCGACAAGTCCCGTATCTGGCCAGTCCAGTCCCATATCTGGCCAGTCCAGTCCCGTATCTGGCCCATCTCTTATCTGGCACGTCTCGTCCCTTCACTATCTAGCCCGTCCTATCCCGTATATGGCCCAACCAGTCCCGTATCTGGCCCGTCCCGTATATGGCCCAGCGTGTCACGTATCTGGCCCATCACCATAAATGGCACATCCCGTTCAGTTTCTGTCCTTTCCCATCCCTGGCTCATGTCGTATCTGGCCCGTCCTGTCCCATATCTGGCCCGTCTCATATCTGGACCGTCCCGTATCTGGCCCATCCCGTATCTGGCCCGTCCCATCGCGTATCTGGCCCGTTCCGTCCCATATCTGGGCAGTACCGTCCTGTATCTGGCCCGTCCCATTCTGTCTATGGCCCGGCCCGTAATGTCAAGCCCGCCCATCCTGTCTCTGGCCCGTTCCGTCCTGTATTTGGCCCGTTCCGTATCTATCCCGTCCCGTCCTGTATCTGACCCGTCCCGTACCGTCTTGTATCTGGCCCATCTCGTCCCGTCCTGAATCTGGCCCATCCCGTCCCGTATCTGACCTGTCCAGTATCTGGCCGGTCCTGTCCCGTATCTAGCCAGTCCCATCCTGTATCTGGCCCGTCCTGTCCTGTCTCTGGCCTGTCCAGTCCTGTGTCTTGCCCGTGCCGTTCTGTCTCTGGCCTGTCCAGTCCTGTGTCTGGCCCCTCCCGTCCTGTCTTTGGCTCGTCCCATCCTGTCTCTGACCCGTCCTGTCTTTGGCTCATCCCATCCTGTCTCTAGCCAGTCCCATCCTGTCTCTGGCTAGTATCGTCCCGTATCTGGCCCGCCCCGTATCTAGCCCATCCCGTCCAGTATCTGGCCCGTCCTGTCGCTGGCACGTCCCGTATCTGTACCGTCCCATATCTGCCCCATCCCATATATGACCTGTCCCGTATCTGGCTTGTCCCGTATCTGGCCCGTCCTGTTCTGTATCTGGTCTGTCTCGTCCTGTATCTGGCCCGTCCCGTCATGTATCTGGCCCATACCGTCCCATATCTGGCCCGTACCATCCTGTATCTGGCCCGTCTTGTCCCGTATCTGGCCTGCCCCATCCCGTATCTGGCCTATCCCATCCTGTCTCTGACCCGTCCAGTCCTGTCTCTGGTCCGTACCGTGCAGTTCCGTATCTGGCCCGTCCCATCCTGTAACTGGCCCATCCCCTCCTGTCTCTGGCCCGTCCCATACAGTTCTGTATCTGGCCCGTACCGTCCTGTATCTGGCCCGTACCATCTCGTATCTGGCCCGTCCTGTTCCGTATCTTTCCTGTCCCGTCCCGTATCTGGCCTGTCCCATCCTATCTCTGGCCCGTCCCGTCCTGTCTCTGGCCCATCCCGTGCAGTTCTCTATCTGGCCTGTCCCATCCTGTACTCGGACCGTCCCCTCCTGTATCTGGCCCGTTCCGTACCATCCTGTATCTGGCCCATCTAGTCCCATCTTGTATCTGGCCCGTCGCGTATCTGGCTTGTACCGTCCCGTGTCTATCCTGTCGGGTCCCGTCACATATCTGGCCTCTCCCGACCCATATCTGGCCCATCCCATCCTGTCTCTCGCCTGTCCCGTCCTGTATCTGGCCCGTCCCGTATCTGGCCCGTCCCTTCCTGTTTCTAGCCAGTCCCGTCCTTTCTCTGGCCCATCCTGTCCTATCTCCGGCTCGTCCTGTCTCTGGCCCATCTCGTTCTGTCTCTGGCCCGTCTTGTCCTATCTCTGTCCCTTCCCATCCTGTCTCTGGCCCGACCCGTCCTGTCCTGCCTCAGACCCGTCTGGTACTGCAGTGGCCCGTCCCTGGCCCATCCTGTATCTGGCCCATCCTGTATCTGGCCCATCCCGTCCTGTATATGTCCCGTCCTGTCTCTGGCCGGCCCCGTCCCGTCCTGTCTCTGGCCCGTCCCATCCGGTCTTTGGCCCGTCCCATCCGGTCTTTGGCCCATCCCATCCGGTCTTTGGCCCGTTCCATCTGGTTTTGGCCCGTGCCGTCCTCTGTGCTTTAAATTAAGGTGAGCTCAATAGTTAGAAAAGTATGATACTTTCTATAAATTATTAGCAAAATGTTTAAATGACACCTATCAAAAAACAGCCTCCTCCATATCCCCTCAAGCTGTCCTATCCATCACCAAGATAGGTGCATTTTCTGCCATTTAGGTAGAAGTAATCTTCAAACAATTTGCTTCTAATTTAGATAAAGTACTACGAAGGTATATCATGCAAACTCTACATGTGATGTTTGCCTATTAAACAATAGTTGTAATATTTATTTGCAAAACTTCCATTTTCTCTATGCCTGTCCTACACTATTTAATTGTAACATCCCTGGCGGCGTGCTGGCATGGCTTCCCATCTCACACCATGCAAGACCGCCGACTTACCCACCAATCCAGGCTGCACACTGTGTTCCTCTGCTGGCTGTGTGCATGTGTCTTGGCTGCTTGTTGAGGGCGACAGCGGCAGCACTTCCTGATTCTTAAAGGAACAGTGCACGCATTCCTAATGTGTCCCCAGTCCTGTATCTGACCCCTCCCGTCCTGTCTATGGCCCGTCCTATTCCTGTCTCTGGCCGGTCCTGTATCTCTGGACCGTCCCGTATCTGTACCGTCCCGTATCTGCCCCGTCCCATATCTGCCCTGTCCCGTATCTGGCTCGTCCCGTATCTGGCCCGTCCTGTTCCGTATCTGGTCCGTCTCATCCTGAATCTGGCCCGTCCCGTCTTGTATCTGGCCCGTACCATCCCATTTCTGGACCGTACCATCCCGTATCTGGCCCGTCCAGTCCTATCTCTGGCTCGTCCTGTCTCTGGCCCATCTCGTCCTGTCTCAGGCCCGTCCCGTCCTGTCTCTGGCTGGACCCGTCCTGTCCTGCCTCTGACCCATCCGGTACTGCAGTGGCCCGTCCCTGGCCCATCCTGTATCTGGCCCGCGTCGTCTCTGGCCCGTCCCGTCCTGTATATGTCCCGTCCTGTCTCTGGCCTGCCCCATTCGGTCTCTGGCCCGCCCCATCCGGTCTCTGGCCCGCCCCATCCGGTCTTTGGTCCGTGCCGTCCTCTGTACTTTAAATTAAGGTGAGCTCAATCGTTAGAAAAATATGATACTTTCTATAAATTATTAGCAAAATGTTTAAATGACACCTATCAAAAAAACAGCCTCCTCCATATCCCCTCAAGCTGTCCTATCCATCACCAAGATAGGTGCATTTTCTGCCATTTAGGTAGAAGTAATCTTCAAACAATTTGTTCTAATTTACATAAAGTACCAGGAAGGTATATCATGCAAACTCTACATGTGATGTTTGCCTATTAAACAACAGTTGTAATATTTATTTGCAAAACTTCCATTTTCTCTACACCTGACCTACACTACTTAATTGTAAAATCCATGGCGGCGTGCTGGCATGGCTTCCCATCTCACACCATGCAAGACCGCCGACTTACCCACCAATCCAGGCTGCACACTGTGTTCCTCTGCTGGCTGTGTGCATGTGTCTTGGCTGCTTGTTGAGGGCGACAGCGGCAGCACTTCCTGATCCTTAAAGGAACAGTGCACGCATTCCTAATGTGTCCCCAGTCCTGTGTCTGACCCGTCCCGTCTCTGGCCCATCCCGTCCTGTCTATGGCCCGTCCTATTCCTGTCTCTGGCCCGTCCTGTATCTCTGGACCGTCCCGTATCTGTACCGTCCCCTATCTGCCCCGTCCCCTATCTGCCCCATCCCGTATCTGGCCTGTCCCGTATCTGGCTCGTCCCGTATCTGGCCCGTCCTGTTCCGTATCTGGTCCGTCTTGTCCTGTATCTGTCCCGTCCCGTCATGTATCTGGTCCGTACCATCCCATTTCTGGCCCATACCATCCCGTATCTGGCCCGTCCTGTCCTATCTCTGGCTCGTCCTGTCTCTGGCCCATCTCGTACTGTTTCTGGCCCGTCCCGTCCTGTCTCTGGCCGGACCCGTCCTGTCCTGCCTCTGACTCGTCCGGTACTGCAGTGGCCCGTCCCTGGCCCATCCTGTATCTGGCCCGCCTCGTCTCTGGCCCGTCCCGTCCTGTATATGTCCCGTCCCATCCGATCTCTGGCCCGCCCCATCCGGTCTCTGGCCCGCCCCATCCGGTCTCTGGCCCGTCCCATCCGGTCTTTGGCCCGTGCCGTCCTCTGTGCATTAAATTAAGGTGAGCTCAATAGTTAGAAAAATATGATACTTTCTATAAATTATTAGCAAAATGTTTAAATGACACCTATCAAAAAACAGCCTCCTCCATATCCCCTCAAGCTGTCCTATCCATCACCAAGATAGGTGCATTTTCTGCCATTTAGGCAGAAGTAATCTTCAAACAATTTGCTTCTAATTTAGATAAAGTACTAGGAAGGTATATCATGCAAACTCTACAGTTCTATATCTGACCCGTCCCGTCTCTGGCCCGTCCCGTCCTGTCTCTGGCCCATCCCAGCCTGTCCCTGGCCCCTTCCATCCTGTCTATGGCCCGTCCTGTAATGTCTAACCCGCCCCGTCCCGTATCTGGTCCGTCCAGTCCCATATCTGACCCGTTTGGTCCCGTATCTGACCATCCGTCCCGTATCTGGCTATCCCTTATCTGGCCCATCTCATCACGTATCTGGCCCGCCTCATCCTTTCCCGTCTCTGGCACTTCCTGTCCCGTATCTGACCCAACCAGTCTCTATCTGGCCCGTCCCGTATGTGGCCAGGCCCATTCAGTATCTGGCCCGTCCCGTATCTGGCCATCTCGTATCTGGCCCATCCCATCCTGTCCATGGCTCATCCCATATCTAGCCTGTCCTGTCCCATATCTGGCCCGTCCCGTATCTGGCCCATGTCGTCCTGTATCTGGCCCGTCCCATATTTTGCCCGTACCAGCCTGTATCTGGCCTGTCCCGTACTGTATCTGGGCCATCCCGTCCAGTCTCTGGCCTGTCTTTTCCTGTATCTGGACCGTCCCGTCCGGTCTCCGGCCCGTCCCATAAAGTATAGCTTGTCCCGTCCTGTTTCTGGCCCGTCCCGTCCTGTCTCTGGCTCATCCTGTCCTGTATCTGGCACGTCCCGTTCCGTCTCTGGCCCGTCCCATCCTGTCTATATCCCGTCCCATAATGTATAGCTCGTCCAGTCCTGTTTCTGGCCCGTCCCGTCCTATCTCTGGCTCGTCCCGTCCTGTATCTGGCCCGTCCCATCTCGTATCTGGCCCGTCCCGCATCTGGCCTGTCCTGTCCCGTATCTGGCCTGTCCCTTCCTGTATCTGGCCAGTCCCTTCCCATCTCGTCCTGTCTCTGGCCTGCCCCGTCCTATGGTATGGCCCGTCCGGTGCTATCTCTGGCCTGTCCAATCCTGTCTCTTGCCCGTCCCATTTCTGGTCCGTCCCGTCCTGTATTTGGCCCGTCTCGTCCTGTCTCTGGCCAGTCCCGTCCTCTCTTTGGCCTGTCCCGTCATCTCTCTTGCCCGTCTCGTCCTCTCTCTGGCCCGACCTGTCCTGTCCTGCCTTTGGCCAGTCCCATTCTGCTCTGGCCCGTCCCGTCCCTGGACCGTCCTGTATCTGGACCGTCCCATCCTGTATCTGGTCGCCCCGTCTTTAGCCCGTCCGGTCCTGTCTCTGGCACGCCTCGGTCCGTGCTATCTCCGGCCAGTCTCATCCTGTATTTGGTCCGTCCCGTCCTGTCTCTAGCCCGTCTCGTCCTGTCTCTGGCGTGTCCCGTCCGGTCCTGTCTCTGGCCCGTCCTGTATCTGGCCGGTCCTGTGTCTGGCCCATCCCGTATCTTTCCTGTCCCGTCCTGTATCTGGCCCATCCCATTAAAGTCCCATTAAAGGTAGTATTATCAAATCCTCCACAAATTTACACCTCCAGGAAATTTAACCTGGGGTGTGTTTTAAATTAAGGTGAGTTCAATAGTTAGAAAAATATGATTCTTTCCATAAATTATTAGCAAAATGTTTAAATTACACCTATCAAAAACAGCCTCCTCCATATCCCCTCAAGCTGTCCTATCCATCACCAAGATAGGTGCATTTTCTGCCATTTAGGTAGAAGTAATCTTCAAACAATTTGCTTCTAATTTAGATAAAGTACCAGGAAAGTATATCATGCAAACTCTACATGTGATGTTTGCCTATTAAATAATAGTTGTAATATTTATTTGCAAAACTTCCATTTTCTCTACACCTGACCTACACTACTTAATTTTAACATCCCTGGCGGTGAGCTGGCATGGCTTCCCATCTCACACCATGCAAGACCGCCGACTTACCCACCAATGCAGGCTGCGCACTATGTTCCTATGCTGGCTGTGTGCATGTGTCTTAGTTGCTTGTTGAGGGCGGCAGCGGCAGCACTTCCTGATTCTTAAAGGATCAGTGCACGCATTCCTAATGTGTCCCCAGTCCTGTATCTGACCCGTCCCATCTCTAGCCCGTCCCGTCTCTGGCCCGTCCCGTCCTGTCTCTGGCCAGTCTCAGCCTGTCCCTGACCCCTCCCATTCTGTCTATGTCCTGTCCTGTAATGTCTAACCCGCCCCGTCCCGTATCTGGTCCGTCCAGTCCCATATCTGACCCGTTTAGTCCCGTATCTGACCATCCCGTCCCGTATCTGGCTGTCCCTTATCTGGCCCATCTCATCCCGTATCTGGCCCGCCTCGTCCCTTCCCGTCTCTGGCACGTCCTGTCCTGTATGTGACCCAACCAGTCCCTATCTGGCCCGTCCCGTATCTGGCCCATGTCGTCCTGTATCTGGCCCGTCTCATTTTTGGCCCGGACCGTCCGGTATGTGGCCTGTCCCGTACTGTATCTGGGCCATCCTGTCCTGTCTCTGGCCCGTCTTATCGTGTATCTGGACCGTCCCGTCCGGTCTCTGGACGGTCCCATAATGTATAGCTTGTCCCGTCCTGTTTCTGGCCCGTCCCGTCCTGTCACTGGCTAGTCCTGTCCTGTATCTGGCGCATCCTGTACCGTCTCTGGCACGTCCCATCCTGTCTATTTCCCGTCCCATAATGTATAGCTCGTGAAGTCCTGTTTCTGGCCCGTCCCATCCTATCTCTGGCTCGTCCCGTCCTGTATCTGGCCCGTCCCATCTCGTATCTGGCCCGTCCCGCATCTGGCCTGTCCTGTCCCATATCTGGCCTGTCCCTTCCCATCTAGTCCTGTCTCTGGCCCGTCCCGTCCTGTCTCTGGCCTGTCCCGTCATGTCTCTGGCCCATTCGGTGCTATCTCTGGCCTGTCCAATCCTGTCTCTTGCCCATCCCATCTCTTGTCCATCCCGTCCTCTCTTTGGCCCGTCCCGTCCTCTCTCTTGCCCGTCCCGTCCTGTCTCTGGCCTGATCGGTCCTGTCCTGCCTCTGACCAGTCCCGTCTTGCTCTGGCCCGTCCTGTCCCTGGACTGTCCTGTATCTGGACCGTCCCGTGCAGTATCTGTCGCCCCGTCTCTAGCCCGTCCCGTCCTGTCTCTGGTACGCCTCGGTCCGTCCTATCTCCGGCCAGTCTCATCCTGTCTTTGGCCTGTCCCGTCCTGTCTCTGGCCCGTCTCGTCATGTCTCTGGCGTGATCCGTCCGGTCCTGTCTCTGGCCCGTCCTGTATCTGGCCCATTCCGTATCTGGCCTGTCCCGTCCTGTATCTGGCCCATCCCATTAAAGGTAGTATTATCAAATCCTCCACAAATTTACACATAAAGGAACTTTAACCTGGGGTGTGTTTTAAATTAAGGTGAGTTCAATAGTTAGAAAAATATGATACTTTCCATAAATTATTAGCAAAATGTTTAAATTACACCTATCAAAAACAGCCTCCTCCATATCCCCTCAAGCTGTCCTATCCATCACCAAGATAGGTGCATTTTCTGCCATTTAGGTAGAAGTAATCTTCAAACAATTTGCTTCTAATTTAGATAAAGTACCAGGAAAGTATATCATGCAAACTCTACATGTGATGTTTGCCTATTAAATAATAGTTGTAATATTTATTTGCAAAACTTCCATTTTCTCTACACCTGACCTACACTACTTAATTTTAACATCCCTGGCGGTGAGCTGGCATGGCTTCCCATCTCACACCATGCAAGACCGCCGACTTACCCACCAATGCAGGCTGCGCACTATGTTCCTATGCTGGCTGTGTGCATGTGTCTTAGTTGCTTGTTGAGGGCGGCAGCGGCAGCACTTCCTGATTCTTAAAGGATCAGTGCACGCATTCCTAATGTGTCCCCAGTCCTGTATCTGACCCGTCCCATCTCTAGCCCGTCCCGTCTCTGGCCCGTCCCGTCCTGTCTCTGGCCAGTCTCAGCCTGTCCCTGACCCCTCCCATTCTGTCTATGTCCTGTCCTGTAATGTCTAACCCGCCCCGTCCCGTATCTGGTCCGTCCAGTCCCATATCTGACCCGTTTAGTCCCGTATCTGACCATCCCGTCCCGTATCTGGCTGTCCCTTATCTGGCCCATCTCATCCCGTATCTGGCCCGCCTCGTCCCTTCCCGTCTCTGGCACGTCCTGTCCTGTATGTGACCCAACCAGTCCCTATCTGGCCCGTCCCGTATCTGGCCCATGTCGTCCTGTATCTGGCCCGTCTCATTTTTGGCCCGGACCGTCCGGTATGTGGCCTGTCCCGTACTGTATCTGGGCCATCCTGTCCTGTCTCTGGCCCGTCTTATCGTGTATCTGGACCGTCCCGTCCGGTCTCTGGACGGTCCCATAATGTATAGCTTGTCCCGTCCTGTTTCTGGCCCGTCCCGTCCTGTCACTGGCTAGTCCTGTCCTGTATCTGGCGCATCCTGTACCGTCTCTGGCACGTCCCATCCTGTCTATTTCCCGTCCCATAATGTATAGCTCGTGAAGTCCTGTTTCTGGCCCGTCCCATCCTATCTCTGGCTCGTCCCGTCCTGTATCTGGCCCGTCCCATCTCGTATCTGGCCCGTCCCGCATCTGGCCTGTCCTGTCCCATATCTGGCCTGTCCCTTCCCATCTAGTCCTGTCTCTGGCCCGTCCCGTCCTGTCTCTGGCCTGTCCCGTCATGTCTCTGGCCCATTCGGTGCTATCTCTGGCCTGTCCAATCCTGTCTCTTGCCCATCCCATCTCTTGTCCATCCCGTCCTCTCTTTGGCCCGTCCCGTCCTCTCTCTTGCCCGTCCCGTCCTGTCTCTGGCCTGATCGGTCCTGTCCTGCCTCTGACCAGTCCCGTCTTGCTCTGGCCCGTCCTGTCCCTGGACTGTCCTGTATCTGGACCGTCCCGTGCAGTATCTGTCGCCCCGTCTCTAGCCCGTCCCGTCCTGTCTCTGGTACGCCTCGGTCCGTCCTATCTCCGGCCAGTCTCATCCTGTCTTTGGCCTGTCCCGTCCTGTCTCTGGCCCGTCTCGTCATGTCTCTGGCGTGATCCGTCCGGTCCTGTCTCTGGCCCGTCCTGTATCTGGCCCATTCCGTATCTGGCCTGTCCCGTCCTGTATCTGGCCCATCCCATTAAAGGTAGTATTATCAAATCCTCCACAAATTTACACATAAAGGAACTTTAACCTGGGGTGTGTTTTAAATTAAGGTGAGTTCAATAGTTAGAAAAATATGATACTTTCCATAAATTATTAGCAAAATGTTTAAATGACACCTATCAAAAAAACAACCTCCTCCATATCCCCTCAAGCTGTCCTATCCATCACCAAGATAGGTGCATTTTCTGTCATTTAGGTAGAAGTAATCTTCAATTTGCTTCTAATTTAGATAAAGTACTAGGAAGGTATATCACGCAAACTCTACATGTGATGTTTGCCTATTAAACAATAGTTGTAATATTTATTTGAAAAACTTCCATTTTCTCTACGCCTGACCTACACTACTTAATTGTAACATCTATGGCGGCGTGCTGGCATGGCTTCCCATCTCACACCATGCAAGACCGCCGACATACCCACCAATGCAGGCTGCACACTATTTGGCCCGTACCGTCCTGTATGTGGCCTGTCCCGTACTGTATCTGGGCCATCCCGTCCTTTCTTTGGCCCGTCTTTTCCTGTATCTGTCCCGTTCCGTCTTGTCTCTGGCCCGTCCAGTCCTGTCTATGGCCCGTCCCATAATGTATAGCTTGTCCCGAACTGTTTCTGGCCCGTCCCGTACTTTCTCTGGCTCGTCCTGTCCTGTATCTGGCCCGTCACGTACCCTCTCTGGTCCGTCCCGTCCTATTTCCCGTCCCATAATGTATAGCTTGCCCCGTCCTATTTCTGGCCCGTCCCATCCTATCTCTGCGTCGTCCCGTCATATATCTGGCCCGTCCCGTCTCGTACGTGGCCCGTTCCGCATCTGGCCTGTCCTGTCGCGTATCTGGCCTGTCCCTTCCTGTATCTGGCCAGTCCCTTCCCATGTCGTCCTGTCTCTGGCCTGTCCCGTCCTGTCTCTGGCCGGTCCGTTGCTATTTCTGGCCTGTCCAATCCAGTCTCTTGCCCGTCCCTTCTCTGGCCCGTCCCGTCCAGTCTTTGGCCCGCCCCGTCTCTGGCCCATCCCTTCCTGTGTTTGGCCCAGTTCTGGCCCGTCTCGTCCGGTATTTGGTCCGCCCTGCATCTGGCCCATCCCGTCCAGTATCTGGCCCGTTTCATATCTGGACAGTCCCGTGTCTGGCACGTCCTGTCCCTGCCCGGCCTGTCCCGTATCTAGCCCGTCCTGTATCTGGCCTGACCCGTATCTGGCCCATCCCGCATCTGACCCGTCCCGTATCTGGCCCGTCCCGTCCCGTATCTGGTCCGTACCATCCTAAATCTGGCCCGTCCCGTCATGTATCTGGGCTGTCCCATATCTGGCCCATACCGTCCCATATCTGGCTCGTCACGTTTCTGGCCCATCCCGTCATGTATCTGGCCCGTCCCATCCTGTCTCTAGCCCGACCCATCCTGTCTCTGGCCCGACCCCTCCTGTCTATGTCCTGTCCCTTAATGTCTCTAGCACATTCTGTCCTGTCTCTGACCCATCCCTTTCTGTATCTGGCCCGTCCCATCACGTCCTATCTCTGGCCCATCCCGTCTTGAATTTGGCCGGTCCCGTATCTGGCCCGTCTCTTCTAGTATCTGGCCCGTCCCATCCTGTCTCTGGCCTGACTGGTCCTGTCCTGCCTCTGGCCAGTCGCGTCCTGCTCTGGTCCATCCCGTCCCTGGCCCGTCCTGTATCTAGACCGTCCCGTCCTGTATCTGGTTGCCCCGTCTCTGGCCAGTCCCGTCCTTTCTCAGGCACGTCCCGTCCGTCCTGTCTCTGGCCTGTCCTGCATCTGGCCCATCCCGTCACGTATCTGGCCTGTCCCGTCCTGGATCTGGCCCATCCCATTAAAGGTAGTATTATCAAATCCTCCACAAATTTACACGTCCAGGAAATTTAACCTGGGGTGTGTCTTAAATTAAGGTGAGTTCAATAGTTAGAAAAATATGATACTTTCCATAAATTATTAGCAAAATGTGTAAATGACACCTATCAAAAAACAGCCTCCTCCATATCCCCTCAAGCTGTCCTATCCATCACCAAGATAGGTGCATTTTCTGCCATTTAGGTAGAACTAATCTTCAAACAATTTGCTTCTAACTACTAGGAAGGTAAATCATGCAAACTCTACATGTGATGTTTGCCTATTAAACAATAGTTGTAATATTTATTTGAAAAACTTCCATTTTCTCTACGCCTGACCAACACTATTTAATTTTAACATCCAAGGCAGCGTGCTGGCATGGCTTCCCATCTCACATCATGCAACACCGCCGACTTACCCACCAATGCAGGCTGCGCACTATTTGGCCCGTTCTGTCTTGTCTCTGGCCCGTCCCGTCCTGTCTATGGCCCGTCCCATAATGTATAGCTTGTCCCGTCCTGTTTCTGGCCCGTCCCGTACTGTCTCTGGCTCGTCTTGTCCTGTATCTGGCCCGTCGAGTACCGTCTATGGCCCGTCCCGTCCTGTCTATTTCCCGTCCCATAATGTATAGCTCGTCCCGTCCTGTTTCTGGCCCGTCCCGTCTCGTATCTGGCCCATCCCGCATTTGGCCTGTCCTGTCCCGTATATGGCCTGTCCCTTCCTGTATCTGGCCAGTCCTTTCCCATCTCGTCCTGTCTCTGGCCTGTCCCGTCCTGTCTCTGGCCCGTCCGGTGCTATCTCTGGCCTGTATAATCCTGTCTCTTGTCCGTCCCGTTTCTGGCCCGTCCCGTCTAGTATTTGGCCCGTCCTGTCCTGTCTCTGGCCCATCCCTTCCTGTCTCTGGCGCAGTTCTGGTCCGTCTCGTCCTGTATCTGGCCCGCCCTGTATCTGGCCCATCCCGTCCAGTATCTGGCCCGTTCCATATCTGGCCTGTCCCGTATCTGGCACGTCCTGTCCCTGGCCCGGCCTGTCCCGTATCTGGCCCGTCCTGTATCTGGCCTGTCCCGTATCTGGCCCGTCCCGCATCTGACCCGTCCCGTATTTGGCCCGTCCCGTCCCGTATCTAGTCCGTACCGTCCTGTATCTGGCCCGTCCCGTCATGTATGTGGGCTGTCCCATATCTGGCCCATACCGTCCCATATCTGGCTCGTCACGTTTCTGGCCCATCCCGTCATATATCTGGCCCGTCCCATCCTGTCTCTGGCCTGACCCGTCCTGTGTATGGCCTATCCCATGTCTCTAGCACATTCCGTCCTGTCTCTGGCTGATCCCGTCCTGTATCTGGTCGGTCCCGTCCTGAATCTGGCCCGTCCCATCCTGAATCTGGCCCTTCCCGTATCTGGCCCGTCCCTTCCTGTATGTGGCCCGTCCCATCCTGTCCTGTTTCTGGCCCATCCTGTCTTGAATCTGGCCCATCCCGTATCTGGCCCGTCCATTCCTGTATCTGGCCCGTCCCGACCTGTATCTGGTCGGTCCCATCCTGTCTCTGGCCTCGTCCGTCCTGTCTCTGGCCCGACCGGTGCTATCTCTGGTCTGTCCAATCCTGTCTCTTGCCCGTCCTGTCCTGTCTCTGGCCCGATCGGTCCTGTCCTGCCTCTGGCCAGTCCCATCCTGCTCTGGCCAGTCCCGTCCCTGGACCGTCCTGTATCTGGACCGCCCCGTCCTGTATCTGGTCGCCCCGTCTCTAGCCAGTCCCGTCCTGTCTCTGGCACGCCTCGGTCAGTCCTATCTTCGGCCAGTCTCATCTTGTCTTTGGCCCGTCCGGTCCCATCTGTCTCTGGCCCGTCCGGTCCTGTCTCTGGCCCGTCCTGTATCTGGCCCATCCCGTATCTGGCCTGTCCCGTCCTGTATCTGGCCCGTCCCGTCATTTATCTGGGCTGTCCAATAGCTGGCCCATACCATCCCATATCTGGCTCGTCACGTTTCTGGCCCATCCCGTCATGTATCTGGCCCGTCCCATCCTGTCTATGGCCCGACCCGTCCTGTCTATGGCCTGTCCCGTAATGTCTCTAGCACATTCCGTCCTGTCTATGGCCCATCCCGTCCTGTATCTGGTCGGTCCCGTCGTGTATCTGGCCCGTCCCGTCCTGAATCTGGCCCGTCCTGTCTATGGCCCGTCCCATAATGTATAGCTTGTCCTGTCCTGTTTCTGGCCAGTCCCGTACTATCTCTGGCTCGTCCTGTCCTGTATCTGGCCCGTCGCGTACCGTCTCTGGCCCATCCCGTCCTGTCTACTTCCCGTCCCATAATGTTTAGCTCGTCCCGTCCTGTTTCTGGCCCGTCCCATCCTATCTCTGCCTTGTCCCGTCCTATATCTGGCGCGTCCCGTCTCGTATCTGGCCCGTCCCGCATCTGGCCTCTCCTGTCCCGTATCTGGCCTGTCCCTTCCTGTATCTGGCCAGTCCCTTCCCATCTCGTCCTGTCGCTGGCCTGTCCCGTCCTGTCTCTGGCCCGTTCGGTGCTATCTCTGGCCTGTTCAATCCTGTCTCTTGCACGTCCCATCTCTGGCCCGTCCTGTCCTGTCTCTGGCCCATCCCTTCCTGTCTCTGGCCCAGGTCTGGCCCGTCTCATCCCGTATCTGGCCCATCCCGTCCAGTATCTGGCCCGTTCCATATATGGCCTGTCCCGTATCTGGCACGTCCTGTCCCTGGCCCGGCCTGTCCCGTATCTGGCCCGTCCTGTATCTGGCCTGTCCCGTATCTGGCCCGTCCCGCATCTGACCCGTCCTGTATCTGGCCCGTCACGTCCCGTATCTGGTTCGTCCCTTCCTGTATCTGGCCCGTCCTATCCTGTCCTGTCTCTGGCCCATCCCGTCTTGAATCTGACCCGTGCCGTATCTGGCCCGTCCCTTCCTGTATCTGGCCCGTCCCGTCCTTTCTCTGGCCTGACCGTTCCTGTCCTGCCTCTGGCCAGTCCCGTCCTGCTCTGTTCAGTCCCTTCCCTGGCCCGTCCTGTATCTGGACCGTCCCGTCCTGTATCTGGTCGCCCCGTCTCTGGCCCGTCCCGTCCTTTTTCAGGCACGGCCCGTCCGGTCCTATCTTTGGCCTGTCCTGTATCTGGCCCGTTCCGTCACGTATCTGGCCTGTCTTGTCCTGTATCTGGCCCATCCCACTAAAGGTAGTATTATCAAATCCTCCACAAATTTACACCTCCAGGAAATTTAACCTGGGGTGTGTTTTAAATTAAGGTGAATTCAATAGTTAGAATAATATGATACTTTCCATAAATTAATAGCAAAATGTTTAAATGACATCTATCAAAAAACAGCCTCCTCCATATCCCCTCAAGCTGTCCTATCCATCACCAAGATAGGTGCATTTTCTGCCATTTAGGCAGAAGTAATCTTCAATTTGCTTCTAATTTAGATAAAGTACTAGGAAGGTATATCATGCAAACTCTACATGTGATGTTTGCCTATTAAATAATAGTTGTAATATTTATTTGCAAAACTTCCATTTTCTCTACACCTGACCTACACTACTTAATTGTAACATCCCTGGCGGCAAGCTGGCATGGCTTCCCATCTCACACCATGCAAGACCGTCGACTTACCCACCAATGCAGGCTGCGCACTATGTTCCTATGCTGGCTGTGTACATGTGTCTTGGCTGCTTGTTGAGGGCGGCAGCGGCAGCACTTCCTGATTCTTAAAGGAACAGTGCACGCATTCCTAATGTGTCCCCAGTCCTGTATCAGACCCATTCCGTCTCTGGCCCGTCCCGTCCTGTCTCTGGCCCGTCCCAGCCTGTCCCTGGCCCCTCCCATCCTGTCTATGGCCCGACCCGTCCTGTCTATGGCCTGTCCCGTAATGTCTCTAGCACATTCCGTCCTGTCTATGGCCCATCCCGTCCTGTATCTGGTCGGTCCCGTCCTGTATCTGGCCCGTCCCGTCCTGAATCTGGCCCGTCCTGTCTATGACCCGCCCCATAATGTATAGCTTGTCCCGTCCTGTTTCTGGCCAGTCCCGTACTATCTCTGGCTCGTCCTGTCCTGTACCTGGCCCGTCGCGTACCGTCTCTGGCCCATCCCATCCTGTCTACTTCCCGTCCCATAATGTATAGCTCGTCCCGTCCTGTTTCTGGCCCGTCCCATCCTATCTCTGCCTTGTCCCGTCCTATATCTGGCGCGTCCCGTCTCGTATCTGGCCCGTCCCGCATCTGGCCTGTCCTGTCCCGTATCTGGCCTGTCCCTTCCTGTATCTGGCCAGTCCCTTCCCATCTCGTCCTGTCGCTGGCCTGTCCCGTCCTGTCTCTGGCCCGTTCGGTGCTATCTCTGGCCTGTTCAATCTTGTCTCTTGCACGTCCCATCTCTGGCCCGTCCTGTCCTGTCTCTGGCCCATCCCTTCCTGTCTCTGGCCCAGGTCTGGCCCGTCTCATCCCGTATCTGGCCCATCCCGTCCAGTATCTGGCCCGTTCCATATCTGGCCTGTCCCGTATCTGGCACGTCCTGTCCCTGGCCCGGCCTGTCCCGTATCTGGCCCGTCCTGTATCTGGCCTGTCCCGTATCTGGCCCGTCCCGCATCTGACCCGTCCCGTATCTGGCCCGTCACGTCCCGTATCTGGTTCGTCTCTTCCTGTATCTGGCCCGTCCTATCCTGTCCTGTCTCATCCCGTCTTGAATCTGACCCGTGCCGTATCTGGCCCGTCCCTTCCTGTATCTGGCCCGTCCCGTCCTTTCTCTGGCCTAACCGTTCCTGTCCTGCCTCTGGCCAGTCCCGTCCTGCTCTGTTCAGTCCCTTCCCTGGCCCGTCCTGTATCTGGACCGTCCCGTCCTGTATCTGGTCGCCCCGTCTCTGGCCCGTCCCGTCCTTTTTCAGGCACGGCCCTTCCGGTCCTATCTTTGGCCTGTCCTGTATCTGGCCCGTTCCGTCACGTATCTGGCCTGTCTTGTTCTGTATCTGGCCCATCCCACTAAAGGTAGTATTATCAAATCCTCCACAAATTTACACCTCCAGGAAATTTAACCTGGGGTGTGTTTTAAATTAAGGTGAGTTCAATAGTTAGAATAATATGATACTTTCCATAAATTATTAGCAAAATGTTTAAATGACATCTATCAAAAAACAGCCTCCTCCATATCCCCTCAAGCTGTCCTATCCATCACCAAGATAGGTGCATTTTCTGCCATTTAGGCAGAAGTAATCTTCAATTTGCTTCTAATTTAGATAAAGTACTAGGAAGGTATATCATGCAAACTCTACATGTGATGTTTGCCTATTAAATAATAGTTGTAATATTTATTTGCAAAACTTCCATTTTCTCTACACCTGACCTACACTACTTAATTGTAACATCCCTGGCGGCAAGCTGGCATGGCTTCCCATCTCACATCATGCAAGACCGTCGACTTACCCACCAATGCAGGCTGCGCACTATGTTCCTATGCTGGCTGTGTACATGTGTCTTGGCTGCTTGTTGAGGGCGGCAGCGGCAGCACTTCCTGATTCTTAAAGGAACAGTGCACGCATTCCTAATGTGTCCCCAGTCCTGTATCACACCCATTCCGTCTCTGGCCCGTCCCGTCCTGTCTCTGGCCCGTCCCAGCCTGTCCCTGGCCCCTCCCATCCTGTCTATGGCCCGTCCTGTAATGTCTAACCCGCCCCGTCCCATATCTGGTCCGTCAAGTCCCATATCTGACCCGTTTGGTCCCGTATCTGACCATCCCGCCCCGTATCTGGCTATCCCTTATCTGGCCCGCCTCATCCTTTCCCGTCTCTGGCACTTCCTGTCCCGTATCTGACCCAACCAGTCCCTATCTGGCCCGTCCCGTATGTGGCCAGGCCCATTCAGTATCTGGCCCGTCCTGTATCTGGCCATCTTGTATGTGGCCCATCCCATCCTGTCCATGGCTCATCCCATATCTAGCCTGTCCTGTCCCATATCTGGCCCGTCCCGTATCTGGCCCATGTCGTCCTGTATCTGACCCGTCTCATTTTTGGCCCGGACCGTCCTGTATGTGGCCTGTCCTGTACTGTATCTGGGTCATCCTGTCCTGTCTCTGGCCCGTATTATCCTGTATCTGGACCGTCCTGTCAGGTCTCTGGACGGTCCCATAATGTATAGCTTGTCCCGTCCTGTTTCTGGCCCGTCCCGTCCTGTCCTGTATCTGGCACATCCTGTACCATCTCTGGCCCGTCCCATCCTGTCTATTTCCCGTCCCATAATGTATAGCTCGTCAAGTCCTGTTTCTGGCACGCCCCGTCCTATCTCAGGCTCGTCCCGTCCTGTATCTGGCCCGTCCCATCTCGTATCTCGCCTGTCCCGTATCTGGCCTGTCCTGTCCCGTATCTGGCCTGTCCCTTCCCATCTCGTCCTGTCTCTGGCCCGTCTCGTCCTGTCTCTGGCCTGTCCCGTAATGTCTCTGGCCCGTCCGGTGCTATCTCTGGCCTGTCCAATCCTGTCTCTTGCCCATCCCATCTTTTGTCCATCCAGTCCTCTCTTTGGCCCGTCCCGTCCTCTCTCTAACCCGTCCCATCCTGTCTCTGGCCCGATCGGTCCTGTCCTGCCTCTGACCAGTCCCGTCCTGCTCTGGCACGTCCCGTCCCGGGACTGTCCTGTATCTGGACCGTCCCGTCCTGTATCTGTCGCCCCGTCTCTAGTCCGTCCCGTCCTGTCTCTGGTACGCCTCGGTCCGTCCTATCTCCGGCCAGTCTCATCCTGTCTTTGGCCTGTCCCGTCCTGTCTCTGGCCCGTCTCGTCCTGTCTCTGGCCCATCCTGTATCTGGCCCATTCCGTATCTGGCCTGTCCCGTCCTGTATCTGGCCCATCCCATTAAAGGTAGTATTATCAAATCCTCCACAAATTTACACATGAAGGAACTTTAACCTGGGGTGTGTTTTAAATTAAGGTGAGTTCAATAGTTATAAAAATATGATACTTTCCATAAATTATTAGCAAAATGTTTAAATGACACCTATCAAAAAAACAGCCTCCTCCATATCCCCTCAAGCTGTCCTATCCATCACCAAGATAGGTGCATTTTCTGCCATTTAGGTAGAAGTAATCTTCAAACAATTTGCTTCTAATTTAGATAAAGTACTAGGAAGGTATATCATGCAAACTCTACATGTGACATTTGCCTATTAAACAATAGTTGTAATATTTATTTGCAAAACTTCCATTTTCTCTACACCTGACCTACACTACTTAATTGTAACATCCATGGCGGCGTGCTGGCATGGCTTCCCATCTCACACCATGCAAGACCGCCGACTTACCCACCAATGCAGGCTGCGCACTATGTTCCTATGCGGGCTGTGTGCATTTGTCTTGGCTGCTTGTTGAGGGCGGCAGCGGCAGCACTTCCTGATTCTTAAAAGAACAGTGCACGCATTCCTTTTGTATCCTCAGTCCTGTATCTGACCCGTCCCGTGTCTGGCCTGTCCGGTCCTGTCTCTGGTCCGTCCCAGCCTGTCCCTGGCCCCTCCCATCCTGTCTATGACACGTTCTGTAATGTCTAACCCGCCCCGTCCCGTATCTGGTCTGTCCAGTCGCATATCTGACCCGTTTAGTCCCGTATCTGACCATCCCGTCCCGTATCTGGCTTTCCCTTATCTGGCTCATCACATCCAGTATCTGGCCCGCCTTGTCCCTTCCCATCTCTGGCACGTCCTGTCCCGTATTTGACCCAACCAATCCCTATCTGGCCAGTCCCGTATGTGGCCAGGCCCATTCAGTATCTGGTCCGTCTCGTATCTGGCCATCTAGTATCTGGCCCATCCCATCCTGTCCATGGCTCATCCCATATCTAGCCTCTCCTGTCCCATATCTGGCCCATGTCGTCCTGTATCTGGCCCGTCCCATATTTGGCCCGTACCGTCCTGTATCTGGCCTATCCCGTAGTGTATCTGGGCCATCCTGTCCTGTCTCTGGCCCGTCTTTTCCTGTATCTGGACCATCCCGTCCGGTCTCTGTTTCGTCCCATAATGTATAGCTTGTCCCGTCCTGTTTCTGGCCCGTCCCATCCTGTCTCTGGCTCATCCTGTCCTGTATCTGGCACATCCCGTACCGTCTCTGGCCGTTCCCATCTTGTCTATTTCCCGTCCCATAATGTTTAGCTCGTCCAGTCCTGTTTCTGGCCCGTCCCGTCCTATCTCCGGCTCGTCCCATCTTGTATCTGGCCCGTCCCATCTCGTATCTGGCCCATCCCGCATCTGGCCTGTCTTGTCCCTTATCTGGCCTGTCCCTTCCTGTATCTGGCCAGTACCTTCCCATCTCATCCTGTCTCTGGCCCGTCCCATCCTGTCTCTGGCCTCGTCCGTCCTGTCTCTGGCCCGACCGGTGCTATCTCTAGCCTGTCCAATCCTGTCTCTTGCCCGTCCTGTCCTGTCTCTGGCCCGATCGGTCCTGTCCTGCCTCTGGCCAGTCCCATCCTGCTCTGGCCCGTCCCTGGACCGTCCTGTATCTGGTCGCCCCATCTCTAGCCCGTCCCGTCCTGTCTCTGGCACGCCTCGGTCCGTCCTATCTTCGGCCAGTCTCATCTTGTCTTTGGCCCGTCCGGTCCCGTCTGTCTCTAGCCCATCCGGTCCTGTCTCTGGCCCGTCTTGTATCTGGCCCATCCCGTGTCTGGCCTGTCCCGTCCTGTATCTGGCCCGTCCCGTCCTCTCTCTTGCCCGTTCCGTCCTGTCTCTGGCCCGATCGGTCCTGTCCTGCCTCTGGCCAGTCCCATCCTGCTCTGGCCCGTCCCGTCATGTATCTGGCCCGTCCCGTACTGTCTCTGGCCCGTACCGTACTGTCTCTGGCTTGTCCTGTTCTGTATCTGACCCCGTCGCGTACCGTCTCTGGCCCGTCCCGTCCTGTCTATTTCCCGTCCCATAACGGATAGCTCGTACCGTCCTGTTTCTGGCCCATCCCATCCTATCTCTGCCTCGTCCCGTCCCATCTCTGGCCCTTCCTGTCCAGTCCTTGGCCCGTCCTGCCCTGTCTCTGGCCCTTCCCTTCCTGTCTCTGGCGCAGCTCTGGCCCGTCTCGTCCCGTATCTGGCCCGCCCTGTATCTGGCCCATCCCGTCCAGTATCTGGCCTGTCCCGTATCTGGTACGTCTTGTTCCTGTCCCTGCCTGTCCCGTATCTGGCCCGTCCTGTATCTAGCTGGTCCCGTATCTGGCCCATCCCGCATCTGACCCGTTTCGTATCTGGCCCGTCAAGTCCCGTATCTGGTCCGTACCGTCCTGTATCTGGCCCGTCCCGTCATGTATCTGGGCTGTCCCATATCTGGCCCATACCGTCCCATATCTGGCTCGTCACGTTCCTGGCCCATCCCGTCATGTATCTGGCCCGTCCCATCCTGTCTCTGGCCCGACCCGTCCTGTCTATGGCCTATCCCGTAATGTCTCTAGCACATTCCGTCTTATCTCTGGTCCATCCCGTCCTGTATCTGGTCGGTCCCGTCCTGTATCTGGCCCGTCCCGTCCTGAATCTGGCCCGTCCCTTATCTGGCCCGTCCCTTCCTGTATCTGGCCCGTCCCATCCCGTCCTGTCTCTGGCCCACCCCGTCTTGAACCTGGCCCGTACCGTATCTGGCCCTTCCCTTCCTGTAACTGGCCCGTCCCGTCCTGTCTCTGGCCTGACCGGTCCTGTCCTGCCTCCGGCCAGTCCAGTCCTGCTCTGGTCCGTCCCGTCCCTGGCCCGTCCTGTATCTGGACCGTCCCGTCCTGTATCTGGTCGGTCCCGTCCTGTATCTGGCCCGTCCCGTCTTGAATCTGGCCCGTCCCGTGTCTGGCCCGTCCCTTCTTGTATGTGGCCCGTCCCATCCCGTCCTGTCTCTGGCCCATCCCGGCTTAAATATGGCCCGTACCGTATCTGGCCCGACCCTTCCTGTATCTGGCCCGTCCCATCCTGTCTCTGGCCTGACCGGTCCTGTCCTGCCTCTGGCCAGTCCCGTCCTGCTCTGGTCCGTCCCATCCCTGGCCCTTCCTCTATCTGGACCGTCCCGTCCTGTATCTGGTCGCCCCGTCTCTGGCCCATCCCGTCCTTTCTCAGACACGTCCCGTCCGGTCCTGTCTCTGGCCTGTCCTGCATCTGGTCCATCCCGTCACGTATCTGGCCTGTCCCGTCCTGTATCTGGCCCATCCCATTAAAGGTAGTATTATCAAATCCTCCACAAATTTAAACCTCCAGGAAATTTAACCTGGGGTGTGTTTTAAATTAAGGTGAGTTCAATAGTTAGAAAAATATGATACTTTCCATAAATTATTAGCAAAATGTTTAAATGACACCTATCAAAAAAACAGCCTTCTCCATATCCCCTCAAGCTGTCCTATCCATCACCAAGATAGGTGCATTTTCTGCCATTTAGGTAGAAGTAATCTTCAAACAATTTGCTTCTAGTTTAGATAAAGTACTAGGAAGGTATATCATGCAAACTCTACATGTGATGTTTGCCTATTAAACAATAGTTGTAATATTTATTTGAAAAACTTCCATTTTCTCTACGCCTGACCTACACTACTTAATTGTAACATCCATGGCGGCGTACTGGCATGGCTTCCCATCTCACACCATGCAATACCGCCGACATACCCACCAATGCAGGCTGCGCACTATTTGGCCCGTACCGTCCTGTATCTGGCCTGTCCCGTACTGTATCTGGGCCATCCCGTCCTGGCTTTGGCCCATCTTTTCCTGTATCTGTCCCGTTCCGACTTGTCTCTGGCCCGTCCCGTCCTGTCTATGGCCCGTCCCATAATGTATTGCTTGTCCCGTCCTGTTTCTGGCCCGTCCTGTACTGTCTCTGGCTCGTCCTATCCTGTATCTGGCCCATCGCGTACCGTCTATGGCCCGTCCTGTCCTTTCTATTTCCCGTCCCAAAATGCATAGCTCTTCCCGTCCTTTTTCTGGCCCGTCCCATCCTATCTCTGCCTCGTCCCGTCCTATATCTGGCCCGTCCCGTCTCGTATATGGCCCGTCCCGCATCTGGCCTGTCCTGTCCCGTATCTGGCTTGTCCCTTCCTGTATCTGGCCAGTCCCTTCCCATCTCGTCCTGTCTCTGGCCTGTCCCGTCCTGTCTCTGGTCCGTCCGGTGCTATCCCTGGCCTGTCCAATCCTGTCTCTTGCCCGTCCCGTCTCTGGCCCGTCCCGTCCAGTCTTTGGCCCGTCCCGTCCTGTCTCTGGTCCATCCCTTTCTGTCTCTGGCCCGTCTCGTCCCGTATCTGGACCACCCGGTATCTGGCCCATCCCGTCTAGTATCTGGCACGTTCCATATCTGGCCTGTCCCGTATCTGGCACGTCCTGTCCCTGGCACGGCCTATCCCGTATCTGGCCCGTCCTGTATCTGTCCTGTCCCGTATCTGGCCCATCCCGCATCTGACCCGTCCAGTATCTGGCCCATCCCATCCCGTACCTGGCCCGTCCCTTCATGTATCTGGGCTGTCCCATATCTGGCCCATACCGTCCCATATCTGGCTCGTCACGTTTCTGGCCCATCCCGTCATATATCTGTCCCGTCCCATCCTGTCTCTGGCCCGACCCGTCCTGTCTATGGCCTGTCCCGTAATGTCTCTAGCACATTCTGTCCTGTCTCTGGCCCATCCCGTCCTACATCTGGTCGGTCCCATCCTGTATCTGGCCCGTCCCATCGTGAATCTGTCCCGTCCCGTATCTGGCCCATCCCTTCCTGTATCTGGCCCAACCCATCACGTCCTATCTCTGGCCCATCCCGTGTTGAATCGAGCCCGTCCCGTCTCTGGCCCGTCCCTTCCTGTATCTGGCCCGTCTCGTCCTATCTCTGGCCTGACCGGTCCTGTCCTGCCTCTGGCCAGTCCCGTCCTGCTCTGGTCCGTCCCGTCCCTGGCCCATCCTGTATCTCAACCGTCCCGTCCTGTACCTGGTTGCCCCGTCTCTGGCCCCTCCCGTCCTTTCTCAGGCACGTCCCGTCCGGTTCTGTCTCTCACCTGTTCTGTATCTGGCCAATCCCGTCACATATCTGGCCTGTCCAGTCCTGTATCTGGTCCATCCTATTAAAGGTAGTATTATCAAATCCTCCACAAATTTACTCCTCCAGGAAATTTAACCTGGGGTGTGTTTTAAATTAAGGTGAGTTCAATAGTTAGAAAAATATGATACTTTCCATAAATTATTAGCAAAATGTTTAAGTGACACCTATCAAAAAACAGCCTCCTCCATATCCCCTCAAGCTGTCCTATCCATCACCAAGATAGGTGCATTTTCTACCATTTAGGTAGAAGTAATCTTCAAACAATTTGCTTCTAATTTAGATAAAGTACCAGGAAAGTACATCATGCAAACTCTACATGTGATGTTTGCCTATTAAATAATAGTTGTAATATTTATTAGCAAAACTTCCATTTTCTCTACACCTGACCTACACTACTTAATTGTAACATCCCTGGCGGCGTGCTGGCATGGCTTCCCATCTCACACCATGCAAGACAGCCGACTTACCCACCAATGCAGGCTACGCACTATGTTCCTATGCTGGCTGTGTGCATGTGTCTTGGCTGTTTGTTGAGGGTGGCAGCAGCAGCACTTCCTGATTCTTAAAGGAACAGTGCACGCATTCCTAATCTGTCCCCAGTCCTGTATCTGACCCGTCCCATCTCTGGCTCGTCCCGTCTCTGGCCCGTCCCGTCCTGTAATGTCTAACCCGCCCCGTCACGTATCTGGTCCGTCCTTTCCCGTATCTGACCCGATTAGTCCCATATCTGACCATCCCGTCCTGTATCTGGCTGTCCCTTATCTGGCCCATCTCATCCCGTATCTGGCCCGCCTCGTCCCTTCCCGTCTCTGGCACGTCCTGTCCCGTATCTGACCCAACAAGTCCCTATCTGATCCGTCCCGTATGTGGCCAGGCCCATTCAGTATCTGGCCCGTTCCGTATCTGGCCATCTCGTATCTGGCCCATCCCATCCTGTCCATGGCTCATCCCATATCTAGCCTGTCCTGTCCCATATCTGGCCCATCCCGTATCTGGCCCATGTCATCCTGTATCTGGCCCGTCCCATATTTGGCCCGCACTGTATCTGGGCCATTCCGTCCTGTCTCTTGCCCGTCTTTTCCTGTATCTGGACTGTCCCGTCCGGTCTCTGGCCCGTCCCATAATGTATAGCTTGTCACGTCCTGTTTCTGGCCCGTCCCGTCCTGTCACTGGCTCGTCCTGTCCTGTATCTGGCACGTCCCGTACTGTCTCTGGCCCGTCCCATCCTGTCTATTTCCCGTCCCATAATGTATAGCTTGTCCAGTCCTGTTTCTGGCCCGTTCTGTCCTATCTCTGGCTCGTCCCGTCCTGTATCTGGCCCGTTCCATCTCGTATCTAGCCCGTCCCGCATCTGGCCTGTCCTGTCCCGTATCTGGCCTGTCCCTTCCTGTATCTGGCCAGTACCTTCCCATCTCGTCCTGTCTCTGGCCCGTCCCATCCTGTCTCTGGCCTGTCCCGTCCTGTCTCTGGCCCGTCCGGTGCTATCTCTGGCCTGTCCAATCCTGTCTCTTGCCCGTCCCATCTCTGGTCCGTCCCGTCCTGTCTTTGGTCCATCCCGTCCTGCCTCTGGCCCGTCCCGTACTCTATTTGGCCAGTCCCGTCCTCTCTCTTGCCCGTCCCGTCCTGTCTCTGGCCCGACCAGTCCTGTGCTGCCTCTGGCCAGTTCCGTCCTGCTCTGGCCCGTCCCGTCCCTGGACTGTCCTGTATCTGGACTGTCCTGTATCTGGTCGCCCCGGCTCTAGCCCGTCCCATCCTGTCTCTGGCACGCCTCGGTCTGTCCTATCTCCGGCCAGTCTCATCCTGTCTTTGACCCGTCCCGTCCTGTTTCTGGCCCGTCTCGTCCTGTCTCCGGCGTCTCCCGTCCGGTCCTGTCTCTGGCCCGTCCTGTATCTGGCCCGTCCCATCCTGTATCTGGTCGCCCCGTCTCTAGCCAGTCCCGTCCTGTCTCTGGCACGCCTCGGTCCGTCCTATCTACGGCCAGTCTCATCCTGTCTATGGCCCGTCCCGTCCTGTCTCTGGCCCGTCTCGTCCTGTCTCTGGCGTGTCCCGTCCGGTCCTGTCTCTGGCCCGTATTGTATTTGGTCCGTCCCGTATCTGGCCTGTCCCATCCTGTATCTGGCCCATCCCATTAAAGGTAGTATTATCAAATCCTCCACAAATTTACACCTCCAGGAAATTTAATCTGGGGTGTGTTTTAAATTAAGGTGAGTCCAATAGTTAGAAAAATATGATACTTTCCATAAATTATTAGCAAAATGTTTAAATGACACCTATCAAAAAACAGCCTCCTCCATATCCCCTCAAGCTGTCCTATCCATCACCAAGATAGGTGCATTTTCTGCCATTTAGGTAGAAGTAATCTTCAAACAATTTGCTTCTAATTTAGATAAAGTACTAGGAAGGTATATCATGCAAACTCTACATGTGATGTTTGCCTATTAAACAATAGTTGTAATATTTATTTGCAAAACTTCCATTTTCTCTATGCTTGACCTACACTACTTCATTTTTTAGTACGTAGTGGAACATAATGACATGGCCTTCACCTATAGCATCCGTATAGCTCCTGAACTGGGCGCAATCAATCGGGCCTCAAGTACTTAAATTAATCTCAATATGTCTTCTAGAAAGACAGTCAGGCTTATAAAGTTTACTAGAAGAATATTAACATAATAGGCAAGAGTGTGACAACTTATCAATGCTAAGGGCACATCAAAAGAACCCAGCATGGTATACAGTGGTTGTGTGTATGTCTGTTTTTATGTGCGTTTGTGTATATACATATATATATATATATATATATATATATATATATATATATATATGTGTGTGTGTGTGAGTGTACATAGTGGAGCTGTATGTGTATATATGAGACATGTGTGTATATAGGAAAGCTATGTATGTGAATGTAGGAGAATTGTGTGTTTGTATGTAGCTGAGCTGTGTGCATGCTGCAGAGGTGTGTGTACGTATATAGCAGAGATGTGTGTATATAAGACAGCTGTGTGTAACTGAGCTGTGTGTATATATGCAGCAGAGCTGTGTGCATGCATAGCAGAGCTCAATGTGCATGTACTGTGCATTCAGCAGTGATGTGATTATGTGTTTGCTGCATAGAATACATATAAATTGCCTGCTGCAAAAGTATACGAGTATAATACACATGCCGCAGAGAAACACTAACATTAGATCTCTATCCACTCTATTCTACCTTACAGCATTAAAGGTAGTATTATCAAATCCTCCACAAATTTACACATAAAGGAACTTTAACCTGGGGTGTGTTTTAAATTAAGGTGAGTTCAATAGTTAGAAAACTATGATACTTTCCATAAATTATTAGCAAAATGTTTAAATTACACCAATCAAAAAACAGCCTCCTCCATATCCCCTCAAGCTGTCCTATCCATCACCAAGATAGGTGCATTTTCTGCCATTTAGGTAGAAGTAATCTTCAAACAATTTGCTTCTGATTTAGATACAGGAGACAGGAAGAGACGGGCCAGAGACAGGACGGGACGGGCCAAAGACAGGATGAGACTGGCCGGAGATAGGACGGACCGAGGCGTGCCAGAGACAAGAAGGGATGGGCTAGAGACAGGGCGACCAGATACAGGATGGGACGGTCCAGATACAGGACGGTCCAGAGACGGGACGGGCCAGAGCAGGACGGAACTGGCCAGAGGCAGGACAGGACCGGTCTGTCCAGAGACAGGACGGGACGGGCAAGAGACAGGACGGGACGGGTCAAAGAGAGGACGGGACAGGTCAGAGACAGGATGGGACAGCCAAAGACAGGATGGGACGGACTAGAGATGGGACAGGCAAGAGACAGGATTGGACAAGCCAGAGATAGCACCAGACGGGCCAGAGACGGGACGGGCCAGAGCAGGACGGAACTGGCCAGAGGCAGGACAGGACCGGTCTGTCCAGAGACAGGACGGGACGGGCAAGAGACAGGACGGGACGGGTCAAAGAGAGGACGGGACAGGTCAGAGACAGGATGGGACAGCCAAAGACAGGACGGGACGGACTAGAGATGGGACAGGCAAGAGACAGGATTGGACAGGCCAGAGATAGCACCAGAAGGGCCAGAGACAGGAGGGGACACGCCAGAGACAGGACGAGATGGAAAGAAACTGGCCAGATACGGGACAGGACAGGCCAGATGCGGGACGGGCCAGATATAGGACGGGACGAGGCAGAGATAGGATGGGCCTGTCCCGTCCTGTATCTGGCCCATCCCTTCCTGTCTCTGGCCCAGCTCGGGCCCTTCTCGTCCCGTATCTGACCCGCCCTGTATCTGGCCCATCCCGTCCAGTATCTGGCCCGTTCCATATCTGGCCTTTCCCGTATCTGGCATGTCCTGTCCCTGGCCCAGCCTGTCCCGTATCTGGCCCGTCCTGTATCTGGCCCATCCCGTCACGTATCTGGCCTGTCCCGTCCTGTATCTGGCCCATCCCATTAAAGGTAGCATTATCAATTCCTCCACAAATTTACACATAAAGGAACTTTAGCCTGCGGTGTGTTTTAAATTAAGGAGAGTTCAATAGTTAGAAAACTATGATACTTTCCATAAATTATTAGCAAAATGTTTAAATAACACCAATCAAAAAACAGCCTCCTCCATATCCCCTCAAGCTGTCCTATCCATCACCAAGATAGGTGCATTTTCTGCCATTTAGGTAGAAGTAATCTTCAAACAATTTGCTTCTAATTTAGATAAAGTACCAGGAAAGTATATCATGCAAATTCTACATGTGATGTTTGCCTATTAAATAATAGTTGTAATATTTATTTGCAAAACTTTCATTTTCTCTACACCTGACCTACACTACTTAATTGTAACATCCCTGGCGGCGTGCTGGCATGGCTTCCCATCTCACACCATGCAAGACAGCCGACTTACCCACCAATGCAGGCTACGCACTATGTTCCTATGCTGGCTGTGTGCATGTGTCTTGGCTGCTTGTTGAGGGCGGCAGCAGCAGTACTTCCTGATTCTTAAAAGAACAGTGCACGCATTCCTAATGTGTCCCCAGTCCTGTATCTGACCCGTCCCATCTCTGGCCCGTCCCGTCTCTGGCCCATCCCGTCCTGTCTCTGGCCCGTCCCTGGCCCCTCCCATCCTGTCTATGGCCCGTCCTGTAATGTATAACCCGCCCCGTCCCGTATCTGGTCTGTCCAGTCCCATATCTGACCTGTTTAGTCCCGTATCTGACCATCCCGTCCCGTATCTGGCTGTCCGTTATCTGGACCATCTCATCCCGTATCTGGCCCACCTCGTCCCTTCCCTTCTCTGGCACATCCTGTCCCGTATCTGACCATACCAGTCCCTATATGGCCCGTCCCGTATGTGGTCAGGCCTATTCAGTATCTGGCCCGTCCCGTATCTGGCCATCTCGTATCTGGCCCATCCCATCCTGTCCATGGCTCATCCCATATCTAGCCTGTCCTGTCCCATATCTGGCCCGTCTCGTATCTGGCCCATGTCGTCCTGTATCTGGCCTGTCCCATATTTGGCCCGTACCGTACTGTATCTCGCCTGTCCCGTACTGTATCAGGGCCATCTTGTCCTGTCTCTGGCCTGTCTTTTCCTGTATCTGGACCGTCCCGCCCGGTCTCTGTCCCGCCCCATAATGTATAGCTTGTCCCGTCCTGTTTCTGGCCCGTCCCGTCCTGTCTCTGGCTCGTCCTGTCCTGTATCTGGCACGTCCCGTACCGTCTCTGGCCCGTCCCATCCTGTCTATTTCCCGTCCCATAATGTATAGCTCGTCCAGTCCTGTTTCTGGCCCGTCCCGTCCTATCTCCGGCTCGTCCCGTCTGGTATCTGGCCCGACCCATCTTGTATCTGGCCAGTCCCGCATCTGGCCTGTTTTCTCCCTTATCTGGCCTGTCCCTTCCTGTATCTGGCCAGCACCTTCCCATCTCATCCTGTCTCTGGCCCATCCCGTCCTGTCTCTGGCCTGGTCCGTCCTGTCTCTGGCCCGTCCGGTGCTATCTCTGGCCTGTCCAATCCTGTCTCTTGCCCGTCCCATCTCTGGTCCTTCCCGTCCTGTCTTTGGCCCTTCCCGTTCTGTCTTTGGCCCGTCAAGTCCTCTCTTTGGCCCGTCCCGTCCTCTCTCTTGCCCGTCCCGTCCTGTCTCTGGCCCGACCGGTCCTGTCCTGGCTCTGGCCAGTCCCATCCGGCTCTGGCCCGTCCCGTCCCTGGACCGTCCTGTATCTGGACCGCCACGTCCTGTATCTGGTCTCCCCGTCTTTAGCCCATCCCGTCCTGTCTCTGGCATGCCTCGGTCCGTCCTATCTTCGGCCAGCCTCATCCTGTCTTTGACCCGTCCCGTCCAGTCTCTGGCCCGTCCGGTTCTGTCTCTGGCCCGTCCTGTATCTGGCCTGTCCCGTCCTGTATCTGTCCCGTCCCGTCATGTATCTGGGCTGTCCCATAGCTGGCCCATACCATCCCATATCTGGCTCGTCACGTTTCTGGCCCATCCCGTCATGTATCTGGCCCGTCCCATCCTTTATATGGCCCGATCCGTCCTGTCTATGGCCTGTCCCATAATGTCTCTAGCACATTCCGTCCTGTCTCTGGCCCATCCCGTCCTGTATCTGGTCGGTCCCGTCCTGTATCTGGCCCGTCCCGTCCTGAATCTGGCCCGTCCTGTCTATGGCCCGTCCCATAATGTATAGCTTTTCCCGTCCTGTTTCTGGCCAGTCCCGTACTATCTCTGGCTCGTCCTGTCCTGTATCTGGCCCGTCGCGTACCGTCTCTGGCCCGTCCCGTCCTGTCTATTTCCCGTCCCATAATGTATAGCTCGTCCCGTCCTGTTTCTGGCCCGTGCCATCCTATCTCTGCCTTGTCCCGTCCTATTTCTCGCGCGTCCCCTCTCGTATCTGGCCCGTCCCGCATCTGGCCTGTCCTGTCCCGTATCTGGCCTGTCCCTTCCTGTATCTGGCCAGTCCCTTCCCATCTCGTCCTGTCCATGGCCTGTCCCGTCCTGTCTCTGGCCCGTCCGGTGCTATCTATGGTCTGTCCAATCCTGTCTCTTGCCCGTCCCATCTCTGGCCCGTCCTTTCCTGTCTCTGGCCCATCCTTTCCTGTCTCTGGCCCAGCTCTGGCCTGTCTCATCCCGTATCTGGCCCATCCCGTCCAGTATCTGGCCCGTTCCATATCTGGCCTGTCCCGTATCTGGCACGTCCTGTCCCTGGCCCGGCCTGTCCCGTATCTGGCCAGTCCTGTATCTGGCCTGTCCCGTATCTGGCCCATCCCGCATCTGACCCGTCCCATATCTGGCCCGTCCCGTCCCCTATCTGGTCCGTACCGTCCTGTATATGGCCCGTCCCGTCATGTATCTGGGCTGTCCCATATCTGGCTCATCACGTTTCTGGCCCATCCCGTCAGGTATCTGGCCCATCCTATCCTGTCTGTGGCCCAACCTGTCCTGTCTATGGCCCGTCCCGTAATGTCTCTAGCACATTCCGTCCTGTCTCTGGCCCATCCCGTCCTGCATCTGGTCGGTCCCGTCCTGTATCTGGCCCGTCCCGTCCTAAATCTAGCCCGTCCCGTATCTGGCCTGTCCCTTCCTGTATATGGCCCGTCCTATCCTGTCCTGTCTCTGACCCATCCCGTCTTGAATCTGGCCCGTCCCGTATCTGGCCTGTGCCTTCCTGTATCTGGCCCGTCCCGTCCTTTCTCTGGCCTGACCGGTCCTGTCCTGCCCCTGGCCAGTCCCGTCCTGCTCTGGTGCGTCCCGTCCCTGGCCCATCCTGTATCTGGACCGTCCCGTCCTGTATCTGGTCGCCCCGTGTCTGGCCCGTCCCGTCCTTTCTCAGGCACATCCTGTCTGGTTCTGTCTCTGGCCTGTCCTGTATCTGGCCCATCCCATCACGTATCTGGCCTGTCCCGTCCTGTATCTGGCCCATCCCATTAAAGGTAATATTATCAAATCCTCCACAAACTTACACCTCCAGGAAATTTAACCTGGGGTGTGTTTTAAATTAAGGTGAGTTCAATAGTTAGAAAAATATGATACTTTCCATAAATTATTAGCAAAATGTTTAAATGACACCTATCAAAAACCAGCCTCCTCCATATCCCCTCAAGCTGTCCTATCCATCACCAAGATAGGTGCATTTTCTGCCATTTAGGTAGAAGTAATCTTCAATTTGCTTCTAATTTAGATAAAGTACTAGGAAGGTATATCATGCAAACTCTACATGTGATGTTTGCCTATTAAATAATAGTTGTAATATTTATTTGCAAAACTTCCATTTTCTCTACACCTGACCTATACTACTTAATTGTAACATCCCTGGCGGTGTGCTGGCATGGCTTCCCATCTCACACCATGCAAGACCGCCGACTTACCCACCAATGCAGGCTACGCACTATGTTCCTATGCTGGCTGAGTGCATGTGTCTTGGCTGCTTGTTGAGGGCAGCAGCGGCAGTACTTCCTGATTCTTAAAGGAAAAGTGCACGCATTCCAAATGTGTCCCCAGTACTATATCTGACCCGTCCCGTCTCTGGCCCGTCCCTGGCCCCTCGCATCCTGTCTATGGCCCGTCCTGTAATGTCTAACCCGCCCCGTCCCGTATCTGGTCCGTCCAGTCCCATATCTGACCCGTTTAGTCCCGTATCTGACCATCCTATCCCATATCTGGCTATCTCATCCCGTATCTGGCCCGCCTCATCCCTTCTCGTCTCTAGAACGTCCTGTCCCGTATCTGACCCAACCAGTCCCTATCTGGCCCGACCCAAATGTGGCCAGGCCCATTCAGTATCTGGCCCGTCCCGTATCTGGCCATCTCGTATCTGGCCCATCCCATCCTGTCCATGGCACATCCCATATCTAGCCTGTCCTGTCCCATATCTGGCCCGTCCCGTATCAGGCCCATGTCGTCTTGTATCTGGCCCGTCCCATATTTGGCCTGTACCGTCCTGTATCTGGCCTGTCCCGTACTGTATCTGGGGCATCCCCTCCTGTCTCTGGTCCCTCTTTTCCTGTATCTGGATCGTCCCATAATGTATAGCTCGTCCAGTCCTGTTTCTGGCCCGTCCCGTCCTATCTCTGGCTCGTCCCGTCCAGTATCTGGCCCGTCCCATCTGGTATCTGGCCCGTCCCGCATGTGGCCTGTCCTGTCCCGTATCTGGCCTGTCCCTTCTTGTATCTGGCCAATCCCTTCCCATCTCATCCTGTCTCTGGCCCATCCCGTCACGTCTCTGGTCCGTCCCGTTCTGTCCTGTCCAATCCTGTCTCTTGCCCGACCCGTCCTCTCTTGCCGGTCCTGTCCTGCCTCTGGCCAGTCCCGTCCTGCTCTGGCCCGTCCCGTCCCTGGACCGTCCTGTATCCTGTATCTGGTCGCCCTGTCTCTAGCCCGTCCCGTCCTGTCTCTGGCACGCCTCGGTCCGTCCTATCTCCGGCCAGTCTCATCCTGTCTTTGGCCCGTCCGGTACGGTCTCTGGCCCATCTCGTCCTGTCTCTGGCGTGTCCCGTCCGGTCCTGTCTCTGGCCCGTCCTTTATCTGGCCCATTTTGTATCTGGCCTGGCCTGTCCTGTATCTGGCCCATCCCATTAAAGGTAGTATTATTAGTATTATCAAATCCTCCACAAATTTACACATAAAGGAACTTTAAGCTGGGGTGTGTTTTAAATTAAGGTGAGTTCAATAATTAGAAAAATATGATACTTTCCATAAATTATTAGCAAAATATTTAAATGACACCTATCCAAAAAACAGCCTCCTCCATATCCCTTCAAGCTGTCCTATCCATCACCAAGATAGGTGCATTTTCTGCCATTTAGGTAGAAGTAATCTTCAAACAATTTGCTTCTAATTTAGATAAAGTACTAGGAAGGTATATCATGCAAACTCTACATGTGATGTTTGCCTATTAAACAATAGTTGTAATATTTATTTGCAAAACTTCCATTTTCTCTACCCCTGACCTACACTACTTAATTGTAACATCACTGGCGGCGTGCTGGCATGGCTTCCCATCTCACACCATGCAAGACCGCCGACTTACCCACCAATGCTGGCTGCGCACTATTTGGCCCGTACCGTCCTGTATCTGGCCTGTCCGGTACTGTCTTTGGCCCGTCTTTTCCTGTATCTGTCCCGTTCCTTGTTGTCTCTGGCCCGTCCTGTCCTGTCTATGGCCCGTCCCATAATGTATAGCTTGTCCCGTCCTGTTTCTGGCACGTCCCGTACCGTCTCTGGCCCGACCCCTCCTGTCTATTTCCCGTCCCATAATGTATAGCTCGTCCCGTTCCGTTTCTGGCCCGTCCCATCCTATGTCTGCCTCGTCCCGTCCTATATCTGGCCTGTGACGTCTCGTATCTGGCCCGCCCCGTATCTGGCCTGTCCTGTCCCGTATCTGGCCTGTCCCTTCCTGTATCTGGCCAGTCCCTTCCCATCTCGTCCTGTCTCTGGCATGTCCCGTCCAGTCTCTGGCCCGTCCTGTGCTACCTCTGGCCTGTCCAATCCTGTCTCTTGCCCGTCCCGTCTCTAGCCCGTCCCGTCCAGTCTTTGGCCCGTCCCGTCCTAACTCTGGCCCATCCCTTCCTGTCTCTGGCCCAGCTCTGGCCCGTCTCGTCCCGTATTTGGCCTGACATGAATCTGGCCCATCCCGTCCAGTATCTGGCTCGTTCCATATCTGGCCTGTCCCGTATCTGGCACATCCTATCCCTGGCCCGGCCTGTCCCGTATCTGGCCCGTCCTGTATCTGGCCTGTCCCGTATGTGGCCCATCCCGCATCTGACACGTCCCGTATCTGGCCCGTCCCGTCCCGTATCTGGTCCGTACCGTCCTAAATCTGGCCCGTCCCGTCATGAATTTGGGCTGTCCCATATCTGGCCCATACCGTTCCATATCTGGCTCGTCACGTTTCTGGCCCGTCCCATCCTGTCTCTGGCCCAACCCGTCCTGTCTATGGCCTGTCCCTTAATGTCTCTAGCACATTCCGTCCTGTCTCTGGCCCATCCCGTCCTGTATCTGGTCGGTCCCGTCCTGTATGTGGCCCGTTACGTCTTAAATCTGGGTCGTCCCGTATCTGGCCCGTCCCTTCCTGTATCTGGCCCGTCCCATCCCGTCCTGTCTCTGGTCCATCCCATCTTGAATCTGGCCCTTCCCGTATCGGGCCCGTCCCTTCCTGTATCTGGCCCATCCCATCCTGTCTCTGGCCTGACCGGTCCTGTCCTGCCTCTGGCCAGTCCCGTCCTGCTCTGGTCCGTCCCGTCCCTGGCCCGTCCTGTATCTGGACCTTACCGTCCTGTATCTGGTCGCCCCGTCTCTGGCCCATCCCATCCTTTCTCAGGCACGTCACGTCCGGTCCTGTCTCTGGCCTGTCCTGCATCTGGCCCATCCCGTCACGTATCTGGCCTGTCCCGTCCTGTATCTGGCCCATCTCATTAAAGGTAGTATTACCAAATCCTCCACAAATTTACACCTCCAGGAAATTTAACCTGGGGTGTGCTTTAAATAAAGGTGAATTCAATAGTTAGAAAAATATGATACTTTCCATAAATTATTAGCAAAATGTTTAAATGACACCTATCAAAAAACAGCCTCCTCCATATCCCCTCAAGCTGTCCTATCCATCACCAAGATAGGTGCATTTTCTGCCATTTAGGTAGAAGTAATCTTCAAACAATTTGTTTCTAATTTAGATAAAGTACCAGGAAGGTATATCATGCAAACTGTACATGTGATGTTTGCCTATTAAATAGTTGTAATATTTATTTGCAAAACTTCCATTTTCTCTACACCTGACCTATACTACTTAATTGTAACATCCATGGCGGCGTGCTGGCATGGCTTCCCATCTCACACCATGCAAGACCGCCGACTTACCCACCAATGCAGGCTGCGCACTATGTTCCTATGCTGGCTGGTACATGTGTCTTGGCTGCTTGTTGAGGGCAGCAGCGGCAGCACTTCCTGATTCTTAAAGGAACAGTGCACGCATTCCTAATGTGTCCCCAGTCCTGTATCTGACCCGTCCCGTCTCTGGCCTGTTCCGTCCTGTCTCTGGCCCGTCCCTGGACCCTCCCATCCTGTCTATGGCCCGTCCTGTAATGTCTAACCCACCCCAACTCGTATCTGGTCCGTCCAGTCCCATATCTGACCCGTTTAGTCCCGCATCTGACCATCCTGTCCCGTATCTGGCTATCTCATCCCGTATCTGGCCCGCCTCATCCCTTCCCGTTTCTGGCTCGTCCTGTCCCGTATCTGACCCAACCAGTCCCTATCTGGCCCGTCCCATATGTGGCCAGGCCAATTCAGTATCTGGCCCGTCCCGTATCTGGCCATCTCGTAACTGGCCCATTCCATCCGGTCCATGGCTCATCCCATATCTAGCCTGTCCTGTCCCATATCTGGCCCGTCCCGTATCTGGCCCATGTCGTCCTGTATCTGGCCTGTCCCATATTTGGCCCGTACCGTCCTGTATCTGGCCTGTCCCATACTGTATCTGGGGCATCCCGTCCTGTCTCTGGCCCGTCTTTTCCTGTATCTGGACCGTCCCATAATGTATAGCTTGTCCCGTCCTGTTTCTGGCCCGACCCCGTCCTGTCTCTGGCTCGTCCTGTCCTGCATCTGGCACGACCCATACCGTCTCTAGCCCGTCCCATCCTGTCTATTTCCCGTCCCATAATGTATAGCTCGTCCAGTCCTGTTTCTGGCCCGTCCCGTCCTATATCTGGCTCGTCCCGTCCTGTATCTGGCCCGTCCCATATTTGGCCCGTACCGTCCTGTATCTGGCCTGTCCCGTACTGTATCTGGGGCATCCCGTCCTGTCTCTGGCCCGTCTTTTCCTGTATCTGGACCGTCCCATACCATCTCTGGGCCGTCCGATCCTGTCTATTTCCCGTCCCATAATGTATAGCTCGTCCAGTCCTGTTTCTGGCCCGTCCCGTCCTATCTCTGGCTCGTCCCGTCCTGCATCTGGCCCATCCCATCTCGTATCTGGCCCGTCCCGTATGTGGCCTGTCCTGTCCCGTATCTGGCCTGTCCCTTCCTGTTTCTGGCCAATCCATTCCCATCTTGTCCTGTCTCTGGCCCGTCCCGTCCTGTTTCTGGCCTGTCCCGTCCTGTCTCTGGCCCGTCTGGTGCTGTCTCTGGCCTGTCCAATACTGTCTCTTGCCAGACCTATCTCTGGTCCGTCCCTTCCTGTCTTTGCCCCGTCCCGTCCTGTCTCTGGCCCGTCCCGTCCTCTCTTTGGCCCGCCCCATCCTCTCTCTTGCCCGTCCTGTCCTGCCTCTGGCCAGTCCCGTCCCTGGACCATCCTGTATCCTGTGTTTGGTCGCCCCGTCTCTAGCCCGTCCCATCCTGCCTCTGGTACACCTCGGTCCTTCCTATCTCCGGCCAGTCTCATCCTGTCTTTGGCCCGTCCCGTCCAGTCTCTGGCCCGTCTCGTCCTGTCTCTGGCGTGTCCTGTCCGGTCCTGTCTCTGGCCCGTCCTGTATTTGGTCCATCCCGTATCTGGCCTGTCCCGTCCTGTATCTGGCCCATCCCATTAAAGGTAGTATTATCAAATCCTCCACAAAATTAAACCTCCAGAAAATTTAACCTGGGGTGTGTTTTAAATTAAGGTGAGTTTAATAGTTAGAAAAATATGATACTTTCCATAAATTATTAGCAAAATGTTTAAATGACACCTATCAAAAAACAGCCTCCTCCATATCCCCTCAAGCTGTCCTATCCATCACCAAGATAGGTGCATTTTCTGCCATTTAGGTAGAAGTAATCTTCAAACAATTTGCTTCTAATTTAGATAAAGTACTAGGAAGGTATATCATGCAAACTCTACATGTGACGTTTGCCTATTAAACAATAGTTGTAATATTTATTTGCAAAACTTCCACTTTCTCTACGCCTGACCTACACTACTTAATTGTAACATCCATGGCGGCGTGCTGGCATGGCTTCCCATCTCACACCATGCAAGACCGCCGACTTACCCACCAATGCAGGCTGCGCACTATTTGGTCCGTACCGTCCTGTATCTGGCCTGTCCTGTACTGTATCTGGGCCATCCCGTCCTGTCTTTGGCCGTCTTTTCCTGTATCTGTCCCCTTAAGTCTTGTCTCTGGCCCGTCCCGTCCTGTCTATGGCCCGTCCCATAATGTATAGCTTGTCCCGTCCTGATTCTGGCCCGTCCCGTACTGTCTATGGCTCGTCCTGTCCTGTATCTGGCCTGTCGTGTACCGTCTCTGGCCCGTCCCGTCCTGTCTATTTCCCTTCCCATAATGTATAGCTCGTCCCGTCCTGTTTCTGGCCCGTCCCATCCTATCTCTGCCTCGTCCCGTCCAATATCTGGCACGTCCCACATTGTATCTGGCCCGTCCCGCATCTGGCCTGTCCTGTCCCGTATCTGGCCTGTCCCTTCCTGTATCTGGCCAGTCCCTTCCCATCTCGTCCTGTCTCTGGCCTGTCTCGTCCTGTCTCTCCCGTCCCGTCTCTGGCCCGTCTCGTCCAGTCTTTGGCCCGTCCCGTATGGTCTCCGGCCCGTGCTTTCCTGTTTCTGGCCCAGCTCTGGCCCGTCTCATCCCGAATCTGGCCCGCCCTGTATCTGGCCCATCCCGTCCAGTATCTGGCCCGTTCCATATCTGGCCTGTCCCGTATCTGGCATGTCCTGTCCCTGGGCCGGCCTGTCCCGTATCTGGCCCGTCCTGTATCTGGACTGTCCCGTATCTGGCCCGTCCCGCATATGAATCGTCCCGTATCTGGCCCGTCACATATCTGGTCCGTACCGTCCTGTATCTGGCCAGTCCCGTCATGTATCTGGTCTGTCCCATTTCTAGCCCATACCGTCCCATATCTGCCTCATCACGTTTCTGACAAATTCAGTCATGTATCTGGCCCGTCCCGTCCTGTCTCTGGCCCGACCCGTCCTGTCTATGGCCTGTCCCGTAATGTCTCTAGCACATTCCGTCCTGTCTCTGGACGATCCCGTCCTGTAACTGTTCGGTCCCGTCCTGTATCTGGTCCGTCCCGTCCTGAATCTGGCCCGTCCTGTATCTGGCCCATCCCTTCCTGTATGTGGCCCGTCTCATCACGTCCTATCTCTGGCCCATCCCATCCTGAATCTGGCCCGTCCCATATTTGGCCCGTACCTTCCTGTATCGGGCCCGTCTCGTCCTGTCTCTGGCCTGACCGGTCCTGTCCTGCCTCTGGCCAGTCCCATCCTGCTCTGGTCCGTCCCTTCGCTGCCCGTCCTGTATCTGGACCGTCCCGTCCTGTATCTGGTCGCCCCGTCTCGGGCCCGTCCCGTCATTTTTCAGGCACAGTCCGTCCGGTCCTGTCTCTGCCCTGTCCTGTATCTGGCCCATCCTGTCACGTATCTGGCCTGTCCCGTCCTGTATCTGGTCCATCTCATTAAAGGTAGTATTATCAAATCCTCCACAAATTTACACCTCCAGGAAATTTAACCTGGGGTGTGTTTTAAATTAAGGTGAGTTTAATAGTTAGAAAAATATGATACTTTCCATAAATTATTAGCAAAATGTTTAAATGACACCTATCAAAAAACAGCCTCCTCCATATCCCCTCAAGCTGTCCTATCCATCACCAAGATAGGTGCATTTTCTGCCATTTAGGTAGAAGTAATCTTCAAACAATTTGCTGCTAATTTAGATAAAGTACTAGGAAGGTATATCATGCAAACTCTACATGTGATGTTTGCCTATTAAACAATAGTTGTAATATTTATTTGAAAAACTTCCATTTTCTCTACGCCTGACCTACACTACTTAATTGTAACATCCACGGCGGCGTGCTGGCATGGCTTCCCATCTCACACCATGCAATACCGCCGACATACCCACCAATGCAGGCTGCGCACTATTTGGCCCGTACCGTCCTGTATCTGGCCTGTCCCGTACTGTATCTGGGCCATCCCGTCCTGTCTTTGGCCCGTCTTTTCCTGTATCTGTCCCGTTCCGTCTTGTCTCTGGCCCGTCAAGTCCTGTCTATGGCCCGTCCCATAATGTATTGCTTGTCCCGTCCTGTTTCTGGCCCGTCCCGTACTGTCTCTGACTCGTCCTGTCCTGTATCTGGCCCATCGCGTACCGTCTCTGGCCCGTCCCGTCCTTTCTATTTACCGTCCCATAACGCATAGCTCGTCCCATCCTGTTTCTGGCCCGTCCCATCCTATCTCTGCCTCGTCCCGTCCTATATCTGGCCCGTCCCGTCTCGTATATAGCCCGTCCCGCATCTGGCCTGTCCTGTCCCGTATCTGGCCTGTCCCTTCCTGTATCTGGCCAGTCCCTTCCCATCTCGTCCTGTCTCTGGCCTGTCCCGTCCTGTCTCTGGCACGTCTGGTGCTATCTCTGGCCTGTCCAATCCTGTCTCTTGCCCGTCCCGTCTCTGGCCCGTCCGGTCCAGTCTTTGGCCCGTCCCGTCCTGTCTCTGGCCCATCCCTTCCTGTCTCTGGCCCAGCTCTGGCCCGTCTCGTCCCATATCTGGCCCGCCCGATATCTGGCCCATCCCGTCTAGTATCTGGCACGTTCCATATCTGGCCTGTCCCGTATATGGCACGTCCTGTCCCTGGCCCGGCCTATCCCGTATCTGGCCCGTCCTGTATCTGTCCTGTCCCGTATCTGGCCCATCCCGCATCTGACCCGTCCCGTATCTGGCCCATCCCATCCCGTATCTGGCCCGTCCCATCATGTATCTGGGCTGTCCCATATCTGACCCATCCCGTCTAGTATCTGGCACGTTCCATATCTGGCCTGTCCCGTATCTGGCATGTCCTGTCCCTGGCCCGGCCTGTCCCGTATCTGGCCCGTCCTGTATTTGGCCTGTCCCGTATCTGGCCCGTCCCGCATCTGACCCGTCCCGTATCTGGCCCGTCCCGTCCCGTATTTGGTCCGTACCGTCCTGTATCTGGCCCGTCCCGTCCCATATCTGGCTCGTTACGTTTCTGGCCCATCCCGTCATGTATCTGGCCCGTCCCATCCTGTCTCTGGCTCGACCCGTCCTGTGTATGGCCTATTCCTTAATGTCTCTAGCACATTCCGTCCTCTCTCTGGCCCATCCCGTCCTGTATCTGGTCGGTCCCGTCCTGTATCTGGCCCGTCCCATCCTGAATCTGGCCCGTCCCGTATCTGGCCCGTCCCTTCCTGTATCGGGCCCGTCCCATCCTGTCCTGTCTATGGCCCATCCTGTCTTGAATCTGGCCCGTCCCGTATCTGGCCCGTCCCTTCCTGTATCAGGCCCGTCCCGACCTGTCTCTGGCCTAACTGGTCCTGTCCTGCCTCTGGCCAGTCCAGTCCTGCTCTGGTCCGTCCCGTCCCTGGCCCGTCCTGTATCTGGACCGTCCCGTCCTGTATCTGGTCGCCTCGTCTCTGGCCCGTCCCGTCCTTTCTCAGGCACGTCCCGTCCGGTCCTGCCTCTGGCCTGTCCTGCATCTGGCCCATCCCGTCACGTATCTGGCCTGTCCCGTCCTGTATCTGGCCCATCCCATTAAAGGTAGTATTATCAAATCCTCCACAAATTTACACCTCCAGGAAATTTAACCTGGGGTGTGTTTTAAATTAAGGTGAGTTCAATAGTTAGAAAAATATGATACTTTCCATAAATTATTAGCAAAATGTTTAAATGACACCTATCAAAAAACAGCCTCCTCCATATCCCCTCAAGCTGTCCTATCCATCACCAAGATAGGTGCATTTTCTACCATTTAGGTAGAAGTAATCTTCAAACAATTTGCTTCTAATTTACATAAAGCACTAGGAAGGTATATCATGCAAACTCTACATGTGATGTTTGCCTAGTAAACAATAGTTGTAATATTTATTTACAAAACTTCCATTTTCTCTACACCTGACCTACACTACTTAATTGTAACATCCATGGCGGCGTTGTGGCATGGCTTCCCATCTCACACCATGCAAGACCGCCGACTTACCCACCAATGCAGGCTGCGAACTATTTGGCCCGTACAGTCCTGTCTTTGGCCAGTCTTTTCCTGTATCTGTCCCGTTCCGTCTTGTCTCTGGCCCGTCCCGTCCTGTATATGGCCCGTCCCATAATGTATTGCTTGTCCCGTCCTGTTTCTGGCCCGTCACGTACTGTCTCTGGCTCGTCCTGTCCTGTATCTGGCCCGTCGCGTACCGTCTATGGCCCGTCCCGTCCTGTCTATTTCCCGTCCCATAATGTATAGCTCGTCCCGTCCTGTTTCTGGCCCGTCCCATCCTATCTCTGCCTCATCCCGTCCTATATATGGCCCATCCCGTCTCGTATCTGGCCCGTCCTGCAACTGGCCTGTCCTGTCCCGTATTTGGCCTGTCCCTTCCTGTATCTGGCCAGTCCCTTCCCATCTTGTCCTGTCTCTGGCCTGTCCCGTCCTGTCTCTGGCCCGTCCGGTGCTATCTCTGGCATGTCCAATCCTGTCTCTTACCCGTCCCGTCTCTGGCCTGTCCGGTCCAGTCTTTGGCCCGTCCTGTCCTGTCTCTGGCCCATCCCTTCCTGTCTCTGGCGCAGCTCTGGTCCGTCTCGTCCTGTATCTGGCCCGCCCTGTATCTAGCCCATCCCATCCAGTATCTGGCCCGTTCCATATCTGGCCTGTCCCGTATCTGGCACGTCCTGTATCTGGCCTGTCCCGTATCTGGCCTGTCCCGCATCTGACCCGTCCCGTATCTGGCCCGTCCCGTCCCGTATTTGGTCCGTACCGTCCTGTATCTGGCCCGTCCCGTAATGTATGTGGGCTGTCCCATATCTGTCCCATACCGTCCCATATTTGGCTCGTCACGTTTCTGGCCCATCCCGTCATGAATCTGGCCTGTCCCATCCTGTCTCTGGCCCGACCCATAATGTATTGCTTGTCCCGTCCTGTTTCTGGCCCGTCCCGTACTGTCTCTGGCTCGTCCTGTCCTATATCTGGCCCATCGCGTACCGTCTCTGGCCCGTCCCGTCCTTTCTATTTACCGTCCCATAACGCATAGCTCGTCCCATCCTGTTTCTGGCCCGTCCCATCCTATCTCTGCCTCGTCCCGTCCTATATCTGGCCCGTCCCGTCTCGTATATAGCCCGTCCCGCATCTGGCCTGTCCTGTCCCGTATCTGGCCTGTCCCTTCCTGTATCTGGCCAGTCCCTTCCCATCTCGTCCTGTCTCTGGCACGTCTGGTGCTATCTCTGGCCTGTCCAATCCTGTCTCTTGCCCGTCCCGTCTCTGGCCCGTCCGGTCCAGTCTTTGGCCCGTCCTGTCCTGTCTCTGGCCCATCCCTTCCTGTCTCTGGCCCAGCTCTGGCCCGTCTCGTCCCATATCTGGCCCGCCCGATATCTGGCCCATCCCGTCTAGTATCTGGCACGTTCCATATCTGGCCTGTCCCGTATCTGGCACGTCCTGTCCCTGGCCCGGCCTGTCCCGTATCTGGCCCGTCCTGTATCTGTCCTGTCCCGTATCTGGCCCATCCCGCATCTGACCCGTCCAGTATCTGGCCCATCCCATCCCGTATCTGGCCCGCCCCATCATGTATCTGGACTGTCCCATATCTGACCCATCCCGTCTAGTATCTGGCACGTTCCATATCTGGCCTGTCCCGTATCTGGCACGTCCTGTCCCTGGCCCGGCCTGTCCCGTATCTGGCCCGTCCTGTATTTGGCCTGTCCCGTATCTGGCCCGTCCCGCATCTGACCCGTCCCGTATCTGGCCCGTCCCGTCCCGTATTTGGTCCGTACCGTCCTGTATCTGGCCCGTCCCGTCCCATATCTGGCTCGTCACGTTTCTGGCCCATCCCGTCATGTATCTGGCCCGTCCCATCCTGTCTCTGGCTCGACCCGTCCTGTGTATGGCCTATTCCTTAATGTCTCTAGCACATTCCGTCCTCTCTCTGGCCCATCCTGTCTTGTATCTGGTCGGTCCCGTCCTGTCTATGGCCCATCCTGTCTTGAATCTGGCCCGTCCCGTATCTGGCCCGTCCCTTCCTGTATCAGGCCCGTCCCGACCTGTCTCTGGCCTAACTGTTCCTGTCCTGCCTCTGGCCAGTCCCGTCCTGCTCTGGTCCGTCCCGTCCCTCGCCCATCCTGTATCTGGACCGTCCCGTCCTGTATCTGGTCGCCTCGTCTCTGGCCCGTCCCGTCCTTTCTCAGGCACGTCCCGTCCGGTCCTGTCTCTGGCCTGTCCTGCATCTGGCCCATCCCGTCACGTATCTGGTCTGTCCCGTCCTGTATCTGGCCCATCCCATTAAAGGTAGTATTATCAAATCCTCCACAAATTTAAACCTCCAGGAAATTTAACCTGGGGTGTGTTTTAAATTAAGGTGAGTACAATAGTTAGAAAAATATGATACTTTCCATAAATTATTAGCAAAATGTTGAAATGACACCTATCAAAAAACAGCCTCCTCCATATCCCCTCAAGCTGTCCTATCCATCACCAAGATAGGTGCATTTTCTACCATTTAGGTAGAAGTAATCTTCAAACAATTTGCTTCTAATTTAGATAAAGCACTAGGAAGGTATATCATGCAAACTCTACATGTGATGTTTGCCTAGTAAACAATAGTTGTAATATTTATTTACAAAACTTCCATTTTCTCTATGCCTGACCTACACTACTTAATTGTAACATCCATGGCGGCGTTGTGGCATGGCTTCCCATCTCACACCATGCAAGAGAGCCGACTTACCCACCAATGCAGGCTGCGCACTATTTGGCCCGTACAGTCCTGTCTTTGGCCAGTCTTTTCCTGTATCTGTCCCGTTCCGTCTTGTCTCTGGCCCGTCCCGTCCTGTATATGGCCCGTCCCGTAATGTATTGCTTGTCCCGTCCTGTTTCTGGCCCGTCACGTACTGTCTCTGGCTCGTCCTGTCCTGTATCTGGCCCGTCGCGTACCGTCTATGGCCCGTCCCGTCCTGTCTATTTCCCGTCCCATAATGTATAGCTCGTCCCGTCCTGTTTCTGGCCCGTCCCATCCTATCTCTGCCTCATCCCGTCCTATATATGGCCCATCCCGTCTCGTATCTGGCCCGTCCCGCAACTGGCTTGTCCTGTCCCGTATCTGGCCTGTCCCTTCCTGTATCTGGCCAGTCCCTTCCCATCTTGTCCTGTCTCTGTCCTGTCCCGTCCTGTCTCTGGCCCGTCCGGTGCTATCTCTGGCATGTCCAATCCTGTCTCTTACCCGTCCCGTCTCTGGCCCGTCCGGTCCAGTCTTTGGCCCGTCCTGTCCTGTCTCTGGCCCATCCCTTCCTGTCTCTGGCGCAGCTCTGGTCCGTTTCGTCCTGTATCTGGCCCGCCCTGTATCTGGCCCATCCCATCCAGTATCTGGCCCGTTCCATATCTGGCCTGTCCCGTATCTGGCACGTCCTGTCCCTGGCCCAGCCTGTCCCGTATCTGGCCCGTCCTGTATCTGGCCTGTCCCGTATCTGGCCCGTCCCGCATCTGACCCGTCCCGTATCTGGCCCGTCCCGTCACGTATTTGGTCCGTACCGTCCTGTATCTGGCCCGTCCCGTAATGTATGTGGGCTGTCCCATATCTGTCCCATACCGTCCCATATTTGGCTCGTCACGTTTCTGGCCCATCCCGTCATGAATCTGGCCTGTCCCATCCTGTCTCTGGCCCGACCCGTCCTGTCTATGGCCTGTCCCGTAATGTCTCTAGCACATTCCGTCCTGTCTCTGGCCCATCCCGTCCTGTATCTGGTCGGTCCCGTCCTGTATCTGGCCCGTCCCGTCCTGTATCTGGCCCGTCCCGTCCTGAATGTGGCACGTCCATTATATGGCCCGTCCCTTCCTGTATCTGGCCCGTCCCATCACGTCCTATCTCTGGCCCATCCCGTCTTGAATCTGGCCCGTCCCGTATCTGGCCCGTCCCTTCCTGTATCTGGCCCGTCCCGTCCTGTCTCTGGCCTGACCGGTCCAGTCCTGCCTCTGGCCAGTCTCGTCCTGCTCTGGTCCGTCCCGTCCCTGGCCCATCCTGTATCTGAACCGTCCCGTCCTGTATCTGGTCACCCCGTACTGTATCTGGGCCATCCCATCCTGTTTCTGGCCCGTCTTTTCCTGTATCTGGACCGTCCCGTCCAGTCTCTGGACGGTCTCATAATGTATAGCATGTCCTGTCCTGTTTCTGGCCCGTCCCGTCCTGTCACTTGCTCGTCCTGTCCTGTATCTGGCACGTCCCGTACCGTCTCTGGCCCGTCCCATCCTGTCTATTTCCCGTCCCATAATGTATTGCTCGTCCAGTCCTGTTTCTGGCCCGTCCTGTCCTATCTCTGGCTCGTCCCGTCCTGTATCTGGCCCGTCCCATCTCGTATCTGGCCCGTCCCGCATCTGGCCTGTCCTGTCCCATATCTGGCCTGTCCCTTCCTGTATCTGGCCAGTCCCTTCCCATCTCGTCCTGTCTCTGGCCTGTCCCGTTCTGTCTCTGGCCTGTCCCGTCCTGTCTCTGACCCGTCCGGTGCTACCTCTGGCCTGTCCAATCCTGTCTCTTGCCTGTCCCATCTCTGGTCCGTCCCGTCCTGTCTTTGGCCCATCACGTCCTGTCTCTGGAACGTCCCGTCCTCTCTTTTGCCCGTCCCGTCCTCTCTCTTGCCCGTCCCCTCCTGTCTCTGGCCCGACCTGTCCTGTCCTACCTCAGACCAGTCCCGTACTGCTCTGTCCCGTCCCATCCCTGGACTGTCCTGTATCTGGACCGTCCTGTCCTGTATCTGTCGCCCCGTTTCTAGCCCGTCCAGTCTTGTCTCTGGCACGCCTCAGTCCGTCCTATCTCCGGCCCGTCCCGTAATGTCTCTGGCCCGTCTTGTCATGTCTCTGGATCGTCCCGTCCGGTCCTGACTCTGGCCCGTCCTGTATCTGGCCCATTCCGTATCTGGCCTGTTCCGTCCTGTATCTGGCCCATCCCATTAAAGGTAGTATTATCAAATCCTCCACAAATTTACACATAAAGGAACTTTAACCTGGGGTGTGTTTTAAATTAAGGTGAGTTCAATAGTTAGAAAAATATGATACTTTCCATAAATTATTAGCAAAATGTTTAAATGACACCTATCAAAAAAACAGCCTCCTCCATATCCCCTCAAGCTGTCCTATCCATCACCAAGATAGGTGCATTTTCTGCCATTTAGGTAGAAGTAATCTTCAAACAATTTGCTTCTAATTTAGATAAAGTACCAGGAAGGTATATCATGCAAACTCTACATGTGATGTTTGCCTATTAAACAATAGTTGTAATATTTATTTGCAAAATTTCCATTTTCTCTACACCTGACCTACACTACTTAATTGTAACATCCATGGCGGCGTGCTGGCATGGCTTCCCATCTCACACCATGCAAGACCGCCGACTTATCCACCAATGCAGGCTGCGCACTATGTTCTTATGCTGGCTGTGTGCATGTGTCTTGGCTGCTTGTTGAGGGCTGTAGCGGCAGCACTTCCTGATTCTTAAAGGAACAGTGCACGCATTCCTAATGTGTCCCCAGTCCTGTATCTCACCCGTCCCATCTCTGGCTCGTCCCGGTCTCTGGCCCGTCCCGTCCTGTCTCTTGCCTGTCCCTGGCCCCTCCCATCCTGTCTATGGCACGTCCTGTAATGTCTAACCCGCCCCTTCCCGTATCTGGTCCGTCCAGTCCCATATCTGACCTGTTTAGTCCCGTATCTGGCCCATCTCGTCCCTTCCCGTCTCTGGCACGTCCTGTCCCGTATCTGACCATACCAGTCCCTATCTGGCCCGTCCCGTATCTGGCCATCTCGTATCAGCCCCATCCCATCCTGTCCATGGCTCATCCCATATCTAGCCTCTCCTGTCCCATATCTGGCTTGTCCCGTATCTGGCCCATGTCGTCCTGTATCTGGCCCGTCCCATATTTGGCCCGTACCGTCCTGACCTGTCTCTGGCCCGTCCCGTGCTGTCCCTGGCCCCTCCCCTCCTGTCTATGGCCCGTCCTGTAATGTCTAGCCCGTCCGTCCCATATCTGGCCTGCTTAGTCCCATATCTGACCCGACAAGTCCCGTATCTGGCCAGTCCAGTCCCATATCTGGCCAGTCCAGTCCCGTATCTGGCCCATCTCTTATCTGGCACGTCTCGTCCCTTCACTATCTAGCCCGTCCTATCCCGTATATGGCCCAACCAGTCCCGTATCTGGCCCGTCCCGTATATGGCCCAGCGTGTCACGTATCTGGCCCATCACCATAAATGGCACATCCCGTTCAGTTTCTGTCCTTTCCCATCCCTGGTTCATGTCGTATCTGGCCCGTCCTGTCCCATATCTGGCCCGTCTCATATCTGGACCGTCCCGTATCTGGCCCATCCCGTATCTGGCCCGTCCCATCGCGTATCTGGCCCGTGCCGTCCCATATCTGGGCAGTACCGTCCTGTATCTGGCCATTCTGTCTATGGCCCGGCCAGTAATGTCAAGCCCGCCCATCCTGTCTCTGGCCCGTCCCATCCTGTATTTGGCCCGTTCCGTATCTAGCCCGTCCCGTCCTGTATCTGACCCGTCCCGTACCGTCTTGTATCTGGCCCATCTCGTCCCGTCCTGAATCTGGCCCATCCTGTCCCGTATCTGACCTGTCCAGTATCTGGCCGGTCCTGTCCCGTATCTAGCCAGTCCCGTCCTGTATCTGGCCCGTCCCGTCCTGTCTCTGGCCTGTCCAGTCCTGTGTCTTGCCCGTCCCGTTCTGTCTCTGGCCTGTCCAGTCCTGTGTCTGGCCCCTCCCGTCCTGTCTTTGGCTCGTCCCATCCTGTCTCTGACCCGTCCTGTCTTTGGCTCATCCCATCCTGTCTCTAGCCAGTCCCATCCTGTCTCTGGCTAGTATCGTCCCGTATCTGGCACGCCCCGTATCTAGCCCATCCCGTCCAGTATCTGGCCCGTCCTGTCGCTGGCACGTCCCGTATCTGTACCGTCCCATATCTGCCCCATCCCATATATGACCTGTCCCGTATCTGGCTTGTCCCGTATCTGGCCCGTCCTGTTCTGTATCTGGTCTGTCTCGTCCTGTATCTGGCCCGTCCCATCATGTATCTGGCCCATACCGTCCCATATCTGGCCCGTACCATCCTGTATCTGGCCCGTCTTGTCCCGTATCTGGCCTGCCCCATCCCGTATCTGGCCTATCCCATCCTGTCTCTGGCCCGTCCAGTCCTGTCTCTGGCCCGTACCGTGCAGTTCCGTATCTGGCCCGTCCCATCCTGTACCCGGCCCATCCCCTCCTGTCTCTGGCCCGTCCCATACAGTTCTGTATCTGGCCCGTACCGTCCTGTATCTGGCCCGTACCATCTTGTATCTGGCACGTCCTGTTCCGTATCTTTCCTGTCCCGTCCCGTATCTGGCCTGTCTCATCCTATCTCTGGCCCGTCCAGTCCTGTCTCTGGCCCATCCCGTGCAGTTCTCTATCTGGCCTGTCCCATCCTGTACTCGGACCGTCCCCTCCTGCATCTGGCCCGTTCCGTACCATCCTGTATCTGGCCCATCTAGTCCCATCTTGTATCTGGCCCGTCGCGTATCTGGCTTGTACCGTCCACTGTCTATCCTGTCGGGTCCCGTCACGTATCTGGTCTCTCCCGACCCATATCTGGCCCATCCCATCCTGTCTCTCGCCTGTCCCGTCCTGTATCTGGCCCGTCCCGTATCTGGCCCGTCCCTTCCTGTTTCTAGCTAGTCCCGTCCTTTCTCTGGCCCGTCCTGTCCTATCTCCGGCTCGTTCTGTCTCTGGCCCATCTCGTTCTGTCTCTGGCCCGTCTTGTCCTATCTCTGTCGACGTCCCGTCCTGTCTCTGGCCCGACCCGTCCTGTCCTGCCTCAGACCCGTCTGGTACTGCAGTGGCCCGTCTCTGGCCCATCCTGTATCTGGCCCATCCTGTATCTGGCCCATCCCGTCCTGTATATGTCCCGTCCTGTCTCTGGCCCGCCCCGTCCCGTCCTGTCTCTGGCCCGTCCCATCCGGTCTTTGGCCCGTCCCATCCGGTCTTTGGCCCATCCCATCCGGTCTTTGGCCCGTTCCATCTGGTTTTGGCCCGTGCCGTCCTTTGTGCTTTAAATTAAGGTGAGCTCAATAGTTAGAAAAGTATGATACTTTCTATAAATTATTAGCAAAATGTTTAAATGACACCTATTAAAAAACAGCCTCCTCCATATCCCCTCAAGCTGTCCTATCCATCACCAAGATAGGTGCATTTTCTGCCATTTAGGTAGAAGTAATCTTCAAACAATTTGCTTCTAATTTAGATAAAGTACCAGGAAGGTATATCATGCAAACTCTACATGTGATGTTTGCCTATTAAACAATAGTTGTAATATTTATTTGCAAAACTTCCATTTTCTCTATGCCTGTCCTACACTATTTAATTGTAACATCCCTGGCGGCGTGCTGGCATGGCTTCCCATCTCACACCATGCAAGACCGCCGACTTACCCACCAATCCATGCTGCACACTGTGTTCCTCTGCTGGCTGTGTGCATGTGTCTTGGCTGCTTGTTGAGGGCGACAGCGGCAGCACTTCCTGATTTTTAAAGGAACAGTGCACGCATTCCTAATGTGTCCCCAGTCCTGTATCTGACCCATCTCGTCTCTGGCCCGTCCAGTCCTGTCTATGGTCCGTCCTATTCCTGTCTCTGGCCCGTCCTGTATCTCTGGCCCGTCCTGTATCTGTACCGTCCCGTATCTGCCCCGTCCCATATCTGCCCCATCCCGTAACTGGCCTGTCCCGTATCTGGCTCGTCCCGTATCTGGCCCGTCCTGTTCCGTATCTGTTCCATCTCGTCATGTATCTGGCCCGTCCCGTCATGTATCTGGCCCGTGCCGTCCCATTTCTGGCCCGTACCATCCCGTATTTGGCCCGTCCTGTCCTATCTCTGGCTCGTCCTGTCTCTGGCCCATCTCGTCTTGCCTCTGGCCCGTCTTGTCCTGTTTCTGGCCCGTCCCGTCCTGTCTCTGGCCCGACCCGTCCTGTCCTGCCTCTGACCCGTCCGGTACTGCAGTGGCCCGTCCCTGGCCCATCCTGTATCTGCCCCATCCTGTATCTGGCCCGCCTCGTCTCTGGCCTGTCCCGTCCTGTATATGTCCCGTCCGGTCTCTGGCCCGCCCCGTCGGTCTCTGGCCCGTCCCATCCGGTCTCTGGCCCGTCCCATCCGGTCTTTGGCCCGTCCCATCTGGTCTTTGGCCCGTGCCGTCCTCTGTGCTTTAAATTAAGGTGAGCTCAATAGTTAGAAAAATATGATACTTTCCATAAATTATTAGCAAAATGTTTAAATGACACCTATCAAAAAACAGCCTCCTCCATATCCCCTCAAGCTGTCCTATCCATCACCAAGATAGGTGCATTTTCTGCCATTTAGGTAGAAGTAATCTTCAAACAATTTGCTTCTAATTTAGATAAAGTACTAGGAAGGTATATCATGAAAACTCTACATGTGATGTTTGCCTATTAAACAATAGTTGTAATATTTATTTGAAAAACTTCCATTTTCTCTACGCCTGACCTACAGTACTTAATTGTAACATCCATGGCGGCGTGCTGGCATGGCTTCCCATCTCACACCATGCAAGACTGCCGACTTAGCCATCCAATGCAGGCTGCGCACTATTTGGCCCGTACAGTCCTGTATCTGGCCTGTCCCGTACTGTATCTGGGCCATCCCGTCCTGTTTTTGGCCCGTCTTTTCCTGTACCTGTCCTGTTCCATCTTGTCTCTGGCCCGTCCCGTCCTGTCTATGGCTCGTACTGTCCTGTATCTGGCCCGTCCCGTCCTGTCTATTTCACGTCCCATAATGTATAGCTTGTCCCGTCCTGCTTCTGGCCCGTCCCGTACTGTCTCTGGCTCGTCCTGTCCTGTATCTGGCTCATCGCCTACCGTCTCTGGCCCGTCCCGTCCTGTCTATTTCACGTCCCATAATATATAGCTTGTCCGGTCCTGTTCTGGCCCGTCCCATCCTATCTCTGCCTCGTCTCGTCCTATATCTGGCCCGTCCCGTCTCTTATCTGGCACGTCCCGCATCTGGCCTATCCTGTCCCGTATCTGGCCTGTCCCTTCCTGTATCTGGCCAGTCCCTTCCCATCTCATCCTGTCTTTGGCCTGTCTCGTCCTGTCTATGGCCCGTCCGGTGCTATCTCTGGCCTGTCCAATCCTGTCTCTTGCCCGTCCCTTCTCTGGCCCATCCCGTCCAGTCTTTGGCACGTCTCGTCCCGTATCTGGCCCGCCCTGTATCTGGCCCATCCCGTCCAGCATCTGGCCCGTTCCATATCTGCCAATCCCGTATCTGGCACGTCCTGTCCCTGGCCCGGCCTGTCTCGTATCTGGCCCGTCCTGTATCTGGCCTGTCCCGTATCTGGCCCGTCCCGCATCTGACCCGTCCCGTATCTGGCCCGTCCCGTCCCGTATCTGGTCCGTACCGTCCTGTATCTGGCCCGTCCCATCATGTATCTGGCCTGTCCCATATCTGGCCCATACCGTCCCATTTCTGGCTCGTCACGTTTCTGTCCCATCCCGTCATGTATCTGGCACGTTCCATCCTGTCTCTGGCCCGACCTGTCCTGTCTATGGCCTATCCCATAATGTCTCTAGCACATTCCGTCCTGTCTCTGGCCCATCCCGTCCTGAATCTGGCCTGTCCCTTCCTGTATCTGGCCCGTCCCATCCTTTCCTGTCTCTGGCCCATCCCGTCTTGAATCTGGCCCGTCCCGCATCTGGCCCGTTCCTTCCTGTATCTGGCCCGTCCCGTCCTGTCTCTGGCCCATCCCGTCTTGAATCTGGCCCGTCCCGCATCTGGCCCGTTCCTTCCTGTATCTGGCCCGTCCCGTCCTGTCTCTGGCCTGACTGGTCCTGGCCTGCCTCTGGCCAGTCCCGTCCTGCTCTGGTCCGTCCCGTCCCTGGCCCGTCCTGTATCTGGACCGTCCTGTCCTGTATCTGGTCGCCCCGTCTCTGGCCCGTCCCGTCCTTTGTCAGGCACGTCCCGTCCGGTCCTGTCTCTGGCCTGTCCTGCATCTGGCCCATCCCGTCACGTATCTGGCCTGTCCCGTCCTGTATCTGGCCCATCCCATTAAAGGTAGTATTATCAAATCCTCCACAAATTTACACCTCCAGGAAATTTAACCTGGGGTGTGTTTTAAATTAAGGTGAGTTCAATAGTTAGAAAAATATGATACTTTCCATAAATTATTAGCAAAATGTTTAAATGACACCTATCAAAAAACAGCCTCCTCCATATCCCCTCAAGCTGTCCTATCCATCACCAAGATAGGTGCATTTTCTGCCATTTAGGTAGAAGTAATCTTCAAACAATTTGCTTCTAATTTAGATAAAGTACTAGGAAGGTATATCATGCAAACTCTACATGTGATGTTTGCCTATTAAACAATAATTGTAATATTTATTTGCAAAACTTCCATTTTCTCTACACCTGACCTACACTACTTAATTGTAACATCCCTGGCGGCGTGCTGGCATGGCTTCCCATCTCACACCATGCAAGACCGCCGACTTACCCACCAATGCAGGCTGCGCACTATGTTCCTATGCTGGCTGTGTGCATTCCTAATGTGTCCCCAGTCCTGTATCTGACCCGTCCCGTCTCTGGCCCATCCCAGCCTGTCCCTGGCCCATCCCATCCTGTCTATGGCCCGTCCTCTAATGTCTAACCCGCCCCTTCCTGTATCTGGTCCGTCCAGTCCATATCTGACCCGTTTAGTCCCGTTTCTGACCATCCTGTCCCGTATCGGGCTTTCCCTTATCTAGCCCATCTCATCCCGTATCTGGCCCATCCCGTCCAGTATCTGGCCCGTTCCATATCTGGCCAGTCCCGTATCTAGCACGTCCTATCCCTGGCCCAGCCTGTCCCGTATCTGGCCCGTCCTGTATCTGGTCGCTCCGTCTCTGGCCCGTCCCGTCCTTTTTCAAGCACGGCCCGTCCGGTCCTATTTCTGGCCTGTCCTGTATCTGGCTCATTCCGTCACGTATCTGGCCTGTCTCGTCCTGTATCTGGCCCATCCCACTAAAGGTAGTATTATCAAATCCTCCACAAATTTACACCTCCAGCAAATTTAACCTGGGGTGTGTTTTAAATTAAGGTGAGTTCAATAGTTAGAATAATATGATACTTTCCATAAATTATTAGCAAAATGTTTAAATGACACCTATCAAAAATCAGCCTCCTCCATATCCCCTCAAGCTGTCCTATCCATCACCAAGATAGGTGCATTTTCTGCCATTTAGGCAGAAGTAATCTTCAATTTGCTTCTAATTTAGATAAAGTACTAGGAAGGTATATCATGCAAACTTTACATGTGATGTTTGCCTATTAAATAATAGTTGTAATATTTATTTGCAAAACTTCCATTTTCTCTACACCTGACCTACACTACTTAATGGTAACATCCCTGGCGGCAAGCTGGCATGGCTTCCCATCTCACACCATGCAAGACCGTCGACTTACCCACCAATGCAGGCTGCGCACTATGTTCCTATGCTGGCTGTGTACATGTGTCTTGGCTGCTTGTTGAGGGCAGAAGCGGCAGCACTTCCTGATTCTTAAAGGAACAGTGCACGCATTCCTAATGTGTCCCCAGTCCTGTATCTGATCCATCCCGTCTCTGGCCCGTCCCGTCTCTGGCCGTCCCGTTCTGTCTCTGGCCCGTCCCAGCCTGTCCCTGGCCCCTCCCATCCTGTCTATGGCCCGTCCTGTAATGTCTAACCCGCCCCGTCCCGTATCTGGTCCGTCCAGTCCCATATCTGACCCGTTTGGTCCCGTATCTGACCATCCCGTCCCGTATCTGGCTATCCGTTATCTGGCCCATCTCATCACGTATCTGGCCCGCCTCATCCTTTCCCGTCTCTGGCACTTCCTGTCCCGTATCTGACCCAACCAGTCCCTATCTGGCCCGTCCCGTATGTGGCCAGGCCCATTCAGTATCTGGCCCGTCCCGTATCTGGCCATCTCGTATCTGGCCCATCCCATCCTGTCCATGGCTCATCCCATATCTAGCATGTCCTGTCCCATATCTGGCCCGTCCCGTATCTGGCCCATGTCGTCCTGTATCTGGCCCGTCCCATATTTTGCCCGTACCGTCCTGTATCTGGCCTGTCCCGTACTGTATCTGGGCCATCCCGTCCAGTCTCTGGCCTGTCTTTTCCTGTATCTGGACCGTCCCGTCCGGTCTCTGGCCTGTCCGATAAAGTATAGCTTGTCCCGTCCTGTTTCTGGCCCGTCCCGTCCTGTCTCTGACTCATCCTGTCCTGTTTCTGGCCCGTCCCGTCCTGTATCTGGCCCGTCCCATCTCGTATCTGGCCCGTCCCGCATCTGGCCTGTCCTGTCCTGTATCTGGCCTGTCCCTTCCTGTATCTGGCCAGTACCTTCCCATCTCGTCCTGTCTCTGGCCTGCCCCGTCCTGTCTATGGTATGGCCCGTCCGATGCTATCTCTGGCCTGTCCAATCCTGTCTCTTGCCCGTCCCATCTCTGGTCCGTCCCGTCCTGTATTTGGCCTGTCTCGTCCTGTCTCTGGCCCGACCTGTCCTGTCCTGCCTTTGGCCAGTCCCGTTCTGCTCTGGCCCGTCCCGTCCCTGGACCGTCCTGTAACTGGACCGTCCCATCCTGTATCTGGTCGCCCCGTCTCTAGCCCGTCCCGTCCTGTCTCTGGCACGCCTCGGTCCGTGCTATCTCCGGCCAGTCTCATCCTGTATTTGGTCCGTCCCGTCCTGTCTATAACCCGTCTCGTCCTGTCTCTGGCGTGTCCCGTCCGGTCCTGTCTCTGGCCCGTCCTGTATCTGGCCCGTCCTGTGTCTGGCTCATCCCGTATCTTTCCTGTCCCGTCCTGTATCTGGCCCATCCCATTAAAGGTAGTATTATCAAATCCTCCACAAATTTACACCTCCAGGAAATTTAACCTGGGGTGTGTTTTAAATTAAGGTGAGTTCAATAGTTAGAAAAATATGATTCTTTCCATAAATTATTAGCAAAATGTTTAAATTACACCTATCAAAAACAGCCTCCTCCATATCCCCTCAAGCAGTCCTATCCATCACCAAGATAGGTGCATTTTCTGCCATTTAGGTAGAAGTAATCTTCAAACAATTTGCTTCTAATTTAGATAAAGTACCAGGAAAGTATATCATGCAAACACTACATGTGATGTTTGCCTATTAAATAATAGTTGTAATATTTATTTGCAAAACTTCCATTTTCTCTACGCCTGACCTACACTACTTAATTGTAACATCCATGGCGGCATGCTGGCATGGCTTCCCATCTCACACCATGCAAGACCGCCGACTTACCCACCAATGGAGGCTGCGCACTATGTTCCTATGCTGTCTGTGTGCATGTGTCTTGGTTGCTTGTTGAGGGCGGTAGCAGCAGCACTTCCTGATTCTTAAAGGATCAGTGCACGCATTCCTAATGTGTCCCCAGTCCTGTATCTGACCCGTCCCATCTCTAACCCGTCCCGTCTCTGGCCCGTCACATCCTGTCTCTGGCCAGTCTCAGCCTGTCCCTGACCCCTCCCATTCTGTCTATGTCCTGTCCTGTAATGTCTAACCCGCCCCGTCCCGTATCTGGTCCGTCCAGTCCCATATCTGACCCGTTTAGTCCCGTATCTGACCATCCCGTCCCGTATCTGGCTGTCCCTTATCTGGCCCATCTCATCCCGTATCTGGCCCGCCTCGTCCCTTCCCGTCTCTGGCACGTCCTGTCCTGTATGTGACCCAACCAGTCCCTATCTGGCCTGTCCCGTATGTGTCCATGCCCATTCAGTATGTGGCCCGTCCCGTATCTGGCCATCTCGTATCTGGCCCATTCCATCCTGTCCATGGTTCATCCCATATCTAGCCTGTCCTGTCCCATATCTGGCCCGTCCCGTATCTGGCCCATGTCGTCCTGTATCTGGCCCGTCTCATTTTTGGCCCGGACCGTCCTGTATGTGGCCTGTCCCGTACTGTATCTGGGCCATCCTGTCCTGTCTCTGGCCCGTCTTATCCTGTATCTGGACCGTCCCGTCCGGTCTCTGGACGGTCCCATAATGTATAGCTTGTCCCGTCCTGTTTCTGGCCCGTCCCGTCCTGTCACTGGCTAGTCCTGTCCTGTATCTGGCACATCCTGTACCGTCTCTGGCCCGTCCCATCCTGTCTATTTCCCTTCCCATAATGTATAGCTCGTGAAGTCCTGTTTCTGGCCCGTCCCGTCCTATCTCTGGCTCGTCCCGTCCTGTATCTGGCCCGTCCCATCTCGTATCTGGCCCGTCCCGCATCTGGCCTGTCCTGTCCCATATCTGGCCTGTCCCTTCCCATCTCGTCCTGTCTCTGGCCCGTCCCGTCCTGTCTCTGGCCTGTCCCGTCATGTCTCTGGCCCGTTCGGTGCTATCTCTGGCCTGTCCAATCCTGTCTCTTGCCCATCCCATCTCTTGTCCATCCCGTCCTCTCTTTGGCCCGTCCCGTCCTCTCTCTTGCCCGTCCCGTCCTCTCTCTTGCCCGTCCCGTCCTGTCTCTGGCCTGATCGGTCCTGTCCTGCCTCTGACCAGTCCCGTCCTGCTCTGGCCCGTCCTGTCCCTGGACTGTCCTGTATCTGGACCGTCCCGTCCACTATCTGTCGCCCCGTCTCTAGCCCGTCCCGTCCTGTCTCTGGTACGCCTCGGTCCGTCCTATCTCCAGCCAGTCTCATCCTGTCTTTGGCCTGTCCAGTCCTGTCTCTGGCCCGTCTCGTCATGTCTCTGGCGTGATCCGTCCGGTCCTGTCTCTGGCCCGTCCTGTATCTGGCCCATTCCGTATCTGGCCCGTCCCGTCCTGTATCTGGCCCATCCCATTAAAGGTAGTATTATCAAATCCTCCACAAATTTACACATAAAGGAACTTTAATCTGGGGTGTGTTATAAATTAAGGTGAGTTCAATAGTTAGAAAAATATGATACTTTCCATAAATTATTAGCAAAATGTTTAAATGACACCTATCAAAAAAACAACCTCCTCCATATCCCCTCAAGCTGTCCTATCCATCACCAAGATAGGTGCATTTTCTGCCATTTAGGTAGAAGTAATCTTCAATTTGCTTCTAATTTAGATAAAGTACTAGGAAGGTATATCACGCAAACTCTACATGTGATGTTTGCCTATTAAACAATAGTTGTAATATTTATTTGAAAAACTTCCATTTTCTCTACGCCTGACCTACACTACTTAATTGTAACATCTATGGCGGCGTGCTGGCATGGCTTCCCATCTCACACCATGCAAGACCGCCGACATACCCACCAAAGCAGGCTGCACACTATTTGGCCTGTACCGTCCTGTATGTGGCCTGTCCCGTACTGTATCTGGGCCATCCCGTCCTGTCTTTGGCCCGTCTTTTCCTGTATCTGTCCCGTTCCGTCTTGTCTCTGGCCCGTCCAGTCCTGTCTATGGCGCGTCCCATAATGTATAGCTTGTCCCGAACTGTTTCTGGCCCATCCCGTACTTTCTCTGGCTCGTCCTGTCCTGTATCTGGCCCGTCACGTACCCTCTCTGGTCCGTCCCGTCCTGTCTATTTCCCGTCCCATAATGTATAGCTCGCCCCGTCCTATTTCTGGCCCGTCCCATCCTATCTCTGCGTCGTCCCGTCATATATCTGGCCCGTCCCGTCTCGTATCTGGCCCGTTCCGCATCTGGCATGTCCTGTCGCGTATCTGGACTGTCCCTTCCTGTATCTGGCCAGTCCCTTCCCATGTCGTCCTGTCTCTGGCCTGTCCCGTCCTGTCTCTGGCCGGTCCGTCGCTATCTCTGGCCTGTCCAATCCAGTCTCTTGCCCGTCCCTTCTCTGGCCCGTCCCGTCCAGTCTTTGGCCCGTCCCGTCCCGTCTCTGGCCCATCCCTTCCTGTGTTTGGCCCAGTTCTGGCCCGTCTCGTCCCGTATTTGGTCCGCCCTGCATCTGGCCCATCCCGTCCAGTATCTGGCCCGTTCCATATCTGGCCAGTCCCGTATCTGGCACGTCCTGTCCCTGCCCGGCCTGTCCCGTATCTAGCCCGTCCTGTATCTGGCCTGTCCCGTATCTGGCCCATCCCGCATCTGACCCGTCCCGTATCTGGCCCGTCCCGTCCCGTATCTGGTCCGTACCGTCCTAAATCTGGCCTGTCCCGTCATGTATCTGGGCTGTCCCATATCTGGCCCATACCGTCCCATATCTGGCTCGTCACGTTTCTAGCCCTTCCCGTCATGTATCTGACCCGTCCCATCCTGTCTCTGGCCCGAACCGTCCTGTCTATGGCCTGTCCCTTAATGTCTCTAGCACATTCCGTCCTGTTTCTGGCCCATCCCATCCTGTATCTGGTCGGTCGGTCCCGTCCTGTATCTGGCCCGGCCCGTCCTGAATCTGGCCCGTCCCGTATCAGACCCATCCCGTCCTGTATCTGGCCCATCTCATTAAAGGTAGTATTATCAAATCCTCCACAAATTTACACCTCCAGGAAATTTAACCTGGGGTGTGTTTTAAATTAAGGTGAGTTTAATAGTTAGAAAAATATGATACTTTCCATAAATTATTAGCAAAATGTTTAAATGACACCTATCAAAAAACAGCCTCCTCCATATCCCCTCAAGCTGTCCTATCCATCACCAAGATAGGTGCATTTTCTGCCATTTAGGTAGAAGTAATCTTCAAACAATTTGCTTCTAATTTAGATAAAGTACTAGGAAGGTATATCATACAAACTTCTACATGTGATGTTTGCCTATTAAACAATAGTTGTAATATTTATTTGAAAAACTTCCATTTTCTCTACGCCTGACCTACACTACTTAATTGTAACATCCATGGCGGCGTGCTGGCATGGCTTCCCATCTCACACCATGCAAGACCGCCGACTTAGCCATCCAATGCAGGCTGCGCACTATGTTCCTATGCGGGCTGTGTGCATGTGTCTTGGCTGCTTTCTGAGGGCGGTAGTGGCAGCACTTCCTGATTCTTATAGGAACAGTGCACGCATTCCTTTTGTATCCCCAGTCCTGTATCTGACCCGTCCCGTGTCTGGCCTGTCTGGTCCTGTCTCTGGCCCGTCCCAGCCTGTCCCTGGCCCTACCCATCCTGTCTATGACCCGTTCTGTAATGTCTAACCCGCCCCGTCCCGTATCTGGTCCGTCCAGTCGCATATCTGACCCGTTTAGTCCCGTATCTGACCATCCCGTCCCGTATCTGGCTTTCCCTTATCTAGCCCATCTCATCCCGTATCTGGCCCGCATCGTCCCTTCCCATCTGTGGCACGTCCTATCCCGTATCTGACCATACCAGTCCCTATCTGGCCCGTCCCGTATGTGACCAGGCCCATTCAGTATCTGTCCCGTCCCGTATCTGGCCATCTCGTATCAGCCCCATCCCATCCTGTCCATGGCTCATCCCATATCTAGCCTCTCCTGTCCCATATCTGGCTCGTCCTGTATCTGGCCCATGTCGTCCTGTATCTGGCCCGTCCCATATTTGGCCCGTACCGTCCTGTATCTGGCCTGTCCCGTAGTGTATCTGGGCCATCCTGTCCTGTCTCTGGCCCGTCTTTTCCTGCATCTGGACCATCTGGTCTCTGTCCCGTCCCATAATGTATAGCTTGTCCCGTCCTGTTTCTGGCCCGTCCGGTCCGGTCTCTGGCTCGTCCTGTCCTGTATCTGGCACGTCCCGTACCGTCTCTGGCCCGTCCCATCCTGTCTATTTCCCGTCCCATAATGTATAGCTCGTCCAGTCCTGTTTCTGGCCCGTCCCGTCCTATCTCCGGCTCGTCCCGTCTTGTATCTGGCCCGTCCCATCTCGTATCTGGCCCGTCCCTTATCTGGCCTGTCTTGTCCCTTATCTGGCCAGTCCCTTCCTGTATCTGGCCAGTACCTTCCCATCTCATCCTGTCTCTGGCCCGTCCGATCCTGTCTCTTGCCCGTCCCATCTCTGGTCCGTCCCGTCCTGTCTTTGGCCCTTACCGTCCTGTCTCTAGCCCGTCTCGTCCTCTCTTTGGCCCGTCCCGTCCTCTCTCTTGCCCGTCCCGTCCTGTCTCTGGCTCGACCGATCCTGTCCTGCCTCAGGCCAGTCCCATCCTGCTCTGGCCAGTCCCGTCCTTGGACGGTCCTGTATCTGGACCGCCCCGTCCTGTATCTGGTCGCCCAGTCTCTAGCACGTCCCGTCCTGTCTCTGGCATGCCTCGCTCCGTCCTATCTTCGGCCAGTCTCATCCTGTATCTGGTCGCCCCGTCTCTGGCCCGTCCCGTCCTTTTTCAGGCACGGCCCGTCCGGTCCTATCTTTGGCCTGTCCTGTATCTGGCCCATTCCGTCACGTATCTGGCCTGTCTCGTCCTGTATCTGGCCCATCCCACTAAAGGTAGTATTATCAAATCCTCCACAAATTTACAACTCCAGGAAATTTAACCTGGGGTGTGTTTTAAATTAAGGTGAGTTCAATAGTTAGAATAATATGATACTTTCCATAAATTATGAGCAAAATGTTTAAATGACACCTATCAAAAAACAGCCTCCTCCATATCCCCTCAAGCTGTCCTATCCATCACCAAGATAGGTGCATTTTCTGCCATTTAGGCAGAAGTAATCTTCAATTTGCCTCTAATTTAGATAAAGTACTAGGAAGGTATATCATGCAAACTTTACATGTGATGTTTGCCTATTAAATAATAGTTGTAATATTTATTTGCAAAACTTCCATTTTCTCTACACCAGACCTACACTACTTAATTGTAACATCACTGGCGGCAAGCTGGCATGGCTTCCAATCTCACACTATGCAAGACCGTCGACTTACCCACCAATGCAGGCTGAACACTATGTTCCTATGCTGGCTGTGTACATGTGTCTTGGCTGCTTGTTGAGGGCGGCAGCACTTCCTGATTCTTAAAGGAACAGTGCACGCATTCCTAATGTGTCCCCAGTCCTGTATCTGACCCATCCCGTCTCTGGCCCGTCCCGTCTCTGGCCCATCCCGTCCTGTCTCTGGCCTGTCCCAGCCTATCTCTGGCCCGTCCCATCCTCTCTTTGGCCCGTCCCGTCCTCTCTCTTGCCCGTCCCGTCCTGTCTCTGGCCCGACTGGTCCTGTCCTGCCTCAGGCCAGTCCCATCCTGCTCTGGCCAGTCCCGACCGGTGCTATCTCTGGCCTGTCCAATCCTGTCTCTTGCCCGTCCCATCTCTGGTCCGTCCCGTCCTGTCTTTGGCCCTTCCCGTCCTATCTCTGGCCCGTCCCGTCCTCTCTTTGGCCCGTCTAGTCCTCTCTCTTGCCCGTCCCGTCCTGTCTCTGGCCCGACCGGTCCTGTCCTGCCTCAGGCCAGTCCCATCCTGCTCTGGCCAGTCCCGTCCCTGGACCGTCCTGTATCTGGACCGCCCCGTCCTGTATCTGGTCGCCCCGTCTCTAGCAGGTCCCGTCCTGTCTCTGGCACGCCTCGGTCCGTCCTATCTTCGGCAAGTCTCATCCTGTCTTTGGCCCGTCCCGTCCCGTCTGTCTCTGGCAAGTCCGGTCCTGTCTCTGGCCCGTCCCGTATCTGGCCCATCCAGTATCTGGCCTGTCCCGTCCTGTATCTGGCCCGTCCCGTCATGTATCTGGGCTGTCCCATAGCTGGCCCATACCATCCCATATCTGGCTCGTCACGTTTCTGGCCCATCCCGTCATGTATCTGGCCCGTCCCATCCTGTCTATGGCCCGATTTGTCCTGTCTATGGCCTGTCCCGTAATGTCTCTAGCACATTTCGTCCTGTCTCTGGCCCATCCCGTCCTGTATCTGGTCGGTCTCGTCCTGTATCTGGCCCGTCCCATCCTGAATCTGGCCCGTCCTGTCTATGGCCCGTCCGATAATGTATAGCTTGTCCCGTCCTGTTTCTGGCCAGTCCCGTACTATCTCTGGCTCGTCTTGTCCTGTATCTGGCCCGTCCCGTCCATTTCCCGTCCCATAATGTATAGCTCGTCCCGTCCTGTTTCTGGCCCGTCCCATCCTATCTCTGCCTTGTCCCGTCCTATATCTGGCGCGTCCCGTCTCGTATCTGGCCCGTCCCGCATCTGGCCTGTCCTGTCCCGTATCTGGCCTGTCCCTTCCTGTATCTGGCCAGTCCCTTCCCATCTCGTCCTGTCGCTGGCCTGTTCCGTCCTGTCTCTGGCCCGTCCGGTGCTATCTCTGGCCTGTCCAATCCTGTCTCTTGCCGGTCCCGTCTCTGGCCCATCCCTTCCTGTCTCTGGCCCAGGTCTGGCCCGTCTCATCCCGTATCTGGCCCATCCCGTCCAGTATCTGACCCGTTCCATATCTGGCCAGTCTCGTATCTGGCACGTCCTGTCCCTGGCCCAGCCTGTCCCGTATCTGGCCCGTCCTGTATCTGGCCTGTCCAGTATCTGGCCCGTCCCGCATCTGACCCGTCCCGTATCTGGCCCGTCCCATCCCGTATCTGGTCCGTACCGTCCTGTATCTGGCCCATCCCGTCATGTATCTGGGCTGTCGCATATCTGGCCAATACCGTCCCATATCTGGCTCGTCACGTTTCTGGCCCATCCCGTCATGTATCTGGCCCATCCCATCCTGTCTCTGGCCCGACCCGTCCTGTCTATGGCCCATCCCGTAATGTCTCTAGCACAATCCGTCTTGTCTCTGGCCCATCCCGTCCTGCATCGGTTCGGTCCAGTCCTGTATCTGGCCCGTCCCGTCCTGAATCTAGCCCATCCCGTATCTGGCTCGTCCCTTCCTGTATCTGGCCCGTCCTATCCTGTCCTGTCTCTGGCCCATTCCGTCTTGAATCTGGCCCGTGCCGTATCTGGCCCATCCCTTCCTGTATCTGGCCCGTCCCGTCCTTTCTCTGGCCTGACCGGTCCTGTCCTGACTCTGGCCAGTCCAGTGCTGCTCTGGTCCGTCCCTTCCCTGGCCCGTCCTGTATCTGGACCGTCCCATTCTGTATCTAGTCGCCCCGTCCCGTATCTGGTCTGTCCAGTCCCATATCTGACCCGTTTAGTGCCGTATCTGACCATCCCATCCCGTATCTGGCTTTCCCTTATCTGGCCCATCTCATCCCGTATCTGGCCTGCCTTGCCCCTTCCCAACTCTGGCACGTCCTGTCCCGAGTCTGACCCAACCAGTCCCTATCTGGCCCGTCCCGTATGTGGCCAGGCCCATTCAGTATCTGGCCTGTCCCGTATCTGGCCATCTCGTATCTGGCCCATCCCATCCTGTCCATGGCTCATCCCATATCCAGCCTGTCCTGTCCCATATCTGGCCCGTCCTGTATCTTGCCCATGTTGTCCTGTATCTGGCCCGTCCTATATTTGGCCCGTACCGTCCTGTATCGGGCCTATCCCGTACTGTATCTGGACAGTCCCGTCCGGTCTCTGGCCCATCCCATAATGTATAGCTTGTCCCGTCCTGTTTCTGGCCCGTCCCTTCCTGTATCTGGCCCGTCCCGTCCTCTCTTTGACCCATCCCGTCCTCTATCTTGCCCGTCCCCTCCTGTCTCTGGCCCGACTGGTCCTGTCCTGTCTCTGACCAGTCTCGTCCTGCTCTGGCCCGTCCCGTCCCTGGATTGTACTGTATATGGACCGTCCCGTCCTGTATCTGTCGCCCCGTCTCTAGCCCGTCCCGTCCTGTCTCTGGTACGCCTCAGTCCATAATATCTCCGGCCAGTCTCATCCTGTCTTTCGCCTGTCCCGTCCTGTCTCTGGCCCGTCTCGTCATGTCTCTGGCGTGTGCCGTCCGGTCCTGTCTCTGGCCTGTCCTGTATCTGGCCCATTCCGTATCTTGTCTGTCCCGTCCTGTATCTGGCCCACCCCATTAAAGGTAGTATTATCAAATCCTCCACAAATTTACACATAAAGGAACTTTAGCCTGGGTTGTGTTTTAAATTAAGGTGAGTTCAATAGTTAGAAAAATATGATACTTTCCATAAATTATTAGCAAAATGTTTAAATGACACCTATCAAAAAACAGCCTCCTCCATATCCCCTCAAGCTGTCCTATCCATCACCAAGATAGGTGCATTTTCTGCCATTTAGGTAGAAGTAATCTTCAAACAATTTGCTTCTAATTTAGATAAAGTACTAGGAAGGTATATCATGCAAACTCTACATGTGATGTTTGCCTATTAAACAATAGTTGTAATATTTATTTGCAAAACTTCCATTTTCTGTACACCTGACCTACACTACTTAATTGTAACATCCCTGGTGGCGTGCTGGCATGGCTTCCCATCTCACACCATGCAAGACCGCAGACTTACCCACCAATGCAGGCTGCGCACTATGTTCCTATGTGGGCTGTGTGCATGTGTCTTGGCTGCTTTTTGAGGGCGGCAGCGGCAGCACTTCCTGATTCTTAAAGGAACAGTGCACGCATTCCTTTTGTATCCCCAGTCCTGTATCTGACCCGTCCCGTGTCTGGCCTGTGAGGTCCTGTCTCTGGCCCGTCCCAGCCTGTCCCTGGCCCCATCCATCCTGTCTATGACCCGTTATGTAATGTCTAACCCGCCCCGTCCTGTATCTGGTCCGTCCAGTCGCATATCTGACCCGTTTAGTCCCGTATCTGACCATCCCGTCCCGTATCTGGCTTTCCCTTATCTAGCCCATCTCATCCCGTATCTGGCCCGCATCGTCCCTTCCCATCTGTGGCACGTCCTGTCCCGTATCTGACCATACCAGTCCCTCTCTGGCCCGTCCCGTATGTGGCCAGGCCCTTTCAGTATCTGGCCCGTCCTGTATCTGGCCATCTCGTATCAGCCCCATCCCATCCTGTCCATGGCTCATCCCATATCTAGCCTCTCCTGTCCCATATCTGGCTCGTCCCGTATCTGGCCCATGTCGTCCTGTATCTGGCCCGTCCCATATTTGGCCCGTACCGTCCTGTATCTGGCCTGTCCCGTAGTGTATCTGGGCCATCCTGTCCTGTCTCTGGCCCGTCTTTTCCTGTATCTGGACCGTCTGGTCTCTGTCCCGTCCCATAATGTATAGCTTGTCCCGTCCTGTTTCTGGCCCGTCCCGTCCGGTCTCTGGCTCGTCCTGTCCTGTATCTGGCACGTCCCGTACCGTCTCTGGCCCGTCCCATCCTGTCTATTTCCCGTCCCATAATGTATAGCTCGTCCCGTCCTGTTTCTGGCCCGTCCCGTCCTATCTCCGGCTCGTCCCGTCTTGTATCTGGCCCGTCCCATCTCGTATCTGGCCCGTCCCGCATCTGGCCTGTCTTGTCCCTTATCTGGCCAGTCCCTTCCTGTATCTGGCCAGTACCTTCCCATCTCATCCTGTCTCTGGTCCGTCCGATCCTGTCTCAGGCCTGGTCAGTCCTGTCTCTGGCCCGACCGATGCTATCTCTGGCCTGTCCAATCGTGTCTCTTGCCCGTCCCATCTCTGGTCCGTCCCGTCCTGTCTTTGGCCCTTCCCGTCCTGTCTCTGGCCCGTCCCGTCCTCTCTCTTGCCCGTCCCGTCCTGTCTCTGGCTCGACCGATCCTGTCCTGCCTCAGGCCAGTCCCATCCTGCTCTGGCCAGTCCAGGCCCTGGACGGTCCTGTATCTGGACCGCCCCTTCCTGTATCTGGTCGCCCCGTCTCTAGCACGTCCCGTCTTGTCTCTGGCATGCCTCGCTCCGTCCTATCTTCGGCCAGTCTCATCCTGTATCTGGTCGCCCCGTCTCTGGCCCGTCCCGTCCTTTTTCAGGCACGGCCCGTCCGGTCCTATCTTTGGCCTGTCCTGTATCTGGCCCATTCCGTCACGTATCTGGCCTGTCACGTCCTGTATCTGGCCCATCCCACTAAAGGTAGTATTATCAAATCCTCCACAAATTTACAACTCCAGGAAATTTAACCTGGGGTGTGTTTTAAATTAAGGTGAGTTCAATAGTTAGAATAATATGATACTTTCCATAAATTATTAGCAAAATGTTTAAATGACACCTATCAAAAAACAGCCTCCTCCATATCCCCTCAAGCTGTCCTATCCATCACCAAGATAGGTGCATTTTCTGCCATTTAGGCAGAAGTAATCTTCAATTTGCCTCTAATTTAGATAAAGTACTAGGAAGGTATATCATGCAAACTCTACATGTGACGTTTGCCTATTAAATAATAGTTGTAATATTTATTTGCAAAACTTCCATTTTCTCTACACCTGACCTACACTACTTAATTGTAACATCACTGGCGGCAAGCTGGCATGGCTTCCAATCTCACACCATGCAAGACCGCCGACTTAGCCATCCAATGCAGGCTGAACACTATGTTCCTATGCTGGCTGTGTACATGTGTCTTGGCTGCTTGTTGAGGGCGGCAGCGGCAGCACTTCCTGATTCTTAAAGGAACAGTGCACGCATTCCTAATGTGTCCCCAGTCCTGTATCTGACCCATCCCGTCTCTGGCCCGTCCCGTCCTGTCTCTGGCCTGTCCCAGCCTGTCTCTGGCCCGACCGGTGCTATCTCTGGCCTGTCCAATCCTGTCTCTTGCCCGTCCCATCTCTGGTCCGTCCCGTTCTGTCTTTGGCCCTTCCCGTCCTATCTCTGGCCCGTCCCGTCCTCTCTTTGGCCCGTCCCGTCCTCTCTCTTGCCCGTCCCGTCCTGTCTCTGGCCAGACCGGTCCTGTCCTGCCTCAGGCCAGTCCCATCCTGCTCTGGCCAGTCCCGTCCCTGGACCGTCCTGTATCTGGACCGCCCCGTCCTGTATCTGGTCGCCCCGTCTCTAGCAGGTCCCGTCCTGTCTCTGGCACGCCTCGGTCCGTCCTATCTTCGGCCAGTCTCATTCTGTCTTTGGCCCATCCCGTCCCGTCTGTCTCTGGCCCGTCCCGTATCTGGCCCATCCAGTATCTGGCCTGTCCCGTCCTGTATCTGGCCCGTCCCGTCATGTATCTGGGCTGTCCCATAGCTGGCCCATACCATCCCATATCTGGCTCGTCACGTTTCTGGCCCATCCCGTCATGTATCTGGCCCGTCCCATCCTGTCTATGGCCCGATTTGTCCTGTCTATGGCCTGTCCCGTAATGTCTCTAGCACATTCCGTCCTGTCTCTGGCCCATCCCGTCCTGTATCTGGTCGGTCCCGCCCTGTATCTGGCCCGTCCCATCCTGAATTTGGCCCGTCCTGTCTATGGCCCGTCCGATAATGTATAGCTTGTCCCGTCCTGTTTCTGGCCAGTCCCGTACTATCTCTGGCTCGTCTTGTCCTGTATCTGGCCCGTCCCGTCCATTTCCCGTCCCATAATGTATAGCTCGTCCCGTCCTGTTTCTGGCCCGTCCCATCCTATCTCTGCCTTGTCCCGTCCTATATCTGGCGCGTCCCGTCTCGTATCTGGCCCGTCCCGCATCTGGCCTGTCCTGTCCCGTATCTGGCCTGTCCCTTCCTGTATCTGGCCAGTCCCTTCCCATCTCGTCCTGTCGCTGGCCTGTTCCGTCCTGTCTCTGGCCCGTCCGGTGCTATCTCTGGCCTGTCCAATCCTGTCTCTTGCCGGTCCCGTCTCTGGCCCATCCCTTCCTGTCTCTGGCCCAGGTCTGGCCCGTCTCATCCCGTATCTGGCCCATCCCGTCCAGTATCTGACCCGTTCCATATCTGGCCAGTCTCGTATCTGGCACGTCCTGTCCCTGGCCCGGCCTGTCCCGTATCTGGCCCGTCCTGTATCTGGCCTGTCCAGTATCTGGCCCGTCCCGCATCTGACCCGTCCCGTATCTGGCCCGTCCCATCCCGTATCTGGTCCGTACCGTCCTGTATCTGGCCCATCCTGTCATGTATCTGGGCTGTCGCATATCTGGCCAATACCGTCCCATATCTGGCTCGTCATGTTTCTGGCCCATCCCGTCATGTATCTGGCCCATCCCATCCTGTCTCTGGCCCGACCCGTCCTGTCTATGGCCCATCCCGTAATGTCTCTAGCACATTCCGTCTTGTTTCTGGCCCATCCCGTCCTGCATCGGTTCGGTCCAGTCCTGAATCTAGCCCATCCCGTATCTGGCTCGTCCCTTCCTGCATCTGGCATGTCCTATCCTGTCCTGTCTCTGGCCCATTCCGTCTTGAATCTGGCCCGTGCCGTATCTGTCCCGTCCCTTCCTGTATCTGGCCCGTCCCGTCCTTTCTCTGGCCTGACCGGTCCTGTCCTGACTCTGGCCAGTCCAGTGCTGCTCTGGTCCGTCCCTTCCCTGGCCCGTCCTGTATCTGGACCGTCCCATTCTGTATCTAGTCGCCCCGTCCCGTATCTGGTCTGTCCAGTCCCATATCTGACCTGTTTAGTGCCGTATCTGACCATCCCGTCCCGTATCTGGCTTTCCCTTATCTGGCCCATCTCATCCCGTATCTGGCCTGCCTTGCCCCTTCCCAACTCTGGCACGTCCTGTCCTGTGTCTGACCCAACCAGTCCCTATCTGGCCCGTCCCGTATGTGGCCAGGCCCATTCAGTATCTGGCCTGTCCCGTATCTGGCCATCTCGTATCTGGCCCATCCCATCCTGTCCATGGCTCATCCCATATCCAGCCTGTCCTGTCCCATATCTGGCCCGTCCTGTATCTTGCCCATGTTGTCCTGTATCTGGCCCGTCCTATATTTGGCCTGTGCCGTCCTGTATCGGGACTGTCCCGTACTGTATCTGGACCGTCCCGTCCGGTCTCTGGCCCATCCCATAATGTATAGCTTGTCTCGTCCTGTTTCTGGCCCGTCCCTTCCTGTATCTGGCCCGTCCTCTCTTTGACCCGTCCCGTCCTCTATCTTGCCCGCCCCCTCCTGTCTCTGGCCCGACCGGTCCTGTCCTGTCTCTGACCAGTCTCGTCCTGCTCTGGCCCGTCCCGTCCCTGGACTGTCCTGTATCTGGACCGTCCCGTCCTGTATCTGTCGCCCCGTCTCTAGCCCGTCCCGTCCTGTCTCTGGTACGCCTCAGTCCATAATATCTCCGGCCAGTCTCATCCTGTCTTTCGCCTGTCCCGTCCTGTCTCTGGCCCGTCTCGTCATGTCTCTGGCGTGTGCCGTCCGGTCCTGTCTCTGGCCCGTCCTGTATCTGGCCCATTCCGTATCTTGTCTGTCCCGTCCTGTATCTGGCCCACCCCATTAAAAGTAGTATTATCAAATCCTCCACAAATTTACACACAAAGGAACTTTAGCCTGGGGTGTGTTTTAAATTAAGGTGAGTTCAATAGTTAGAAAAATATGATACTTTCCATAAATTATTAGCAAAATGTTTAAATGACACCTATCAAAAAACAGCCTCCTCCATATCCCCTCAAGCTGTCCTATCCATCACCAAGATAGGTGCATTTTCTGCCATTTAGGTAGAAGTAATCTTCAAACAATTTGCTTCTAATTTAGATAAAGTACTAAGAAGGTATATCATGCAAACTCTACATGTGACGTTTGCCTATTAAACAATAGTTGTAATATTTATTTGCAAAACTTCCATTTTCTGTACACCTGACCTACACTACTTAATTGTAACATCCCTGGTGGCGTGCTGGCATGGCTTCCCATCTCACACCATGCAAGACCGCCGACTTACCCACCAATGCAGGCTGCGCACTATGTTCCTATGTGGGCTGTGTGCATGTGTCTTGGCTGCTTTTTGAGGGCGGCAGCGGCAGCACTTCCTGATTCTTAAAGGAACAGTGCACGCATTCCTTTTGTATCCCCAGTCCTGTATCTGACCCGTCCCGTGTCTGGCCTGTCCGGTCCTGTCTCTGGCCCGTCCCAGCCTGTCCCTGGCCCCATCCATCCTGTCTATGACCCGTTCTGTAATGTCTAACCCGCCCCGTCCCGTATCTGGTCCGTCCAGTCGCATATCTGACCCGTTTAGTCCCGTATCTGACCATCCCGTCCCGTATCTGGCTTTCCCTTATCTAGCCCATCTCATCCCGTATCTGGCCCGCATCGTCCCTTCCCATCTGTGGCACGTCCTGTCCCGTATCTGACCATACCAGTCCCTATCTGGCCCGTCCCGTATGTGGCCAGGCCCATTCAGTATCTGGCCAGTCCCGTATCTGGCCATCTCGTATCAGCCCCATCCCATCCTGTCCATGGCTCATCCCATATCTAGCCTCTCCTGTCCCATATCTGGCTCGTCCCGTATCTGGCCCATGTCGTCCTGTATCTGGCCCGTCCCATATTTGGCCCGTACCGTCCTGTATCTGGCCTGTCCCGTAGTGTATCTGGGCCATCCTGTCCTGTCTCTGGCCCGTCTTTTCCTGTATCTGGACCGTCTGGTCTCTGTCCCGTCCCATAATGTATAGCTTGTCCCGTCCTGTTTCTGGCCCGTCCCGTCCGGTCTCTGGCTCGTCTTGTCCTGTATCTGGCACGTCCCGTACCGTCTCTGGCCCGTCCCATCCTGTCTATTTCCCGTCCCATAATGTATAGCTCGTCCAGTCCTGTTTCTGGCCCGTCCCGTCCTATCTCCGGCTCGTCCCGTCTTGTATCTGGCCCGTCCCATCTCGTATCTGGCCCGTCCCGCATCTGGCCTGTCTTGTCCCTTATCTGGCCAGTCCCTTCCTGTATCTGGCCAGTACCTTCCCATCTCATCCTGTCTCTGGCCCGTCCGATCCTGTCTCAGGCCTGGTCAGTCCTGTCTCTGGCCCGACCGATGCTATCTCTGGCCTGTCCAATCCTGTCTCTTGCCCGTCCCATCTCTGGTCCGTCCCGTCCTGTCTTTGGCCCTTCCCGTCCTGTCTCTGGCCCGTCCCGTCCTCTCTCTTGCCCGTCCCGTCCTGTCTCTGGCTCGACCGATCCTGTCCCTGGCCCGACCGGTCCTGTCCTGCCTCAGGCCAGTCCCATCCTGCTCTGGCCAGTCCCGTCCCTGGACCGTCCTGTATCTGGACCGCCCCGTCCTGTATCTGGTCGCCCCGTCTCTAGCAGGTCCCGTCCTATCTCTAGCACGCCTCGGTCCGTCCTATCTTCGGCCAGTCTCATCCTGTCTTTGGCCCGTCCCGTCCCGTCTGTCTCTGGCAAGTCCGGTCCTGTCTCTGGCCCGTCCCGTATCTGGCCCATCCAGTATCTGGCCTGTCCCGTCATGTATCTGGGCTGTCCCATAGCTGGCCCATACCATCCCATATCCGGCTCGTCACATTTCTGGCCCATCCCGTCATGTATCTGGCCCGTCCCATCCTGTCTATGGCCCGATTTGTCCTGTCTATGGCCTGTCCCGTAATGTCTCTAGCACATTCCGTCCTGTCTCTGGCCCATCCCGTCCTGTATCTGGTTGGTCCCGTCCTGTATCTGGCCCGTCCCATCCTGAATCTGGCCCGTCCTGTCTATGGCCCGTCCGATAATGTATAGCTTGTCCCGTCCTGTTTCTGGCCAGTCCCGTGCTATCTCTGGCTTGTCTTGTCCTGTATCTGGCCCGTCCCATCCATTTCCCGTCCCATAATGTATAGCTCGTCCCATCCTGTTTCTGGCCCGTCCCATCCTATCTCTGCCTTGTCCCGTCCTATATCTGGCGCGTCCCGTCTCGTATCTGGCCCGTCCCGCATCTGGCCTGTCCTGTCCCGTATCTGGCCTGTCCCTTCCTGTATCTGGCCAGTCCCTTCCCATCTCGTCCTGTCGCTGGCCTGTTCCGTCCTGTCTCTGGCCCGTCCGGTGCTATCTCTGGCCTGTCCAATCCTGTCTCTTGCCGGTCCCGTCTCTGGCCCATCCCTTCCTGTCTCTGGCCCAGGTCTGGGCCGTCTCATCCCGTATCTGGCCCATCCCGTCCAGTATCTGACCCGTTCCATATCTGGCCAGTCTCGTATCTGGCACGTCCTGTCCCTGGCCCGGCCTGTCCCGTATCTGGCCCGTCCTGTATCTGGCCTGTCCAGTATCTGGCCCGTCCCGCATCTGACCAGTCCCGTATCTGGCCCGTCCCATCCCGTATCGGGTCCGTACCGTCCTGTATCTGGCCCATCCCGTCATGTATCTGGGCTGTCGCATATCTGGCCAATACCGTCCCATATCTGGCTCGTCACGTTTCTGGCCCATCCCGTCATGTATCTGGCCCATCCCATCCTGTCTCTGGCCCGACCCGTCCTGTCTATGGCCCATCCCGTAATGTCTCTAGCACATTCAGTCTTGTTTCTGGCCCATCCCGTCCTGCATCGGTTCGGTCCAGTCCTGTATCTGGCCCGTCCCGTCCTGAATCTAGCCCATCCCGTATCTGACTCGTCCCTTCCTGTATCTGGCCCGTCCTATCCTGTCCTGTCTCTGGCCCATTAAGTCTTGAATCTGGCCCGTGCCGTATCTGGACCGTCCCTTTCTGTATCTGGCCCGTCCCGTCCTTTCTCTGGCCTGACCGGTCCTGTCCTGACTCTGGCCAGTCCAGTGCTGCTCTGGTCCGTCCCTTCCCTGGCCCGTCCTGTATCTGGACCGTCCCATTCTGTATCTAGTCGCCCCGTCCCGTATCTGGTCTGTCCAGTTCCATATCTGACCCGTTTAGTGCCGTATCTGACCATCCCGTCCCGTATCTGGCTTTCCCTTATCTGGCCCATCTCATCCCGTATCTGGCCTGCCTTGCCCCTTCCCAACTCTGGCACGTCCTGTCCCGTGTCTGACCCAACCAGTCCCTATCTGGCCCGTCCCGTATGTGGCCAGGCCCATTCAGTATCTGGCCTGTCCCGTATCTGGCCATCTCGTATCTGGCCCATCCCATCCTGTCCATGGCTCATCCCATATCCAGCCTGTCCTGTCCCATATCTGGCCAGTCCTGTATCTTGCCCATGTTGTCCTGTATCTGGCCCGTCCTATATTTGGCCTGTGACGTCCTGTATCGGGACTGTCCCGTACTGTATCTGGACCGTCCCGTCCGGTCTCTGGCCCATCCCATAATGTATAGCTTGTCTCGTCCTGTTTCTGGCCCGTCCCTTAGTGTATCTGGCCCGTCCCGTCCTCTCTTTGACCCGTCAAATCCTCTATCTTGCCCGTCCCCTCCTGTCTCTGGCCCGACCGGTCCTGTCCTGTCTCTGACCAGTCTCGTCCTGCTCTGGCCCGTCCCGTCCCTGGACTGTGCTGTATCTGGACCGTCCCGTCCTGTATCTGTCGCCCTGTCTCTAGCCCGTCCCGTCCTGTCTCTGGTACGCCTCAGTCCATAATATCTCCGGCCAGTCTCATCCTGTCTTTCGCCTGTCCCGTCCTGTCTCTGGCCCATCTCGTCATGTCTCTGGCGTGTGCCGTCCGGTCCTGTCTCTGGCCCGTCCTGTATCTGGCCAATTCCGCGTCTTGTCTGTCCCGTCCTGTATCTGGCCCACCCCATTAAAGGTAGTATTATCAAATCCTCCACAAATTTACACATAAAGGAACTTTAGCCTGGGGTGTGTTTTAAATTAAGGTGAGTTCATTAGTTAGAAAAATATGATACTTTCCATAAATTATTAGCAAAATGTTTAAATGACACCTATCAAAAAACAGCCTCCTCCATATCCCCTCAAGCTGTCCTATCCATCACCAAGATAGGTGCATTTTCTGCCATTTAGGTAGAAGTAATCTTCAAACAATTTGCTTCTAATTTAGATAAAGTACTAGGAAGGTATATCATGCAAACTCTACATGTGATGTTTGCCTATTAAACAATAGTTGTAATATTTATTTGCAAAACTTCCATTTTCTGTACACCTGACCTACACTACTTAATTGTAACATCCCTGGTGGCGTGCTGGCATGGCTTCCCATCTCACACCATGCAAGACCGCCGACTTACCCACCAATGCAGGCTGCGCACTATGTTCCTATGTGGGCTGTGTGCATGTGTTTTGGCTGCTTTTTGAGGGCGGCAGCGGCAGCACTTCCTGATTCTTAAAGGAACAGTGCACGCATTCCTTTTGTATCCCCAGTCCTGTATCTGACCCGTCCCGTGTCTGGCCTGTCCGGTCCTGTCTCTGGCCCGTCCCAGCCTGTCCCTGGCCCCATCCATCCTGTCTATGACCCGTTCTGTAATGTCTAACCCGCCCCGTCCCGTATCTGGTCCGTCCAGTTGCATATCTGACCCGTTTAGTCCCGTATCTGACCATCCCGTCCCGTATCTGGCTTTCCCTTATCTAGCCCATCTCATCCCGTATCTGGCCCGCATCGTCCCTTCCCATCTGTGGCACGTCCTGTCCCGTATCTGACCATACCAGTCCCTATCTGGACCGTCCCGTATGTGGCCAGGCCCATTCAGTATCTGGCCCGTCCCGTATCTGGCCATCTCGTATGAGCCCCATCCCATCCTGTCCATGGCTCATCCCATATCTAGCCTCTCCTGTCCCATATCTGGCTCATCCCGTATCTGGCCCATGTCGTCCTGTATCTGGCCCGTCCCATATTTGGCCCGTACCGTCCTGTATCTGGCCTGTCCCGTAGTGTATCTGGGCCATCCTGTCCTGTCTCTGGCCCGTCTTTTCCAGTATCTGGACCGTCTGGTCTCTGTCCCGTCCCATAATGTATAGCTTGTCCCGTCCTGTTTCTGGCCCGTCCCGTCCGGTCTCTGGCTCGTCCTGTCCTGTATCTGGCACGTCCCGTACCGTCTCTGGCCCGTCCCATCCTGTCTATTTCCCGTCCCATAATGTATAGCTCGTCCAGTCCTGTTTCTGGCCCGTCCCGTCCTATCTCCGGCTCGTCCCGTCTTGTATCTGGCCCGTCCCATCTCGTATCTTGCCCGTCCCGCATCTGGCCTGTCTTGTCCCTTATCTGGCCAGTCCCTTCCTGTATCTGGCCAGTACCTTCCCATCTCATCCTGTCTCTGGCCCGTCCGATCCTGTCTCAGGCCTGGTCAGTCCTGTCTCTGGCCCGACCGATGCTATCTCTGGCCTGTCCAATCCTGTCTCTTGCCCGTCCCATCTCTGGTCCATCCCGTCCTGTCTCTGGCCCGTCCCGTCCTCTCTCTTGCCCGTCCCGTCCTGTCTCTGGCTCGACCGATCCTGTCCTGCCTCAGGCCAGTCCCATCTTGCTCTGGCCAGTCCCGTCCCTGGACGGTCCTGTATCTGGACCGCCCCGTCCTGTATCTGGTCGCCCCGTCTCTAGCACGTCCCGTCCTGTCTCTGGCATGCCTCGCTCCGTCCAATCTTCGGCCAGTCTCATCCTGTATCTGGTCGCCCCGTCTCTGGCCCGTCCCGTCCTTTTTCAGGCACGGCCCGTCCGGTCCTATCTTTGGCCTGTCCTGTATCTGGCCCATTCCGTCACGTATCTGGCCTGTCTCGTCCTGTATCTGGCCCATCCCACTAAAGGTAGTATTATCAAATCCTCCACAAATTTACAACTCCAGGAAATTTAACCTGGGGTGTGTTTTAAATTAAGGTGAGTTCAATAGTTAGAATAATATGATACTTTCCATAAATTATTAGCAAAATGTTTAAATGACACCTATCAAAAAACAGCCTCCTCCATATCCCCTCAAGCTGTCCTATCCATCACCAAGATAGGTGCATTTTCTGCCATTTAGGCAGAAGTAATCTTCAATTTGCTTCTAATTTAGATAAAGTACCAGGAAGGTATATCATGCAAACTCTACATGTGACGTTTGCCTATTAAATAATAGTTGTAATATTTATTTGCAAAACTTCCATTTTCTCTACACCTGACCTACACTACTTAATTGTAACATCACTGGTGGCAAGCTGGCATGGCTTCCAATCTCACACCATGCAAGACCGTCGACTTACCCACCAATGCAGGTTGAACACTATGTTCCTATGCTGGCTGTGTACATGTGTCTTGGCTGCTTGTTGAGGGCGGCAGCGGCAGCACTTCCTGATTCTTAAAGGAACAGTGCACGCATTCCTAATGTGTCCCCAGTCCTGTATCTGACCCATCCCGTCTCTGGCCCGTCCCGTCTCTGGCCCGTCCCGTCCTGTCTCTGGCCTGTCCCAGCCTGTCTCTGGCCCGACCGGTGCTATCTCTGGCCTGTCCAATCCTGTCTCTTGCCCGTCCCATCTCTGGTCCGTCCCGTCCTGTCTTTGGCCCTTCCCGTCCTGTCTCTGGCCCGTCCCGTCCTCTCTTTGGCCCGTCCCGTCCTCTCTCTTGCCTGTCCCGTCCTGTCTCTAGCCCGACCGGTCCTGTCCTGCCTCAGGCCAGTCCCATCCTGCTCTGGCCAGTCCCGTCCCTAGACCGTCCTGTATCTGGACCGCCACATTCTGTATCTGGTCGCCCCGTCTCTAGCAGGTCCCGTCCTGTCTCTGGCACGCCTCGGTCCGTCCTATCTTCGGCCAGTCTCATCCTGTCTTTGGCCCGTCCCGTCCCGTCTGTCTCTGGCAAGTCCGGTCCTGTCTCTGGCCCGTCCCGTATCTGGCCCATCCAGTATCTGGCCTGTCCCGTCCTGTATCTGGCCCGTCCCGTCATGTATCTGGGCTGTCCCATAGCTGGCCCATACCATCCCATATCTGGCTCGTCACATTTCTGGCCCATCCCGTCATGTATCTGGCCCATCCCATCCTGTCTTTGGCCCGATCCGTCCTGTCTATGGCCTGTCCCGTAATGTCTCTAGCACATTCCGTCCTGTCTCTGGCCCATCCCATCCTGTATCTGGTAAGTCCCGTCCTGTATCTGGCCCGTCCCATCCTGAATCTGGCCCGTCCTGTCTATGGCCCGTCCGATAATGTATAGCTTGTCCCGTCCTGTTTCTGAGCAGTCCCGTACTATCTCTGGCTCGTCTTGTCCTGTATCTGGCCCGTCCCGTCCATTTCCCGTCCCATAATGTATAGCTCTTCCCATCCTGTTTCTGGCCCGTCCCATCCTATCTCTGACTCGTTCCGTCCTATATCTGGCACGTCCCGTCTCGTATCTGGCCTGTCCCTTCCTGTATCTGGCAAGTCCCTTCCCATCTCGTCCTGTCGCTGGCCTGTCCCGTCCTGTCTCTGGCCCGTCCGGTGCTATCTCTGGCCTGTCCAATCCTGTCTCTTGCCCGTCCCGTCTCTGGCCCGTCCCGTCCAGTCTTTGGCCCATCCCGTCCTGTCTCTGGCCCATCCCTTCCTGTCTCTGGCCAGTCTCGTCCCGTATCTGGCTCGCCCGGTATCTGGCCCATCCCGTCTAGTATCTGGCACGTTCCATATCTGTCCTGTCCCGTATCTGGCCCATCCCGCATCTGACCCGTCCAGTATCTGGCCCATCCCATCCCGTATCTGGCCCGTCCCGTCATGTATCTGGGCTGTCCCATATCTGGCCCATACCGTCCCATATCTGACTCGTCACGTTTCTGGCCCATCCCGTCATGTATCTTGCCCGTCCCATCCTGTCTCTGGCCCGACCCGTCCTGTTTATGGCCTGTCCCGTAATGTCTCGAGCACATTACGTCCTGTCTTTGGCCCATCCCGTCCTGTATCTGGTCGGTCCCGTCCTGTATCTGGACCGTCCCGTCGTGAATCTGTCCCGTCCCGTATCTGGCCCATCCCTTCCTGTATCTGGCCCGTCCCATCACGTCCTATCTCTGGCCCATCCCGTGTTGAATCTGGCCCGTCCCGTCTCTGGCGCGTCCCATCCTATCTCTGGCCTGACCGGTCCTGTCCTGCCTCTGGCCAGTCCCGTCCTGCTCTGGTCCGTCCCGTCCCTGGCCCGTCCTGTATCTGAACCGTCCCGTCCTGTATCTGGTCGCCCCTTCTCTGGCCCGTCCCGTCCTTTCTCAGACATGTCCCGTTCGGTCCTGTCTCTGACCTATCCTGTATCTGGCCCATCCCGTCACATATCTGGCCTGTCCAGTCCTGTATCTGGCCCATCCCATTAAAGGTAGTATTATCAAAACCTCCACAAATTTACACCTCCAGGAAATTTAACCTGGGGTGTGTCTTAAATTAAGGTGAGTTTAATAGTTAGAAAAATATGATACTTTCCATAAATTATTAGCAAAATGTTTAAATGACACCTATCAAAAAACAGCCTCCTCCATATCCCCTCAAGCTGTCCTATCCATCACCAAGATAGGTGCATTTTCTGCCATTTAGGTAGAAGTAATCTTCAAATAATTTGCTCCTAATTTAGATAAAGTACCAGGAAGGTATATCATGCAAACTCTACATGTGATGTTTGCCTATTAAATAATAGTTGTAATATTTTTTTGCAAGACTTCCATTTTCTCTACACCTGACCTATACTACTTAATTGTAACATCCTTGGCGGCGTGCTGGCATGGCTTCCCATCTCACACCATACAAGACCACCGACTTACCCACCAATGCAGGCTACGCACTATGTTCCTATGCTGGCTGTGTGCATGTGTCTTGGCTGCTTGTTGAGGGCGGCAGCGACAGTACTTCCTGATTCTTAAAGGAAAAGTGCATGCATTCCAAATGTGTCCCTAGTCCTGTATATGACCCGTCCCGTCTCTGGCCCGTCCTGTCCAGTCTCTGGCCCATCCCTGGACCCTCCCATCCTGTCTATGGCCTGTCCTGTAATGTCTAACCCGCCCTGTCCCGTATCTGGTCCGTCCAGTCCCATATCTGACCCGTTTAGTCCCGTGTCTGATCATCCCGTCCCGTATCTGGCTATCTCATGCCGTATCTAGCCCGCCTCATCCCTTCCCGTCTCTGGAAAGTCCTGTCCCGTATCTGACCCAACCAGTCCCTATCTGGCCGGTCCCAAATGTGGCAAGGCCCATTCAGTATCTGGCCCATCCCGTATCTGTCCATCTCGTATCTGGCCCACCCCATCCTGTCCATGGCTCATCGCATATCTAGCCTGTCCAGTCCCATATCTGGCCCGTCCCGTATCTGGCCCATGTCGTCCTGTATCTGGCCCGTCCCATATTTGGCCCGTACCGTCCTGTATCTGGCCTGTCCCGTACTGTATCTGGGGCATCCCGTCCTGTCTCTGGCCCCTCTTTTCCTGTATCTGGACCGTCCCATAATGTATAGCTTGTCCCGTCCTGTTTCTGGCCCGACCCCGTCCTGTCTCTGGCTCGTCCTGTCCTGTATCTGGCACGACCCATACCGTCTCTGGCCCGTTCCATCCTGTCTATTTCTCGTCCCATAATGTATAGCTCGTCCAGTCCTGTTTCTGGCCCGTCCCGTCCTATCTCTGGCTCGTCCCGTCCTGTATCTGGCCCGTCCCATCTCGTATCTGGCCCGTCCCGCATGTGGCCTGTCCTGTCCCGTATCTGGCCTGTCCCTTCCTGTATCAGGCCAATCCCTTCCCATCTCGTCCTGTCTCTGGCCCATCCCGTCATGTCTCTGGCCAGGCCCGTTTGGTGCTGTCTCTGGACTGTCCAATCCTGTCTCTTGCCCGACCCATCTCTGGTCAGTCTCGTCCTGTCTTTGACCCATCCTGTCCTGTCTCTGGCCCGTCCCGTCCTCTCTTTGGCCCTTCCTCTCTCTTGCCCGTCCTGTCCTGCCTCTGGCCAGTCCCGTCCTGCTCTGGCCCGTCCCATCCCTGGACCGTCCTGAATCCTGTATCTGGTCACCCCGTCTCTAGCACATCCCGTCCTGTCTCTGGCACGCCTCGGTCCGTCCTAACTCCGGCCAGTCTCATCCTGTCTTTGGCCCGTCCCGTCCTGTCTCTGGCCCGTCTCGTCCTGTCTCTGGCGTGTCCCGTCCAGTCCTGTCTCTGGCCCGTCTTGTATTTGGTCCGTCCCGTATCTGGCCTGTCCCGTCCGGTATCTGGCCCATCCCATTAAAGGTAGTATTATCAAATCCTCCACAAATTTACACCTCCAGGAAATTTAACCTGGGGTGTGTTTTAAATTAAGGTGAGTTCAATAGTTAGAAAACTATGATACTTTCCATAAATTATTAGCAAAATGTTTAAATGACACCTATCAAAAAACAGCCTCCTCCATATCCCCTCAAGCTGTCCTATCCATCACCAAGATAGGTGCATTTTCTGCCATTTAGGTAGAAGTAATCTTCAAACAATTTGCTTCTAATTTAGATAAAGTACTAGGAAGGTATAGCATGCAAACTCTACATGTGATGTTTGCCTATTAAACAATAGTTGTAATATTTATTTGCAAAACTTCCACTTTCTCTACGCCTGACCTACACTACTTAATTGTAACATCCCTAGCGGCGTGCTGGCATGGCTTCCCATCTCACACCATGCAGACTGCGCACTATTTGGCCCATACCGTCCTGTATCTGGCCTGTCCCGTACTGTTTCTAGGCCATGCAGTCCTGTCTTTGGCCCGTCTTTTCCTGTATCTGTCCCCTTCAGTATTGTCTCTGGCCCGTCCCGTCCTTAATCTGGCCCGTCCTGTCTATGGCCGTCCCATAATGTATAGCTTGTCCCGTCCTGTTTCTGGCCGGTCCCGTACTGTCTCTGGCTCGTCTTGTCCTGTATCTGGCCCGTCGCGTACCCTCTCTGGCCCATCCCGTCCTGTCTATTTCCCGTCCCATAATGTATAGCTCGTCCCGTCCTGTTTCTGGCCCGTCCCATCCTATCTCTGCCTCGTCCCGTCCTATATCTGGCCCGTCCCGTCTCGTATCTGGCCCGTCCCGCATCTGGCCTGTCCTGTCCCGTATCTGGCCTGTCCCTTCCTGTATCTGGCCAGTCCCTTCCCATCTTGTCCTGTCTCTGGCCTGTCCCGTCCTGTCTCTGGCCCGTCCGGTGCTATCTCTGGCATGTCCAATCCTGTCTCTTGCCCGTCCCGTCTCTGGCCCGTCCCGTCCAGTCTTTGGCCCGTCCAGTCATGTCTCTTGCCCATCCCTTCCTGTCTCGGGCCCAGCTCTGGCCCTTCTCATCCCGTATCTGGCCCGCTCTGTATCTGGCCCATCCCATCCACTATCTGGCCCGTTCCATATCTGGCCTGTCCCGTATCTCGCACGTCCTGTCCCTGGCCCGGCCTGTCCCGTATCTGGCCCGTCCTGGATCTGGCCTGTCCCGTATCTGGCCCATCCCGCATCTGACCCGTCACGTATCTGGCCCGTCCTGTCCCGTATCTGGTCCGTACCCTCCTAAATCTGGCCCGTCCCGTCATGTATCTGGGCTGTCCCATATCTGGCCCATACCGTCCCATATCTGGCTCGTCACGTTTCTGGCCCATCCCGTCATGTATCTGGCCCGTCCCATCCTGTCTCTAGCCCGACCCATCCTGTCTCTGGCCCGACCCGTCCTGTCTATGTCCTGTCCCTTAATGTCTCTAGCACATTCTGTCCCGTATCTGGCCCGTCTCTTCCAGTATCTGGCCCGTCCCATCCTGTCTCTGGCCTGACTGGTCCTGTCCTGCCTCTGGTCAGTCGCGTCCTGCTCTGGTCCATCCCGTCCCTGGCCCATCCTGTATCTAGACCGTCCCGTCCTGTATCTGGTTGCCCCGTCTCTGGCCAGTCCCGTCCTTTCTCAGGCACGTCCCGTCCGTCCTGTCTCTGGCCTGTCCTGCATCTGGCCCATCCCTTCACGTATCTGGCCTGTCCCGTCCTGGATCTGGCCCATCCCATTAAAGGTAGTATTATCAAATCCTCCACAAATTTACACGTCCAGGAAATTTAACCTGGGGTGTGTCTTAAATTAAGGTGAGTTCAATAGTTAGAAAAATATGATACTTTCCATAAATTATTAGCAAAATGTTTAAATGACACCTATCAAAAAACAGCCTCCTCCATATCCCCTCAAGCTGTCCTATCCATCACCAAGATAGGTGCATTTTCTGCCATTTAGGTAGAAGTAATCTTCAAACAATTTGCTTCTAAGTACTAGGAAGGTAAATCATGCAAACTCTACATGTGATGTTTGCCTATTAAACAATAGTTGTAATATTTATTTGAAAAACTTCCATTTTCTCTACGCCTGACCAACACTATTTAATTTTAACATCACTGGCAGCGTGCTGGCATGGCTTCCCATCTCACATCATGCAACACTGCCGACTTACCCACCAATGCAGGCTGCGCACTATTTGGCCCGTTCTGTCTTGTCTCTGGCCCGTCCCGTCCTGTCTATGGCCCGTCCCATAATGTATAGCTTGTCCCGTCCTGTTTCTGGCCCGTCCCGTACTGTCTCTGGCTCGTCTTGTCCTGTATCTGGCCCGTCGAGTACCGTCTATGGCCCGTCCCGTCCTGTCTATTTCCCGTCCCATAATGTATAGCTCGTCCCGTCCTGTTTCTGGCCCGTCCCGTCTCGTATCTGGCCCATCCCGCATTTGGCCTGTCCTGTCCCGTATATGGACTGTCCCTTCCTGTATCTGGACAGACCTTTCCCATCTCGTCCTGTCTCTGGCCTGTCCCGTCCTGTCTCTGGCCCGTCCGGTGCTATGTCTGGCCTGTCCAATCCTGTCTCTTGTCCGTCCCGTTTCTGGCCCGTCCCGTCTAGTATTTGGCCCGTCCTGTTCTGTCTCTGGCCCATCCCTTCCTGTCTCTGGCGCAGTTCTGGTCCGTCTCGTCCTGTATCTGGCCCGCCCTGTATCTGGCCCATCCCGTCCAGTATCTGGCCCGTTCCATATCTGGCCTGTCCCGTATCTGGCACGTCCTGTCCCTGGCCCGGCCTGTCCCGTATCTGGCCCGTCCTGTATCTGGCCAGTCCCGTATCTGGCCCGTCCCGCATCTGACCCGTCCCGTATCTGGCCCGTCCCGTCCCGTATCTAGTCCGTACCGTCCTGTATCTGGCCCGTCCCGTCATGTATGTGGGCTGTCCCATATCTGGCCCATACCGTCCCATTGCTGGCTCGTCACGTTTCTGGCCCATCCCGTCATATATCTGGCCCGTCCCATCCTGTCTCTGGCCTGACCCGTCCTGTGTATGGCCTATCCCATGTCTCTAGCACATTCCGTCCTGTCTCTGGCCCATCCCGTCCTGTATCTGGTCGGTCCCGTCCTGAATCTGGCCCGTCCCATCCTGAATCTGGCCCGTCCCGTATCTGGCCCGTCCCTTCCTGTATGTGGCCCGTTCCATCCTGTCTTGTCTTTGGCCCATCCTGTCTTGAATCTGGCCCGTCCCGTATCTGGCCCGTCCATTCCTGTATCTGGCCCGTCCCGACCTGTATCTGGTCGGTCCCATCCTGTCTCTGGCCTCGTCCGTCCTGTCTCTGGCCCGACCGGTGCTATCTCTGGCCTGTCCAATCCTGTCTCTTGCCCGTCCTGTCCTGTCTCTGGCCCGATCGGTCCTGTCCTGCCTCTGGCCAGTCCCATCCTGCTCTGGCCCGTCCCGTCCCTGGACCGTCCTGTATCTGGACCGCCCCGTCCTGTATCTGGTCGCCCCGTCTCTAGCCCGTCCCGTCCTGTCTCTGGCACGCCTCGGTCCGTCCTATCTTCGACCAGATCATCTTGTCTTTGGCCCGTCCGGTCCCGTCTGTCTCTAGCCCGTCCGGTCCTGTCTCTGGCCCGTCCTGTATCTGGCCCATCCCGTGTCTGGCCTGTCCCGTCCTGTATCTGGCCCGTCCCGTCATTTATATGGGCTGTCCAATAGCTGGCCCATACCATCCCATATCTGGCTCGTCACGTTTCTGGCCCATCCCGTCATGTATCTGGCCCGTCCCATCCTGTCTATGGCCCGACCCGTCCTGTCTATGGCCTGTCCCGTAATGTCTCTAGCACATCCCGTCCTGTATCTGGTCGGTCCCATCGTGTATCTGGCCCGTCCCGTCCTGAATCTGGCCCGTCCTGTCTATGGCCCGTCCCATAATGTATAGCTTGTCACGTCCTGTTTCTGGCCAGTCCCGTACTATCTCTGGCTCGTCCTGTCCTGTATCTGGCCCGTCGCGTACCGTCTCTGGCCCATCCCGTCCTGTCTACTTCCCGTCCCATAATGTTTAGCTCGTCCCGTCCAGTTTCTGGCCCGTCCCATCCTATCTCTGCCTTGTCCCGTCCTATATCTGGCGCGTCCCGTCTCGTATCTGGCCCATCCCGCATCTGGCCTGTCCTGTCCCGTATCTGGCCTGTCCCTTCCTGTATCTGGCCAGTCCCTTCCCATCTCGTCCTGTCGCTGGCCTGTCCCGTCCTGTCTCTGGCCCGTTCGGTGCTATCTCTGGCCTGTTCAATCCTGTCTCTTGCCCCTCCCGTCTCTGGCCCGTCCTGTCCTGTCTCTGGCCCATCCCTTCCTGTCTCTGGCCCAGGTCTGACCCGTCTCATCCCGTATCTGGCCCATCCCGTCCAGTATCTGGCCCGTTCCATATCTGGCCTGTCCCATATCTGGCACGTCCTGTCCCTGGCCCGGCCTGTCCCGTATCTGGCCCGTCCTGTATCTGGCCTGTCCCATATCTGGCCCGTCCCGCATCTGACCCGTCCCGTATCTGGCCCGTCACGTAACGTATCTGGTTAGTCCCTTCCTGTATCTGGCCCGTCCTATCCTGTCCTGTCTCTGGCCCATCCCGTCTTGAATCTGGCCCGTGCCGTATCTGGCCCGTCCCTTCCTGTATCTGGCCTGTCCCGTCCTTTCTCTGGCCTGACCGGTCCTGTCCTGCCTCTGGCCAGTCCCGTCCTGCTCTGGTCCGTCCCTTCCCTGGCCCGTCCTGTATCTGGACCGTCCCGTCCTGTATCTGGTCGCCCCGTCTCTGGCCCGTCCCGTCCTTTTTCAGGCACGGCCCGTCCGGTCCTATCTTTGGCCTGTCCTGTATCTGGCCCATTCCGTCACGTATCTGGCCTGTCTCGTCCTGTATCTGGCCCATCCCACTAAAGGTAGTATTATCAAATCCTCCACAAATTTACACCTCCAGGAAATTTAACCTGGGGTGTGTTTTAAATTAAGGTGAGTTCAATAGTTAGAATAATATGATACTTTCCATAAATTATTAGCAAAATGTTTAAATGACACCTATCAAAAACAGCCTCCTCCATATCCCCTCAAGCTGTCCTATCCATCACCAAGATAGGTGCATTTTCTGCCATTTAGGCAGAAGTAATCTTCAATTTTCTTCTAATTTAGATAAAGTACTAGGAAGGTATATCATGCAAACTTTACATGTGAAGTTTGCCTATTAAATAATAGTTGTAATATTTATTTGCAAAACTTCCATTTTCTCTACACCTGACCTACACTACTTAATTGTAACATCCCTGGCGGCAAGCTGGCATGGCTTCCCATCTCACACCATGCAAGACAGCCGACTTACCCACCAATGCAGGCTGCGCACTATGTTCCTATGTTGGCTGTGTACATGTGTCTTGGCTGCTTGCTGAGGGCGGCATCGGCAGCACTTCCTGATTCTTAAAGGAACAGTGCACGCATTCCTAATGTGTCCCCAGTCCTGTATCAGACCCATCCGGTCTCTGGCCCGTCCCGCCTCTGGCCCATCCCTGGCCCCTCCCATCCTGTCTATGGCCCGTCCTGTAATGTCTAACCCGCACAGTCCCGTATCTGGTCTGTCCAGTCCCATATCTGACCTGTTTAGTCCCATATCTGACCATCCCGTCCCGTATCTGGCTGTCCCTTATCTGGCCCATCTCATCCCGTATCTGGCCCACCTCGTCCCTTCCCTTCTCTGGCACATCCTGTCCCGTATCTGACCATACCAGTCACTATCTGGCCCGTCCCGTATGTGGCCAGGCCCATTCAGTATCTGGTCCGTCCCGTATCTGGCCATCTCGTATCTGGTCCATACCATCCTGTCCATGGCTCATCCCATATCTAGCCTGTCCTGTCCCATATCTGGCCCGTCCTGTATCTGGCCCATGTCGTCCTGTATCTGGCCCGTCCCATATTTGGCCCGCACCGTACTGTATCTGGCCTGTCCCGTACTGTATCTGGGCCATCCCGTCCTGTCTCTGGCCCGTCTTTTCCTGTATCTGGACCGTCCCGTCCGGTCTCTGGCCCGTCCCATAATATATAGCTTGTCCCGTAGTGTTTCTGGCCCATCCCGTCCTGTATCTGGCCCGTCCCGTCATGTATGTGGGCTGTCCCATATCTGTCCCATACCGTCCCACATCTGGTTCGTCACATTTCTGGCCCATCCCGTCATGTATCTGGCCCGTCCCATCCTGTCTCTGGCCCGACCCGTCCTGTTTATGGCCTATCCCATAATGTCTCTAGCACATTCCGTCCTGTCTCTGGCCCATCCCGTCCTGTATCTGGTCGGTCCCGTCCTGAATCTGGCCCGTCCCATCCTGAATCTGGCCCGTCCCGTATCTGGCCCTTCCCTTCCTGTATCTGGCCCGTCCCATCCTGTCCTGTCTCTGGCCCATCCTGTCTTGAATCTGGCCCGTCCCGACCTGTCTCTGGCCTGACTGGTCCTGTCCTGCCTCTGGCCAGTCGCGTCCAGCTCTGGTCCGTCCCGTCCCTGGCCCGTCCTGTATCTGGACCGTCCCGTCCTGTATCTGGTCGCCCCGACTATGGCCCGTCCCGTTCTTTCTCAGGCACGTCCCGTCCGGTCCGGTCTCTGGCCTGTCCTGCATATGGCCCATCCCGTCACGTATCTGGCCTGTCCCGTCCTGTATCTGGCCCATCCCATTAAAGGTAGTATTATCAAATCCTCCACAAATTTACACCTCCAGGAAATTTAACCTGGGGTGTGTTTTAAATTAAGGTGAGTTCAATAGTTAGAAAAATATGATACTTTCCATAAATTATTAGCAAAATGTTTAAATGACACCTATCAAAAAACAGCCTCCTCCATATCCCCTCAAGCTGTCCTATCCATCACCAAGATAGGTGCATTTTCTGCCATTTAGGTAGAACTAATCTTCAAACAATTTGCTTCTAATTTAGATAAAGTACTAGGAAGGTATATCATGCAAACTCTACATGTGACGTTTGCCTATTAAACAATAGTTGTAATATTTATTTGCAAAACTTCCATTTTCTCTATGCTTGACCTACACTACTTCATTTTTTAGTACGTAGTGGAACATAATGACATGGCCTTCACCTATAGCATCCGTATAGCTCCTGAACTGGGCGCAATCAATCGGGCCTCAAGTACTTAAATTAATCTCAATATGTCTTCTAGAAAGACAGTCAGGCTTATAAAGTTTACTAGAAGAATATTAACATAATAGGCAAGAGTGTGACAACTTATCAATGCTAAAGGCACATCAAAAGAACCCAGCATGGTATACAGTGGTTGTGTGTATGTCTGTTTTTATGTGCGTTTGTGTATATACATATATATATATATATATATATATATATATATATATATATATATATATGTATGTGTGTGTGTGTGAGTGTACATAGTGGAGCTGTATGTGTATATATGAGACATGTGTGTATATAGGAAAGCTATGTATGTGAATGTAGGAGAATTGTGTGTTTGTATGTAGCTGAGCTGTGTGCATGCTGCAGAGGTGTGTGTACGTATATAGCAGAGATGTGTGTATATAAGACAGCTGTGTGTAACTGAGCTGTGTGTATATATGCAGCAGAGCTGTGTGCATGCATAGCAGAGCTCAATGTGCATGTACTGTGCATTCAGCAGTGATGTGATTATGTGTTTGCTGCATAGAATACATATAAATTGCCTGCTGCAAAAGTATAAGAGTATAATACACATGCCGCAGAGAAACACTAACATTAGATCTCTATCCACTCTATTCTACCTTACAGCATTAAAGGTAGTATTATCAAATCCTCCACAAATTTACACATAAAGGAACTTTAACCTGGGGTGTGTTTTAAATTAAGGTGAGTTCAATAGTTAGAAAACTATGATACTTTCCATAAATTATTAGCAAAATGTTTAAATTACACCAATCAAAAAACAGCCTCCTCCATATCCCCTCAAGCTATCCTATCCATCACCAAGATAGGTGCATTTTCTGCCATTTAGGTAGAAGTAATCTTCAAACAATTTGCTTCTGATTTAGATACAGGAGACAGGAAGAGACGGGCCAGAGACAGAACGGGACGGGCCAAAGACAGGATGAGACTGGCCGGAGATAGGACGGACCGAGGCGTGCCAGAGACAGGAAGGGATGGGCTAGAGACAGGGCGACCAGATACAGGATGCGACGGTCCAGATACAGGACGGGCCAGAGACGGGACGGGCCAGAGCAGGACGGAACTGGCCAGAGGCAGGACAGGACCGGTATGTCCAGAGACAGGACGGGACGGGCAAGAGACAGGACGGGACGGGTCAAAGAGAGGACGGGACAGGTCAGAGACAGGATGGGACAGCCAAAGACAGGACGGGACGGACTAGAGATGGGACAGGCAAGAGACAGGATTGGACAGGCCAGAGATAGCACCAGAAGGGCCAGAGACAGGACGGGACACGCCAGAGACAGGACGAGATGGGAAGAGACTGGCCAGATACGGGACAGGACAGGCCAGATGCGGGACGGGCCAGATATAGGACGGGACGAGGCAGAGATAGGATGAGCCTGTCCCGTCCTGTATCTGGCCCATCCCTTCCTGTCTCTGGCCCAGCTCGGGCCCGTCTCGTCCCGTATCTGACCCGCCCTGTATCTGGCCCATCCCGTCCAGTATCTGGCCCGTTCCATATCTGGCCTTTCCCGTATCTGGCATGTCCTGTCCCTGGCCCAGCCTGTCCCGTATCTGGCCCATCCCGCATCTGACCCGTCCCATATCTGGCCCGTCCCGTCCCCTATCTGGTCCGTACCGTCCTGTATATGGCCCGTCCCTTCATGTATCTGGGCTGTCCCATATCTGGCTCGTCACGTTTCTGGCCCATCCCGTCAGGTATCTGGCCCATCCTATCCTGTCTGTGGCCCAACCCGTCCTGTCTATGGCCCGTCCCGTAATGTCTCTAGCACATTCCGTCCTGTCTCTGGCCCATCCCGTCCTGTATCTGGCCAGTCCCGTACTGAATCTAGCCCGTCCCGTATCTGGCCCGTCCCTTCCTGTATATGGCCCGTCCTATCCTGTCCTGTCTCTGACCCATCCCGTCTTGAATCTGGCCCGTCCCGTATCTGGCCCGTGCCTTCCTGTATCTGGCCCGTCCCGTCCTTTCTCTGGCCTGACCGGTCCTGTCCTGCCTCTGGCCAGTCCCGTCCTGCTCTGGTGCGTCCCGTCCCTGGCCCATCCTGTATCTGGACCGTCCCGTCCTGTATCTGGTCACCCCGTCTCTGGCCCGTCCCGTCCTTTCTCAGGCACATCCTGTCTGGTTCTGTCTCTGGCCCGTCCTGTATCTGGCCCGTCCTGTATCTGGCCCATCCCATCACGTATCTGGCCTGTCCCGTCCTGTATCTGGCCCATCCCATTAAAGGTAGTATTATCAAATCCTCCACAAAATTAAACCTCCAGAAAATTTAACCTGGGGTGTGTTTTAAATTAAGGTGAGTTTAATAGTTAGAAAAATATGATACTTTCCATAAATTATTAGCAAAATGTTTAAATGACACCTATCAAAAAACAGCCTCCTCCATATCCCCTCAAGCTGTCCTATCCATCACCAAGATAGGTGCATTTTCTGCCATTTAGGTAGAAGTAATCTTCAAACAATTTGCTTCTAATTTAGATAAAGTACTAGGAAGGTATAGCATGCAAACTCTACATGTGATGTTTGCCTATTAAACAATAGTTGTAATATTTATTTGCAAAACTTCCATTTTCTCTACCCCTGACCTACACTACTTAATTGTAACATCCATGGCGGCATGCTGGCATGGCTTCCCATCTCACATCATGCAAGACCGCCGACTTACCCACCAATGCAGGCTGCGCACTATTTGGCCCGTTCCGTCTTGTATCTGGCCTGTCCCGTACTGTATCTGGCCCATCCCGTACTGTCTCTGGCTCGTCCTGTCCTGTATCTGGCCCGTCGCGTACCGTCTCTGGCCCGTCCCGTCTATTTCCCGTCCCATAATGGATAGCTCGTCCCGTCCTGTTTCTGGTCCATCCCGTCCTATCTCTGCCTCGCCCCGTCCCATCTCTGGCCCTTCCCGTCCAGTCTTTGGCCCGTCCTGTCCTGTCTCTGGCCCATCCATTCCTGTCTCTGGCGCAGCTCTGGCCCGTCTGGTCCCGTATCTGGCCCGCCCTGTATCTGGCCCATCCCGTCCAGTATCTGTCCAGTTCCATATCTGGCCTGTCCCGTATCTGGCACGTCTTGTCCCTGGCCCTGCCTGTCCTGTATCTGGCCCGTCCCGCATCTGACCCGTTTCGTATCTGGCCCGTCAAGTCCCGTATCTGGTAAGTACCGTCCTGTATCTGGCCCATCCCGTCATGTATCTGGGCGGTCCCATATCTGGCCCATACCGTCCCATATCTGGCTCATCAAGTTTCTGGCCCATCCTGTCATGTACCTGGCCCGTCCCTTCCTGTATCTGGCCCGTCCCGTCCTGTCTCTGGCCTGACCGGTCCTGTCCTGCCTCTGGCCAGTCCCGTCCTGCTCTGGTCCGTCCCGTCCCTGGCCCGTCCTGTATCTGGACCGTCCCGTCCTGTATCTGGTCGCCCTGTCTCTGGCCCATCCCGTCCTTTCTCAGGCACGTCCCTTCCGGTCCTGTCTCTGGCCTGTCCTGCATCTGGCCCATCCCGTCACGTATCTGGTCCATCTCATTAAAGGTAGTATTATCAAATCTTCCACAAATTTACACCTCCAGGAAATTTAACCTGGGGTGTGTTTTAAATTAAGGTGAGTTCAAAAGTTAGAAAAATATAATACTTTCCATAAATTATTAGCAAAATGTTTAAATTACACCTATCAAAAAACAGCCTCCTCCATGTCCCCTTAAGCTGTCCTATCCATCACCAAGATAGGTGCATTTTCTGCCATTTAGGTAGAAGTAATCTTCAAACAATTTGCTTCTAATTTAGATAAAGTACCAGGAAGGTATATCATGCAAACTCTACATGTGATGTTTGCCTATTAAACAATAGTTGTAATATTTATTTGAAAAACCTCCATTTTCTCTACGCCTGACCTACACTACTTAATTGTAACATCCATGGCGGCGTGCTGGCACGGCTTCCCATCTCACACCATGCAAGACCGTCGACTTACCCACCAACGCTGGCTGCGCACTATTTGGCCCGTACCGTCCTGTATCTGGCCTGTCCGGTACTGTCTTTGGCCCGTCTTTTCCTGTATCTGTCCCGTTCCGTGTTGTCTCTGGCCCGTCCTGTCCTGTCTATGGCCCGTCCCATAATGTATAGCTTGTCCCGTCCTGTTTCTGGCACGTCCCGTACCGTCTCTGGTCCGACCCCTCCTGTCTATTTCCCGTCCCATAATGTATAGCTCGTCCCGTCCTGTTTCTGGCCCGTCCCATCCTATCGCTGCCTCGTCCCGTCCTATATCTGGCCCGTGCCGTCTCGTATCTGGCCCGCCCCGTATCTGGCCTGTCCTGTCCCGTATCTGGCCTGTCCCTTCCTGTATCTGGCCAGTCCCTTCCCATATCGTCCTGTCTCTGGTATGTCCCGTCCAGTCTATGGCCCGTCCGGTGCTACCTCTGGCCTGTCCAATCCTGTCTCTTGCCCGTCCCGTCTCTAGCCCGTCCCGTCCAGTCTTTGGCCCGTCCTGTCCTAACTCTGGCCCATCCCTTCCTGTCTCTGGCCCAGCTCTGGCCCGTCTCGTCCCGTATTTGGCCTGCCATGAATCTGGCCCATCCCGTCCAGTATCTGGCCCGTTCAATATCTGGCCTGTCCCGTATCTGGCACATCCTATCCCTGGCCCGGCCTGTCCCGTATCTGGCCCGTCCTGTATCTGGCCTGTCCCGTATGTGGCCCATCCCGCATCTGACACGTCCCGTATCTGTCCCGTCCCGTCCCGTATCTGGTCCGTACCGTCCTAAATCTGGCCCGTCCCGTCATGAATCTGGGCTGTCCCATATCTGGCCCATACCGTCCAATATCTGGCTCGTCACGTTTCTGGCCCGTCGCAACCTGTCTCTGGCCCAACCCGTCCTGTCTATGGCCTGTCCCTTAATGTCTCTAGCACATTCCGTCCTGTCTCTGGCCCATCCCGTCCTGTATCTGGTCGGTCCCGTCCCGTATGTGGCCCGTCCCGTCTTAAATCTGGGTCGTCCCGTATCTGGCCCGTCCCTTCCTGTATCTGGCCCGTCCCATCCCGTCCTGTCTCTGGTTCATCCCATCTTGAATCTGGCCCGTCCCGTATCGGGCCCGTCCCTTCCTGTATCTGGCCCGTCCCATCCTGTCTCTGGCCTGACCGGTCCTGTCCTGCCTCTGGCCAGTCCCGTCCTGCTCTGGTCCGTCCCGTCCTGTATCTGGACCTTCCCGTCCTGTATCTGGTCGCCCCGTCTCTGGCCCATCCCATCCTTTCTCAGGCACGTCACGTCCGGTCCTGTCTCTGGCCTGTCCTGCATCTGGCCCATCCCGTCACGTATCTGCCCTGTCACGTCCTGTATCTGGCCCATCTCATTAAAGGTAGTATTATCAAATCCTCCACAAATTTACACCTCCAGGAAATTTAACCTGGGTGTGTTTTAAATTAAGGTGAGTTCAATAGTTAGAAAAATATGATACTTTCCATAAATTATTAGCAAAATGTTTAAAATGACACCTATCAAAAAAACAGCCTCCTCCATATCCCCTCAAGCTGTCCTATCCATCACCAAGATAGGTGCATTTTCTGCCATTTAGGTAGAAGTAATCTTCAAATAATTTGCTTCTAATTTAGATAAAGTACTAGGAAGGTATATCATGCAAACTCTACATGTGACGTTTGCCTATTAAACAATAGTTGTAATATTTATTTGCAAAACTTCCATTTTCTCTACACCTGACCTACACTACTTAATTGTAACATCCCTGGCGGCAAGCTGGCATGGCTTCCCATCTCACACCATGCAAGACCGCCGACTTACCCATCAATGCTACGCACTATGTTCCTATGCTGGCTGTGTGCATGTGTCTTGGCTGCTTTTTGAGGGCGGTAGCAGCAGCACTTCCTGATTCTTAAAGGAACAGTGCACGCATTCCTAATGTGTCCCCAGTACTATATCTGACTCATCCCGTCTCTGGCCCGTCCCGTCTCTGGCCCGTCCCATCCTGTCTCTGGCCCGTCCCAGCCTGTCCCTGGCCCCTCCAATCCTGTCTATGGCCCGTCCTGTAATGTCTAACCCGCCCCGTCCCGTATCTGGTCCGTCCAGTCGCATATCTGACCCGTTTGGTCCCGTATCTGACCATCCCGTCCCGTATCTGGCTATCTCTTATCTGGCCCATCTCATCCCGTATCTGTCCCGCCTCGTCCCTTCCCGTCTCTGGCACTTCCTGTCCCGTATCTGACCCAACCAGTCCCTATCTGGCCCGTCCCGTATGTGGCCAGGCCCATTCAGTATCTGGCCCGTCCCGTATCTGGCCCATCCCATCCTGTCCATGGCTCATCTCATATCTAGCCTGTCCTTTCCCATATCTGGCCCGTCCCGTATCTGGCCCATGTCGTCCTGTATCTGGCCTGTCCAATATTTGGCCCGTACCGTCCTGTATCTGGCCTGTCCCGTACTGTATCTGGGGCATCCCGTCCTGTCTCTGGCCCGTCTTTTCCTGTATCTGGACCGTCCCATACCATCTCTGGGCCGTTCCATCCTGTCTATTTCCCGTCCCATAATGTATAGCTCGTCCAGTCCTGTTTCTGGCCCGTCCCGTCCTATCTCTGGCTCGTCCCGTCCTGCATCTGGCCCATCCCATCTCGTATCTGGCCCGTCCCGTATGTGGCCTGTCCTGTCCCGTATCTGGCCTGTCCCTTCCTGTTTCTGGCCAATCCATTCCCATCTTGTCCTGTCTCTGGCCCGTCCCGTCCTGTTTCTGGCCTGTCCCGTCCTGTCTCTGGCCCGTCTGGTGCTGTCTCTGGCCTGTCCAATCCTGTCTCTTGCCAGACCTATCTCTGGTCCGTCCCTTCCTGTCTTTGGCCCGTGCCGTCCTGTCTCTGGCCCGTCCCGTCCTCTCTTTGGCCCGTCCCATCCTCTCTCTTGCCCGTCCTGTCCTGCCTCTGGCCAGTCCCGTCCTGCTCTGGTCCATACCGTCCCTGGACCATCCTGTATCCTGTGTTTGGTCGCCCCGTCTCTAGCCCGTCCCATCCTGCCTCTGGTACACCTCGGTCCTTCCTATCTCCGGCCAGTCTCATCCTGTCTTTGGCCCGTCCCGTCCAGTCTCTGGCCCGTCTCGTCCTGTCTCTGGCGTGTCCCGTCCGGTCCTGTCTCTGGCCCGTCCTGTATTTGGTCCATCCCGTATCTGGCCTGTCCCGTCCTGTATCTGGCCCATCCCATTAAAGGTAGTATTATCAAATCCTCCACAAAATTAAACCTCCAGAAAATTTAACCTGGGGTGTGTTTTAAATTAAGGTGAGTTTAATAGTTAGAAAAATATGATACTTTCCATAAATTATTAGCAAAATGTTTAAATGACACCTATCAAAAAACAGCCTCCTCCATATCCCCTCAAGCTGTCCTATCCATCACCAAGATAGGTGCATTTTCTGCCATTTAGGTAGAAGTAATCTTCAAACAATTTGCTTCTAATTTAGATAAAGTACTAGGAAGGTATATCATGCAAACTCTACATGTGACGTTTGCCTATTAAACAATAGTTGTAATATTTATTTGCAAAACTTCCACTTTCTCGATGCCTGACCTACACTACTTAATTGTAACATCCATGGCGGCGTGCTGGCATGGCTTCCCATCTCACACCATGCAAGACCGCCGACTTATCCACCAATGCAGGCTGTGCACTATTTGGTCCGTACCGTCCTGTATCTGGCCTGTCCTGTACTGTATCTGGGCCATCCCGTCCTGTCTTTGGCCGTCTTTTCCTGTATCTGTCCCCTTCCGTCTTGTCTCTGGCCCGTCCCGTCCTGTCTATGGCCCGTCCCATAATGTATAGCTTGTCCCGTCCTGATTCTGGCCCGTCCCGTACTGTCTATGGCTCGTCCTGTCCTGTATCTGGCCTGTCGTGTACCGTCTCTGGCCCGTCCCGTCCTGTCTATTTCCCGTCCCATAATGTATAGCTCGTCCCGTCTTGTTTCTGGCCCGTCCCATCCTATCTCTGCCTCGTCCCGTCCAATATCTGGCACGTCCCACATTGTATCTGGCCCGTCCCGCATCTGGCCTGTCCTGTCCCGTATCTGGCCTGTCCCTTCCTGTATCTGGCCAGTCCCTTCCCATCTCGTCCTGTCTCTGGCCTGTCTCGTCCTGTCTCTCCCGTTCCGTCTCTGGCCCGTCCCGTCCCGTCTTTGGCCCGTCCCGTATGGTCTCCGGCCCGTGCTTTCCTGTTTCTGGCCCAGCTCTGGCCCGTCTCATCCCGAATCTGGCCCGCCCTGTATGTGGCCCATCCCGTCCAGTATCTGGCCCGTTCCATATCTGGCCTGTCCCGTATCTGGCATGTCCTGTCCCTGGGCCGGCCTGTCCCGTATCTGGCCCGTCCTGTATCTGGACTGTCCCATATCTGGCCCGTCCCGCATATGAATCGTCCCGTATCTGGCCCGTCACATATCTGGTCCGTACCGTCCTGTAACTGGCCAGTCCCGTCATGTATCTGGTCTGTCCCATTTCTAGCCCATACCGTCCCATATCTGCCTCGTCACGTTTCTGACAAATTCAGTCATGTATCTGGCCCGTCCCGTCCTGTCTCTGGCCCGACCCGTCCTGTCTATGGCCTGTCCCGTAATGTCTCTAGCACATTCCATCCTGTCTCTGGCCGATCCCGTCCTGTAACTGTTCGGTCCCGTCCTGTATCTGGTCCGTCCCGTCCTGAATCTGATCCGTCCTGTATCTGGCCCATCCCTTCCTGTATGTGGCCCGTCCCATCACGTCCTATCTCTGGCCCATCCCATCCTGAATCTGGCCCGTCCCGTATTTGGACCGTACCTTCCTGTATCGGGCCCGTCTCGTCCTGTCTCTGGCCTGACCGGTCCTGTCCTGCCTCTGGCCAGTCCCGTCCTGCTCTGGTCCGTCCCTTCGCTGCCCGTCCTGTATCTGGACCGTCCCGTCCTGTATCTGGTCGCCCCGTCTCGGGCCCGTCCCGTCATTTTTCAGACACGGTCCGTCCGGTCCTGTCTCTGGCCTGTCCTGTATCTGGCCCATCCTGTCACGTATCTGGCCTGTCCCGTCCTGTATCTGGCCCATCTCATTAAAGGTAGTATTATCAAATCCTCCACAAATTTACACCTCCAGGAAATTTAACCTGGGGTGTGTTTTAAATTAAGGTGAGTTTAATAGTTAGAAAAATATGATACTTTCCATAAATTATTAGCAAAATGTTTAAATGACACCTATCAAAAAACAGCCTCCTCCATATCCCCTCAAGCTGTCCTATCCATCACCAAGATAGGTGCATTTTCTGCCATTTAGGTAGAAGTAATCTTCAAACAATTTGCTTCTAGTTTAGATAAAGTAGTAGGAAGGTATATCATGCAAACTCTACATGTGATGTTTGCCTATTAAACAATAGTTGTAATATTTATTTGAAAAACTTCCATTTTCTCTACGCCTGACCTACACTACTTAATTGTAACATCCATGGCGGCGTGCTGGCATGGCTTCCCATCTCACACCATGCAATACCGCCGACATACCCACCAATGCAGGCTGCGCACTATTTGGCCCGTACCGTCCTGTATCTGGCCTGTCCCGTACTGTATCTGGGACATCCCGTCCTGTCTTTGGCCCATCTTTTCCTGTATCTGTCCCGTTCCGTCTTGTCTCTGGCACGTCCCGTCCTGTCTATGGCCCGTCCCATAATGTATTGCTTGTCCCGTCCTGTTTCTGGCCCATCCCGTACTGTCTCTGGCTCGTCCTGTCCTGTATCTGGCCCATCGCGTACCGTCTCTGGCCCGTCCCGTCCTTTCTATTTACCGTCCCATAACGCATAGCTCGTCCCATCCTGTTTCTGGCCCATCCTATCTCTGCCTCGTCCCGTCCTAAATCTGGCCCGTCCCGTCTCGTATATAGCCCGTCCCGCATCTGGCCTGTCCTGTCCCGTATCTGGCCTGTCCCTTCCTGTATCTGGCCAGTCCCTTCCCATCTCGTCCTGTCTCTGGCCTGTCCCGTCCTGTCTCTGGCACGTCTGGTGCTATCTCTGGCCTGTCCAATCCTGTCTCTTGCCCGTCCCGTCTCTGGCCCGTCCGGTCCAGTCTTTGGCCCGTCCCGTCCTGTCTCTGGCCCATCCCTTCCTGTCTCTGGCCCAGCTCTGGCCCGTCTCGTCCCATATCTGGCCCGCCCGATATCTGGCCCATCCCGTCTAGTATCTGGCACGTTCCATATCTGGCCTGTCCCGTATCTGGCACGTCCAGTCCCTGGCCCGGCCTGTCCCGTATCTGTCCCGTCCTGTATCTGTCCTGTACCGTATCTGGCCCATCCCGCATCTGACCCGTCCCGTATCTGGCCCATCCCATCCCATATCTGGCCCGTCCCATCATGTATCTGGGCTGTCCCATATCTGACCCATCCCGTCTAGTATCTGGCACGTTCCATATCTGGCCTGTCCCGTATCTGGCACGTCCTGTCCCTGGCCCGGCCTGTCCCGTATCTGGCCCGTCCTGTATTTGGCCTGTCCCGTATCTGGCCCGTCCCGCATCTGACCCGTCCCGTATCTGGCCCGTCCCGTCCCGTATTTGGTCCGTACCGTCCTCTATCTGGCCCGTCCCATATCTGGCTCGTCACGTTTCTGGCCCATCCCGTCATGTATCTGGCCCGTCCCATCCTGTCTCTGGCTCGACCCGTCCTGTGTATGGCCTATTCCTTAATGTCTCTAGCACATTCCGTCCTCTCTCTGGCCCATCCCGTCCTGTATCTGGTCGGTCCCGTCCTGTATCTGGCCCGTCCTATCCTGAATCTGGCCCGTCCCGTATCTGGCCTGTCCCTTTCTGTATCGGGCCCGTCCCATCCTGTCCTGTCTATGGCCCATCCTGTCTTGAATCTGGCCCGTCCCGTATCTGGCCCGTCCCTTCCTGTATCAGGCCCGTCCCGACCTGTCATGGCCTAACTGGTCCTGTCCTGCCTCTGGCCAGTCCCGTCCTGCTCTGATCCGTCCCATCCCTGGCCCGTCCTGTATCTGGACCGTCCCATCCTGTATCTGGTCGCCTCGTCTCTGGCCCGTCCCGTCCTTTCTCAGGCACGTCCCGTCCGGTCCTGTCTCTGGCCTGTCCTGCATCTGGCCCATCCCATTAAAGGTAGTATTATCAAATCCTCCACAAATTTAAACCTCCAGGAAATTTAACCTGGGGTGTGTTTTAAATTAAGCTGAGTTTAATAGTTAGAAAAATATGATACTTTCCATAAATTATTAGCAAAATGTTTAAATGACACCTATCAAAAAACAGCCTCCTCCATATCCCCTCAAGCTGTCCTATCCATCACCAAGATAGGTGCATTTTCTACCATTTAGGTAGAAGTAATCTTCAAACAATTTGCTTCTAATTTAGATAAAGCACTAGGAAGGTATATCATGCAAACTCTACATGTGATGTTTGCCTAGTAAACAATAGTTGTAATATTTATTTACAAAACTTTCATTTTCTCTACGCCTGACCTAAACTACTTAATTGTAACATCCATGGCGGCGTTGTGGCATGGCTTCCCATCTCACACCATGCAAGAGAGCCGACTTACCCACCAATGCAGGCTGCGCACTATTTGGCCCGTACAGTCCTGTCTTTGGCCAGTCTTTTCCTGTATCTGTCCCGTTCCGTCTTGTCTCTGGCCCGTCCCGTCCTGTATATGGCCCGTCCCATAATGTATTGCTTGTCCCGTCCTGTTTCTGGCCCGTCACGTACTGTCTCTGGCTCGTCCTGTCCTGTATCTGGCCCGTCGCGTACCGTCTATGGCCCGTCCCGTCCTGTCTATTTCCCGTCCCATAATGTATAGCTCGTCCCGTCCTGTTTCTGGCCCGTCCCATCCTATCTCTGCCTCATCCCGTCCTATATATGGCCCATCCCGTCTCGTATCTGGCCCGTCCCGCAACTGGCCTGTCCTGTCCCGTATCTGGCCTGTCCCTTCCTGTATCTGGCCAGTCCCTTCCCATCTTGTCCTGTCTCTGGCCTGTCCCGTCCTGTCTCTGGCCCGTCCGGTGCTATCTCTGGCATGTCCAATCCTGTCTCTTACCCGTCCCGTCTCTGGCCCGTCCGGTCCAGTCTTTGGCCCGTCCTGTCCTGTCTCTGGCCCATCCCTTCCTGTCTCTGGCGCAGCTCTGGTCCGTCTCGTCCTGTATCTGGCCCGCCCTGTATCTGGCCCATCCCATCCAGTATCTGGCCCGTTCCATATCTGGCCTGTCCCGTATCTGGCACGTCCTGTCACTGGCCCGTCCTGTATCTGGCCTGTCCCGTATCTGGCCCGTCCCGCATCTGACCCGTCCCGTATCTGGCCCGTCCCGTCCCGTATTTGGTCCGTACCGTCCTGTATCTGGCCCGTCCCGTAATGTATGTGGGCTGTCCCATATCTGTCCCATACCATCCCATATTTGGCTCGTCACGTTTCTGGCCCATCCCGTCATGAATCTGGCCTGTCCCATCCTGTCTCTGGCCCGACCCGTCCTGTCTATGGCCTGTCCCGTAATGTCTCTAGCACATTCCGTCCTGTCTCTGGCCCATCCCGTCCTGTATCTGGTCGGTCCCGTCCTGTATCTGGCCCGTCCCGTCCTGCATCTGGCCCGTCCCGTCCTGAATGTGGCACGTCCAGTATATGGCCCGTCCCTTCCTGTATCTGGCCCGTCCCATCACGTCCTATCTCTGGCCCATCCCGTCTTGAATCTGGCCCGTCCCGTATCTGGCCCATCCCTTCCTGTATCTGGCCCATCCCGTCCTGTCTCTGGCCTGACCAGTCCAGTCCTGCCTCTGGCCAGTCCCGTCCTACTCTGGTCCGTCCCGTCCCTGGCCCATCCTGTATCTGAACCGTCCCGTCCTGTATCTGGTCGCCCCGTACTGTATCTGGGCCATCCCATCCTGTCTCTGGCCCGTCTTTTCCTGTATCTGGACCGTCCCGTCCAGTCTCTGGACGGTCTCATAATGTATAGCATGTCCTGTCCTGTTTCTGGCCCGTCCCATCCTGTCACTTGCTCGTCCTGTCCTGTATCTGGCACGTCCCGTACCGTCTCTGGCCCGTCCCATCCTGTCTATTTCCCGTCCCATAATGTATTACTCGTCCAGTCCTGTTTCTGGCCCGTCCTGTCCTATCTCTGGCTCATCCCGTCCTGTATCTGGCCCGTCCCATCTCGTATGTGGCCCGTCCCGCATCTGGCCTGTCCTGTCCCATATCTGGCCTGTCCCTTCCTGTATCTGGCCAGTCCCTTCCCATCTCGTCCTGTCTCTGGCACGTCTGGTGCTATCTCTGGCCTGTCCAATCCTGTCTCTTGCCCGTCCCGTCTCTGGCCCGTCCGGTCCAGTCTTTGGCCCGTCCCGTCCTGTCTCTGGCCCATCCCTTCCTGTCTCTGGCCCAGCTCTGGCCCGTCTCGTCCCATATCTGGCCCGCCCGATATCTGGCCCATCCCGTCTAGTATCTGGCACGTTCCATATCTGGCCTGTCCCGTATATGGCACGTCCTGTCCCTGGCCCGGCCTATCCCGTATCTGGCCCGTCCTGTATCTGTCCTGTCCCGTATCTGGCCCATCCCGCATCTGACCCGTCCCGTATCTGGCCCATCCCATCCCGTATCTGGCCCGTCCCATCATGTATCTGGGCTGTCCCATATCTGACCCATCCCGTCTAGTATCTGGCACGTTCCATATCTGGCCTGTCCCGTATCTGGCACGTCCTGTCCCTGGCCCGGCCTGTCCCGTATCTGGCCCGTCCTGTATTTGGCCTGTCCCGTATCTGGCCCGTCCCGCATCTGACCCGTCCCGTATCTGGCCCGTCCCGTCCCGTATTTGGTCCGTACCGTCCTGTATCTGGCCCGTCCCGTCCCATATCTGGCTCGTCACGTTTCTGGCCCATCCCGTCATGTATCTGGCCCGTCCCATCCTGTCTCTGGCTCGACCCGTCCTGTGTATGGCCTATTCCTTAATGTCTCTAGCACATTCTGTCCTCTCTCTGGCCCATCCCGTCCTGTATCTGGTCGGTCCCGTCCTGTATCTGGCCCGTCCCATCCTGAATCTGGCCCGTCCCGTATCTGGCCCGTCCCTTCCTGTATCGGGCCCGTCCCATCCTGTCCTGTCTATGGCCCATCCTGTCTTGAATCTGGCCCGTCCCATATCTGGCCCGACCCTTCCTGTATCAGGCCCGTCCCGACCTGTCTCTGGCCTAACTGGTCCTGTCCTGCCTCTGGCCAGTCCAGTCCTGCTCTGGTCCGTCCCGTCCCTGGCCCGTCCTGTATCTGGACCGTCCCGTCCTGTATCTGGTCGCCTCATCTCTGGCCCGTCCCGTCCTTTCTCAGGCACGTCCCGTCCGGTCCTGCCTCTGGCCTGTCCTGCATCTGGCCCATCCCGTCACGTATCTGGCCTGTCCCGTCCTGTATCTGGCCCATCCCATTAAAGGTAGTATTATCAAATCCTCCACAAATTTAAACCTCCAGGAAATTTAACCTGGGGTGTGTTTTAAATTAAGGTGAGTTCAATAGTTAGAAAAATATGATACTTTCCATAAATTATTAGCAAAATGTTTAAATGACACCTATCAAAAAACAGCCTCCTCCATATCCCCTCAAGCTGTCCTATCCATCACCAAGATAGGTGCATTTTCTACCATTTAGGTAGAAGTAATCTTCAAACAATTTGCTTCTAATTTACATAAAGCACTAGGAAGGTATATCATGCAAACTCTACATGTGATGTTTGCCTAGTAAACAATAGTTGTAATATTTATTTACAAAACTTCCATTTTCTCTATGCCTGACCTACACTACTTAATTGTAACATCCATGGCGGCGTTGTGGCATGGCTTCCCATCTCACACCATGCAAGACCGCCGACTTACCCACCAATGCAGGCTGCGAACTATTTGGCCCGTACAGTCCTGTCTTTGGCCAGTCTTTTCCTGTATCTGTCCCGTTCCGTCTTGTCTCTGGCCCGTCCCGTCCTGTATATGGCCCGTCCCATAATGTATTGCTTGTCCCGTCCTGTTTCTGGCCCGTCACGTACTGTCTCTGGCTCGTCCTGTCCTGTATCTGGCCCGTCGCGTACCGTCTATGGCCCGTCCCGTCCTGTCTATTTCCCGTCCCATAATGTATAGCTCGTCCCGTCCTGTTTCTGGCCCGTCCCATCCTATCTCTGCCTCATCCCGTCCTATATATGGCCCATCCCGTCTCGTATCTGGCCCGTCCTGCAACTGGCCTGTCCTGTCCCGTATCTGGCCTGTCCCTTCCTGTATCTGGCCAGTCCCTTCCCATCTTGTCCTGTCTCTGGCCTGTCCCGTCCTGTCTCTGGCCCGTCCGGTGCTATCTCTGGCATGTCCAATCCTGTCTCTTACCCGTCCCGTCTCTGGCCCGTCCGGTCCAGTCTTTGGCCCGTCCTGTCCTGTCTCTGGCCCATCCCTTCCTGTCTCTGGCGCAGCTCTGGTCCGTCTCGTCCTGTATCTGGCCCGCCCTGTATCTAGCCCATCCCATCCAGTATCTGGCCCGTTCCATATCTGGCCTGTCCCGTATCTGGCACGTCCTGTCCCTGGCCCAGCCTGTCCCGTATCTGGCCCGTCCTGTATCTGGCCTGTCCCGTATCTGGCCTGTCCCGCATCTGACCCGTCCCGTATCTGGCCCGTCCCGTCCCGTATTTGGTCCGTACCGTCCTGTATCTGGCCCGTCCCGTAATGTATGTGGGCTGTCCCATATCTGTCCCATACCGTGCCATATTTGGCTCGTCACGTTTCTGGCCCATCCCGTCATGAATCTGGCCTGTCCCATCCTGTCTCTGGCCCGACCCATAATGTATTGCTTGACCCGTCCTGTTTCTGGCCCGTCCCGTACTGTCTCTGGCTCGTCCTGTCCTATATCTGGCCCATCGCGTACCGTCTCTGGCCCGTCCCGTCCTTTCTATTTACCGTCCCATAACGCATAGCTCGTCCCATCCTGTTTCTGGCCCGTCCCATCCTATCTCTGCCTCGTCCCGTCCTATATCTGGCCCGTCCCGTCTCGTATATAGCCCGTCCCGCATCTGGCCTGTCCTGTCCCGTATCTGGCCTGTCCCTTCCTGTATCTGGCCAGTCCCTTCCCATCTCGTCCTGTCTCTGGCCTGTCCCGTCCTTTCTCTGGCACGTCTGGTGCTATCTCTGGCCTGTCCAATCCTGTCTCTTGCCCGTCCCGTCTCTGGCCCGTCCGGTCCAGTCTTTGGCCCGTCCCGTCCTGTCTCTGGCCCATCCCTTCCTGTCTCTGGCCCAGCTCTGGCCCGTCTCGTCCCATATCTGGCCCGCCCGATATCTGGCCCATCCCGTCTAGTATCTGGCACGTTCCATATCTGGCCTGTCCCGTATCTGGCACGTCCTGTCCCTGGCCCGGCCTGTCCCGTATCTGGCCCGTCCTGTATCTGTCCTGTCCCGTATCTGGCCCATCCCGCATCTGACCCGTCCAGTATCTGGCCCATCCCATCCCGTATCTGGCCCGCCCCATCATGTATCTGGGCTGTCCCATATCTGACCCATCCCGTCTAGTATCTGGCACGTTCCATATCTGGCCTGTCCCGTATCTGGCACGTCCTGTCCCTGGCCCGGCCTGTCCCGTATCTGGCCCGTCCTGTATTTGGCCTGTCCCGTATCTGGCCCGTCCCGCATCTGACCCGTCCCGTATCTGGCCCGTCCCGTCCCGTATTTGGTCCGTACCGTCCTGTATCTGGCCCGTCCCGTCCCATATCTGGCTCGTCACGTTTCTGGCCCATCCCGTCATGTATCTGGCCCGTCCCATCCTGTCTCTGGCTCGACCCGTCCTGTGTATGGCCTATTCCTTAATGTCTCTAGCACATTCCGTCCTCTCTCTGGCCCATCCTGTCTTGTATCTGGTCGGTCCCGTCCTGTATCTGGCCCGTCCCATCCTGAATCTGGCCCGTCCCGTATCTGGCCCGTCCCTTCCTGTATCGGGCCCGTCCCATCCTGTCCTGTCTATGGCCCATCCTGTCTTGAATCTGGCCCGTCCCGTATCTGGCCCGTCCCTTCCTGTATCAGGCCCGTCCCGACCTGTCTCTGGCCTAACTGTTCCTGTCCTGCCTCTGGCCAGTCCCGTCCTGCTCTGGTCCGTCCCGTCCCTCGCCCATCCTGTATCTGGACCGTACCGTCCTGTATCTGGTCGCCTCGTCTCTGGCCCGTCCCGTCCTTTCTCAGGCACGTCCCGTCCGGTCCTGTCTCTGGCCTGTCCTGCATCTGGCCCATCCCGTCACGTATCTGGCCTGTCCCGTCCTGTATCTGGCCCATCCCATTAAAGGTAGTATTATCAAATCCTCCACAAATTTAAACCTCCAGGAAATTTAACCTGGGGTGTGTTTTAAATTAAGGTGAGTTCAATAGTTAGAAAAATATGATACTTTCCATAAATTATTAGCAAAATGTTGAAATGACACCTATCAAAAAACAGCCTCCTCCATATCCCCTCAAGCTGTCCTATCCATCACCAAGATAGGTGCATTTTCTACCATTTAGGTAGAAGTAATCTTCAAACAATTTGCTTCTAATTTAGATAAAGCACTAGGAAGGTATATCATGCAAACTCTACATGTGATGTTTGCCTAGTAAACAATAGTTGTAATATTTATTTACAAAACTTCCATTTTCTCTATGCCTGACCTACACTACTTAATTGTAACATCCATGGCGGCGTTGTGGCATGGCTTCCCATCTCACACCATGCAAGAGAGCCGACTTACCCACCAATGAAGGCTGCGCACTATTTGGCCCGTACAGTCCTGTCTTTGGCCAGTCTTTTCCTGTATCTGTCCCGTTCCGTCTTGTCTCTGGCCCGTCCCGTCCTGTATATGGCCCGTCCCATAATGTATTGCTTGTCCCGTCCTGTTTCTGGCCCGTCACGTACTGTCTCTGGCTCGTCCTGTCCTGTATCTGGCCCGTCGCGTACCGTCTATGGCCCGTCCCGTCCTGTCTATTTCCCGTCCCATAATGTATAGCTCGTCCCGTCCTGTTTCTGGCCCGTCCCATCCTATCTCTGCCTCATCCCGTCCTATATATGGCCCATCCCGTCTCGTATCTGGCCCGTCCCGCAACTGGCCTGTCCTGTCCCGTATCTGGCCTGTCCCTTCCTGTATCTGGCCAGTCCCTTCCCATCTTGTCCTGTCTCTGGCCTGTCCCGTCCTGTCTCTGGCCCGTCCGGTGCTATCTCTGGCATGTCCAATCCTGTCTCTTACCCGTCCCGTCTCTGGCCCGTCCGGTCCAGTCTTTGGCCCGTCCTGTCCTGTCTCTGGCCCATCCCTTCCTGTCTCTGCCGCAGCTCTGGTCCGTTTCGTCCTGTATCTGGCCCGCCCTGTATCTGGCCCATCCCATCCAGTATCTGGCCCGTTCCATATCTGGCCTGTCCCGTATCTGGCACGTCCTGTCCCTGGCCCAGCCTGTCCCGTATCTGGCCCGTCCTGTATCTGGCCTGTCCCGTATCTGGCCCGTCCCGCATCTGACCCGTCCCGTATCTGGCCCGTCCCGTCACGTATTTGGTCCGTACCGTCCTGTATCTGGCCCGTCCCGTAATGTATGTGGGCTGTCCCATATCTGTCCCATACCGTCCCATATTTGGCTCGTCACGTTTCTGGCCCATCCCGTCATGAATCTGGCCTGTCCCATCCTGTCTCTGGCCCGACCCGTCCTGTCTATGGCCTGTCCCGTAATGTCTCTAGCACATTCCGTCCTGTCTCTGGCCCATCCCGTCCTGTATCTGGTCGGTCCCGTCCTGTATCTGGCCCGTCCCGTCCTGTATCTGGCCCGTCCCGTCCTGAATGTGGCACGTCCAGTATATGGCCCGTCCCTTCCTGTATCTGGCCCGTCCCATCACGTCCTATCTCTGGCCCATCCCGTCTTGAATCTGGCCCGTCCCGTATCTGGCCCGTCCCTTCCTGTATCTGGCCCGTCCCGTCCTGTCTCTGGCCTGACCGGTCCAGTCCTGCCTCTGGCCAGTCTCGTCCTGCTCTGGTCCGTCCCGTCCCTGGCCCATCCTGTATCTGAACCGTCCCGTCCTGTATCTGGTCACCCCGTACTGTATCTGGGCCATCCCATCCTGTCTCTGGCCCGTCTTTTCCTGTATCTGGACCGTCCCGTCCAGTCTCTGGACGGTCTCATAATGTATAGCATGTCCTGTCCTGTTTCTGGCCCGTCCCGTCCTGTCACTTGCTCGTCCTGTCCTGTATCTGGCACGTCCCGTACCGTCTCTGGCCCGTCCCATCCTGTCTATTTCCCGTCCCATAATGTATTGCTCGTCCAGTCCTGTTTCTGGCCCGTCCTGTCCTATCTCTGGCTCGTCCCGTCCTCTATCTGGCCCGTCCCATCTCGTATCTGGCCCGTCCCGCATCTGGCCTGTCCTGTCCCATATCTGGCCTGTCCCTTCCTGTATCTGGCCAGTCCCTTCCCATCTTGTCCTGTCCCGTTCTGTCTCTGGCCTGTCCCGTCCTGTCTCTGACCCGTCCGGTGCTATCTCTGGCCTGTCCAATCCTGTCTCTTGCCTGTCCCATCTCTGGTCCGTCCCGTCCTGTCTTTGGCCCATCACGTCCTGTCTCTGGAACGTCCCGTCCTCTCTTTTGCCCGTCCCGTCCTCTCTCTTGCCCGTCCCCTCCTGTCTCTGGCCCGACCTGTCCTGTCCTACCTCAGACCAGTCCCGTACTGCTCTGTCCCGTCCCATCCCTGGACTGTCCTGTATCTGGACCGTCCTGTCCTGTATCTGTCGCCCCGTTTCTAGCCCGTCCAGTCTTGTCTCTGGCACGCCTCAGTCCGTCCTATCTCCGGCCCGTCCCGTAATGTCTCTGGCCCGTCTTGTCATGTCTCTGGATCGTCCCGTCCGGTCCTGACTCTGGCCCGTCCTGTATCTGGCCCATTCCGTATCTGGCCTGTTCCGTCCTGTATCTGGCCCATCCCATTAAAGGTAGTATTATCAAATCCTCCACAAATTTACACATAAAGGAACTTTAACCTGGGGTGTGTTTTAAATTAAGGTGAGTTCAATAGTTAGAAAAATATGATACTTTCCATAAATTATTAGCAAAATGTTTAAATGACACCTATCAAAAAAACAGCCTCCTCCATATCCCCTCAAGCTGTCCTATCCATCACCAAGATAGGTGCATTTTCTGCCATTTAGGTAGAAGTAATCTTCAAACAATTTGCTTCTAATTTAGATAAAGTACCAGGAAGGTATATCATGCAAACTCTACATGTGATGTTTGCCTATTAAACAATAGTTGTAATATTTATTTGCAAAATTTCCATTTTCTCTACACCTGACCTACACTACTTAATTGTAACATCCATGGCGGCGTGCTGGCATGGCTTCCCATCTCACACCATGCAAGACCGCCGACTTATCCACCAATGCAGGCTGCGCACTATGTTCCTATGCTGGCTGTGTGCATGTGTCTTGGCTGCTTGTTGAGGGCTGTAGCGGCAGCACTTCCTGATTCTTAAAGGAACAGTGCACGCATTCCTAATGTGTCCCCAGTCCTGTATCTCACCCGTCCCATCTCTGGCCCGTCCCGGTCTCTGGCCCGTCCCGTCCTGTCTCTTGCCCGTCCCTGGCCCCTCCCATCCTGTCTATGGCACGTCCTGTAATGTCTAACCCGCCCCTTCCCCATCTCACACCATGCAAGAGAGCCGACTTACCCACCAATGCAGGCTGCGCACTATTTGGCCCGTACAGTCCTGTCTTTGGCCAGTCTTTTCCTGTATCTGTCTCGTTCCGTCTTGTCTCTGGCCCGTCCCGTCCTGTATATGGCCCGTCCCAAAATGTATTGCTTGTCCCGTCCTGTTTCTGGCCCGTCACGTACTGTCTCTGGCTCGTCCTGTCCTGTATCTGGCCCGTCGCGTACCGTCTATGGCCCGTCCCGTCCTGTCTATTTCCCGTCCCATAATGTATAGCTCGTCCCGTCCTGTTTCTGGCCCGTCCCATCCTATCTCTGCCTCATCCCGTCCTATATATGGCCCATCCCGTCTCGTATCTAGCCCGTCCCGCAACTGGCCTGTCCTGTCCCGTATCTGGCCTGTCCCTTCCTGTATCTGGCCAGTCCCTTCCCTTCTTGTCCTGTCTCTGGCCTGTCCCGTCCTGTCTCTGGCCCGTCCGGTGCTATCTCTGGCATGTCCAATCCTGTCTCTTACCCGTCCCGTCTCTGGCCCGTCCGGTCCAGTCTTTGGCCCGTCCTGTCCTGTCTCTGGCCCGTCCCTTCCTGTCTCTGGCGCAGCTCTGGTCCGTTTCGTCCTGTATCTGGCCCGCCCTGTATCTGGCCCATCCCATCCAGTATCTGGCCCGTTCCATATCTGGCCTGTCCCGTATCTGGCACGTCCTGTCCCTGGCCCAGCCTGTCCCGTATCTGGCCCGTCCTGTATCTGGCCTGTCCTGTATCTGGCCCGTCCCGCATCTGACCCGTCCCGTATCTGGCCCGTCCCGTCACGTATTTGGTCCGTACCGTCCTGTATCTGGCCCGTCCCGTAATGTATGTGGGCTGTCCCATATCTGTCCCATACCGTCCCATATTTGGCTCGTCACGTTTCTGGCCCATCCCGTCATGAATCTGGCCTGTCCCATCCTGTCTCTGGCCCGACCCGTCCTGTCTATGGCCTGTCCCGTAATGTCTCTAGCACATTCCGTCCTGTCTCTGGCCCATCCCGTCCTGTATCTGGTCGGTCCCGTCCTGTATCTGGCCCGTCCCGTCCTGTATCTGGCCCGTCCCGTCCTGAATGTGGCACGTCCAGTATATGGCCCGTCCCTTCCTGTATCTGGCCCGTCCCATCACGTCCTATCTCTGGCCCATCCCGTCTTGAATCTGGCCCGTCCCGTATCTGGCCCGTCCCTTCCTGTATCTGGCCCGTCCCGTCCTGTCTCTGGCCTGACCGGTCCAGTCCTGCCTCTGGCCAGTCTCGTCCTGCTCTGGTCCGTCCCGTCCCTGGCCCATCCTGTATCTGAACCGTCCCGTCCTGTATCTGGTCACCCCGTACTGTATCTGGGCCATCCCATCCTGTCTCTGGCCCGTCTTTTCCTGTATCTGGACCGTCCCGTCCAGTCTCTGGACGGTCTCATAATGTATAGCATGTCCTGTCCTGTTTCTGGCCCGTCCCGTCCTGTCACTTGCTCGTCCTGTCCTGTATCTGGCACGTCCCGTACCGTCTCTGGCCCGTCCCATCCTGTCTATTTCCCGTCCCATAATGTATTGCTCGTCCAGTCCTGTTTCTGGCCCGTCCTGTCCTATCTCTGGCTCGTCCCGTCCTGTATCTGGCCCGTCCCATCTCGTATCTGGCCCGTCCCGCATCTGGCCTGTCCTGTCCCATATCTGGCCTGTCCCTTCCTGTATCTGGCCAGTCCCTTCCCATCTCGTCCTGTCTCTGGCCTGTCCCGTTCTGTCTCTGGCCTGTCCCGTCCTGTCTCTGACCCGTCCGGTGCTACCTCTGGCCTGTCCAATCCTGTCTCTTGCCTGTCCCATCTCTGGTCCGTCCCGTCCTGTCTTTGGCCCATCACGTCCTGTCTCTGGAACGTCCCGTCCTCTCTTTTGCCCGTCCCGTCCTCTCTCTTGCCCGTCCCCTCCTGTCTCTGGCCCGACCTGTCCTGTCCTACCTCAGACCAGTCCCGTACTGCTCTGTCCCGTCCCATCCCTGGACTGTCCTGTATCTGGACCGTCCTGTCCTGTATCTGTCGCCCCGTTTCTAGCCCGTCCAGTCTTGTCTCTGGCACGCCTCAGTCCGTCCTATCTCCGGCCCGTCCCGTAATGTCTCTGGCCCGTCTTGTCATGTCTCTGGATCGTCCCGTCCGGTCCTGACTCTGGCCCGTCCTGTATCTGGCCCATTCCGTATCTGGCCTGTTCCGTCCTGTATCTGGCCCATCCCATTAAAGGTAGTATTATCAAATCCTCCACAAATTTACACATAAAGGAACTTTAACCTGGGGTGTGTTTTAAATTAAGGTGAGTTCAATAGTTAGAAAAATATGATACTTTCCATAAATTATTAGCAAAATGTTTAAATGACACCTATCAAAAAACAGCCTCCTCCATATCCCCTCAAGCTGTCCTATCCATCACCAAGATAGGTGCATTTTCTGCCATTTAGGTAGAAGTAATCTTCAAACAATTTGCTTCTAATTTAGATAAAGTACCAGGAAGGTATAGCATGCAAACTCTACATGTGATGTTTGCCTATTAAACAATAGTTGTAATATTTATTTGCAAAATTTCCATTTTCTCTACACCTGACCTACACTACTTAATTGTAACATCCATGGCGGCGTGCTGGCATGGCTTCCCATCTCACACCATGCAAGACCGCCGACTTATCCACCAATGCAGGCTGCGCACTATGTTCCTATGCTGGCTGTGTGCATGTGTCTTGGCTGCTTGTTGAGGGCTGTAGCGGCAGCACTTCCTGATTCTTAAAGGAACAGTGCACGCATTCCTAATGTGTCCCCAGTCCTGTATCTCACCCGTCCCATCCCTGGCCCGTCCCGGTCTCTGGCCCGTCCCGTCCTGTCTCTTGCCCGTCCCTGGCCCCTCCCATCCTGTCTATGGCACGTCCTGTAATGTCTAACCCGCCCCTTCCCGTATCTGGTCCGTCCAGTCCCATATCTGACCTGTTTAGTCCCGTATCTGGCTGTCCCTTATCTGGCCCATCTCGTCCCTTCCCGTCTCTGGCACGTCCTGTCCCGTATCTGACCATACCAGTCCCTATCTGGCCCGTCCCGTATCTGGCCATCTCGTATCAGCCCCATCCCATCCTGTCCATGGCTCATCCCATATCTAGCCTCTCCTGTCCCATATCTGGCTTGTCCCGTATCTGGCCCATGTCGTCCTGTATCTGGCCCGTCCCATGTTTGGCCCGTACCGTCCTGACCTGTCTCTGGCCCGTCCCGTGCTGTCCCTGGCCCCTCCCCTCCTGTCTATGGCCCGTCCTGTAATGTCTAGCCCGTCCGTCCCATATCTGGCCTGCTTAGTCCCATATCTGACCCGACAAGTCCCGTATCTGGCCAGTCCAGTCCCATATCTGGCCAGTCCAGTCCCGTATCTGGCCCATCTCTTATCTGGCACGTCTCGTCCCTTCACTATCTAGCCCGTCCTATCCCGTATATGGCCCAACCAGTCCCGTATCTGGCCCGTCCCGTATATGGCCCAGCGTGTCACGTATCTGGCCCATCACCATAAATGGCACATCCCGTTCAGTTTCTGTCCTTTCCCATCCCTGGTTCATGTCGTATCTAGCCCGTCCTGTCCCATATCTGGCCCGTCTCATATCTGGACCGTCCCGTATCTGGCCCATCCCGTATCTGGCCCGTGCCGTCCCATATCTGGGCAGTACCGTCCTGTATCTGGCCATTCTGTCTATGGCCCGGCCCGTAATGTCAAGCCCGCCCATCCTGTCTCTGGCCCGTCCCATCCTGTATTTGGCCCGTTCCGTATCTAGCCCGTCCCGTCCTGTATATGACCCGTCCCGTACCGTCTTGTATCTGGCCCATCTCGTCCCGTCCTGAATCTGGCCCATCCTGTCCCGTATCTGACCTGTCCAGTATCTGGCCGGTCCTGTCCCGTATCTAGCCAGTCCCGTCCTGTATCTGGCCCGTCCCGTCCTGTCTCTGGCCTGTCCAGTCCTGTGTCTTGCCCGTCCCGTTCTGTCTCTGGCCTGTCCACTCCTGTGTCTGGCCCCTCCCGTCCTGTCTTTGGCTCGTCCCATCCTGTCTCTGACCCGTCCTGTCTTTGGCTCATCCCATCCTGTCTCTAGCCAGTCCCATCCTGTCTCTGGCTAGTATCGTCCCGTATCTGGCCCGCCCCGTATCTAGCCCATCCCGTCCAGTATCTGGCCCGTCCTGTCGCTGGCACGTCCCGTATCTGTACCGTCCCATATCTGCCCCATCCCATATATGACCTGTCCCGTATCTGGCTTGTCCCGTATCTGGCCCGTCCTGTTCTGTATCTGGTCTGTCTCGTCCTGTATCTGGCCCGTCCCGTCATGTATCTGGCCCATACCGTCCCATATCTGGCCCGTACCATCCTGTATCTGGCCCGTCTTGTCCCGTATCTGGCCTGCCCCATCCCGTATCTGGCCTATCCCATCCTGTCTCTGGCCGGTCCAGTCCTGTCTCTGGCCCGTACCGTGCAGTTCCGTATCTGGCCCGTCCCATCCTGTACCCGGCCCATCCCCTCCTGTCTCTGGCCCGTCCCATACAGTTCTGTATCTGGCCCGTAACGTCCTGTATCTGGCCCGTACCATCTTGTATCTGGCACGTCCTGTTCCGTATCTTTCCTGTCCCGTCCCGTATCTGGCCTGTCCCATCCTATCTCTGGCCCGTCCAGTCCTGTCTCTGGCCCATCCCGTGCAGTTCTCTATCTGGCCTGTCCCATCCTGTACTCGGACCGTCCCCTCCTGCATCTGGCCCGTTCCGTACCATCCTGTATCTGGCCCATCTAGTCCCATCTTGTATCTGGCCCGTCGCGTATCTGGCTTGTACCGTCCCGTGTCTATCCTGTCGGGTCCCGTCACGTATCTGGTCTCTCCCGACCCATATCTGGCCCATCCCATCCTGTCTCTCGCCTGTCCCGTCCTGTATCTGGCCCGTCCCGTATCTGGCCCGTCCCTTCCTGTTTCTAGCTAGTCCCGTCCTTTCTCTGGCCCGTCCTGTCCTATCTCCGGCTCGTTCTGTCTCTGGCCCATCTCGTTCTGTCTCTGGCCCGTCTTGTCCTATCTCTGTCCCGTCCCGTCCTGTCTCTGGCCCGACCCGTCCTGTCCTGCCTCAGACCCGTCTGGTACTGCAGTGGCCCGTCCCTGGCCCATCCTGTATCTGGCCCATCCTGTATCTGGCCCATCCCGTCCTGTATATGTCCCGTCCTGTCTCTGGCCCGCCCCGTCCCGTCCTGTCTCTGGCCCGTCCCATCCGGTCTTTGGCCCGTCCCATCCGGTCTTTGGCCCATCCCATCCGGTCTTTGGCCCGTTCCATCTGGTTTTGGCCCGTGCCGTCCTCTGTGCTTTAAATTAAGGTGAGCTCAATAGTTAGAAAAGTATGATACTTTCTATAAATTATTAGCAAAATGTTTAAATGACACCTATTAAAAAACAGCCTCCTCCATATCCCCTCAAGCTGTCCTATCCATCACCAAGATAGGTGCATTTTCTGCCATTTAGGTAGAAGTAATCTTCAAACAATTTGCTTCTAATTTAGATAAAGTACCAGGAAGGTATATCATGCAAACTCTACATGTGATGTTTGCCTATTAAACAATAGTTGTAATATTTATTTGCAAAACTTCCATTTTCTCTATGCCTGTCCTACACTATTTAATTGTAACATCCCTGGCGGCGTGCTGGCATGGCTTCCCATCTCACACCATGCAAGACCGCCGACTTACCCACCAATCCAGGCTGCACACTGTGTTCCTCTGCTGGCTGTGTGCATGTGTCTTGGCTGCTTGTTGAGGGCGACAGCGGCAGCACTTCCTGATTTTTAAAGGAACAGTGCACGCATTCCTAATGTGTCCCCAGTCCTGTATCTGACCCATCTCGTCTCTGGCCCGTCCAGTCCTGTCTATGGTCCGTCCTATTCCTGTCTCTGGCCCGTCCTGTATCTCTGGCCCGTCCTGTATCTGTACCGTCCCGTATCTGCCCCGTCCCATATCTGCCCCATCCCGTAACTGGCCTGTCCCGTATCTGGCTCGTCCCGTATCTGGCCCGTCCTGTTCCGTATCTGTTCCATCTCGTCATGTATCTGGCCCGTCCCGTCATGTATCTGGCCCGTGCCGTCCCATTTCTGGCCCGTACCATCCCGTATTTGGCCCGTCCTGTCCTATCTCTGGCTCGTCCTGTCTCTGGCCCATCTCGTCTTGCCTCTGGCCCGTCTTGTCCTGTTTCTGGCCCGTCCCGTCCTGTCTCTGGCCCGACCCGTCCTGTCCTGCCTCTGACCCGTCCAGTACTGCAGTGGCCCGTCCCTGGCCCATCCTGTATGTGCCCCATCCTGTATCTGGCCCGCCTCGTCTCTGGCCTGTCCCGTCCTGTATATGTCCCGTCCGGTCTCTGGCCCGCCCCGTCGGTCTCTGGCCCGTCCCATCCGGTCTCTGGCCCGTCCCATCCGGTCTTTGGCCCGTCCCATCTGGTCTTTGGCCCGTGCCGTCCTCTGTGCTTTAAATTAAGGTGAGCTCAATAGTTAGAAAAATATGATACTTTCCATAAATTATTAGCAAAATGTTTAAATGACACCTATCAAAAAACAGCCTCCTCCATATCCCCTCAAGCTGTCCTATCCATCACCAAGATAGGTGCATTTTCTGCCATTTAGGTAGAAGTAATCTTCAAACAATTTGCTTCTAATTTAGATAAAGTACTAGGAAGGTATATCATGCAAACTCTACATGTGATGTTTGCCTATTAAACAATAGTTGTAATATTTATTTGAAAAACTTCCATTTTCTCTACGCCTGACCTACACTACTTAATTGTAACATCACTGGCGGCGTGCTGGCATGGCTTCCCATCTCACACCATGCAAGACTGCCGACTTAGCCATCCAATGCAGGCTGCGCACTATTTGGCCCGTACAGTCCTGTATCTGGCCTGTCCCGTACTGTATCTGGGCCATCCCGTCCTGTTTTTGGCCCGTCTTTTCCTGTACCTGTCCTGTTCCATCTTGTCTCTGGCCCGTCCCGTCCTGTCTATGGCTCGTACTGTCCTGTATCTGGCCCGTCCCGTCCTGTCTATTTCACGTCCCATAATGTATAGCTTGTCCCGTCCTGCTTCTGGCCCGTCCCGTACTGTCTCTGGCTCGTCCTGTCCTGTATCTGGCTCATCGCCTACCATCTCTGGCCCGTCCCGTCCTGTCTATTTCACGTCCCATAATATATAGCTCGTCCGGTCCTGTTCTGGCCCGTCCCATCCTATCTCTGCCTTGTCTCGTCCTATATCTGGCCCGTCCCGTCTCTTATCTGGCACGTCCCGCATCTGGCCTATCCTGTCCCGTATCTGGCCTGTCCCTTCCTGTATCTGGCCAGTCCCTTCCCATCTCATCCTGTCTCTGGCCTGTCTCGTCCTGTCTATGGCCCGTCCGGTGCTATCTCTGGCCTGTCCAATCCTGTCTCTTGCCCGTCCCTTCTCTGGCCCATCCCGTCCAGTCTTTGGCATGTCTCGTCCCGTATCTGGCCCGCCCTGTATCTGGCACATCCCGTCCAGCATCTGGCCCGTTCCATATCTGCCAATCCCGTATCTGGCACGTCCTGTCCCTGGCCCGGCCTGTCTCGTATCTGGCCCGTCCTGTATCTGGCCTGTCCCGTATCTGGCCCGTCCCGCATCTGACCCGTCCCGTATCTGGCCCGTCCCGTCCCGTATCTGGTCCGTACCGTCCTGTATCTGGCCCGTCCCATCATGTATCTGGCCTGTCCCATATCTGGCCCATACCGTCCCATTTCTGGCTCGTCACGTTTCTGCCCCATCCCGTCATGTATCTGGCACGTTCCATCCTGTCTCTGGCCCGACCTGTCCTGTCTATGGCCTATCCCATAATGTCTCTAGCACATTCCGTCCTGTCTCTGGCCCATCCCGTCCTGAATCTGGCCTGTCCCTTCCTGTATCTGGCCCGTCCCATCCTTTCCTGTCTCTGGCCCATCCCGTCTTGAATCTGGCCCGTCCCGCATCTGGCCCGTTCCTTCCTGTATCTGGCCCGTCCCGTCCTGTCTCTGGCCCATCCCGTCTTGAATCTGGCCCGTCCCGCATCTGGCCCGTTCCTTCCTGTATCTGGCCCGTCCCGTCCTGTCTCTGGCCTGACTGGTCCTGGCCTGCCTCTGGCCAGTCCCGTCCTGCTCTGGTCCGTCCCGTCCCTGGCCCGTCCTGTATCTGGACCGTCCTGTCCTGTATCTGGTCGCCCCGTCTCTGGCCTGTCCCGTCATTTGTCAGGCACGTCCCGTCCGGTCCTGTCTCTGGCCTGTCCTGCATCTGGCCCATCCCGTCACGTATCTGGCCTGTCCCGTCCTGTATCTGGCCCATCCCATTAAAGGTAGTATTATCAAATCCTCCACAAATTTACACCTCCAGGAAATTTAACCTGGGGTGTGTTTTAAATTAAGGTGAGTTCAATAGTTAGAAAAATATGATACTTTCCATAAATTATTAGCAAAATGTTTAAATGACACCTATCAAAAAACAGCCTCCTCCATATCCCCTCAAGCTGTCCTATCCATCACCAAGATAGGTGCATTTTCTGCCATTTAGGTAGAAGTAATCTTCAAACAATTTGCTTCTAATTTAGATAAAGTAATAGGAAGGTATATCATGCAAACTCTACATGTGATGTTTGCCTATTAAACAATAATTGTAATATTTATTTGCAAAACTTCCATTTTCTCTACACCTGACCTACACTACTTAATTGTAACATCCCTGGCGGCGTGCTGGCATGGCTTCCCATCTCACACCATGCAAGACCGCCGACTTACCCACCAATGCAGGCTGCGCACTATGTTCCTATGCTGGCTGTGTGCATTCCTAATGTGTCCCCAGTCCTGTATCTGACCCGTCCCGTCTCTGGCCCATCCCAGCCTGTCCCTGGCCCATCCCATCCTGTCTATGGCCCGTCCTCTAATGTCTAACCCGCCCCTTCCTGTATCTGGTCCGTCCAGTCCATATCTGACCCGTTTAGTCCCGTTTCTGACCATCCTGTCCCGTATCGGGCTTTCCCTTATCTAGCCCATCTCATCCCGTATCTGGCCCATCCCGTCCAGTATCTGGCCCGTTCCATATATGGCCAGTCCCGTATCTAGCACGTCCTATCCCTGACCCAGCCTGTCCCGTATCTGGCCCGTCCTGTATCTGGTCGCTCCGTCTCTGGCCCGTCCCGTCCTTTTTCAAGCACGGCCCGTCCGGTCCTATTTCTGGCCTGTCCTGTATCTGGCTCATTCCGTCACGTATCTGGCCTGTCTCGTCCTGTATCTGGCCCATCCCACTAAAGGTAGTATTATCAAATCCTCCACAAATTTACACCTCCAGCAAATTTAACCTGGGGTGTGTTTTAAATTAAGGTGAGTTCAATAGTTAGAATAATATGATACTTTCCATAAATTATTAGCAAAATGTTTAAATGACACCTATCAAAAATCAGCCTCCTCCATATCCCCTCAAGCTGTCCTATCCATCACCAAGATAGGTGCATTTTCTGCCATTTAGGCAGAAGTAATCTTCAATTTGCTTCTAATTTAGATAAAGTACTAGGAAGGTATATCATGCAAACTTTACATGTGATGTTTGCCTATTAAATAATAGTTGTAATATTTATTTGCAAAACTTCCATTTTCTCAGCACCTGACCTACACTACTTAATGGTAACATCCCTGGCGGTAAGCTGGCATGGCTTCCCATCTCACACCATGCAAGACCGTCGACTTACCCACCAATGCAGGCTGCGCACTATGTTCCTATGCTGGCTGTGTACATGTGTCTTGGCTGCTTGTTGAGGGCGGAAGCGGCAGCACTTCCTGATTCTTAAAGGAACAGTGCACGCATTCCTAATGTGTCCCCAGTCCTGTATCTGATCCATCCCGTCTCTGGCCCGTCCCGTCTCTGGCCGTCCCGTTCTGTCTCTGGCCCGTCCCAGCCTGTCCCTGGCCCCTCCCATCCTGTCTATGGCCCGTCCTGTAATGTCTAACCCGCCCCGTCCTGTATCTGGTCCGTCCAGTCCCATATCTGACCCGTTTGGTCCCGTATCTGACCATCCCGTCCCGTATCTGGCTATCCCTTATCTGGCCCATCTCATCACGTATCTGGCCCGCCTCATCCTTTCCCGTCTCTGGCACTTACTGTCCCGCATCTGACCCAACCAGTCCCTATCTGGCCCGTCCCGTATGTGGCCAGGCCCATTCAGTATCTGGCCCGTCCCGTATCTGGCCATCTCGTATCTGGCCCATCCCATCCTGTCCATGGCTCATCCCATATCTAGCATGTCCTGTCCCATATCTGGCCCGTCCCGTATCTGGCCCATGTCGTCCTGTATCTGGCCCGTCCCATATTTTGCCCGTACCGTCCTGTATCTGGCCTGTCCCGTACTGTATCTGGGCCATCAAGTCCAGTCTCTGGCCTGTCTTTTCCTGTATCTGGACCGTCCCGTCCGGTCTCTGGCCTGTCCGATAAAGTATAGCTTGTCCCGTCCTGTTTCTGGCCCGTCCCGTCCTGTCTCTGACTCATCCTGTCCTGTTTCTGGCCCGTCCCGTCCTATCTCTGGCTCGTCCCGTCCTGTATCTGGCCCGTCCCATCTCGTATCTGGCCCGTCCCGCATCTGGCCTGTCCTGTCCTGTATCTGGCCTGTCCCTTCCTGTATCTGGCCAGTCCCTTCCCATCTCGTCCTGTCTCTGGCCTGCCCCGTCCTGTCTATGGTATGGCCCGTCCGATGCTATCTCTGGCCTGTCCAATCCTGTCTCTTGCCCGTCCCATCTCTGGTCCGTCCCGTCCTGTATTTGGCCTGTCTCGTCCTGTCTCTGGCCCGACCTGTCCTGTCCTGCCTTTGGCCAGTCCTGTTCTGCTCTGGCCCGTCCCGTCCCTGGACCTTCCTGTATCTGGACCGTCCCATCCTATATCTGGTCGCCCCGTCTCTAGCCCGTCCCGTCCTGTCTCTGGCACGCCTCGGTCCGTGCTATCTCCGGCCAGTCTCATCCTGTATTTGGTCCGTCCCGTCCTGTCTATAACCCGTCTCGTCCTGTCTCTGGCGTGTCCCGTCGGTCCTGTCTCTGGCCCGTCCTGTATCTGGCCCGTCCTGTGTCTGGCTCATCCCGTATCTTTCCTGTCCCGTCCTGTATCTGGCCCATCCCATTAAAGGTAGTATTATCAAATCCTCCACAAATTTACACCTCCAGGAAATTTAACCTGGGGTAGTTTTAAATTAAGGTGAGTTCAATAGTTAGAAAAATATGATTCTTTCCATAAATTATTAGCAAAATGTTTAAATTACACCTATCAAAAACAGCCTCCTCCATATCCCCTCAAGCAGTCCTATCCATCACCAAGATAGGTGCATTTTCTGCCATTTAGGTAGAAGTAATCTTCAAACAATTTGCTTCTAATTTAGATAAAGTACCAGGAAAGTATATCATGCAAACACTACATGTGATGTTTGCCTATTAAATAATAGTTGTAATATTTATTTGCAAAACTTCCATTTTCTCTACGCCTGACCTACACTACTTAATTGTAACATCCATGGCGGCATGCTGGCATGGCTTCCCATCTCACACCATGCAAGACCGCCGACTTACCCACCAATGGAGGCTGCGCACTATGTTCCTATGCTGTCTGTGTGCATGTGTCTTGGTTGCTTGTTGAGGGCGGTAGCAGCAGTACTTCCTGATTCTTAAAGGATCAGTGCACGCATTCCTAATGTGTCCCCAGTCCTGTATCTGACCCGTCCCATCTCTAACCCGTCCCGTCTCTGGCCCGTCACATCCTGTCTCTGGCCAGTCTCAGCCTGTCCCTGACCCCTCCCATTCTGTCTATGTCCTGTCCTGTAATGTCTAACCCGCCCCGTCCCATATCTGGTCCGTCCAGTCCCATATCTGACCCGTTTAGTCCCGTATCTGACCATCCCGTCCCGTATCTGGCTGTCCCTTATCTGGCCCATCTCATCCCGTATCTGGCCCGCCTCGTCCCTTCCCGTCTCTGGCACGTCCTGTCCTGTATGTGACCCAACCAGTCCCTATCTGGCCCGTCCCGTATGTGTCCATGCCCATTCAGTATGTGGCCCGTCCCGTATCTGGCCATCTCGTATCTGGCCCATTCCATCCTGTCCATGGTTCATCCCATATCTAGCCTGTCCTGTCCCATATCTGGCCCGTCCCGTATCTGGCCCATGTCGTCCTGTATCTGGCCCGTCTCATTTTTGGCCCGGACCGTCCTGTATGTGGCCTGTCCGGTACTGTATCTGGGCCATCCTGTCCTGTCTCTGGCCCGTCTTATCCTGTATCTGGACCGTCCCGTCCGGTCTCTGGACGGTCCCATAATGTATAGCTTGTCCCGTCCTGTTTCTGGCCCGTCCCGTCCTGTCACTGGCTAGTCCTGTCCTGTATCTGGCACATCCTGTACCGTCTCTGGCCCGTCCCATCCTGTCTATTTCCCTTCCCATAATGTATAGCTCGTGAAGTCCTGTTTCTGGCCCGTCCCGTCCTATCTCTGGCTCGTCCCGTCCTGTATCTGGCCCGTCCCATCTCGTATCTGGCCCGTCCCGCATCTGGCCTGTCCTGTCCCATATCTGGCCTGTCCCTTCCCATCTCGTCCTGTCTCTGGCCCGTCCCGTCCTGTCTCTGGCCTGTCCCGTCATGTCTCTGGCCCGTTCGGTGCTATCTCTGGCCTGTCCAATCCTGTCTCTTGCCCATCCCATCTCTTGTCCATCCCGTCCTCTCTTTGGCCCGTCCCGTCCTCTCTCTTGCCCGTCCCGTCCTCTCTCTTGCCCGTCCCGTCCTGTCTCTGGCCTGATCGGTCCTGTCCTGCCTCTGACCAGTCCCGTCCTGCTCTGGCCCGTCCTGTCCCTGGACTGTCCTGTATCTGGACCGTCCCGTCCACTATCTGTCGCCCCGTCTCTAGCCCGTCCCGTCCTGTCTCTGGTACGCCTCGGTCCGTCCTATCTCCAGCCAGTCTCATCCTGTCTTTGGCCTGTCCAGTCCTGTCTCTGGCCCGTCTCGTCATGTCTCTGGCGTGATCCGTCCGGTCCTGTCTCTGGCCCGTCCTGTATCTGGCCCATTCCGTATCTGGCCCGTCCCGTCCTGTATCTGGCCCATCCCATTAAAGGTAGTATTATCAAATCCTCCACAAATTTACACATAAAGGAACTTTAATCTGGGGTGTGTTATAAATTAAGGTGAGTTCAATAGTTAGAAAAATATGATACTTTCCATAAATTATTAGCAAAATGTTTAAATGACACCTATCAAAAAAACAACCTCCTCCATATCCCCTCAAGCTGTCCTATCCATCACCAAGATAGGTGCATTTTCTGCCATTTAGGTAGAAGTAATCTTCAATTTGCTTCTAATTTAGATAAAGTACTAGGAAGGTATATCACGCAAACTCTACATGTGATGTTTGCCTATTAAACAATAGTTGTAATATTTATTTGAAAAACTTCCATTTTCTCTACGCCTGACCTACACTACTTAATTGTAACATCTATGGCGGCGTGCTGGCATGGCTTCCCATCTCACACCATGCAAGACCGCCGACTTACCCACCAAAGCAGGCTGCACACTATTTGGCCTGTACCGTCCTGTATGTGGCCTGTCCCGTACTGTATCTGGGCCATCCCGTCCTGTCTGTGGCCCGTCTTTTCCTGTATCTGTCCCGTTCCGTCTTGTCTCTGGCCCGTCCAGTCCTGTCTATGGCCCGTCCCATAATGTATAGCTTGTCCCGAACTGTTTCTGGCCCATCCCGTACTTTCTCTGGCTCGTCCTGTCCTGTATCTGGCCCGTCACGTACCCTCTCTGGTCCGTCTCGTCCTGTCTATTTCCCGTCCCATAATGTATAGCTCGCCCCGTCCTATTTCTGGCCCGTCCCATCCTATCTCTGCGTCGTCCCGTCATATATCTGGCCTGTCCCGTCTCGTATCTGGCCCGTTCCGCATCTGGCATGTCCTGTCGCGTATCTGGACTGTCCCTTCCTGTATCTGGCCAGTCCCTTCCCATGTCGTCCTGTCTCTGGCCTGTCCCGTCCTGTCTCTGGCCGGTCCGTCGCTATCTCTGGCCTGTCCAATCCAGTCTCTTGCCCGTCCCTTCTCTGGCCCGTCCCGTCCAGTCTTTGGCCCGTCCCGTCCCGTCTCTGGCCCATCCCTTCCTGTGTTTGGCCCAGTTCTGGCCCGTCTCGTCCCGTATTTGGTCCGCCCTGCATCTGGCCCATCCCGTCCAGTATCTGGCCCGTTCCATATCTGGCCAGTCCCGTATCTGGCACGTCCTGTCCCTGCCCGGCCTGTCCCGTATCTAGCCCGTCCTGTATCTGGCCTGTCCCGTATCTGGCCCATCCCGCATCTGACCCGTCCCGTATCTGGCCCGTCCCGTCCCGTATCTGGTCCGTACCGTCCTAAATCTGGCCTGTCCCGTCATGTATCTGGGCTGTCCCATATCTGGCCCATACCGTCCCATATCTGGCTCGTCACGTTTCTAGCCCTTCCCGTCATGTATCTGACCCGTCCCATCCTGTCTCTGGCCCGAACCGTCCTGTCTATGGCCTGTCCCTTAATGTCTCTAGCACATTCCGTCCTGTTTCTGGCCCATCCCATCCTGTATCTGGTCGGTCGGTCCCGTCCTGTATCTGGCCCGGCCCGTCCTGAATCTGGCCCGTCCCGTATCAGACCCATCCCGTCCTGTATCTGGCCCATCTCATTAAAGGTAGTATTATCAAATCCTCCACAAATTTACACCTCCAGGAAATTTAACCTGGGGTGTGTTTTAAATTAAGGTGAGTTTAATAGTTAGAAAAATATGATACTTTCCATAAATTATTAGCAAAATGTTTAAATGACACCTATCAAAAAACAGCCTCCTCCATATCCCCTCAAGCTGTCCTATCCATCACCAAGATAGGTGCATTTTCTGCCATTTAGGTAGAAGTAATCTTCAAACAATTTGCTTCTAATTTAGATAAAGTACTAGGAAGGTATATCATACAAACTTCTACATGTGATGTTTGCCTATTAAACAATAGTTGTAATATTTATTTGAAAAACTTCCATTTTCTCTACGCCTGACCTACACTACTTAATTGTAACATCCATGGCGGCGTGCTGGCATGGCTTCCCATCTCACACCATGCAAGACCGCCGACTTAGCCATCCAATGCAGGCTGCGCACTATGTTCCTATGCGGGCTGTGTGCATGTGTCTTGGCTGCTTTTTGAGGGCGGTAGCGGCAGCACTTCCTGATTCTTATAGGAACAGTGCACGCATTCCTTTTGTATCCCCAGTCCTGTATCTGACCCGTCCCGTGTCTGGCCTGTCTGGTCCTGTCTCTGGCCCGTCCCAGCCTGTCCCTGGCCCTACCCATCCTGTCTATGACCCGTTCTGTAATGTCTAACCCGCCCCGTCCCGTATCTGGTCCGTCCAGTCGCATATCTGACCCGTTTAGTCCCGTATCTGACCATCCCGTCCCGTATCTGGCTTTCCCTTATCTAGCCCATCTCATCCCGTATCTGGCCCGCATCGTCCCTTCCCATCTGTGGCACGTCCTATCCCGTATCTGACCATACCAGTCCCTATCTGGCCCGTCCCGTATGTGACCAGGCCCATTCAGTATCTGTCCCGTCCCGTATCTGGCCATCTCGTATCAGCCCCATCCCATCCTGTCCATGGCTCATCCCATATCTAGCCTCTCCTGTCCCATATCTGGCTCGTCCTGTATCTGGCCCATGTCGTCCTGTATCTGGCCCGTCCCATATTTGGCCCGTACCGTCCTGTATCTGGCCTGTCCCGTAGTGTATCTGGGCCATCCTGTCCTGTCTCTGGCCCGTCTTTTCCTGTATCTGGACCATCTGGTCTCTGTCCCGTCCCATAATGTATAGCTTGTCCCGTCCTGTTTCTGGCCCGTCCGGTCCGGTCTCTGGCTCGTCCTGTCCTGTATCTGGCACGTCCCGTACCGTCTCTGGCCCGTCCCATCCTGTCTATTTCCCGTCCCATAATGTATAGCTCGTCCAGTCCTGTTTCTGGCCCGTCCCGTCCTATTTCCGGCTCGTCCCGTCTTGTATCTGGCCCGTCCCATCTCGTATCTGGCCCGTCCCGCATCTGGCCTGTCTTGTCCCTTATCTGGCCAGTCCCTTCCTGTATCTGGCCAGTACCTTCAGATCTCATCCTGTCTCTGGCCCGTCCGATCCTGTCTCTTGCCCGTCCCATCTCTGGTCCGTCCCGTCCTGTCTTTGGCCCTTACCGTCCTGTCTCTGGCCCGTCTCGTCCTCTCTTTGGCCCGTCCCGTCCTCTCTCTTGCCCGTCCCGTCCTGTCTCTGGCTCGACCGATCCTGTCCTGCCTCAGGCCAGTCCCATCCTGCTCTGGCCAGTCCCGTCCTTGGACGGTCCTGTATCTGGACCGCCCCGTCCTGTATCTGGTCGCCCAGTCTCTAGCACGTCCCGTCCTGTCTCTGGCATGCCTCGCTCCGTCCTATCTTCGGCCAGTCTCATCCTGTATCTGGTCGCCCCGTCTCTGGCCCGTCCCGTCCTTTTTCAGGCACGGCCCGTCCGGTCCTATCTTTGGCCTGTCCTGTATCTGGCCCATTCCGTCACGTATCTGGCCTGTCTCGTCCTGTATCTGGCCCATCCCACTAAAGGTAGTATTATCAAATCCTCCACAAATTTACAACTCCAGGAAATTTAACCTGGGGTGTGTTTTAAATTAAGGTGAGTTTAATAGTTAGAATAATATGATACTTTCCATAAATTATGAGCAAAATGTTTAAATGACACCTATCAAAAAACAGCCTCCTCCATATCCCCTCAAGCTGTCCTATCCATCACCAAGATAGGTGCATTTTCTGCCATTTAGGCAGAAGTAATCTTCAATTTGCCTCTAATTTAGATAAAGTACTAGGAAGGTATATCATGCAAACTTTACATGTGATGTTTGCCTATTAAATAATAGTTGTAATATTTATTTGCAAAACTTCCATTTTCTCTACACCAGACCTACACTACTTAATTGTAACATCACTGGCGGCAAGCTGGCATGGCTTCCAATCTCACACCATGCAAGACCGTCGACTTACCCACCAATGCAGGCTGAACACTATGTTCCTATGCTGGCTGTGTACATGTGTCTTGGCTGCTTGTTGAGGGCGGCAGCGGCAGCACTTCCTGATTCTTAAAGGAACAGTGCACGCATTCCTAATGTGTCCCCAGTCCTGTATCTGACCCATCCCGTCTCTGGCCCGTCCCGTCTCTGGCCCGTCCCGTCCTGTCTCTGGCCTGTCCCAGCCTATCTCTGGCCCGTCCCATCCTCTCTTTGGCCCGTCCCGTCCTCTCTCTTGCCCGTCCCGTCCTGTCTCTGGCCCGACTGGTCCTGTCCTGCCTCAGGCCAGTCCCATCCTGCTCTGGCCAGTCCCGACCGGTGCTATCTCTGGCCTGTCCAATCCTGTCTCTTGCCCGTCCCATCTCTGGTCCGTCCCGTCCTGTCTTTGGCCCTTCCCGTCCTATCTCTGGCCCGTCCCGTCCTCTCTTTGGCCCGTCCCGTCCTCTCTCTTGCCCGTCCCGTCCTGTCTCTGGCCCGACCGGTCCTGTCCTGCCTCAGGCCAGTCCCATCCTGCTCTGGCCAGTCCCGTCCCTGGACCGTCCTGTATCTGGACCGCCCCGTCCTGTATCTGGTCGCCCCGTCTCTAGCAGGTCCCGTCCTGTCTCTGGCACGCCTCGGTCCGTCCTATCTTCGGCCAGTCTCATCCTGTCTTTGGCCCGTCCCATCCCGTCTGTCTCTGGCAAGTCCGGTCCTGTCTCTGGCCCGTCCCGTATCTGGCCCATCCAGTATCTGGCCTGTCCCGTCCTGTATCTGGCCCGTCCCGTCATGTATCTGGGCTGTCCCATAGCTGGCCCATACCATCCCATATCTGGCTCGTCACGTTTCTGGCCCATCCCGTCATGTATCTGGCCCGTCCCATCCTGTCTATGGCCCGATTTGTCCTGTCTATGGCCTGTCCCGTAATGTCTCTAGCACATTTCGTCCTGTCTCTGGCCCATCCCGTCCTGTATCTGGTCGGTCTCGTCCTGTATCTGGCCCGTCCCATCCTGAATCTGGCCCGTCCTGTCTATGGCCCGTCCGATAATGTATAGCTTGTCCCGTCCTGTTTCTGGCCAGTCCCGTACTATCTCTGGCTCGTCTTGTCCTGTATCTGGCCCGTCCCGTCCATTTCCCGTCCCATAATGTATAGCTCGTCCCGTCCGGTTTCTGGCCCGTCCCATCCTATCTCTGCCTTGTCCCGTCCTATATCTGGCGCGTCCCGTCTCGTATCTGGCCCGTCCCGCATCTGGCCTGTCCTGTCCCGTATCTGGCCTGTCCCTTCCTGTATCTGGCCAGTCCCTTCCCATCTCGTCCTGTCGCTGGCCTGTTCCGTCCTGTCTCTGGCCCGTCCGGTGCTATCTCTGGCCTGTCCAATCCTGTCTCTTGCCGGTCCCGTCTCTGGCCCATCCCTTCCTGTCTCTGGCCCAGGTCTGGCCCGTCTCATCCCGTATCTGGCCCATCCCGTCCAGTATCTGACCCGTTCCATATCTGGCCAGTCTCGTATCTGGCACGTCCTGTCCCTGGCCCGGCCTGTCCCGTATCTGGCCCGTCCTGTATCTGGCCTGTCCAGTATCTGGCCCGTCCCGCATCTGACCCGTCCCGTATCTGGCCCGTCCCATCCCGTATCTGGTCCGTACCGTCCTGTATCTGGCCCATCCCGTCATGTATCTGGGCTGTCGCATATCTGGCCAATACCGTCCCATATCTGGCTCGTCACGTTTCTGGCCCATCCCGTCATGTATCTGGCCCATCCCATCCTGTCTCTGGCCCGACCCGTCCTGTCTATGGCCCATCCCGTAATGTCTCTAGCACAATCCGTCTTGTCTCTGGCCCATCCCGTCCTGCATCGGTTCGGTCCAGTCCTGTATCTGGCCCGTCCCGTCCTGAATCTAGCCCATCCCGTATCTGGCTCGTCCCTTCCTGTATCTGGCCCGTCCTATCCTGTCCTGTCTCTGGCCCATTCCGTCTTGAATCTGGCCCGTGCCGTATCTGGCCCGTCCCTTCCTGTATCTGGCCCGTCCCGTCCTTTCTCTGGCCTGACCGGTCCTGTCCTGACTCTGGCCAGTCCAGTGCTGCTCTGGTCCGTCCCTTCCCTGGCCCGTCCTGTATCTGGACCGTCCCATTCTGTATCTAGTCGCCCCGTCCCGTATCTGGTCTGTCCAGTCCCATATCTGACCCGTTTAGTGCCGTATCTGACCATCCCGTCCCGTATATGGCTTTCCCTTATCTGGCCCATCTCATCCCGTATCTGGCCTGCCTTGCCCCTTCCCAACTCTGGCACGTCCTGTCCCGAGTCTGACCCAACCAGTCCCTATCTGGCCCGTCCCGTATGTGGCCAGGCCCATTCAGTATCTAGGCTGTCCCGTATCTGGCCATCTCGTATCTGGCCCATCCCATCCTGTCCATGGCTCATCCCATATCCAGCCTGTCCTGTCCCATATCTGGCCCGTCCTGTATCTTGCCCATGTTGTCCTGTATCTGGCCCGTCCTATATTTGGCCCGTACCGTCCTGTATCGGGCCTGTCCCGTACTGTATCTGGACACTCCCGTCCGGTCTCTGGCCCATCCCATAATGTATAGCTTGTCCCGTCCTGTTTCTGGCCCGTCCCTTCCTGTATCTGGCCCGTCCCGTCCTCTCTTTGACCCATCCCGTCCTCTATCTTGCCCGTCCCCTCCTGTCTCTGGCCCGACTGGTCCTGTCCTGTCTCCGACCAGTCTCGTCCTGCTCTGGCCCGTCCCGTCCCTGGACTGTACTGTATCTGGACCGTCCCGTCCTGTATCTGTCGCCCCGTCTCTAGCCCGTCCCGTCCTGTCTCTGGTACGCCTCAGTCCATAATATCTCCGGCCAGTCTCATCCTGTCTTTCGCCTGTCCCGTCCTGTCTCTGGCCCGTCTCGTCATGTCTCTGGCGTGTGCCGTCCGGTCCTGTCTCTGGCCTGTCCTGTATCTGGCCCATTCCGTATCTTGTCTGTCCCGTCCTGTATCTGGCCCACCCCATTAAAGGTAGTATTATCAAATCCTCCACAAATTTACACATAAAGGAACTTTAGCCTGGGTTGTGTTTTAAATTAAGGTGAGTTCAATAGTTAGAAAAATATGATACTTTCCATAAATTATTTGCAAAATGTTTAAATGACACCTATCAAAAAACAGCCTCCTCCATATCCCCTCAAGCTGTCCTATCCATCACCAAGATAGGTGCATTTTCTGCCATTTAGGTAGAAGTAATCTTCAAACAATTTGCTTCTAATTTAGATAAAGTACTAGGAAGGTATATCATGCAAACTCTACATGTGATGTTTGCCTATTAAACAATAGTTGTAATATTTATTTGCAAAACTTCCATTTTCTGTACACCTGACCTACACTACTTAATTGTAACATCCCTGGTGGCGTGCTGGCATGGCTTCCCATCTCACACCATGCAAGACCGCCGACTTACCCACCAATGCAGGCTGCGCACTATGTTCCTATGTGGGCTGTGTGCATGTGTCTTGGCTGCTTTTTGAGGGCGGCAGCGGCAGCACTTCCTGATTCTTAAAGGAACAGTGCACGCATTCCTTTTGTATCCCCAGTCCTGTATCTGACCCGTCCCGTGTCTGGCCTGTGAGGTCCTGTCTCTGGCCCGTCCCAGCCTGTCCCTGGCCCCATCCATCCTGTCTATGACCCGTTATGTAATGTCTAACCCGCCCCGTCCTATATCTGGTCCGTCCAGTCGCATATCTGACCCGTTTAGTCCCGTATCTGACCATCCCGTCCCGTATCTGGCTTTCCCTTATCTAGCCCATCTCATCCCGTATCTGGCCCGCATCGTCCCTTCCCATCTGTGGCACGTCCTGTCCCGTATCTGACCATACCAGTCCCTCTCTGGCCCGTCCCGTATGTGGCCAGGCCCTTTCAGTATCTGGCCCGTCCCGTATCTGGCCATCTCGTATCAGCCCCATCCCATCCTGTCCATGGCTCATCCCATATCTAGCCTCTCCTGTCCCATATCTGGCTCGTCCCGTATCTGGCCCATGTCGTCCTGTATCTGGCCCGTCCCATATTTGGCCAGTACCGTCCTGTATCTGGCCTGTCCCGTAGTGTATCTGGGCCATCCTGTCCTGTCTCTGGCCCGTCTTTTCCTGTATCTGGACCGTCTGATCTCTGTCCCGTCCCATAATGTATAGCTTGTCCCGTCCTGTTTCTGGCCCGTCCCGTCCGGTCTCTGGCTCGTCCTGTCCTGTATCTGGCACGTCCCGTACCGTCTCTGGCCCGTCCCATCCTGTCTATTTCCCGTCCCATAATGTATAGCTCGTCCAGTCCTGTTTCTGGCCCGTCCCGTCCTATCTCCGGCTCGTCCCGTCTTGTATCTGGCCCGTCCCATCTCGTATCTGGCCCGTCCCGCATCTGGCCTGTCTTGTCCCTTATCTGGCCAGTCCCTTCCTGTATCTGGCCAGTACCTTCCCATCTCATCCTGTCTCTGGTCCGTCCGATCCTGTCTCAGGCCTGGTCAGTCCTGTCTCTGGCCCGACCGATGCTATCTCTGGCCTGTCCAATCGTGTCTCTTGCCCGTCCCATCTCTGGTCCGTCCCGTCCTGTCTTTGGCCCTTCCCGTCCTGTCTCTGGCCCGTCCCGTCCTCTCTCTTGCCCGTCCCGTCCTGTCTCTGGCTCGACCGATCCTGTCCTGCCTCAGGCCAGTCCCATCCTGCTCTGGCCAGTCCAGGCCCTGGACGGTCCTGTATCTGGACCGCCCCGTCCTGTATCTGGTCGCCCCGTCTCTAGCACGTCCCGTCTTGTCTCTGGCATGCCTCGCTCCGTCCTATCTTCGGCCAGTCTCATCCTGTATCTGGTCGCCCCGTCTCTGGCCCGTCCCGTCCTTTTTCAGGCACGGCCCGTCCGGTCCTATCTTTGGCCTGTCCTGTATCTGGCCCATTCCGTCACGTATCTGGCCTGTCACGTCCTGTATCTGGCCCATCCCACTAAAGGTAGTATTATCAAATCCTCCACAAATTTACAACTCCAGGAAATTTAACCTGGGGTGTGTTTTAAATTAAGGTGAGTTCAATAGTTAGAATAATATGATACTTTCCATAAATTATTAGCAAAATGTTTAAATGACACCTATCAAAAAACAGCCTCCTCCATATCCCCTCAAGCTGTCCTATCCATCACCAAGATAGGTGCATTTTCTGCCATTTAGGCAGAAGTAATCTTCAATTTGCCTCTAATTTAGATAAAGTACTAGGAAGGTATATCATGCAAACTCTACATGTGACGTTTGCCTATTAAATAATAGTTGTAATATTTATTTGCAAAACTTCCATTTTCTCTACACCTGACCTACACTACTTAATTGTAACATCACTGGCGGCAAGCTGGCATGGATTCCAATCTCACACCATGCAAGACCGTCGACTTACCCACCAATGCAGGCTGAACACTATGTTCCTATGCTGGCTGTGTACATGTGTCTTGGCTGCTTGTTGAGGGCGGCAGCGGCAGCACTTCCTGATTCTTAAAGGAACAGTGCACGCATTCCTAATGTGTCCCCAGTCCTGTATCTGACCCATCCCGTCTCTGGCCCGTCCCGTCTCTGGCCCGTCCCGTCCTGTCTCTGGCCTGTCCCAGCCTGTCTCTGGCCCAACCGGTGCTATCTCTGGCCTGTCCAATCCTGTCTCTTGCCCGTCCCATCTCTGGTCCGTCCCGTCCTGTCTTTGGCCCTTCCCGTCCTGTCTCTGGCCCGTCCCGTCCTCTCTCTTGCCCGTCCCGTCCTGTCTCTGGCTCGACCGATCCTGTCCTGCCTCAGGCCAGTCCCATCCTGCTCTGGCCAGTCCAGGCCCTGGACGGTCCTGTATCTGGACCGCCCCGTCCTGTATCTGGTCGCCCCGTCTCTAGCACGTCCCGTCTTGTCTCTGGCATGCCTCGCTCCGTCCTATCTTCGGCCAGTCTCATCCTGTATCTGGTCGCCCCGTCTCTGGCCCGTCCCGTCCTTTTTCAGGCACGGCCCGTCCGGTCCTATCTTTGGCCTGTCCTGTATCTGGCCCATTCCGTCACGTATCTGGCCTGTCACGTCCTGTATCTGGCCCATCCCACTAAAGGTAGTATTATCAAATCCTCCACAAATTTACAACTCCAGGAAATTTAACCTGGGGTGTGTTTTAAATTAAGGTGAGTTCAATAGTTAGAATAATATGATACTTTCCATAAATTATTAGCAAAATGTTTAAATGACACCTATCAAAAAACAGCCTCCTCCATATCCCCTCAAGCTGTCCTATCCATCACCAAGATAGGTGCATTTTCTGCCATTTAGGCAGAAGTAATCTTCAATTTGCCTCTAATTTAGATAAAGTACTAGGAAGGTATATCATGCAAACTCTACATGTGACGTTTGCCTATTAAATAATAGTTGTAATATTTATTTGCAAAACTTCCATTTTCTCTACACCTGACCTACACTACTTAATTGTAACATCACTGGCGGCAAGCTGGCATGGCTTCCAATCTCACACCATGCAAGACCGTCGACTTACCCACCAATGCAGGCTGAACACTATGTTCCTATGCTGGCTGTGTACATGTGTCTTGGCTGCTTGTTGAGGGCGGCAGCGGCAGCACTTCCTGATTCTTAAAGGAACAGTGCACGCATTCCTAATGTGTCCCCAGTCCTGTATCTGACCCATCCCGTCTCTGGCCCGTCCCGTCTCTGGCCCGTCCCGTCCTGTTTCTGGCCTGTCCCAGCCTGTCTCTGGCCCGACCGGTGCTATCTCTGGCCTGTCCAATCCTGTCTCTTGCCCGTCCCATCTCTGGTCCGTCCCGTCCTGTCTTTGGCCCTTCCCGTCCTATCTCTGGCCCGTCCCGTCCTCTCTTTGGCCCGTCCCGTCCTCTCTCTTGCCCGTCCCGTTCTGTCTCTGGCCAGACCGGTCCTGTCCTGCCTCAGGCCAGTCCCATCCTGCTCTGGCCAGTCCCGTCCCTGGACCGTCCTGTATCTGGACCGCCCCGTCCTGTATCTGGTCGCCCCGTCTCTAGCAGGTCCCGTCCTGTCTCTGGCACGCCTCGGTCCGTCCTATCTTCGGCCAGTCTCATTCTGTCTTTGGCCCATCCCGTCCCGTCTGTCTCTGGCCCGTCCCGTATCTGGCCCATCCAGTATCTGGCCTGTCCCGTCCTGTATCTGGCCCGTCCCGTCATGTATCTGGGCTGTCCCATAGCTGGCCCATACCATCCCATATCTGGCTCGTCACGTTTCTGGCCCATCCCGTCATGTATCTGGCCCGTCCCATCCTGTCTATGGCCCGATTTGTCCTGTCTATGGCCTGTCCCGTAATGTCTCTAGCACATTCCGTCCTGTCTCTGGCCCATCCCGTCCTGTATCTGGTCAGTCCCGCCCTGTATCTGGCCCGTCCCATCCTGAATTTGGCCCGTCCTGTCTATGGCCCGTCCGATAATGTATAGCTTGTCCCGTCCTGTTTCTGGCCAGTCCCGTATTATCTCTGGCTCGTCTTGTCCTGTATCTGGCCCGTCCCGTCCATTTCCCGTCCCATAATGTATAGCTCGTCCCGTCCTGTTTCTGGCCCGTCCCATCCTATCTCTGCCTTGTCCCGTCCTATATCTGGCGCGTCCCGTCTCGTATCTGGCCCGTCCCGCATCTGGCCTGTCCTGTCCCGTATCTGGCCTGTCCCTTCCTGTATCTGGCCAGTCCCTTCCCATCTCGTCCTGTCGCTGGCCTGTTCCGTCCTGTCTCTGGCCCGTCCGGTGCTATCTCTGGCCTGTCCAATCCTGTCTCTTGCCGGTCCCGTCTCTGGCCCATCCCTTCCTGTCTCTGGCCCAGGTCTGGCCCGTCTCATCCCGTATCTGGCCCATCCCGTCCAGTATCTGACCCGTTCCATATCTGGCCAGTCTCGTATCTGGCACGTCCTGTCCCTGGCCCGGCCTGTCCCGTATCTGGCCCGTCCTGTATCTGGCCTGTCCAGTATCTGGCCCGTCCCGCATCTGACCCGTCCCGTATCTGGCCCGTCCCATCCCGTATCTGGTCCGTACCGTCCTGTATCTGGCCCATCCCGTCATGTATCTGGGCTGTCGCATATCTGGCCAATACCGTCCCATATCTGGCTCGTCATGTTTCTGGCCCATCCCGTCATGTATCTGGCCCATCCCATCCTGTCTCTGGCCCGACCCGTCCTGTCTATGGCCCATCCTGTAATGTCTCTAGCACATTCCGTCTTGTCTCTGGCCCATCCCGTCCTGCATCGGTTCGGTCCAGTCCTGTATCTGGCCCGTCCCGTCCTGAATCTAGCCCATCCCGTATCTGGCTCGTCCCTTCCTGTATCTGGCATGTCCTATCCTGTCCTGTCTCTGGCCCATTCCGTCTTGAATCTGGCCCGTGCCGTATCTGTCCCGTCCCTTCCTGTATCTGGCCCATCCCGTCCTTTCTCTGGCCTGACCGGTCCTGTCCTGACTCTGGCCAGTCCAGTGCTGCTCTGGTCCGTCCCTTCCCTGGCCCGTTCTGTATCTGGACCGTCCAATTCTGTATCTAGTCGCCCCGTCCCGTATCTGGTCTGTCCAGTCCCATATCTGACCTGTTTAGTGCCGTATCTGACCATCCCGTCCCGTATCTGGCTTTCCCTTATCTGGCCCATCTCATCCCGTATCTGGCCTGCCTTGACCCTTCCCAACTCTGGCACGTCCTGTCCCGTGTCTGACCCAACCAGTCCCTATCGGGCCCGTCCCGTATGTGGCCAGGCTCATTCAGTATCTGGCCTGTCCCGTATCTGGCCATCTCGTATCTGGCCCATCCCATCCTGTCCATGGCTCATCCCATATCCAGCCTGTCCTGTCCCATATCTGGCCCGTCCTGTATCTTGCCCATGTTGTCCTGTATCTGGCCCGTCCTATATTTGGCCTGTGCCGTCCTGTATCGGGACTGTCCCGTACTGTATCTGGACCGTCCCGTCCGGTCTCTGGCCCATCCCATAATGTATAGCTTGTCTCGTCCTGTTTCTGGCCCGTCCCTTCCTGTATCTGGCCCGTCCTCTCTTTGACCCGTCCCGTCCTCTATCTTGCCCGCCCCCTCCTGTCTCTGGCCCGACCGGTCCTGTCCTGTCTCTGACCAGTCTCGTCCTGCTCTGGCCCGTCCCGTCCCTGGACTGTCCTGTATCTGGACCGTCCCGTCCTGTATCTGTCGCCCCGTCTCTAGCCCGTCCCGTCCTGTCTCTGGTACGCCTCAGTCCATAATATCTCCGGCCAGTCTCATCCTGTCTTTCGCCTGTCCCGTCCTGTCTCTGGCCCGTCTCGTCATGTCTCTGGCGTGTGCCGTCCGGTCCTGTCTCTGGCCCGTCCTGTATCTGGCCCATTCCGTATCTTGTCTGTCCCGTCCTGTATCTGGCCCACCCCATTAAAAGTAGTATTATCAAATCCTCCACAAATTTACACACAAAGGAACTTTAGCCTGGGGTGTGTTTTAAATTAAGGTGAGTTCAATAGTTAGAAAAATATGATACTTTCCATAAATTATTAGCAAAATGTTTAAATGACACCTATCAAAAAACAGCCTCCTCCATATCCCCTCAAGCTGTCCTATCCATCACCAAGATAGGTGCATTTTCTGCCATTTAGGTAGAAGTAATCTTCAAACAATTTGCTTCTAATTTAGATAAAGTACTAAGAAGGTATATCATGCAAACTCTACATGTGACGTTTGCCTATTAAACAATAGTTGTAATATTTATGTGCAAAACTTCCATTTTCTGTACACCTGACCTACACTACTTAATTGTAACATCCCTGGTGGCGTGCTGGCATGGCTTCCCATCTCACACCATACAAGACCGCCGACTTACCCACCAATGCAGGCTGCGCACTATGTTCCTATGTGGGCTGTGTGCATGTGTCTTGGCTGCTTTTTGAGGGCGGCAGCGGCAGCACTTCCTGATTCTTAAAGGAACAGTGCACGCATTCCTTTTGTATCCCCAGTCCTGTATCTGACCCGTCCCGTGTCTGGCCTGTCCGGTCCTGTCTCTGGCCCGTCCCAGCCTGTCCCTGGCCCCATCCATCCTGTCTATGACCCGTTCTGTAATGTCTAACCCGCCCCGTCCCGTATCTGGTGCGTCCAGTCGCATATCTGACCCGTTTAGTCCCGTATCTGACCATCCCGTCCCGTATCTGGCTTTCCCTTATCTAGCCCATCTCATCCCGTATCTGGCCCGCATCGTCCCTTCCCATCTGTGGCACGTCCTGTCCCGTATCCTATCTGGCCCGTCCCGTATGTGGCCAGGCCCATTCAGTATCTGGCCAGTCCCGTATCTGGCCATCTCGTATCAGCCCCATCCCATCCTGTCCATGGCTCATCCCATATCTAGCCTCTCCTGTCCCATATCTGGCTCGTCCCGTATCTGGCCCATGTCGTCCTGTATCTGGCCCGTCCCATATTTGGCCCGTACCGTCCTGTATCTGGCCTGTCCCGTAGTGTATCTGGGCCATCCTGTCCTGTCTCTGGCCCGTCTTTTCCTGTATCTGGACCGTCTGGTCTCTGTCCCGTCCCATAATGTATAGCTTGTCCCGTCCTGTTTCTGGCCCGTCCCGTCCGGTCTCTGGCTCGTCCTGTCCTGTATCTGGCACGTCCCGTACCGTCTCTGGCCCGTCCCATCCTGTCTATTTCCCGTCCCATAATGTATAGCTCGTCCAGTCCTGTTTCTGGCCCGTCCCGTCCTATCTCCGGCTCGTCCCGTCTTGTATCTGGCCCGTCCCATCTCGTATCTGGCCCGTCCCGCATCTGGCCTGTCTTGTCCCTTATCTGGCCAGTCCCTTCCTGTATCTGGCCAGTACCTTCCCATCTCATCCTGTCTCTGGCCCGTCCGATCCTGTCTCAGGCCTGGTCAGTCCTGTCTCTGGCCCGACCGATGCTATCTCTGGCCTGTCCAATCCTGTCTCTTGCCCGTCCCATCTCTGGTCCGTCCCGTCCTGTCTTTGGCCCTTCCCGTCCTGTCTCTGGCCCGTCCCGTCCTCTCTCTTGCCCGTCCCGTCCTGTCTCTGGCTCGACCGATCCTGTCCCTGGCCCGACCGGTCCTGTCCTGCCTCAGGCCAGTCCCATCCTGCTCTGGCCAGTCCCGTCCCTGGACCGTCCTGTATCTGGACCGCCCCGTCCTGTATCTGGTCGCCCCGTCTCTAGCAGGTCCCGTCCTATCTCTAGCATGCCTCGGTCCGTCCTATCTTCGGCCAGTCTCATCCTGTCTTTGGCCCGTCCCGTCCCGTCTGTCTCTGGCAAGTCCGGTCCTGTCTCTGGCCCGTCCCGTATCTGGCCCATCCAGTATCTGGCCTGTCCCGTCATGTATCTGGGCTGTCCCATAGCTGGCCCATACCATCCCATATCCGGCTCGTCACATTTCTGGCCCATCCCGTCATGTATCTGGCCCGTCCCATCCTGTCTATGGCCCGATTTGTCCTGTCTATGGCCTGTCCCGTAATGTCTCTAGCACATTCCGTCCTGTCTCTGGCCCATCCCGTCCTGTATCTGGTTGGTCCCGTCCTGTATCTGGCCCGTCCCATCCTGAATCTGGCCCGTCCTGTCTATGGCCCGTCCGATAATGTATAGCTTGTCCCGTCCTGTTTCTGGCCAGTCCCGTGCTATCTCTGGCTCGTCTTGTCCTGTATCTGGCCCGTCCCATCCATTTCCCGTCCCATAATGTATAGCTCGTCCCATCCTGTTTCTGGCCCGTCCCATCCTATCTCTGCCTTGTCCCGTCCTATATCTGGCGCGTCCTGTCTCGTATCTGGCCCGTCCCGCATCTGGCCTGTCCTGTCCCGTATCTGGCCTGTCCCTTCCTGTATCTGGCCAGTCCCTTCCCATCTCGTCCTGTCGCTGGCCTGTTCCGTCCTGTCTCTGGCCCGTCCGGTGCTATCTCTGGCCTGTCCAATCCTGTCTCTTGCCGGTCCCGTCTCTGGCCCATCCCTTCCTGTCTCTGGCCCAGGTCTGGGCCGTCTCATCCCGTATCTGGCCCATCCCGTCCAGTATCTGACCCGTTCCATATCTGGCCAGTCTCGTATCTGGCACGTCCTGTCCCTGGCCCGGCCTGTCCCGTATCTGGCCCGTCCTGTATCTGGCCTGTCCAGTATCTGGCCCGTCCCGCATCTGACCAGTCCCGTATCTGGCCCGTCCCATCCCGTATCGGGTCCGTACCGTCCTGTATCTGGCCCATCCCGTCATGTATCTGGGCTGTCGCATATCTGGCCAATACCGTCCCACATCTGGCTCGTCACGTTTCTGGCCCATCCCGTCATGTATCTGGCCCATCCCATCCTGTCTCTGGCCCGACCCGTCCTGTCTATGGCCCATCCCGTAATGTCTCTAGCACATTCAGTCTTGTTTCTGGCCCATCCCGTCCTGCATCGGTTCGGTCCAGTCCTGTATCTGGCCCGTCCCGTCCTGAATCTAGCCCATCCCGTATCTGGCTCGTCCCTTCCTGTATCTGGCCCGTCCTATCCTGTCCTGTCTCTGGCCCATTAAGTCTTGAATCTGGCCCGTGCCGTATCTGGACCGTCCCTTCCTGTATCTGGCCCGTCCCGTCCTTTCTCTGGCCTGACCGGTCCTGTCCTGACTCTGGCCAGTCCAGTGCTGCTCTGGTCCGTCCCTTCCCTGGCCCGTCCTGTATCTGGACCGTCCCATTCTGTATCTAGTCGCCCCGTCCCGTATCTGGTCTGTCCAGTTCCATATCTGACCAGTTTAGTGCCGTATCTGACCATCCCGTCCCGTATCTGGCTTTCCCTTATCTGGCCCATCTCATCCCGTATCTGGCCTGCCTTGCCCCTTCCCAACTCTGGCACGTCCTGTCCCGTGTCTGACCCAACCAGTCCCTATCTGGCCCGTCCCGTATGTGGCCAGGCCCATTCAGTATCTGGCCTGTCCCGTATCTGGCCATCTCGTATCTGGCCCATCCCATCCTGTCCATGGCTCATCCCATATCCAGCCTGTCCTGTCCCATATCTGGCCCGTCCTGTATCTTGCCCATGTTGTCCTGTATCTGGCCCGTCCTATATTTGGCCTGTGCCGTCCTGTATCGGGACTGTCCCGTACTGTATCTGGACCGTCCCGTCCGGTCTCTGGCCCATCCCATAATGTATAGCTTGTCTCGTCCTGTTTCTGGCCCATCCCCTCCTGTATCTGGCCCGTCCTCTCTTTGACCCGTCCCGTCCTCTATCTTGCCCGCCCCCTCCTGTCTCTGGCCCGACCGGTCCTGTCCTGTCTCTGACCAGTCTCGCACTGCTCTGGCCCGTCCCGTCCCTGGACTGTCCTGTATCTGGACCGTCCCGTCCTGTATCTGTCGCCCCGTCTCTAGCCCGTCCCGTCCTGTCTCTGGTACGCCTCAGTCCATAATATCTCCGGCCAGTCTCATCCTGTCTTTCGCCTGTCCCGTCCTGTCTCTGGCCCGTCTCGTCATGTCTCTGGCGTGTGCCGTCCGGTCCTGTCTCTGGCCCGTCCTGTATCTGGCCCATTCCGTATCTTGTCTGTCCCGTCCTGTATCTGGCCCACCCCATTAAAAGTAGTATTATCAAATCCTCCACAAATTTACACACAAAGGAACTTTAGCCTGGGGTGTGTTTTAAATTAAGGTGAGTTCAATAGTTAGAAAAATATGATACTTTCCATAAATTATTAGCAAAATGTTTAAATGACACCTATCAAAAAACAGCCTCCTCCATATCCCCTCAAGCTGTCCTATCCATCACCAAGATAGGTGCATTTTCTGCCATTTAGGTAGAAGTAATCTTCAAACAATTTGCTTCTAATTTAGATAAAGTACTAAGAAGGTATATCATGCAAACTCTACATGTGACGTTTGCCTATTAAACAATAGTTGTAATATTTATTTGAAAAACTTCCATTTTCTGTACACCTGACCTACACTACTTAATTGTAACATCCCTGGTGGCGTGCTGGCATGGCTTCCCATCTCACACCATGCAAGACCGCCGACTTACCCACCAATGCAGGCTGCGCACTATGTTCCTATGTGGGCTGTGTGCATGTGTCTTGGCTGCTTTTTGAGGGCGGCAGCGGCAGCACTTCCTGATTCTTAAAGGAACAGTGCACGCATTCCTTTTGTATCCCCAGTCCTGTATCTGACCCGTCCCGTGTCTGGCCTGTCCGGTCCTGTCTCTGGCCCGTCCCAGCCTGTCCCTGGCCCCATCCATCCTGTCTATGACCCGTTCTGTAATGTCTAACCCGCCCCGTCCCGTATCTGGTGCGTCCAGTCGCATATCTGACCCGTTTAGTCCCGTATCTGACCATCCCGTCCCGTATCTGGCTTTCCCTTATCTAGCCCATCTCATCCCGTATCTGGCCCGCATCGTCCCTTCCCATCTGTGGCACGTCCTGTCCCGTATCTGACCATACCAGTCCCTATCTGGCCCGTCCCGTATGTGGCCAGGCCCATTCAGTATCTGGCCAGTCCCGTATCTGGCCATCTCGTATCAGCCCCATCCCATCCTGTCCATGGCTCATCCCATATCTAGCCTCTCCTGTCCCATATCTGGCTCGTCCCGTATCTGGCCCATGTCGTCCTGTATCTGGCCCGTCCCATATTTGGCCCGTACCGTCCTGTATCTGGCCTGTCCCGTAGTGTATCTGGGCCATCCTGTCCTGTCTCTGGCCCGTCTTTTCCTGTATCTGGACCGTCTGGTCTCTGTCCCGTCCCATAATGTATAGCTTGTCCCGTCCTGTTTCTGGCCCGTCCCGTCCGGTCTCTGGCTCGTCCTGTCCTGTATCTGGCACGTCCCGTACCGTCTCTGGCCCGTCCCATCCTGTCTATTTCCCGTCCCATAATGTATAGCTCGTCCAGTCCTGTTTCTGGCCCGTCCCGTCCTATCTCCGGCTCGTCCCGTCTTGTATCTGGCCCGTCCCATCTCGTATCTGGCCCGTCCCGCATCTGGCCTGTCTTGTCCCTTATCTGGCCAGTCCCTTCCTGTATCTGGCCAGTACCTTCCCATCTCATCCTGTCTCTGGCCCGTCCGATCCTGTCTCAGGCCTGGTCAGTCCTGTCTCTGGCCCGACCGATGCTATCTCTGGCCTGTCCAATCCTGTCTCTTGCCCGTCCCATCTCTGGTCCGTCCCGTCCTGTCTTTGGCCCTTCCCGTCCTGTCTCTGGCCCGTCCCGTCCTCTCTCTTGCCCGTCCCGTCCTGTCTCTGGCTCGACCGATCCTGTCCCTGGCCCGACCGGTCCTGTCCTGCCTCAGGCCAGTCCCATCCTGCTCTGGCCAGTCCCGTCCCTGGACCGTCCTGTATCTGGACCGCCCCGTCCTGTATCTGGTCGCCCCGTCTCTAGCAGGTCCCGTCCTATCTCTAGCACGCCTCGGTCCGTCCTATCTTCGGCCAGTCTCATCCTGTCTTTGGCCCGTCCCGTCCCGTCTGTCTCTGGCAAGTCCGGTCCTGTCTCTGGCCCGTCCCGTATCTGGCCCATCCAGTATCTGGCCTGTCCCGTCATGTATCTGGGCTGTCCCATAGCTGGCCCATACCATCCCATATCCGGCTCGTCACATTTCTGGCCCATCCCGTCATGTATCTGGCCCGTCCCATCCTGTCTATGGCCCGATTTGTCCTGTCTATGGCCTGTCCCGTAATGTCTCTAGCACATTCCGTCCTGTCTCTGGCCCATCCCGTCCTGTATCTGGTTGGTCCCGTCCTGTATCTGGCCCATCCCATCCTGAATCTGGCCCGTCCTGTCTATGGCCCGTCCGATAATGTATAGCTTGTCCCGTCCTGTTTCTGGCCAGTCCCGTGCTATCTCTGGCTCGTCTTGTCCTGTATCTGGCCCGTCCCATCCATTTCCCGTCCCATAATGTATAGCTCGTCCCATCCTGTTTCTGGCCCGTCCCATCCTATCTCTGCCTTGTCCCGTCCTATATCTGGCGCGTCCCGTCTCGTATCTGGCCCGTCCCGCATCTGGCCTGTCCTGTCCCGTATCTGGCCTGTCCCTTCCTGTATCTGGCCAGTCCCTTCCCATCTCGTCCTGTCGCTGGCCTGTTCCGTCCTGTATCTGGCCCATCCCGTCATGTATCTGGGCTGTCGCATATCTGGCCAATACCGTCCCATATATGGCTCGTCACGTTTCTGGCCCATCCCGTCATGTATCTGGCCCATCCCATCCTGTCTCTGGCCCGACCCGTCCTGTCTATGGCCCATCCCGTAATGTCTCTAGCACATTCAGTCTTGTTTCTGGCCCATCCCGTCCTGCATCGGTTCGGTCCAGTCCTGTATCTGGCCCGTCCCGTCCTGAATCTAGCCCATCCCGTATCTGGCTCGTCCCTTCCTGTATCTGGCCCGTCCTATCCTGTCCTGTCTCTGGCCCATTAAGTCTTGAATCTGGCCCGTGCCGTATCTGGACCGTCCCTTCCTGTATCTGGCCCGTCCCGTCCTTTTTTCTGGCCTGACCGGTCCTGTCCTGACTCTGGCCAGTCCAGTGCTGCTCTGGTCCGTCCCTTCCCTGGCCCGTCCTGTATCTGGACCGTCCCATTCTGTATCTAGTCGCCCCGTCCCGTATCTGGTCTGTCCAGTTCCATATCTGACCCGTTTAGTGCCGTATCTGACCATCCCGTCCCGTATCTGGCTTTCCCTTATCTGGCCCATCTCATCCCGTATCTGGCCTGCCTTGCCCCTTCCCAACTCTGGCACGTCCTGTCCCGTGTCTGACCCAACCAGTCCCTATCTGGCCCGTCCCGTATGTGGCCAGGCCCATTCAGTATCTGGCCTGTCCCGTATCTGGCCATCTCGTATCTGGCCCATCCCATCCTGTCCATGGCTCATCCCATATCCAGCCTGTCCTGTCCCATATCTGGCCCGTCCTGTATCTTGCCCATGTTGTCCTGTATCTGGCCCGTCCTATATTTGGCCTGTGCCGTCCTGTATCGGGACTGTCCCGTACTGTATCTGGACCGTCCCGTCCGGTCTCTGGCCCATCCCATAATGTATAGCTTGTCTCGTCCTGTTTCTGGCCCGTCCCTTCCTGTATCTGGCCCGTCCTCTCTTTGACCCGTCCCGTCCTCTATCTTGCCCGCCCCCTCCTGTCTCTGGCCCGACCGGTCCTGTCCTGTCTCTGACCAGTCTCGCACTGCTCTGGCCCGTCCCGTCCCTGGACTGTCCTGTATCTGGACCGTCCCGTCCTGTATCTGTCGCCCCGTCTCTAGCCCGTCCCGTCCTGTCTCTGGTACGCCTCAGTCCATAATATCTCCGGCCAGTCTCATCCTGTCTTTCGCCTGTCCCGTCCTGTCTCTGGCCCGTCTCGTCATGTCTCTGGCGTGTGCCGTCCGGTCCTGTCTCTGGCCCGTCCTGTATCTGGCCCATTCCGTATCTTGTCTGTCCCGTCCTGTATCTGGCCCACCCCATTAAAAGTAGTATTATCAAATCCTCCACAAATTTACACACAAAGGAACTTTAGCCTGGGGTGTGTTTTAAATTAAGGTGAGTTCAATAGTTAGAAAAATATGACACTTTCCATAAATTATTAGCAAAATGTTTAAATGACACCTATCAAAAAACAGCCTCCTCCATATCCCCTCAAGCTGTCCTATCCATCACCAAGATAGGTGCATTTTCTGCCATTTAGGTAGAAGTAATCTTCAAACAATTTGCTTCTAATTTAGATAAAGTACTAAGAAGGTATATCATGCAAACTCTACATGTGACGTTTGCCTATTAAACAATAGTTGTAATATTTATTTGCAAAACTTCCATTTTCTGTACACCTGACCTACACTACTTAATTGTAACATCCCTGGTGGCGTGCTGGCATGGCTTCCCATCTCACACCATGCAAGACCGCCGACTTACCCACCAATGCAGGCTGCGCACTATGTTCCTATGTGGGCTGTGTGCATGTGTCTTGGCTGCTTTTTGAGGGCGGCAGCGGCAGCACTTCCTGATTCTTAAAGGAACAGTGCACGCATTCCTTTTGTATCCCCAGTCCTGTATCTGACCCGTCCCGTGTCTGGCCTGTCCGGTCCTGTCTCTGGCCCGTCCCAGCCTGTCCCTGGCCCCATCCATCCTATCTATGACCCGTTCTGTAATGTCTAACCCGCCCCGTCCCGTATCTGGTCCGTCCAGTCGCATATCTGACCCGTTTAGTCCCGTATCTGACCATCCCGTCCCGTATCTGGCTTTCCCTTATCTAGCCCATCTCATCCCGTATCTGGCCCGCATCGTCCCTTCCCAACTGTGGCACGTCCTGTCCCGTATCTGACCATACCAGTCCCTATCTGGCCCGTCCCGTATGTGGCCAGGCCCATTCAGTATCTGGCCAGTCCCGTATCTGGCCATCTCGTATCAGCCCCATCCCATCCTGTCCATGGCTCATCCCATATCTAGCCTCTCCTGTCCCATATCTGGCTCGTCCCGTATCTGGCCCATGTCGTCCTGTATCTGGCCCGTCCCATATTTGGCCCGTACCGTCCTGTATCTGGCCTGTCCCGTAGTGTATCTGGGCCATCCTGTCCTGTCTCTGGCCCGTCTTTTCCTGTATCTGGACCGTCTGGTCTCTGTCCCGTCCCATAATGTATAGCTTGTCCCGTCCTGTTTCTGGCCCGTCCCGTCCGGTCTCTGGCTCGTCCTGTCCTGTATCTGGCACGTCCCGTACCGTCTCTGGCCCGTCCCATCCTGTCTATTTCCCGTCCCATAATGTATAGCTCGTCCAGTCCTGTTTCTGGCCCGTCCCGTCCTATCTCCGGCTCGTCCCGGCTTGTATCTGGCCCGTCCCATCTCGTATCTGGCCCGTCCCGCATCTGGCCTGTCTTGTCCCTTATCTGGCCAGTCCCTTCCTGTATCTGTCCAGTACCTTCCCATCTCATCCTGTCTCTGGCCCGTCCGATCCTGTCTCAGGCCTGGTCAGTCCTGTCTCTGGCCCGACCGATGCTATCTCTGGCCTGTCCAATCCTGTCTCTTGCCCGTCCCATCTCTGGTCCGTCCCGTCCTGTCTTTGGCCCTTCCCGTCCTGTCTCTGGCCCGTCCCGTCCTCTCTCTTGCCCGTCCCGTCCTGTCTCTGGCTCGACCGATCCTGTCCCTGGCCCAACCGGTCCTGTCCTGCCTCAGGCCAGTCCCATCCTGCTCTGGCCAGTCCCGTCCCTGGACCGTCCTGTATCTGGACCGCCCCGTCCTGTATCTGGTCGCCCCGTCTCTAGCAGGTCCCGTCCTATCTCTAGCACGCCTCGGTCCGTCCTATCTTCGGCCAGTCTCATTCTGTCTTTGGCCCGTCCCGTCCCGTCTGTCTCTGGCAAGTCCGGTCCTGTCTCTGGCCCGTCCCGTATCTGGCCCATCCAGTATCTGGCCTGTCCCGTCCTGTATCTGGCCCATCCCGTCATGTATCTGGGCTGTCCCATAGCTGGCCCATACCATCCCATATCCGGCTCGTCACATTTCTGGCCCATCCCGTCATGTATCTGGCCCGTCCCATCCTGTCTATGGCCCGATTTGTCCTGTCTATGGCCTGTCCCGTAATGTCTCTAGCACATTCCGTCCTGTCTCTGGCCCATCCCGTCCTGTATCTGGTTGGTCCCGTCCTGTATCTGGCCCGTCCCATCCTGAATCTGGCCCGTCCTGTCTATGGCCCGTCCGATAATGTATAGCTTGTCCAGGCCTGTTTCTGGCCAGTCCCGTGCTATCTCTGGCTCGTCTTGTCCTGTATCTGGCCCGTCCCATCCATTTCCCGTCCCATAATGTATAGCTCGTCCCATCCTGTTTCTGGCCCGTCCCATCCTATCTCTGCCTTGTCCCGTCCTATATCTGGTGCGTCCCGTCTCGTATCTGGCCCGTCCCGCATCTGGCCTGTTCTGTCCCGTATCTGGCCTGTCCCTTCCTGTATCTGGCCAGTCCCTTCCCATCTCGTCCTGTCGCTGTCCTGTTCCGTCCTGTCTCTGGCCCGTCCGGTGCTATCTCTGGCCTGTCCAATCCTGTCTCTTGCCGGTCCCGTCTCTGGCCCATCCCTTCCTGTCTCTGGCCCAGGTCTGGCCCGTCTCATCCCGTATCTGGCCCATCCCGTCCAGTATCTGACCCGTTCCATATCTGGCCAGTCTCGTATCTGGCACGTCCTGTCCCTGGCCCGGCCTGTCCCGTATCTGGCCCGTCCTGTATCTGGCCTGTCCAGTATCTGGCCCGTCCCGCATCTGACCAGTCCCGTATCTGGCCCGTCCCATCCCGTATCGGGTCCGTACCGTCCTGTATCTGGCCCATCCCGTCATGTATCTGGGCTGTCGCATATCTGGCCAATACCGTCCCATATCTGGCTCGTCACGTTTCTGGCCCATCCCGTCATGTATCTGGCCCATCCCATCCTGTCTCTGGCCCGACCCGTCCTGTCTATGGCCCATCCCGTAATGTCTCTAGCACATTCAGTCTTGTTTCTGGCCCATCCCGTCCTGCATCGGTTCGGTCCAGTCCTGTATCTGGCCCGTCCCGTCCTGAATCTAGCCCATCCCGTATCTGGCTCGTCCCTTCCTGTATCTGGCCCGTCCTATCCTGTCCTGTCTCTGGCCCATTAAGTCTTGAATCTGGCCCGTGCCGTATCTGGACCGTCCCTTCCTGTATCTGGCCCGTCCCGTCCTTTCTCTGGCCTGACCGGTCCTGTCCTGACTCTGGCCAGTCCAGTGCTGCTCTGGTCCGTCCCTTCCCTGGCCCGTCCTGTATCTGGACCGTCCCATTCTGTATCTAGTCGCCCCGTCCCGTATCTGGTCTGTCCAGTTCCATATCTGACCCGTTTAGTGCCGTATCTGACCATCCCGTCCCGTATCTGGCTTTCCCTTATCTGGCCCATCTCATCCCGTATCTGGCCTGCCTTGCCCCTTCCCAACTCTGGCACGTCCTGTCCCGTGTCTGACCCAACCAGTCCCTATCTGGCCCGTCCCGTATGTGGCCAGGCCCATTCAGTATCTGGCCTGTCCCGTATCTGGCCATCTCGTATCTGGCCCATCCCATCCTGTCCATGGCTCATCCCATATCCAGCCTGTCCTGTCCCATATCTGGCCCGTCCTGTATCTTGCCCATGTTGTCCTGTATCTGGCCCGTCCTATATTTGGCCCGTACCGTCCTGTATCGGGCCTGTCCCGTACTGTATCTGGACCGTCCCGTCCAGTCTTTGGCCCATCCCGTCCTGTCTCTGGCCCATCCCTTCCTGTCTCTGGCCAGTCTCGTCCCGTATCTGGCTCGCCCGGTATCTGGCCCATCCCGTCTAGTATCTGGCACGTTCCATATCTGTCCTGTCCCGTATCTGGCCCATCCCGCATCTGACCCGTCCAGTATCTGGCCCATCCCATCCCGTATCTGGCCCGTCCCGTCATGTATCTGGGCTGTCCCATATCTGGCCCATACCGTCCCATATCTGACTCGTCACGTTTCTGGCCCATCCCGTCATGTATCTTGCCCGTCCCATCCTGTCTCTGGCCCGACCCGTCCTGTTTATGGCCTGTCCCGTAATGTCTCGAGCACATTACGTCCTGTCTTTGGCCCATCCCGTCCTGTATCTGGTCGGTCCCGTCCTGTATCTGGACCGTCCCGTCGTGAATCTGTCCCGTACCGTATCTGGCCCATCCCTTCCTGTATCTGGCCCGTCCCATCACGTCCTATCTCTGGCCCATCCCGTGTTGAATCTGGCCCGTCCCGTCTCTGGCGCGTCCCATCCTATCTCTGGCCTGACCGGTCCTGTCCTGCCTCTGGCCAGTCCCGTCCTGCTCTGGTCCGTCCCGTCCCTGGCCCGTCCTGTATCTGAACCGTCCCGTCCTGTATCTGGTCGCCCCTTCTCTGGCCCGTCCCGTCCTTTCTCAGACACGTCCCGTTCGGTCCTGTCTCTGACCTATCCTGTATCTGGCCCATCCCGTCACATATCTGGCCTGTCCAGTCCTGTATCTGGCCCATCCCATTAAAGGTAGTATTATCAAAACCTCCACAAATTTACACCTCCAGGAAATTTAACCTGGGGTGTGTCTTAAATTAAGGTGAGTTTAATAGTTAGAAAAATATGATACTTTCCATAAATTATTAGCAAAATGTTTAAATGACACCTATCAAAAAACAGCCTCCTCCATATCCCCTCAAGCTGTCCTATCCATCACCAAGATAGGTGCATTTTCTGCCATTTAGGTAGAAGTAATCTTCAAATAATTTGCTCCTAATTTAGATAAAGTACCAGGAAGGTATATCATGCAAACTCTACATGTGATGTTTGCCTATTAAATAATAGTTGTAATATTTTTTTGCAAGACTTCCATTTTCTCTACACCTGACCTATACTACTTAATTGTAACATCCTTGGCGGCGTGCTGGCATGGCTTCCCATCTCACACCATACAAGACCACCGACTTACCCACCAATGCAGGCTACGCACTATGTTCCTATGCTGGCTGTGTGCATGTGTCTTGGCTGCTTGTTGAGGGCGGCAGCGACAGTACTTCCTGATTCTTAAAGGAAAAGTGCACGCATTCCAAATGTGTCCCTAGTCCTGTATATGACCCGTCCCGTCTCTGGCCCGTCCTGTCCAGTCTCTGGCCCATCCCTGGCCCCTCCCATCCTGTCTATGGCCTGTCCTGTAATGTCTAACCCGCCCTGTCCCGTATCTGGTCCGTCCAGTCCCATATCTGACCCGTTTAGTCCCGTGTCTGATCATCCCGTCCCGTATCTGGCTATCTCATGCCGTATCTAGCCCGCCTCATCCCTTCCCGTCTCTGGAAAGTCCTGTCCCGTATCTGACCCAACCAGTCCCTATCTGGCCGGTCCCAAATGTGGCAAGGCCCATTCAGTATCTGGCCCATCCCGTATCTGTCCATCTCGTATCTGGCCCACCCCATCCTGTCCATGGCTCATCGCATATCTAGCCTGTCCAGTCCCATATCTGGCCCGTCCCGTATCTGGCCCATGTCGTCCTGTATCTGGCCCGTCCCATATTTGGCCCGTACCGTCCTGTATCTGGCCTGTCCCGTACTGTATCTGGGGCATCCCGTCCTGTCTCTGGCCCCTCTTTTCCTGTATCTGGACCGTCCCATAATGTATAGCTTGTCCCGTCCTGTTTCTGGCCCGACCCCGTCCTGTCTCTGGCTCGTCCTGTCCTGTATCTGGCACGACCCATACCGTCTCTGGCCCGTTCCATCCTGTCTATTTCTCGTCCCATAATGTATAGCTCGTCCAGTCCTGTTTCTGGCCCATCCCGTCCTATCTCTGGCTCGTCCCGTCCTGTATCTGGCCCGTCCCATCTCGTATCTGGCCCGTCCCGCATGTGGCCTGTCCTGTCCCGTATCTGGCCTGTCCCTTCCTGTATCAGGCCAATCCCTTCCCATCTCGTCCTGTCTCTGGCCCATCCCGTCATGTCTCTGGCCAGGCCCGTTTGGTGCTGTCTCTGGACTGTCCAATCCTGTCTCTTGCCCGACCCATCTCTGGTCAGTCTCGTCCTGTCTTTGACCCGTCCTGTCCTGTCTCTGGCCCGTCCCGTCCTCTCTTTGGCCCTTCCTCTCTCTTGCCCGTCCTGTCCTGCCTCTGGCCAGTCCCGTCCTGCTCTGGCCCGTCCCATCCCTGGACCGTCCTGAATCCTGTATCTGGTCACCCCGTCTCTAGCACATCCCGTCCTGTCTCTGGCACGCCTCGGTCCGTCCTAACTCCGGCCAGTCTCATCCTGTCTTTGGCCCGTCCCGTCCTGTCTCTGGCCCGTCTCGTCCTGTCTCTGGCGTGTCCCGTCCAGTCCTGTCTCTGGCCTGTCTTGTATTTGGTCCGTCCCGTATCTGGCCTGTCCCGTCCGGTATCTGGCCCATCCCATTAAAGGTAGTATTATCAAATCCTCCACAAATTTACACCTCCAGGAAATTTAACCTGGGGTGTGTTTTAAATTAAGGTGAGTTCAATAGTTAGAAAACTATGATACTTTCCATAAATTATTAGCAAAATGTTTAAATGACACCTATCAAAAAACAGCCTCCTCCATATCCCCTCAAGCTGTCCTATCCATCACCAAGATAGGTGCATTTTCTGCCATTTAGGTAGAAGTAATCTTCAATTTGCTTCTAATTTAGATAAAGTACTAGGAAGGTATATCATGCAAACTCTACATGTGATGTTTGCCTATTAAACAATAGTTGTAATATTTATTTGAAAAACCTCCATTTTCTCTACGCCTGACCTACACTACTTAATTGTAACATCCATGGCGGCGTGCTGGCACGGCTTCCCATCTCACACCATGCAAGACCGTCGACTTACCCACCAACGCTGGCTGCGCACTATTTGGCCCGTACCGTCCTGTATCTGGCCTGTCCGGTACTGTCTTTGGCCCGTCTTTTCCTGTATCTGTCCCGTTCCGTGTTGTCTCTGGCCCGTCCTGTCCTGTCTATGGCCCGTCCCATAATGTATAGCTTGTCCCGTCCTGTTTCTGGCACGTCCCGTACCGTCTCTGGTCCGACCCCTCCTGTCTATTTCCCGTCCCATAATGTATAGCTCGTCCCGTCCTGTTTCTGGCCCGTCCCATCCTATCGCTGCCTCGTCCCGTCCTATATCTGGCCCGTGCCGTCTCGTATCTGGCCTGTCCTGTCCCGTATCTGGCCTGTCCCTTCCTGTATCTGGCCAGTCCCTTCCCATATCGTCCTGTCTCTGGTATGTCCCGTCCAGTCTATGGCCCGTCCGGTGCTACCTCTGGCCTGTCCAATCCTGTCTCTTGCCCGTCCCGTCTCTAGCCCGTCCCGTCCAGTCTTTGGCCCGTCCCGTCCTAACTCTGGCCCATCCCTTCCTGTCTCTGGCCCAGCTCTGGCCCGTCTCGTCCCGTATTTGGCCTGCCATGAATCTGGCCCATTCCGTCCAGTATCTGGCCCGTTCAATATCTGGCCTGTCCCGTATCTGGCACATCCTATCCCTGGCCCGGCCTGTCCCGTATCTGGCCCGTCCTGTATCTGGCCTGTCCCGTATGTGGCCCATCCCGCATCTGACACGTCCCGTATCTGGCCCGTCCCGTCCCGTATCTGGTCCGTACCGTCCTAAATCTGGCCCGTCCCGTCATGAATCTGGGCTGTCCCATATCTGGCCCATACCGTCCAATATCTGGCTCGTCACGTTTCTGGCCCGTCACATCCTGTCTCTGGCCCAACCCGTCCTGTCTATGGCCTGTCCCTTAATGTCTCTAGCACATTCCGTCCTGTCTCTGGCCCATCCCGTCCTATATCTGGTCGGTCCCGTCCCGTATGTGGCCCGTCCCGTCTTAAATCTGGGTCGTCCCGTATCTGGCCTGTCCCTTCCTGTATCTGGCCCGTCCCATCCCGTTCTGTCTCTGGTTCATCCCATCTTGAATCTGGCCCGTCCCGTATCGGGCCCGTCCCTTCCTGTATCTGGCCCGTCCCATCCTGTCTCTGGCCTGACCGGTCCTGTCCTGCCTCTGGCCAGTCCCGTCCTGCTCTGGTCCGTCCCGTCCTGTATCTGGACCTTCCCGTCCTGTATCTGGTCGCCCCGTCTCTGGCCCATCCCATCCTTTCTCAGGCACGTCACGTCCGGTCCTGTCTCTGGCCTGTCCTGCATCTGGCCCATCCCGTCACGTATCTGCTCTGTCCCGTCCTGTATCTGGCCCATCTCATTAAAGGTAGTATTATCAAATCCTCCACAAATTTACACCTCCAGGAAATTTAACCTGGGTGTGTTTTAAATTAAGGTGAGTTCAATAGTTAGAAAAATATGATACTTTCCATAAATTATTAGCAAAATGTTTAAAATGACACCTATCAAAAAAACAGCCTCCTCCATATCCCCTCAAGCTGTCCTATCCATCACCAAGATAGGTGCATTTTCTGCCATTTAGGTAGAAGTAATCTTCAAATAATTTGCTTCTAATTTAGATAAAGTACTAGGAAGGTATATCATGCAAACTCTACATGTGACGTTTGCCTATTAAACAATAGTTGTAATATTTATTTGCAAAACTTCCATTTTCTCTATGCCTGACCTACACTACTTAATTGTAACATCCATGGCGGCATGCTGGCATGGCTTCCCATCTCACACCATGCAATACCGCCGACATACCCACCAATGCAGGCTGCGCACTATTTGGCCCGTACCGTCCTGTATCTGGCCTGTCCCGTCCTGTCTTTGGCCCATCTTTTCCTGTATCTGTCCCGTTCCGTCTTGTCTCTGGCACGTCCCGTCCTGTCTATGGCCCGTCCCATAATGTATTGCTTGTCCCGTCCTGTTTCTGGCCCGTCCCGTACTGTCTCTGGCTCGTCCTGTCCTGTATCTGGCCCATCGCGTACCGTCTCTGGCCCGTCCCGTCCTTTCTATTTACTGTCCCATAACGCATAGCTCGTCCCATCCTGTTTCTGGCCCATCCTATCTCTGCCTCGTCCCGTCCTAAATCTGGCCCGTCCCGTCTCGTATATAGCCCGTCCCGCATCTGGCCTGTCCTGTCCCGTATCTGGCCTGTCCCTTCCTGTATCTGGCCAGTCCCTTCCCATCTCGTCCTGTCTCTGGCCTGTCCCGTCCTGTCTCTGGCACGTCTGGTGCTATCTCTGGCCTGTCCAATCCTGTCTCTTGCCCGTCCCGTCTCTGGCCCGTCCGGTCCAGTCTTTGGCCCGTCCCGTCCTGTCTCTGGCCCATCCCTTCCTGTCTCTGGCCCAGCTCTGGCCCGTCTCGTCCCATATCTGGCCCGCCCGATATCTGGCCCATCCCGTCTAGTATCTGGCACGTTCCATATCTGGCCTGTCCCGTATCTGGCACGTCCTGTCCCTGGCCCGGCCTGTCCCGTATCTGTCCCGTCCTGTATCTGTCCTGTCCCGTATCTGGCCCATCCCGCATCTGACCCGTCCCGTATCTGGCCCATCCCATCCCATATCTGGCCCGTCCCATCATGTATCTGGGCTGTCCCATATCTGACCCATCCCGTCTAGTATCTGGCACGTTCCATATCTGGCCTGTCCCGTATGTGGCACGTCCTGTCCCTGGCCCGGCCTGTCCCGTATCTGGCCCGTCCTGTATTTGGCCTGTCCCGTATCTGGCCCGTCTCGCATCTGACCCGTCCCGTATCTGGCCCGTCCCGTCCCGTATTTGGTCCGTACCGTCCTGTATCTGGCCCGTCCCATATCTGGCTCGTCACGTTTCTGGCCCATCCCGTCATGTATCTGGCCCGTCCCATCCTGTCTCTGGCTCGACCCGTCCTGTGTATGGCCTATTCCTTAATGTCTCTAGCACATTCCGTCCTCTCTCTGGCCCATCCCGTCCTGTATCTGGTCGGTCCCGTCCTGTATCTGGCCCGTCCTATCCTGAATCTGGCCCGTCCCGTATCTGGCCCGTCCCTTTCTGTATCGGGCCCGTCCCATCCTGTCCTGTCTATGGCCCATCCTGTCTTGAATCTGGCCCGTCCCGTATCTGGCCCGTCCCTTCCTGTATCAGGCCCGTCCCGACCTGTCATGGCCTAACTGGTCCTGTCCTGCCTCTGGCCAGTCCCGTCCTGCTCTGATCCGTCCCATCCCTGGCCCGTCCTGTATCTGGACCGTCCCATTCTGTATCTGGTCGCCTCGTCTCTGGCCCGTCCCGTCCTTTCTCAGGCACGTCCCGTCCGGTCCTGTCTCTGGCCTGTCCTGCATCTGGCCCATCCCATTAAAGGTAGTATTATCAAATCCTCCACAAATTTAAACCTCCAGGAAATTTAACCTGGGGTGTGTTTTAAATTAAGGTGAGTTTAATAGTTAGAAAAATATGATACTTTCCATAAATTATTAGCAAAATGTTTAAATGACACCTATCAAAAAACAGCCTCCTCCATATCCCCTCAAGCTGTCCTATCCATCACCAAGATAGGTGCATTTTCTACCATTTAGGTAGAAGTAATCTTCAAACAATTTGCTTCTAATTTAGATAAAGTACTAGGAAGGTATATCATGCAAACTCTACATGTGATGTTTGCCTAGTAAACAATAGTTGTAATATTTATTTACAAAACTTCCATTTTCTCTACGCCTGACCTAAACTACTTAATTGTAACATCCATGGCGGCGTTGTGGCATGGCTTCCCATCTCACACCATGCAAGAGAGCCGACTTACCCACCAATGCAGGCTGCGCACTATTTGGCCCGTACAGTCCTGTCTTTGGCCAGTCTTTTCCTGTATCTGTCCCGTTCCGTCTTGTCTCTGGCCCGTCCCGTCCTGTATATGGCCCGTCCCATAATGTATTGCTTGTCCCGTCCTGTTTCTGGCCCGTCACGTACTGTCTATGGCTCGTCCTGTCCTGTATCTGGCCCGTCGCGTACCGTCTATGGCCCGTCCCGTCCTGTCTATTTCCCGTCCCATAATGTATAGCTCGTCCCGTCCTGTTTCTGGCCCGTCCCATCCTATCTCTGCCTCATCCCGTCCTATATATGGCCCATCCCGTCTCGTATCTGGCCCGTCCCGCAACTGGCCTGTCCTGTCCCGTATCTGGCCTGTCCCTTCCTGTATCTAGCCAGTCCCTTCCCATCTTGTCCTGTCTCTGGCCTGTCCCGTCCTGTCTCTGGCCCGTCCGGTGCTATCTCTGGCATGTCCAATCCTGTCTCTTACCCGTCCCGTCTCTGGCCCGTCCGGTCCAGTCTTTGGCCCGTCCTGTCCTGTCTCTGGCCCATCCCTTCCTGTCTCTGGCGCAGCTCTGGTCCGTCTCGTCCTGTATCTGGCCCGCCCTGTATCTGGCCCATCCCATCCAGTATCTGGCCCGTTCCATATCTGGCCTGTCCCGTATCTGGCACGTCCTGTCCCTGGCCCGTCCTGTATCTGGCCTGTCCCGTATCTGGCCCGTCCCGCATCTGACCCGTCCCGTATCTGGCCCGTCCCGTCCCGTATTTGGTCCGTACCGTCCTGTATCTGGCCCGTCCCGTAATGTATGTGGGCTGTCCCATATCTGTCCCATACCATCCCATATTTGGCTCGTCACGTTTCTGGCCCATCCCGTCATGAATCTGGCCTGTCCCATCCTGTCTCTGGCCCGACCCGTCCTGTCTATGGCCTGTCCCGTAATGTCTCTAGCACATTCCGTCCTGTCTCTGGCCCATCCCGTCCTGTATCTGGTCGGTCCCGTCCTGTATCTGGCCCGTCCCGTCCTGTATCTGGCCCGTCCCGTCCTGAATGTGGCACGTCCAGTATATGGCCCGTCCCTTCCTGTATCTGGCCCGTCCCATCACGTCCTATCTCTGGCCCATCCCGTCTTGAATCTGGCCCGTCCCGTATCTGGCCCATCCCTTCCTGTATCTGGCCCATCCCGTCCTGTCTCTGGCCTGACCAGTCCAGTCCTGCCTCTGGCCAGTCCCGTCCTACTCTGGTCCGTCCCGTCCCTGGCCCGTCCTGTATCTGAACCGTCCCGTCCTGTATCTGGTCGCCCCGTACTGTATCTGGGCCATCCCATCCTGTCTCTGGCCCGTCTTTTCCTGTATCTGGACCGTCCCGTCCAGTCTCTGGACGGTCTCATAATGTATAGCATGTCCTGTCCTGTTTCTGGCCCGTCCCATCCTGTCACTTGCTCGTCCTGTCCTGTATCTGGCACGTCCCGTACCGTCTCTGGCCCGTCCCATCCTGTCTATTTCCCGTCCCATAATGTATTACTCGTCCAGTCCTGTTTCTGGCCCGTCCTGTCCTATCTCTGGCTCGTCCCGTCCTGTATCTGGCCCGTCCCATCTCGTATGTGGCCCGTCCCGCATCTGGCCTGTCCTGTCCCATATCTGGCCTGTCCCTTCCTGTATCTGGCCAGTCCCTTCCCATCTCGTCCTGTCTCTGGCCTGTCCCGTTCTGTCTCTGGCCTGTCCCGTCCTGTCTCTGACCCATCCGGTGCTACCTTTGGCCTGTCCAATCCTGTCTCTTGCCTGTCCCATCTCTGGTCCGTCCCGTCCTGTCTTTGGCCCATCACGTCCTGTCTCTGGAACGTCCCGTCCTCTCTTTTGCCCGTCCCGTCCTCTCTCTTGCCCGTCCCCTCCTGTCTCTGGCCCGACCTGTCCTGTCCTACCTCAGACCAGTCCCGTACTGCTCTGTCCCGTCCCATCCCTGGACTGTCCTGTATCTGGACCGTCCAGTCCTGTATCTGTCGCCCCGTTTCTAGCCCGTCCAGTCTTGTCTCTGGCACGCCTCAGTCCGTCCTATCTCCGGCCCGTCCAGTATTGTCTCTGGCCCGTCTCGTCATGTCTATGGATCGTCCCGTCCGGTCCTGACTCTGGCCCGTCCTGTATCTGGCCCATTCCGTATCTGGCCTGTTCCGTCCTGTATCTGGCCCATCCCATTAAAGGTAGTATTATCAAATCCTCCACAAATTTACATATAAAGGAACTTTAACCTGGGGTGTGTTTTAAATTAAGGTGAGTTCAATAGTTAGAAAAATATGATACTTTCCATAAATTATTAGCAAAATGTTTAAATGACACCTATCAAAAAAACAGCCTCCTCCATATCCCCTCAAGCTGTCCTATCCATCACCAAGATAGGTGCATCTTCTGCCATTTAGGTAGAAGTAATCTTCAAACAATTTGCTTCTAATTTAGATAAAGTACCAGGAAGGTATATCATGCAAACTCTACATGTGATGTTTGCCTATTAAACAATAGTTGTAATATTTATTTGCAAAATTTCCATTTTCTCTACACCTGACCTACACTACTTAATTGTAACATCCCTGGCGGCGTGCTGGCATGGCTTCCCATCTCACACCATGCAAGACCGCCAACTTACCCACCAATGCAGGCTATGCACTATGTTCCTATGCTGGCTGTGTGCATGTGTCTTGGCTGCTTGTTGAGGGCGGTAGCGGCAGCACTTCCTGATTCTTAAAGGAACAGTGCACGCATTCCTAATGTGTCCCCAGTTCTGTATCTCACCCGTCCCGGTCTCTGGCCCGTCGCGGTCTCTGGCCCATCCCGTCCTGTCTCTTGCCCGTCCCTGGCCCCTCCCATCCTGTCTATGGCCCGTCCTGTAATGTCTAACCCGCCCCTTCCCGTATCTGGTCCGTCCAGTCCCATATCTGACCTGTTTAGTCCCGTATCTGGCTGTCCCTTATGTTGCCCATCTCATCCCGTATCTGGCCCACCTCGTCCCTTCCCGTCTCTGGCACGTCCTGTCCCGTATCTGACCATACCAGTCCCTATCTGGCCCGTCCCGTATATGGCCAGGCCCATTCAGTATCTGGCCCGTCCCATCCTGTCCATGGCTCATCCCATATCTAGCCTGTCCTGTCCCATATCTGGACCGTCCCGTATCTGGCCCATGTCGTCCTGTATCTGGCCTGTCCAATATTTGGCCCGTACCGTCCTGTACCTGGCCTGTCCCGTACTGTATCTGGGGCATCCCGTCCTGTCTCTGGCCCATCTTTTCCTGTATCTGGACCGTCCTATGATGTATAGCTTGTCCCGTCCTGTTTCTGGCCCGACCCCGTCCTGTCTCTGGCTCGTCCTGTCCTGTATCTGGTCCGACCCATACCGTCGCTGGCCCGTCCCATCCTGTCTATTTCCCGTCCCATAATGTATAGCTCGTCCCATCCTGTTTCTGGCCCGTCCCATCCTATCTCTGCCTCGTCCCGTCCTATATCTGGCCCGTCCCATCTCGTATCTGGCCCGTCCCGCATCTGGCCTGTCCTGTCCCGTATCTGGCCTGTCCCTTCCTGTATCTGGCCAGTCCCTTCCCATCTCGTCCTGTCTGTGGCCTGTCCCGTCCTGTCTCTGGCCCGTCCGGTGCTATCTCTGGCCTGTCCCCAGGATGCGCAGTAATATGGGATCGTGTTCTTATCATTTCTCCCACAGTCCCTGCAGCTTCAGCCGCACAGATCGGACCCCGGGGCGAGGGGTGATACCTGCTGCAATCCTTGTATCCTGAAGTACTGCGGCCGCTGTACTGGGGTCCTAGAAAGTTATACCCCAGGGAAGACAGTGGAAGGAGGAACACGGAAAGGGATCATTCATACTTATCCGTCACTTAGTAATCGCCATCTTCCATCTGTGGCCTGGAGAAAATGCTGGTCTTGCTTGTAATCGGAGGGGAGGACACATCTGCCGGTGAGACGACTGCTCTGCTCCAGTGATCGGCTGCAACTGGTGTGAGTGGGGGATTGAGCTATGTAATAAGGGAGAAAACGATGATGTCATAAAGGAAGAAAAGGTGATGATGTCATAAGAGCAGAGAGAAGCCCAGGACGAGCACAGCAATAGCTCCTACAGCAATTCATTATTTTCACAGCTTAATGTTTTTTGTAATCTGGAATAAATCTTTATGCAGAGGCTTCTCTGTGATAGAACAACCACCCCCACCATACACAGCACAGGATGGGCCCCGGAATCACTGCTATTGTGCACTTGATGTAATCTATAAATATGGACATCCTGGCACAGAAAGTGAAATAACCAATACTTGCATTCACCAGTAGAGGGAGCGCAAGAGCGAGCAGCATAAAGCCGCACATTACATGTCCTATGTATACAATTACCGGGCGGTAGAGGGCGCAATTTGATAAAAAAGGAATAAATAAAATCACCAACTGTAGCTCGCCAGCGCCGCCTCCAGGGTCCTTCCTCCGGCATAAAGCACAGTGACGGCCTCCAACACCGCCCTCTGCCCGCCCCCGGCCGTCGGTACCTCCCAGCTCTGTCAGCGCCGCCCGGGACAGGAGATGAGGCTGCGCTTGTTACCTCAGCAGGACGCAGGATACTTCATGCCGTTGGAGCCGGTGTTACGCAGGGGACGTCGGTCAGCGCGATGACGTCACTGCATGGCACCGACAAGCGTTGACTGTGAGACGTGATAGAAGAGAAGGCGGAGGCTGCGGTGACCCGGAGCCTGGAAGAAGGAGGAGAAGAGAGTTCATTTTTATTCTTATATTATTTGGCCTCTGACTGGGGGACATTATATTATATGTGGGTCTGTGGGGACATTATATTATATGTGGATCTGTGAGAACATTATATTATATGTGGGTCTGTGAGAACATTATATTATATGTGGGTCTGTGAGGACATTATATTATATGTGGATCTGTGAGAACATTATATTATATGTGGGTCTGTGAGAACATTATATTATATGTGGGTCTGTGAGGACATTATATTATATGTGGGTCTGTGAGGACATTATATTATATGTGGGTCTGTGAGGACATTATATTATATGTGGGTCTGTGAGGACATTATATTATATGTGGGTCTGTGAGGACATTATATTATATGTGGGTCCGTGAGGACATTATATTATATGTGGGTCTGTGAGGACATTATATTATATGTGGGTCTGTGAGGACATTATATTATATGTGGGTCTGTGGGGACATTATATTATATGTGGGTCTGTGAGGACATTATATTATAAGTGGGTCTGTGGGGACATTATATTATATGTGGGTCTGTGAGGACATTATATTATATGTGGGTCTGTGAGGACATTATATTATATGTGGGTCTGTGGGGACATTATATTATATGTGGGTCTGTGGGAACATTATATTATATGTGGGTCTATGAGGACATTATATTATATGTGGGTCTGTGAGGACATTATATTATATGTGGGTCTGTGAGGACATTATATTATATGTGGGTCTGTGGTAACATATTATATGTGGGTCTGTGAGGACATTATATTATATGTGGGTCTGTGAGGATATTATATTATATGTGGGTCTGTGAGGACATTATATTATATGTGGGTCTGTGGGGACATTATATTATATGTGGGTCTGTGGGAACATTATATTATATGTGGGTCTGTGAGGACATTATATTATATGTAGGTCTGTGGGGACAATATATTAAATGCTGGTCTGTGGTAACATTATACTATATGTGGGTCTGTGAGGACATTATATTATATGTGGGTCTGTGAGGACATTATATTATATGTGGGTCTGTGAGGACATTATATTATATGTGGGTCTGTGAGGACATTATATTATATGTGGGTCTGTGAGGATATTATATTATATGTGGGTCTGTGAGGACATTATATTATATGTGGGTCTGTGAGGACATTATATTATATGTGCGTCTGTGAGGACATTATATTATATGTGGGTCTGTGAGGACATTATATTATATGTGGGTCTATGGGGACATTATATTATATGTGGGTCTGTGAGGACATTATATTATATGTGGGTCTGTGAGGACATTATATTATATGTGGGTCTGTGAGGACATTATATTATATGTGGGTCTGTGAGGACATTATATTATATGTGGGTCTGTGGGACATTATATTATATGTGGGTCTGTGGGGACATTATATTATATGTGGGTCTGTGAGGACATTATATTATATGTGGGTCTGTGAGGACATTATATTATATGTGGGTCTGTGGGGACATTATATTATATGTGGGTCTGTGGGGACATTATATTATATGTGGGTCTGTGGGGACATTATATTATATGTGGGTCTGTGGGGACATTATATTATATGTGGGTCTGTGGGGACATTATATTATATGTGGGTCTGTGAGGACATTATATTATATGTGGTTCTGTGAGGACATTGTTAGGATCATTCAGCCATGGAGGGTCCTTGTTGGAGTCGGGGTATCCCCGTAACAAGAAATACACAGACACGTAGTGTATAATCAAGTACTGGGAAGCCCCGTCTGCGTCTATAGGTGCTGTCCCTTTATTTATACTAATAATCATAGTTTTTTGTCACACATGCGCAGTAAAATGCCTTTGTTTCACAAGCAGTGAAGTGATGATTCATAACAGTGGAATGTTGATAAGAAAGTTTCATAAACAGAAAAGTGATAATTCATAGCAGTAGAAGGTTGCTGAGACAGCTAAAAACAAGTTACAATCTAGTTTCTGGGCGTCAGTCCAAATGTCCAGATAAGGGAAGAATAACTTCATCTGTGTCTTACATCGTCGTCTTGGGTGAAGTATAACTCCTATCATCCTCTCAGTCCCCCCTTTGATTCTTCCTTATGGACTTTTGGTAGAAGACCTGGTCCGGGAGTTCTTTTCTTTCATATTCTTGAGTCCGTGTTACAAAGCTTATTTATGCATATTAAAATAATTTTTAATCCTATTTTAAACACTACATATATGACTACTATAATTAGCACAATCTGTAATATACCTTGCAGAATTCCAGCCACCCAACCTCCAATACCCTTAAACCAGTTCTTTGGGTTGAGAAAGGAGAAGGTGTCTGACCACCAGCTATCTTTATTTTGGTCATTGTGTCTGTCATATTCATCCCGTAATCGTTGTATATCTGCCAGCTTGAACCTCATACTCATTGTACTGTTTGGATCTATGTAATGACAACAGGTTGGACCAATAATTTGACACATTCCTCCCTGGGCCGCAGTTAGGTAGTCTAACACTACAGTATGTTGATTAGTAACAATTATAAGTTGATTTTGGACAGCTATACTAGTATTAAGTATATCCATAATATCCCATATCTGATCATCTAGATAGTCGGTGGCCTGAACTAATTTATCCCACATCTGCATCAACATTGGATACACAAAGAAAGTGCTGAATATTTTATTAGGAATTCCCATTTGGACCACATGTGGCCTACCTGAAGGTCTAGGCGAGTTGTCGGCTGCTCTTTTGTATAGTGTGTGTTTAGGTACTGCTTGCATATCTACCTGCTGATTCTGAACTATAAATGTGGCCGGTGTTAAGCGTCCTAGAGTACATGCACCTTTTATTCCTACTGGGAGCCATTTGTATGCTCCATTTCCACAAATCCAGAAGGTTCCTTCAGGCAGATCCCATATTGCAGAGTGTTGGAGCACCAACCTATGTACCAAATCTAAAAATTTAGATACATTCTGAAGTATACACCAAGGGGGTTTTTTGACCTAATGGACTACAGTATCCTGCATCTGGATTTTCACAAGTCGGTGTACCTGGGTCATATGCACTTGACTCATTACATAATATATTACCTGGTATTTTTGAACATGTATCATTGTTTCCATCGGGGAATAATTGTGAATATTTCCAACCATTATTGTGTATGTATTTTTCTACTATATCAGGTTTAAAAGGTTGAGAAGAAGATACTGTGCTACTAAAACTGAGTTGTATATTTTCTGTAGGAATTAACCCTAAGTCTGTTAGTCCCGTCTTATTTCTAGGAACCCATACACCTCCTTTAAACGCTAAATATTGTAAGTTGTTTATTTTTCCGGTCATATTACCTTGCCACCAGGGAAATCCCACCCACCCCACAACTGGGATGGCAACAGTGGTGTTCCATAATCTAGAATTAACGGTTTGGTTATTTGCTAATTTGTCTGAGCAATTAGTCCATGTAAACACTTCCTCAGGGGTCATGGGTACGGCCAGGAAGGGTATGCTCGTGGCTGATATTGGAGAATGCGTACAAATCCAACAGTCTGCTATTTTCTGTCCGCCATCGAGCAGCCCGTTTACCAATGTCTCATGATGTTTTATAAATTTATTATCTGCAGGTTTTGGGGAACTTAGTTTATCCCACAGGTCTCCCTGATCTATCGTTATAGCTAACACAAGTACAATCACCACTATTTCTTTTTGCAATGGCTTGCATGTACCCATGCTGATTTTCCTTCCAATTTTACTGCAGTTGGAGTTGTCAATAACACCTGATATGGACCCTCAAATCTGGGTTCTAGCGTTCTTCTGTTATGTCTTTTTACGTAAACTTCGTCTCCTGGTTGCAGCTTGTGCGTTCCCTCGATGGAATCTGGATCTGGAATGGAAGAGAACACTAAAGAGTGTATTTTAGACACATGCTTACATAAATTTTGTACATAAGCAGTTAAGCTTTCAGTTTCTAACATTAAAGTCTGTGGGAAATGCAATCCTGTATTGGCAACTCTACCAAACAATATTTCATGGGGGGTGAGTTTGCTCTTTCCCTGGGGGGTGTTTCTGACTGAATACAATGCTATTGGGAGACACTCAGTCCATGGTTTCTGTGTTTCTGCCATGGCTTTCTGTATTTTTAACTTAAGTGTTCCATTCATTCTCTCAACCTTACCAGAACTCTGTGGGTGGTAAGGGGTGTGTAGTTCACTTTTTATACACAACATTTTCATTACATTCTGAAAGATCTCTCCAGTAAAATGTGTACCTCTATCTGACTCGATCACTTCTGGGATACCATAACGGGGTACCAGTTCATGTGCTATTTTTACTGCAGTGACTTTAGCCGTGGCTGTATGAACTGGATAAGCCTCTGGCCACCCCGAAAACATGTCCACACATACCAGTACATACTCATAGTGTCCATGCTTAGGCATCTGGATGTAATCGATCTGAAGTCTCTGGAACGGATATAGTGGTCTTACATGGTGCTTCTGGGGGGTCTTAACAGTCTGTCCTGGATTGTGGGCTAAACAGATTTCACAAGAACCACATTTTGCTCGAGCTACCTGGCCGAACCCTGGGGCTAACCACTTCTGTCTGACCCTCTGTATCATACCGTTTGCAGACACATGTGTAGGTCCGTGGGCTTCACTGACCACAACAGGGTACCACGCTCGGGGGAGACAAAGCTCATCTCCTTTTCTCCATAGTCCTTCTTTTTCTTCTGCCCCCTGTTTCTGCCACTCTTCTTTTTCTTCTCTACTCACCTGCTGGTGGGCTTCTTTGAGCCGTGTAATTAAGTCAAATTCTGATACTGCACTAATAGTGTGGTCAGTTGTCAGAGGTTTTACTGCAGCTCGCTTAGCAGCCTTGTCGGCTCGGTCATTACCCCTAGCTATCTCGGTGTCGAGTCTTACATGTGCAGGTACTTTTATTACTGCTACTTGTTTGGTTGAGGCAGCTGATTCTAGGATTTGTCTAATCATTGAAATGTGTTTTGGCAATACCTGATTCAGTATGCCATGTACATCATGTGTAGTTTGTACTATTAGGGCATGGTCTAGTACTATTTCTGAGGCTTTTTCTACCAAAAGAGAGACAGCTGCTACTACTCTGACACATGATGGTGCAGCTTTGGTAACATTATCTAATTGAGCAGAATAGTATTCGACAGGTCTTTGTTTATTTTCATGTTTCTGTGTTAGTACTCCTGTAGCATGATTAGACATTTCCGCAGCCATTAATTGGAATGGTTTGGCGTAGTCTGGGATTCCCAAGGCCGGGGCTGACATGAGACCTTTCTTGAGGTCTTGAAAGGCTATGAGCGCTGATTCAGTTAACTGAAAAGGCTCGATTTTTAAACAATCATATAGAGGTTGCATAAGCTGACTAGCATGTATAACCCATTGTCTGCAGTGTGATACTATTCCCAAAAATGCTCTTAATGTTTTGTAGTTCTTGGGAGGAACAAGATCTCTAATGATTTTTAGTCTGTCGGCGGTGAGGTGCCGAATACCTTGTGAAATGCAGTGTCCTAGAAATACTACCGTAGTCATACAAAGTTGTACTTTTTTCTTGTTAACTTTACAGCCCATGTCTGCTAGAAATATTAACCTTATTGTGTTGCTGTTTGCGGACTCTTGAGCAGGGGCACATAACAATAGGTCATCAACATATTGAAGAATTACAACCTCATCCGTAGGTTTGAAATTTTGAAGAACTGATCTCATAGCTTCTGAGTACAAGGTAGGTGAATGTATCATACCCTGTGGTAATCTTGTCCATGCTAATTGTCTATTCTTAAATGTAAATGCAAACAGTTTGTAACAGTCTGGGTGTAATGGTACTGAAAAAAATGCATTTGATAAGTCTATGACAGAAAATACTCGTGCTGTTGCTGGGATCTGTGATAGCAACGTGTGTGGATTTGGCACAACAGGAGTAATAGGTTCCAAAATTTTATTTATCTCTCTTAAATCATGTACCATCCGGTACCTAGCAGCTGACCCCTCAGTAGATTTCTTTTTTACGGGGTACAACGGTGTATTGGCTGGTGACTTTACTTCTATCAGTACTCCAGTTTTTAGATAATCTTTTATCTGTTCTCCTATGGCGTGTTCTTGTTGGGCACTAATAGGATACTGTCTCAATTGGGGTAGTGTCACACCTGGAACAGGAGTGACTTTTACTGGAGCTATTGGCATTAGTCCTACATCGGTGTCATGTTGTGCCCATAATTTTTCTGGTACCTCAGAAAGATCTAAAATAATTTGGGTAGGGGCAGGATCTTTCTCATCCTCTAAGGCTTGGACTTTTACAATGTTTTCTAGAGACTCTTGGTCATCAGGCACCAAAATTTGGACTCTACCATCCTCCAAAAATTGGATATTCATTTCTGTCTGCTTTAATAGGTCTGTACCTAGAAGACAAGTAGGTGCCCCTTTGACAAAAAGAAATTTAGATAAAAATATTTTAGATCCTATCTTTGTTTCAAGGGGAATACTATATGGGAGTGGCCTGATTCCTCCATCATACCCTTCGGTATAGGTTACATCATCTGATAAACAATCAGCATTTGGTAAGGCGTCTTCATTGAGGACGGAGGAAGTTGCTCCGGTATCTATTAGAAAAGGGCATTGTTTTCCTGCTACTTTTACCTGAATTATTGGGCGCCTTCCAGTCAAAGTGGTTTGCATCACGTCTAGTCACTCGCTTGCTGCAGGAGCAGAAGCCTGTACTGTCTTTTCATGTGATTCTCTTGGGACATAGGTACCATCTTCTATATCCCTGGCTTTTTTCCTGCATTCTCTAATCCAGTGTCCTGGTTTCTTACAGTAGTGACATGGATTAGTTTTCTTATCCAAGTTCCCTTTGTCATAGGTCTGATTTGATCTGTTGTTTTTATTGACCAGACTATTATTTGCTGCTACTCTGACGGGTTTGGATGCTGCCTCACGCATATCCATTTCTATCCCTAATAGTTTTTGTCTGACTATCTGGGGATCATCTAGGGTTCTCCAATCAGGAGTTGCAGCCTTGAACTTTTCCCTAAGTTTTGGGTTAAGATTCTCTATAAAAGTTTTTGTCATCAGTCGAATGACTCCTTCATTGGTAAGGTCCATTCCCTCGTCTCTGTAACTGTTTTCTACCGCTAAGTAGTATTCATCTACAGGCTGTCCTGACTTCTGGGAGACAGTTCCTGAAGTCCCTCTCATTCGTTGTTTAGTTCTCATAAACTCCATAAGTCTGATCATAAAATTCTGTCCTGACAGTGCGGTATTTGGATCCTCACCATCTACTGGTTGAGGTCTATGAGGTTCTATAACTGTCATCAATTCCTGATACAACCCTGGTGTCATTTTCATTCTACATAATTCTGTCCCATCTGACCATGTTCCATTATGGGTGTGTATTATCTGCTGTATGTACGTAGCAAATCTTAGTGGGCATTGTATTGGATCTGGTGCATTCTGAAGTAGGGACATTCCCTCAGCGGGGGTCCATGGAAAATATTGTCTAGTCTGATGGTATCTAGTTACTCTACGCGGTGGATTGCCACCATCTTCTTCTCTGTATGGTCGACTGAGGATACGCACTGGTGCCAACATATCATGTGGTCGTGGTGCTCCACATCCTGCACATGTGTCTCTCCAGTCTGGATTCTGGAGTCCACAGTTTGTACATGTCCATCCACCCGGACCCCGAAAATCAGGATACAGTGTGGGTTCTGACCTGGGCTGATATGGTGGTGCCAATGGGTTCATTTGTTTACTGTTTTCTGTTTGTACAATGGGACCCTGTCTGACTGGAGTTCTCCATAATCCATTGTCTTTATTAAAAGTCCAATGGTCTGTCTCTGCTGTTTTTGATAGTTCGACCATGGCCTCTACTTGTTCCTGCCATCCTTTGTCTCTTATCACTCCTGCTTTTCTAACCCGAATGTCCTCCCATAGTTTCCTGTTAAACCTGTCATGCCTTGCTACCTGAAAAGTTTTGCAAACTTTCCCTAAATTCTTAGTTGCTTCTACACCACACCTTTCTTTCACGATCGTATAGACATCTTGTTCATCATTTGTGGTCTTAGTCTGTTTGTTGCCCATTTTTCCTGACTATTCCTACCTTAGGAGGCTTTTTGGGTTAGATAAAATATATTCTATATTTTACCTTTCCTCTTTACCTATTCTGTCCTAAGGAGCCAGTATCTGAAACGGTTTCTCTGGACCGTTTTGTCTGAAGTGTAGAGTAATTCTAACACATATATATATGGCAACAAGGGCAAGACCAACAATACATAAAATGAACCATACAGTCTCCATTATATATCGTGTCCCTGGAGTATTATCATTACTTCCATGGGCTCATTCTGTCAATCTCTTATCCGTCAAAAAGGAGGACAAAGGTTCGGGAGTTAAGCGTGAGCGAAGGTTTCCCCGAAAGGACACAACCTTATGACTCAGTTAGGCAATCTCCGTAATACTTATGTCATCTACCTTAGTGCGGCTTATGAGGCTATTCCCGACATCCACATCTCTTTCATACCATCCGTTTCATAACCTTCTCTGACCTCTCCTTCGGCAGATCCTACAGTATATACATGAATGACCCGAGCTATAGGTATCCTTCTCTACTAGTTCCTCAATCCCAACACAAGATATGCATGAAATTTACGGACTATCGCAGAGCAGATGTAAGAGAACTAACAGTGTCTCTTACCTGGCCAGGTTTGTCATCTGCTGTTCCGATGTCCCAATCTCAGCGGTTACTCGTGCCGGTCGATGAACTTGAAGGAATACGCAGACCTCGGGTCCCTGTTCGGGCGCCAGGAATTGTTAGGATCATTCAGCCATGGAGGGTCCTTGTTGGAGTCGGGGTATCCCCGTAACAAGAAATACACAGACACGTAGTGTATAATCAAGTACTGGGAAGCCCCTGAGCGCGTCTGCGTCTATAGGTGCTGTCCCTTTATTTATACTAATAATCATAGTTTTTTGTCACACATGCGCAGTAAAATGCCTTTGTTTCACAAGCAGTGAAGTGATGATTCATAACAGTGGAATGTTGATAAGAAAGTTTCATAAACAGAAAAGTGATAATTCATAGCAGTAGAAGGTTGCTGAGACAGCTAAAAACAAGTTACAATCTAGTTTCTGGGCGTCAGTCCAAATGTCCAGATAAGGGAAGAATAACTTCATCTGTGTCTTACATCGTAGTCTTGGGTGAAGTATAACTCCTATCATCCTCTCAACATTATATTATATGTGGGTCTGTGGGGACATTATATTATATGTGGGTCTGTGAGGACATTATATTATATGTGGTTCTGTGAGGACATTATATTATATGTGGGTCTGTGGGGACATATTATATGTGGGTCTGTGAGGACATTATATTATATGTGGGGCTGTGGTGACATTATATTATATGTGGGTCTGTGGGGACATTATATTATATGTGGGTCTGTGGTGACATTATATTATATGTGGGTCTGTGGGGACATTATATTATATGTGGGTCTGTGAGGACATTATATTATATGTGGGTCTGTGGGGACATTATATTATATGTGGGTCTGTGGGGACATTATATTATATGTGGGTCTGTGGTGACATTATATTATATGTGGGTCTGTGAGGACATTATATTATATGTGGGTCTGTGAGGACATTATATTATATGTGGGTCTGTGGGGACATTATATTATATGTGGGTCTGTGAGGACATTATATTATATGTGGGTCTGTGGGGACATTATATTATATGTGGGTCTGTGGGGACATTATATTATATGTGGGTCTGTGAGGACATTATATTATATGTGGGTCTGTGAGGACATTATATTATATGTGGGTCTGTGGGGACATTATATTATATGTGGGTCTGTGAGGACATTATATTATATGTGGGTCTGTGGGGACATTATATTATATGTGGGTCTGTGAGGACATTATATTATATGTGGGTCTGTGAGGACATTATATTATATGTGGGTCTGTGAGGACATTATATTATATGTGGGTCTGTGGGGACATTATATTATATGTGGGTCTGTGAGGACATTATATTATATGTGGGTCTGTGAGGACATTATATTATATGTGGGTCTGTGGGGACATTATATTATATGTGGGTCTGTGAGGACATTATATTATATGTGGGGCTGTGGTAACATTATATTATATGTGGGTCTGTGGGGACATTATATTATATGTGGGTCCGTGAGGACATTATATTATATGTGGGTCTGTGAGGACATTATATTATATGTGGGTCTGTGAGGACATTATATTATATGTGGGTCTGTGAGGACATTATATTATATGTGGGTCTGTGAGGACATTATATTATATGTGGATCTGTGAGGACATTATATTATATGTGGGTCTGTGAGGACATTATATTATATGTGGATCTGTGAGGACGTTATATTATATGTGGGTCTGTGGGGACATTATATTATATGTGGGTCTGTGAGGACATTATATTATATGTGGGTCTGTGGGGACATTATATTATATGTGGGTCAGTGGGGACATTATATTATATGTGGGTCTGTGAGGACATTATATTATATGTGGGTCTGTGAGGACATTATATTATATGTGGGTCTGTGAGGACATTATATTATATGTGGGTCTGTGGGGACATTATATTATATGTGGGTCTGTGAGGACATTATATTATATGTGGGTCTGTGGGGACATTATATTATATGTGGGTCTGTGAGGACATTATATTATATGTGGGTCTGTGGGGACATTATATTATATGTGGGTCTGTGAGGACATTATATTATATGTGGGTCTGTGGGGACATTATATTATATGTGGGTCTGTGAGGACATTATATTATATGTGGGTCTGTGGGGACATTATATTATATGTGGGTCTGTGAGGACATTATATTATATGTGGGTCTGTGGGGACATTATATTATATGTGGGTCTGTGAGGACATTATATTATATGTGGGTCTGTGGGGACATTATATTATATGTGGGTCTGTGGGGACATTATATTATATGTGGGTCTGTGAGGACATTATATTATATGTGGGTCTGTGAGGACATTATATTATATGTGGGTCTGTGGGGACATTATATTATATGTGGGTCTGTGAGGACATTATATTATATGTGGGTCTGTGGGGACATTATATTATATGTGGGTCTGTGAGGACATTATATTATATGTGGGTCTGTGAGGACATTATATTATATGTGGGTCTGTGAGGACATTATATTATATGTGGGTCTGTGGGGACATTATATTATATGTGGGTCTGTGAGGACATTATATTATATGTGGGTCTGTGAGGACATTATATTATATGTGGGTCTGTGGGGACATTATATTATATGTGGGTCTGTGAGGACATTATATTATATGTGGGGCTGTGGTAACATTATATTATATGTGGGTCTGTGGGGACATTATATTATATGTGGGTCCGTGAGGACATTATATTATATGTGGGTCTGTGAGGACATTATATTATATGTGGGTCTGTGAGGACATTATATTATATGTGGGTCTGTGAGGACATTATATTATATGTGGGTCTGTGAGGACATTATATTATATGTGGATCTGTGAGGACATTATATTATATGTGGGTCTGTGAGGACATTATATTATATGTGGATCTGTGAGGACGTTATATTATATGTGGGTCTGTGGGGACATTATATTATATGTGGGTCTGTGAGGACATTATATTATATGTGGGTCTGTGGGGACATTATATTATATGTGGGTCAGTGGGGACATTATATTATATGTGGGTCTGTGAGGACATTATATTATATGTGGGTCTGTGAGGACATTATATTATATGTGGGTCTGTGAGGACATTATATTATATGTGGGTCTGTGGGGACATTATATTATATGTGGGTCTGTGAGGACATTATATTATATGTGGGTCTGTGGGGGCATTATATTATATGTGGGTCTGTGAGGACATTATATTATATGTGGGTCTGTGAGGACATTATATTATATGTGGGTCTGTGAGGACATTATATTATATGTGGGTCTGTGGGGACATTATATTATATGTGGGTCTGTGAGGACATTATATTATATGTGGGTCTGTGAGGACATTATATTATATGTGGGTCTGTGGGGACATTATATTATATGTGGGTCTGTGAGGACATTATATTATATGTGGGTCAGTGGGGACATTATATTATATGTGGGTCTGTGAGGACATTATATTATATGTGGGTCTGTGAGGACATTATATTATATGTGGGTCTGTGGGGACATTATATTATATGTGGGTCAGTGGGGACATTATATTATATGTGGGACATTATATTATATGTGGGTCTGTGAGGACATTATATTATATGTGGGTCTGTGGGGACATTATATTATATGTGGGTCTGTGGGGACATTATATTATATGTGGGTCTGTGGGGACATTATATTATATGTGGGTCAGTGGGGACATTATATTATATGTGGGACATTATATTATATGTGGGTCTGTGAGGACATTATATTATATGTGGGTCTGTGAGGACATTATATTATATGTGGGTCTGTGGGGACATTATATTATATGTGGGTCTGTGGGGACATTATATTATATGTGGGTCTGTGAGGACATTATATTATATGTGGGTCTGTGAGGACATTATATTATATGTGGGTCTGTGGGGACATTATATTATATGTGGGTCTGTGAGGAGATTATATTATATGTGGGTCTGTGAGGACATTATATTATATGTGGGTCTGTGAGGACATTATATTATATGTGGGTCTGTGGGGACATTATATTATATGTGGGTCTGTGAGGACATTATATTATATGTGGGTCTGTGGGGACATTATATTATATGTGGGTCTGTGAGGACATTATATTATATGTGGGTCTGTGGGGACATTACATTATATGTGGGTCTGTGGGGACATTATATTATATGTGGGTCTGTGAGGACATTATATTATATGTGGGTCTGTGGGGACATTATATTATATGTGGGTCTGTGAGGACATTATATTATATGTGGGTCTGTGGGGACATTATATTATATGTGGGTCTGTGGGGACATTATATTATATGTGGGTCTGTGAGGATATTATATTATATGTGGGTCTGTGAGGACATTATATTATATGTGGGTCTGTGAGGACATTATATTATATGTGGGTCTGTGGGGACATTATATTATATGTGGGTCCGTGAGGACATTATATTATATGTGGGTCTGTGAGGACATTATATTATATGTGGGTCTGTGAGGACATTATATTATATGTGGGTCTGTGAGGACATTATATTATATGTGGGTCTGTGAGGACATTATATTATATGTGGGTCTGTGGGGACATTATATTATATGTGGGTCTGTGAGGACATTATATTATATGTGGGTCTGTGAGGACATTATATTATATGTGGGTCTGTGAGGACATTATATTATATGTGGGTCTGTGGGGACATTATATTATATGTGGGTCCGTGAGGACATTATATTATATGTGGGTCTGTGAGGACATTATATTATATGTGGGTCCGTGAGGACATTATATTATATGTGGGTCTGTGAGGACATTATATTATATGTGGGTCTGTGAGGACATTATATTATATGTGGGTCTGTGAGGATATTATATTATATGTGGGTCTGTGAGGACATTATATTATATGTGGGTCTGTGGGGACATTATATTATATGTGGGTCTGTGAGGACATTATATTATATGTGGGTCTGTGAGGACATTATATTATATGTGGGTCTGTGAGGACATTATATTATATGTGGGTCTGTGAGGACATTATATTATATGTGGGTCTGTGAGGACGTTACATTATATGTGGGTCTGTGAGGACATTATATTATATGTGGGTCTGTGAGGACATTATATTATATGTGGATCTGTGAGAACATTATATTATATGTGGGTCTGTGAGGACATTATATTATATGTGGGTCTGTGAGGACATTATATTATATGGGGTCTGTGGGGACATTATATTATATGTGGGTCTGTGGGGACATTATATTATATGTGGGTCTGTGGGGACATTATATTATATGTGGGTCTGTGGGGACATTATATTATATGTGGGTCTGTGAGGACATTATATTATATGTGGGTCTGTGAGGACATTATATTATATGTGGGTCTGTGAGGACATTATATTATATGTGGGTCTGTGAGGACATTATATTATATGTGGGTCTGTGGAGACATTATATTATATGTGGGTCTGTGGGAACATTATATTATATGTGGGTCTGTGAGGACATTATATTATATGTGGGTCTGTGAGGACATTATATATGTGGGTCTGTGAGGACATTATATTATATGTGGATCTGTGAGAACATTATATTATATGTGGGTCTGTGAGGACATTATATTATATGTGGGTCTGTGAGGACATTATATTATATGGGGTCTGTGGGGACATTATATTTTATGTGGGTCTGTGGGGACATTATATTATATGTGGGTCTGTGGGGACATTATATTATATGTGGGTCTGTGGGGACATTATATTATATGTGGGTCTGTGAGGACATTATATTATATGTGGGTCTGTGAGGACATTATATTATATGTGGGTCTGTGAGGACATTATATTATATGTGGGTCTGTGAGGACATTATATTATATGTGGGTCTGTGGAGACATTATATTATATGTGGGTCTGTGGGGACATTATATTATATGTGGGTCTGTGAGGACATTATATTATATGTGGGTCTGTGAGGACATTATATTATATGTGGGTCTGTGAGGACATTATATTATATGTGGATCTGTGAGAACATTATATTATATGTGGGTCTGTGAGGACATTATATTATATGTGGGTCTGTGAGGACATTATATTATATGTGGGTCTGTGAGGACATTATATTATATGTGGGTCTGTGAGGACATTATATTATATGTGGGTCTGTGAGGACATTATATTATATGTGGGTCTGTGAGGACATTATATTATATGTGGATCTGTGAGGACATTATATTATATGTGGGTCCGTGAGGACATTATATTATATGTGGGTCTGTGAGGACATTATATTATATGTGGGTCTGTGAGGATATTATATTATATGTGGGTCTGTGGGGACATAATATTATATGTGGGTCTGTGGGGACATTATATTATATGTGGGTCTGTGGGGACATTATATGTGGGTCTGTGAGAACATTATATTATATGTGGGTCTGTGAGGACATTATATTATATGTGGGTCTGTGAGGACATTATATTATATGTGGGTCTGTGAGAACATTATATTATATGTGGGTCTGTGAGGACATTATATTATATGTGGGTCTGTGAGGACATTATATTATATGTGGGTCTGTGAGAACATTATATTATATGTGGGTCTGTGAGGACATTATATTATATGTGGGTCTGTGAGGACATTATATTATATGTGGGTCTGTGAGGACATTATATTATATGTGGGTCTGTGAGGACATTATATTATATGTGGGTCTGTGGGAGCATTATATTATATGTGGGTCTGTGGGGACATTATATTATATGTGGGTCTGTGGGGACATTATATTATATGTGGGTCTGTGAGGACATTATATTATATGTGGGTCTGTGGGGACATTATATTATATGTGGGTCTGTGAGGACATTATATTATATGTGGGTCTGTGAGGACATTATATTATATGTGGGTCTGTGGGGACATTATATTATATGTGGGTCTGTGGGAACATTATATTATATGTGGGTCTGTGAGGACATTATATTATATGTGGGTCTGTGGGAACATTATATTATATGTGGGTCTGTGGGGACATTATATTATATGTGGGTCTGTGGGAACATTATACTATATGTGGGTCTGTGGGGACATTATATTATATGTGGGTCTGTGGGGACATTATATTATATGTGGGTCTGTGAGGACATTATATTATATGTGGGTCTGTGAGGACATTATATTATATGTGGGTCTGTGAGGACATTATATTATATGTGGGTCTGTGGGGACATTATATTATATGTGGGTCTGTGGGGACATTATATTATATGTGGCTCTGTGGGGACATTATATTATATGTGGCTCTGTGGGGACAATATATTATATGTGGTTCTGTGAGGACATTATATTATATGTGGGTCTGTGGGGACATTATATTATATGTGGGTCTGTGAGGACATTATATTATATGTGGGTCTGTGAGGACATTATATTATATGTGGGTCTGTGAGGACATTATGTTATATGTGGGTCTGTGGGGAAAATATATTAAATGCTGGTCTGTGGTAACATTATATTATATGTGGGTCTGTGAGGACATTATATTATATGTGGGTCTGTGAGGACATTATATTATATGTGGGTCTGTGGTGACATTATATTATATGTGGGTCTGTGAGGACATTATATTATATGTGGGGCTGTGGGGACATTATATTATATGTGGGTCTGTGGGGACAATATATTAAATGCTGGTCTGTGGTAACATTATATTATATGTGGGTCTGTGAGGACATTATATTATATGTGGGTCTGTGAGGATATTATATGTGGGTCTGTGGATACATTATATTATATGTGGGGCTGTGGGGACATTATATTATATGTGGGTCTGTGAGGACATTATATTATATGTGGGTCTGTGGGGACATTATATTATATGTGGTTCTGTGGTGACATTATATTATATGTGGATCTATGAGGACATTATATTATATGTGGGTCTGTGGGGACATTATATTATATGTGGGTTTGTGGGGACATTATATTATATGTGGGTCTGTGGGGACAATATATTATATGTTGGTCTGTGGTAACATTATATTATATGTGGGTCTGTGAGGACATTATATTATATGTGGGTCTGTGGGGACATTATATTATATGTGGGTTTGTGGGGACATTATATTATATGTGGGTCTGTGGGGACAATATATATGTGGGACTGTGGGACATTATATTATATGTGGGTCTGTGAGGACATTATATTATATGTGGATCTGTGAGGACATTATATTATATATGGGTCTATGAGGACATTATATTATATGTGGGTCTGTGGGGACATTATATTTATATGTGGGTCTGTGGGGACATTATATTATATGTGGGTCTGTGGTAACATATTATATGTGGGTCTGTGAGGACATTAAATTATATGTGGGTTTGTGAGGACATTATATTATATGTGGGTCTGTGAGGATATTATATTATATGTGGATCTGTGAGGGCATTATATTATATGTGGGTCTGTGAGGACATTATATTATATGTGGGTCTGTGGGGACATTATATTATATGTGGGTCTGTGGTAACATTATATTATATGTGGGTCTGTGAGGACATATTATATGTGGGTCTGTGGTAACATTATATTATATGTGGGTCTGTGGGGACATTATATATGTGGGTCTGTGAGGACATTATATTATATGTGGGTCTGTGGGGACATTATATTATATGTGGGTCTGTGAGGACATTATATTATATGTGGGTCTGTGGGGACATTATATTATATGTGGGTCTGTGGTAACATATTATATGTGGGTCTGTGGGGACATTATATTATATGTGGGTCTGTGGGGACATTATATTATATGTGGGTCTGTGGGAACATTATATTATATGTGGGTCTTTGGTGACATTATATTATATGTGGGTCTGTGGGGACATTATATTTATATGTGGGTCTGTGGGGACATTATATTATATGTGGGTCTGTGGTAACATATTATATGTGGGTCTGTGAGGACATTAAATTATATGTGGGTCTGTGAGGACATTATATTATATGTGGGTCTGTGAGGATATTATATTATATGTGGATCTGTGAGGACATTATATTATATGTGGGTCTGTGAGGACATTATATTATATGTGGGTCTGTGGGGACATTATATTATATGTGGGTCTGTGGTAACATTATATTATATGTGGGTCTGTGAGGACATTATATTATATGTGGGTCTGTGGTAACATTATATTATATGTGGGTCTGTGGGGACATTATATATGTGGGTCTGTGAGGACATTATATTATATGTGGGTCTGTGTGGACATTATATTATATGTGGGTCTGTGAGGACATTATATTATATGTGGGTCTGTGGGGACATTATATTATATGTGGGTCTGTGAGGACATTATATTATATGTGGGTCTGTGGGGACATTATATTATATGTGGGTCTGTGGTAACATATTATATGTGGGTCTGTGGGGACATTATATTATATGTGGGTCTGTGGGGACATTATATTATATGTGGGTCTGTGGGGACATTATATTATATGTGGGTCTGTGGGAACATTATATTATATGTGGGTCTTTGGTGACATTATATTATATGTGCGTCTGTGGGGACATTATATTATATGTGGGTCTGTGGTAACATTATATTATGTATGGGTCTGTGTGGTCATTATATTATATGTGGGTCTGGGGTAACATTATATTATATGTGGGTCTGTGGGAACATTATATTATATGTGGGTCTGTGGTAACATTATATTATATGTGGGTCTGTGGTAACATTATAATATATGTGGGTCTGTGGGGTGATTATATTATATGTGGGTCTGTGGTAACATATTATATGTGGGTCTGTGGGAACATTATATTATATGTGGGTCTGTGGGAACATTATATTATATGTGGGTCTTTGGTGCCATTATATTATATGTGGGTCTGTGGGGTCAATATATTATATGTGGGTCTGTGGGGACATTATATTATTTATGGGTCTGTGGGGACATTATATTATATGTGGAACTGTGGGGACATTATATTATATGTGGGTTTGTGGTAACATTATATTATATGTGGGTCTTTGGGAACATTATATTACAGTGCTGGCCAAAAGTATTGGCACCCCTGCAATTCTGTCAGATAATACTCAGTTTCTTCCTGAAAATGATTGCAATCACAAATTCTTTGGTATTATTATCTTCATTTAATTTGTCTTCAATGAAAAAAACACAAAAAGAATTGTCCTAAAGCCAAATTGGATATAATTCCACACCAAACCTAAAAAAGGGGGTGGACAAAAGTATTGGCACCGTTTGAAAAATCATGTGATGCTTCTCTAATTCGTGTAATTAACAGCACCTGTAACTTACCTGTGGCACCTAACAGGTGTTGGCAATAACTAAATCACACTTGCAGCCAGTTAACATGGATTAAAGTTGACTCAACCTCTGTCCTGTGTCCTTGTGTGTACCACATTGAGCATGGAGAAAAGAAAGAAGACCAAAGAACTGTTTGAGGACTTGAGAAACCAAATTGTGAGGAAGCATGAGCAATCTCAAGGCTACAAGTCCATCTCCAAAGACCTGAATGTTCCTGTGTCTTCCGTGCGCAGTGTCATCAAGAAGTTTAAAGCCCATGGCACTGTGGCTAACCTCCCTAGATGTGGACGGAAAAGAAAAATTGACGAGAGATTTCAACGCAAGATTGTGCGGATGGTGGATAAAGAACCTCGACTAACATCCAAACAAGTTCAAGCTGCCCTGCAGTCCGAGGGTACAACAGTGTCAACCCGTACTATCCGTCGGCGTCTGAATGAAAAGGGACTGTATGGTAGGATACCCAGGAAGACCCCACTTCTTACCCCGAGACATAAAAAAGTCAGGCTGGAGTTTGCCAAAACTTACCTGAGAAAGCCTAAAACGTTTTGGAAGAATGTTCTCTGGTCAGATGAGACAAAAGTAGAGCTTTTTGGGAAAAAGCATCAACATAGAGTGTACAGGAAAAAAAAAGAGGCATTCAAAGAAAAGAACACGGTCCCTACAGTCAAACATGGCGGAGGTTCCCTGATGTTTTGGGGTTGCTTTGCTGCCTCTGGCACTGGACTGCTTGACTGTGTGCATGGCATTATGAAGTCTGAAGACTACCAACAAATTTTACAGCATAATGTAGGGCCCAGTGTGAGAGGTCATGGGTCTTCCAGCAGGACAATGACCCAAAACACACTTCCAAAAGCACTATAAAATGGTTTGAGAGAAAGCACTGGAGACTTCTAAGGTGGCCAGCAATGAGTCCAGACCTGAATCCCATAGAACACCTGTGGAGAGATCTCAAAATGGCAGTTTGGAGAAGGCACCCTTCAAATATCAGGGACCTGGAGCAGTTTGCCAAAGAAGAATGGTCTACAATTCCAGCAGAGCATTGTAAGAAACTCATTGATGGTTACCGGAAGCGGTTGTTCGCAGTTATTTTGGCTAAAGGTTGTGCAACCAAGTATTAGGCTGAGGGTGCCAATACTTTTGTCCGGCCCTTTTTTGGAGTTTTGTGTGAAATGATCCATGATTTGATTTTTGCTTCATTTTCTTTTGTGTTTTTTCCTTGCAAGCAAATTAAATGAAGATAATAATACCAAAGAATTTGTGATTGCAATCATTTTCAGGAAGAAACTGAGTATTATCTGACAGAATTGCAGGGGTGCCAATACTTTTGGCCAGCACTGTATATGTGGGTCTTTGGTGACATTATATTATATGTGGGTCTGTGGGGACATTATATTATATGTGGGTCTGTGGGGTAATTATTTTATTTGTGGGTTTTGGTAACATTATATTATATGTGAGTCTGTGGGGTCATTATATTATTTGTGGGTCTGTGGTAACATTATATTATATGTGAGTCTGTGGGATCATTATATTATACTAGATGGTGGCCCGATTCTAACACATCGGGTATTCTAAAATATGTATGCGGCCGACCGGGTGCATACAGCAGAGCGGTGTTTAAATCTTGCGCCAAAATCGCTGATTGGTCGCGGCCGGCAACCGCGACCAATCAGCAAAGCAGTGTTTAAATTTGGCGGCCATATCGGTGATTGGTCGCAGGCGGCGGCCACGACCAATCTGCAAACCGTGTTAGTGAGGACTGGAGAGCGTGTTTAAATTTGGCAGCAAAATCGCTGATTGGTCGTGGCCGGCAACCGTGACCAATCAGCAAAGCGGTGTTAAAATTTGGCGCCTATATCGCTGATTGTTCACGGCCGGTGGTCGCGACTAATCAGCAGAGTGGCGTTTAAATTTGGCTCCAATAATGCTGATTGGTCGCTGCCAGCGAACGCGACCAATCAGCAGAGCGGTATTTAAATTTGGCGCCAATAATGGTGATTGTTCATGGCCGCGACCAATCAGCAGAGCGGTGTTTAAATTTGGCGCCAATAATGCTGATTAATCGCGACCGGCAACCGCGACCAATCAGCAGAGCGGTGTTTAAATTTGGCGCCAATATCGCTGTTTGGTCGCGGCCGGCCACCGCGACCAATCAGCAAAGCGATGTTTAAATTTGGCGCCAATAATGCTGATTAGTCGCGGCCGGCCACCGCGACCAATAAGCAAAGCGGTGTTTAAATTTGGCGCCAATAATGCTGATTGATCAAGTTCGGCGACCGCGACCAATCAGCAGAGCGGTGTTTAAATTTGGCACCAATATCGCTGTTTGGTCGCGGCCAGCCACCGCGACCAATCAGCAAAGCGGTGTTTAAATTTGGCGCCAATATCGCTGCTTGGTCGCGGCCGGCCACCGCGACCAATAAGCAAAGCGGTGTTTAAATTTGGCGCCAATAATGCTGATTGGTCAAGTTCGGCGACCGCGAGCAATCAGCAGAGTAGTGTTTAAATTTGGCGCCAATACTGCTGATTGGTGAACCACCAAACAATGAGGAGGGCACCATCTAATAAACGGGATCTACCTGCAGCATCTCATAAAATAGTAAGTATGAAAACAGCAAAAAGAAGAGATGCAAACTAGCAGTGATCACCCAAATAGTCAAAAAGTAACCAAATAATTATCAATAACAACAAAGATCCATAAAAATATATCAATTTATTGAATACAAATAATTCCTGACACATATACACAAAATGACAAACCGACAAACAAATAAAACACCATTAAAAATAGTATAGTATAGTATTTTCATAAATACTGCTGATTGGTCGCGGCCGGCGACCGCGACCAATCAGCAGAGCGGGGTTTAAATTTGGTGCCAATATTGCTGATTGTTTGCGGGTGGCGGCCACGACCAATCAGCGAACCGTGTTAGTGAGGACTGGAGAGTGTGTTTAAATTTGGCGCCAAAATCGCTGATTGGTCGCTGCCGGCGACCGCGACCAATCAGCAGAGCAGTGTTTAAATTTGGCGCCAATGTCGCTGATTGGTCGCAGCTGGCGGTCGTGACCAATCAGCAGAGCGGTGTTTAAATTTGGCGCCAATATCGCTGATTGGTCGCAGCTGGCGGTCGCGACCAATCAGCAGAGGGGTGTTTAAATTTGGCGCCAATATTGCTGATTGGTCGCGGTCGCCGGCCGCGACCAATCAGCAGAGCGTTTTTTAAATTTGTCGCCAATCTCGCTGATTTGTCGCGGCTGGTGGCCGCCACCAATCAGCAGAGCGGTGTTTAAATTTGGCGCCAATCTCGCTGATTGGTCGCGGGCAGCGTCCACGACCAATCAGCACAGCAGTGTTTAAATGTGGCGCCAAAATTGCTGATTGGTAGCGGGCAGCGTCCGCGACCAATCAGCACAGCAGTGTTTAAATGTGGCGCTAAAATCAGCACATCAGTGTTTAACCCCTTAAGCCCCGAGGGTGGTTTGCACGTTAATGACCAGGCCAATTTTTACAATTCTGACCACTGTCACTTTATGAGGTAATTACTCTGGAACGCTTCAACGGGTCCCCCTGATTCTGAGATTGTTTTTTCGTGACATATTGTACTTCATGATTGTGGTAAAATTTCTTCGATATCACTTGCGTTTATTTGTGAAAAAAATGGAAATTTGGCGAAAATTTTGAAAATTTAGCAATTTTCAAAATTTAAATTTTTATGCCCTTAAATCAGAGAGATATGTCACGCAAAAGAGTTAATAAATAACATTTCCCACGTGTCTACTTTACATCAGCACAATTTTGGAACCAAAATTTTTTTTTGTTAGGAAGCTATAAGGGTTAAAAGTTGAGCAGCGATTTCTCATTTTTCCAACAAAATTTACAAAACCATCTTTTTAGGGACCACATCACATTTGAAGTCACTTTGAGAGGTCTTTATTAGAGATGAGCGTTGTTCTACTCGAACTGTTCGCCAATCTCAAATTCGAGCTGTTTTGGGCGGTGTTCGAGCCGTTCGGCGAACACGAACAATTTGATAAAAATTCGGCTGTTCGAGGTTATGTTCGATAACTGTTCGTGCACCAAAATCATAACTGGATTTTTTCTCAGTAATGATGAAAATTAATGTTAATACGCAGTTTGAGTGTACAGCGGGGTGGGGGGAGGGGCAGGGGATGGATCTCTGCAGGAACAATGAAGATCTCCATTTTTTTTTCTCTTTCCCGCATTTGCAGTGGGGAGGTGCAATCTGTCAGCCTATCAGCAGCGCACACACGGAGCGAAGTGCTTTTTTTCACACAAGCAAGGGCATGTGTCATTGGCAGTGTATGTCACATGTCCTTGCCCTATAAGACCAAGCCATTTTCCCCGTCGCCACCATTTTCTCACTGCTGCAGCTGCGTGTTAGACGGCACCGCTGTTGCTGTGTGCGCTATACCTTGTTAATTTCAAGCCAATTTTCGCACAAATATACAGATAGCTTGGGAGTAGGGAATAGTTGTGATTGCAGTCCTTTTAAGGACTAGGTTACAGCATTTCCTACGACTTTTATCAGGGAGGTCTGTGCTCTTAAATAGATAGGTTGTGGGAGTAAAGACTAATTGTAATTGGAGTCCTTTTCAGGACTAGGTTACATCAGTTCCTATCAGTTTTTGCCAGGCAGGTCTGTGCCAGTGCTGTGCAAGTTTTTTTCACAGCATTTGGCTGAATCTAGCAAAGCTAATCCTTTTTGGCCTATTGCAGAGTGTGTTAGTCAGTGGAGTAGCCTATCTGTGCTGCAAGATATACCACCTGTGTATAGAATACCAATTTTTTTACTGCACCTAGTGAAGTAAAATCTTTTGGGCATAGCATCATTCTATTAGTCCACCTATACTGACCTCCATCAGGTTGCAAATTAAAACTAATTTTTATCTGCATCTACAGTACCTCTGAAAAAATATTTGGGCTTCTAGCTGTGTGTGGGACTTGTTGTATTAGTCCATCTATACTGACCTCCATCAGGTTGCAAACTGAATATATTTTTTTCTGTATCTACCTCTGAAAAAATATTTGGGCTTCTAGCTGTGTGTGGGTCTTGTTCTATTAATCCATCTATACTGACCTCCATCAGGTTGCAAACTGAATATAATTTTTTTCTGCATCTAGCTCTGAAAAAATATTTGGCCTTCTAGCTGTGTGTCGGACTTTCTCTATTAGTCCATCTATACTGACCTCCATCAGGTTGCAAATTAAAAATAATTTGTATCTGCATCTACAGTACCTCTGAAAAAATATTTGGGCTTCTAGCTGTGTGTGGGACTTGTTGTATTAGTCCATCTATACTGACCTCCATCAGGTTGCAAATTAAAAATAATTTTTATCTGCATCTACAGTACCTCTGAAAAAATATTTGGGCTTCTAGCTGTGTGTGGGACTTGTTGTATTAGTCCATCTATACTGACCTCCATCAGGTTGCAAACTGAATATATTTTTTTCTGCATCTACCTCTGAAAAAATATTTGGGCTTCTAGCTGTGTGTGGGACTTGTTGTATTAGTCCATCTATACTGACCTCCATCAGGTTGCAAATTAAAAATAATTTGTATCTGCATCTACAGTACCTCTGAAAAAATATTTGGGCTTCTAGCTGTGTGTGGGACTTGTTGTATTAGTCCATCTATACTGACCTCCATCAGGTTGCAAATTAAAAATAATTTTTATCTGCATCTACAGTACCTCTGAAAAAATATTTGGGCTTCTAGCTGTGTGTGGGACTTGTTGTATTAGTCCATCTATACTGACCTCCATCAGGTTGCAAATTAAAAATAATTTTTATCTGCATCTACAGTACCTCTGAAAAAATATTTGGGCTTCTAGCTGTGTGTGGGACTTGTTCTATTAGTCCATCTATACTGACCTCCATCAGGTTGCAAACTGAATATATTTTTTTCTGCATCTACCTCTGAAAAAATATTTGGGCTTCTAGCTGTGTGTGGGACTTGTTGTATTAGTCCATCTATACTGACCTCCATCAGGTTGCAAATTAAAAATAATTTGTATCTGCATCTACAGTACCTCTGAAAAAATATTTGGGCTTCTAGCTGTGTGTGGGACTTGTTGTATTAGTCCATCTATACTGACCTCCATCAGGTTGCAAACTGAATATATTTTTTTCTGCATCTACCTCTGAAAAAATATTTGGGCTTCTAGCTGTGTGTGGGTCTTGTTCTATTAATCCATCTATACTGACCTCCATCAGGTTGCAAACTGAATATAATTTTTTCTGCATCTAGCTCTGAAAAAATATTTGGCCTTCTAGCAGTGTGTCGGACTTTCTCTATTAGTCCATCTATACTGACCTCCATCAGGTTGCAAATTAAAAATAATTTGTATCTGCATCTACAGTACCTCTGAAAAAATATTTGGGCTTCTAGCTGTGTGTGGGACTTGTTGTATTAGTCCATCTATACTGACCTCCATCAGGTTGCAAACTGAATATATTTTTTTCTGCATCTACCTCTGAAAAAATATTTGGGCTTCTAGCTGTGTGTGGGACTTGTTGTATTAGTCCATCTATACTGACCTCCATCAGGTTGCAAATTAAAAATAATTTGTATCTGCATCTACAGTACCTCTGAAAAAATATTTGGGCTTCTAGCTGTGTGTGGGACTTGTTGTATTAGTCCATCTATACTGACCTCCATCAGGTTGCAAATTAAAAATAATTTGTATCTGCATCTACAGTACCTCTGAAAAAATATTTGGGCTTCTAGCTGTGTGTGGGACTTGTTGTATTAGTCCATCTATACTGACCTCCATCAGGTTGCAAATTAAAAATAATTTTTATCTGCATCTACAGTACCTCTGAAAAAATATTTGGGCTTCTAGCTGTGTGTGGGACTTGTTGTATTAGTCCATCTATACTGACCTCCATCAGGTTGCAAACTGAATATATTTTTTTCTGCATCTACCTCTGAAAAAATATTTGGGCTTCTAGCTGTGTGTGGGACTTGTTGTATTAGTCCATCTATACTGACCTCCATCAGGTTGCAAATTAAAAATAATTTGTATCTGCATCTACAGTACCTCTGAAAAAATATTTGGGCTTCTAGCTGTGTGTGGGACTTGTTGTATTAGTCCATCTATACTGACCTCCATCAGGTTGCAAATTAAAAATAATTTGTATCTGCATCTACAGTACCTCTGAAAAAATATTTGGGCTTCTAGCTGTGTGTGGGACTTGTTGTATTAGTCCATCTATACTGACCTCCATCAGGTTGCAAATTAAAAATAATTTTTATCTGCATCTACAGTACCTCTGAAAAAATATTTGGGCTTCTAGCTGTGTGTGGGACTTGTTGTATTAGTCCATCTATACTGACCTCCATCAGGTTGCAAACTGAATATATTTTTTTCTGCATCTACCTCTGAAAAAATATTGGGCTTCTAGCTGTGTGTGGGTCTTGTTCTATTAATCCATCTATACTGACCTCCATCAGGTTGCAAACTGAATATAATTTTTTTCAGCATCTAGCTCTGAAAAAATATTTGGCCTTCTAGCAGTGTGTCGGACTTTCTCTATTAGTCCATCTATACTGACCTCCATCAGGTTGCAAATTAAAAATAATTTTTATCTGCATCTACAGTACCTCTGAAAAAATATTTGGGCTTCTAGCTGTGTGTGGGACTTGTTGTATTAGTCCATCTATACTGACCTCCATCAGGTTGCAAATTAAAAATAATTTGTATCTGCATCTACAGTACCTCTGAAAAAATATTTGGGCTTCTAGCTGTGTGTGGGACTTGTTGTATTAGTCCATCTATACTGACCTCCATCAGGTTGCAAATTAAAAATAATTTTTATCTGCATCTACAGTACCTCTGAAAAAATATTTGGCTTCTAGCTGTGTGTGGGACTTGTTGTATTAGTCCATCTATACTGACCTCCATCAGGTTGCAAACTGAATATATTTTTTTCTGCATCTACCTCTGAAAAATATTGGGCTTCTAGCTGTGTGTGGGTCTTGTTCTATTAATCCATCTATACTGACCTCCATCAGGTTGCAAACTGAATATAATTTTTTTCTGCATCTAGCTCTGAAAAAATATTTGGCCTTCTAGCAGTGTGTCGGACTTTCTCTATTAGTCCATCTATACTGACCTCCATCAGGTTGCAAACTGAATATATTTTTTTCTGCATCTAACCCAGCCAATAGTTTTGGCCTAATACCACAGTTTGGCCACTCAGCTCTGCTCGGTTACCATCCATTGTTTTTTTGTGCAAACAACTCCAGAGTTGTGAATTAGTTAACCACCAAAATGAGTGGAAAAAGGCCTGCTGCTGGTGGAAAGGGGAATAGGCGTGTTGGGAAGGGGAAAAAAGGTTGTGTCCGTGGGGTAGGTGTTAAAGCAACAGTAACATCTGCAGAAGAAAGACCATCTTCCAGCCAAACTAAAATGTCTACTTCTTTTAGCGGACAATGTGATAAGATCCCTTTCTTACGGCCACGCCAATCGCTACAAATTCCAGATGAGGCACAAAAACAGTAGGTGCTTCAACGGATATCAAGTGCTCCTTTAAGTGGGCTCTCCTCCACATCAACTTCAACATCACAAATACTCCAGTCCTCAAAGGTGTCACCCAAATCGCACTTGCTTCCTCACAGCTGCCAAATCTCCAGCTGCCCGTCTGAGTATGAGGTAGAACAGATGGTTGAGTCTGCAGAGCTGTTTACTCATACTATAGCCTGGGAATCAGAGGTCGACTCCAGCGCTTCTGTGAATCCAGACGAGGAAATGATCTGCACTGATGCCCAGAATCTTTATGAGTCGGATCCAGGACCAGACGCAGAAGGTTCTGACCATAATGTAGACCCTCATTCCCAAACTGTAACTCCTGTTGGTGGAGACAATGAGGAAGACGATGATAAGACTCAAATACCTGATTGGAGCGACAACTTTAGTTTTTTGTCAGGGCAGGAACAGGTTGGCTCGAGGACGATGGGTGTGATAACACACAGGGTGATGATGATGAGGTTGGAGATCCCACTTACTGTCAACCCACAGTCAGCCAAGAGATGAGGTCAGCAGAGGAGGTGGAGGAAGATGCTAGTGACGACGAGGTCAGGTTGCGCCTTCCTGGACAGAGACGTAGTACTGGAAGCACGTCAACAACTGCATCCTCAAACACAACTCTGCCTCTCACCACAAGTCGTGGTGGCTCTTCAGGTCGCATGGGTGCTAAGCCTTGCATAGCCTGGGCATTTTTTCAGATCGATAAAGATGACCCAACTCGTGTTATCTGTAACATTTGTCAGCAAAAGCTAAGTAGAGGCCAAAAAATACATAGTTTGAGTACTTCATGCATGAACCGGCACATGGACATGAAGCATAAGTTGCAGTGGGAAGCTCAGTGTGCTACAATGCGGCCTAGCCGGCCGGGCCAACCACCGTCTGCCATATCTTGTGCATCCGCGGCCTCTTCATCCTCTGTGACTGGGGGGACAGCAGTCACACCTGTTTTGGGGCGCAGACCTGCCACCTCTTTACCCGCAACAGCCAGCGTGATTGGCAGGTCATCATTTTCTTTGGAGGTGGTAACAGCAGCTGGTGTTGAGCGCTGTCCGACATCGATAGCACCACCTTTGGATCAAGGCAACCTAACATGTCCGCCTGCATCTTCCTCACAGACCGGCAGTTTGCCGGGGACACCCTTATCAACCCCGTCTAAGCACAATAGCCAGCCCTCGGTCCCTCAGATGTGGACAAGTAAAAGACCATTTCCTCCTAGCCATGAGAAAGCTAAGAGGTTGAATTTCACCATCTGCAAGCTCTTGGCTACAGAAATGCTGCCTTTCCGCCTGGTGGACACAGAGGATTTTCGAGACCTTATGTCCGTCGCAGTGCCCCAGTACCAGATGCCCAGTCGGCACTACTTCTCAAAGAAAGGTGTGCCTGCGCTCCACCAGCATGTCGCACACAACATCACCGCTTCTTTGAGAAACTCTGTGTGTGACAGGGTGCATTTCACCACAGACACTTGGACGAGTAGGCATGGACAGGGGCGTTACATGTCGCTGACTGGGCACTGGGTAACTATGGTGACAGCAGGACAAGGGGCTGCTGTCCAAGTCTTGCCGTCCCCACGAGTTGTGCGTCAATCCTCTTTATGTCAAAGTTCCTCCACTGCTTCTGCCTCCTCAACCTCCTCTCGGTCTTCCACCTGCACCCAAAGCCTGTCTGGTCATGCCACAAGCTTTCTGACTGCGCAGAAGGGATCCTGCACACCTCCTTACTATGCTGGCAGTAGGGCTCAACGTCATCAGGCGGTTTTTACATTGAAATGTCTGGGAAATGTGAGTCACACAGCTGAGGAGTTGTGGTCAGCTCTGGAGAACCAATTTCATGAATGGTTGTCTCCACTGGACCTGAAACCAGGGAAGGCCGTGTGCGACAATGCTGCAAACCTGGGTGCGGCCCTTCGCCGGGGCAATGTCACACACGTGCCTTGTATGGCTCACGTGTTGAACCTGGTTGTCCAGCAATTTTTAGCCCACTATCCCAGACTAGATGGCCTTCTGCAGAGGGCACGGTCGCTGTGTGCTCACTTCCGCCGTTCGCATCCCGCAGCTCAGCGACTTACATCTCTACAGAAGTCGTTGGGCCTGCCACTTCACCGGCTAAAATGCGATGTGCCTACCCGGTGGAATTCAACTCTGCACATGTTGCAGCGACTGTGGCAGCACCGACAAGCCCTGGTGCAATACGTTCTGACGTATAGCCTGGGCCAACGAGATTCAGAGGTGGGGCAAATCACGCTGGAGGAGTGGTCTCAGATCAGGGACCTATGCACCCTTCTGCACAGTTTTGAAATGGCGACGAAGATGTTTAGTGCTGACGATGCCATTATCAGCATGACTATTCCGGTGATTTACATGCTGGAGCACATGTTAAACAGAATTCGGAGTCAGGTGGTGGCACAAGAGGAGGTGGAGGAAGTAGAGGAGGAGGAGTTGTATGCGGAAGGGCTAACATCTGCAAGGTCCAGACGGTCGGCAGCACCAAGGCGGCAGGCATGTGAGGGTGGGGGAGATGGTTTTACCAGGGCGCATGGTAGCAGCCAAACTAGTGAGGAAGGTGCAGGAGCCCAGGAAGAAGTGGAGGACGAACTGATGGAAGACTCATCAGATGAGGGAGACCTTGATCACATTTCTGTTGTGCGAGGTTGGGGGGAGAGGACAGAGGAAGGAAGCATGATTGTTACCTCGCCACCAACACAACAGGGACTTGGTGCTCCTGGATGCGCAACACACATGAGTGCCTTCTTGCTGCACTACCTGCAACATGACCCTCGAATTGTGAGAATTAGAAATAATCCTGACTACTGGGTTGCCACACTGTTAGATCCCCGGTACAAAAGTAAATTTGCAGAAATTATTCCTGCCATAGAAAGGGATGCACGCATGCAGGAGTATCAGCAGAGACTGTTGCAGAATCTTACATGTGCTTTTCCACAAAATACCAGTGGTGCACGTAGTGAATCTCACAGTTCCAACTTGCCAACCGTGGGACCATCAAGTGTTCAGCACTCAAACCGTAACAGAACCACAGTATCTGGTGGTAACATCAATTTTGCGGAATCATTTCACCACTTTTTTAGCCCATCCTTTGCAAGGCCACAGGAGACAAGAAGTCTGACATATAGTCAACGCCTAGAGACGATGGTACAGGAGTATCTCCAAGTAAACATTGAAGCCACGACTGTGTCACTGGACCCTTGCTCTTTTTGGGCTTCCAATCTGGATAAATGGCCGGAGCTAGCCACTTACGCCTTGGAGATCTTGTCATGCCCCGCAGCCAGCGTTCTGTCTGAACGTGTGTTCAGCGCTGCTGGTGGTGTGCTGACAGATAAGCGCACGCGGCTCTCCACTGATAATGTACACAGACTCACGTTCATAAAGATGAACAAATCATGGATCCGAAACGACTTTTCTACCCCTGTGTCATCCTGGGGAGAGTAAAAGCTTGATGATTGTTTAAAATCACCCTACCAACCGTTTTAAGCTTTCAAATTACTAATCATGTTTATCTGTATCTTGACTGGAAAATAATTTGGGCTTTGTAGCAGTGTGCAGCACTGATCCTATTAGGCCATCTATAATAAGCTCCACCAGATTTAAAATTAAAAATAATTTTTAGCTGCATCTAGCCCGGAAAATAATTTTGGGGCTCCGAGATGCGCAAGACACATAAGTGCCTTCTTGCTGCACTACCTGCAGCATGACCCTCATATTGTCAGAATTCGAAGTAATCATGACTACTGGGTTGCCACACTCTTAGATCCCCCAAACTTTTCGATCAACCTTTTCATTTTAATAAAGACCAAAAAAATGGTCATTTTTGAAATTATAAGCATTAGCAGGTTGTTAGAAACTGAAATCAAACAGTTTTCAACTCAAAACTTTATTCTAGGTGATGTTACATTTTCACATAGGACCCCTTGTTCGAAAGGAGCTTCTGAACTCTCTCGTCCATTGAATTTGTCAGGTTTTGGATGGTTTCTGCTTCAATTGTTTTGCATGAGGACAGAATACCCTCCCAGAGCTGTTGCTTAGATGTGAACTGCCTCCCGCCATCATAGACACTCCTTTTAATGATGCTCCAAAGGTTCTGAATGGGGTAGAGGTCAGGGGAGCATGGGGGTCACACCATAAGTTTGTCCCCTTTTATGCCCATATCAGCCAGAGATGCAGATGTTTTATGTGCAGCATGAGATGGTGCATTATCATGCAGAAAAATGATCTTGCTGTGAAATACACGGTTCTTCTTCTTGAACCATGGCAGGAAATGCTGTTTGAGAAAATCCACATACATTATGGAGTTCATCTTTAGCGCCTTCAGGGATCCTAAAGGGGCCGACAATCTCTCTCCCCATGATTCCAGCCCAAAACATTACTCCACCTCCTCCTTGTTGGCGCTGTAGCCGTGTTTGCGTGGGGTGTCCATCAACCAGCCATCCTCCACTCTATCCATCTGGACCATCGAGCGCTGCACGGCACTCATCCGTGAACAAAACAGTTTTGAAATCAGTCTTCATGTAATGTTTGGCCCACTGGAGCCGTTTCTGCTTGTGTGAAGTGGATAGAGGAGGTCGACAGGATGGCGTATGCACAGCTGCAAACCTCTGAAGGACCCTGCATCTTGTTGTTCGGGGGACGTTGGAGGCACAAGCAGCTTCAAAAACTTGTCTGCTGCTATGACAAGGCTTTTTTGCCGCTGCTCTTTCAACCTGACGTAATTGCCTGTAGGAAAGAGTCCTCAATTTGCCCTTATCAGCACGCACACGTGTGTACTGTGAATCAGCTACATACTTCTTGATTGCCAAGACACTTCATCCTGATCATCGCACAATGTTGATTGTAGTCATGCCTTGACCTAAACACTCCACAATTTGTTGCTTCTCAGCAGCCGACACATCCTTTTTCTTTCCCATTTTGGCAGAAAATGTAGGCTGCTGAATAATGTGAGAGAGCCTTCTTAAGTAGTCTTGCCTTTCATTGGACACACCTGACAAACTGATTAGCACTGGTGTCTGCAATTGCTTACAGTGATATAAAGAGCCCTGACACACATCACCATCAATGAGTTTAACTGACAAACAAACAAATTCTTCCCTTATCACTCCTAAACACTTTTTGCATAATAATTTGGAACACAGTGTACATGTGCTTTTCCACAAAACACCAGTGGTTCACGTAGTGAATCTTACAGTTCTAACTTGCCAACCGTGGTCTGTATGGAGTTGTTCAATAAAGGGCCCAAAATTAAGATAACATAGATGGGAGAGGTCTCTATGAATAGGAATTCCTAAGTATTTGATACCCTGTGAGGGCCAGGCAAAGGGAAAGTTGGACTGGATGGAATCCTATATGGATTTGGGGAGGGAGACATCGAGGGCCTCAGACTTCGCTGCATTGATTTTAAAATTTGACCATGTAACAAAGTGATCTATTTCAGCCATAACAGCATGGATGGATATATGTGATTGAGTGATATATACTAGGACATCATCAGCAAATAGAGAGCACTTGTACTCGGTGCCTCCCACCTCAATCCACCTAATATTGGGGTTATGGCGAATTGATGAGAGCAGGTGCTCCGTCACTAGGATGTATAAGAGAGGGGACAGAGAACATCCCTGCCTTGTCCCATTGGTGATTGTGAAAGGTGATGAAAATGTTCTGACGCGCCCCCTGGGCCTTGGGACACCCGGAGCCGGACCCTTTTTGGTGGATGCTGGTGGTTGTAGTCTCCGTGGCGGCAACCCGGTTCCGTGGCTCAGGGCGGTCAAACCAGTGGCGGAACTATTTATGTGGTTTTGATGTTTAAATGTCCGACTACGCCACCCGTGGATTGCGGTCAGAGTGAACCGCCGCTCCAGGGCAGACCGCTGAGGCTGGTGTTGTGGGTGCAGCAGAGCGTAGCATAACTCCCCACGGGAGGAGTATAGCCTCAGGGCAGTGTATGCGGAGGATGGGGGTGATGGTGCAGGGCAGCAGCAGTAATGACACGGAGTCAGTGATGCAGTCCAGGGCCTTTACTCACAGTTCTTATTATCCAGACCACGTCTGCAGGTAACGGCTGCCCACGTCGTACTGTGCTCACCAGGTGAGGGGCTCAGACAACTCCCAGATAACTTTGGAGCGCTTCACAGGACCCCCTTTGTGTGTCCTTTGTCTGGCCTTTCTTACCAACACTTCTGTCCGGCTGCCTCGGGCCTCCTCTTGGTAAACTTGGCGCCAGTTTCCCTGACCCTATGTGGTGCCTTCCTAGCGGGTGTAGCGAGGGGCTGCGCCACATAAAATGTCACAGCCTCCTGTTTCTAGCTGAGGGTCGTTTCCTGCCTCCACTAGTTTCGGGGACCGGTCTCCCCCTTTGGCCTGACCCCTCCACGCAGGTGGATTCTGGCGTGCGGTGGCGACTCGCCCGTCCGCACCCCTGAGATCCCTTCGTTCCTCGTTCCTGGAGCCTTCTCCGCTCCTCTTCCTTCCTTCTCCCTCTTCCAGGCCTGGGCCTCTGTTACTAGGCCCGCCTCCGGAGCAGAGCTCATGCAGAGCCCCTGCTCCCTGCCACTTCTGCTCAGACTTCTCTGCACTGAACTAAGATGGTGCCCACCTTTTATACTCCCTTCTCAATGCACTCAGGAACTGCTTCCTCCCTGCTCCTGCACTACAGGGTTCCCCTTCCTCAGTGTTCCCTCCCCCCACTCCAGCCAGGGACAGGGACTGTCGTGCCCATCTCAGGGGCATATTGGTCGCCCTGCCCCACGGCAATGTGGTGTAATGCATGCAGGTGTCGGGTCCTGATCCACACTACATCCTTACCTGAGAGTGAGATATCACACCTCTGGGTGAGGTGCAATACCTCTGTAGCAACCGAGCCCTCAGGGTGCTACAGTTCCATTTATCTTCAGCCTAGGTGACGTATTGCGATACAGGGCCGTGATTTTGGCTATAAAAGGGTCCCCTAGACCCCTACCCCAAGCTTTTTAAGAGAATCATATATGGCGTGCCAGGAGACTCTATGGAATGCTTTCTCAGCATCCAACGAGAGTATCTAATTACAAATTTTTAACTGCATCTAGCCCAGGAAATACTTTGTGCCTAGTAGCAGGGTCTGCTAGTCAGCGGATTATCCCGGCTGTTAAGCAAGCTACACCACCTGTAGTTTGGACACTTCATTTTTTCAAAGGAAATGCTTCGGGACCACGGGATACTCAGTGAAGAGCATCAGGAGGCACCCCAAGGCATAGGGGCTGGGACTGGCAGTAGGATGCCTTGCGGTGGACAGCCGAGCTCGATCCTTATAAAAGCTTTTTAACTGCAGCAGCTTTAGTGGACGCTACTGGAGCTGGAATTACGCGGCTGCTGGCATGAGACTTGCCCTCCAATAGATCCTTGTAAATGGATTTAAAGTGTATTCATTCAAATTAGAGAGACAATTTAAATTAAAAATCTTAGAGCTGCCTCCACCACAGGGGGGCTCGCTCGACCCACCAGCGGACAGGCACCAGTATTGGGAGAGGGGGGCTGGCCATCAGGGTTCACCGCGGCTCTGGCACAAACCCGGCGACACGGAGGTGGCACGGGCAGGAGCGGACTGGCCGTGTCGGCTTCTCACTTTTTGGATTTTAGAAGGGCATGACATGCCTATATCTGTGTCTCCCCCTCCTTTTACTCCTCCACCTCTTTTATTTTCGCATGACTATATGTACTTGTCACTTTTCCATGTGTTAGTTATGTCTTCTGAGCAGTTTGTCAGCTTTTGGACACCTTTGAAGGTGTTTTCTATGTGTTTCTATGTGTTTTTGTTTGCCTGCCATTGGTTTTAACGGTGTTCGAAGGTGTTCGACGAACAGTTCGACGAACAGTTCGGCGAACACACGGGTGTTCGACGAACCGAACTGAACTCGAACACTACGGGGGTGGCTCAACACTAGTCTTTATGACAGAAAATACCCAAAAGTGACACCATTCTAAAAACTGCTCCCCTCAAGGTGCTCAAAACCACATTCAAGAACTTTATTAACCCTTCAGGTGCTTCACAGGAATTTTTTGAATGTGGAAGAAAAAAATGAACATTTAACTTTTTTCACAAAAATGTTACTTTAGACCCATTTTTTTTTATTTTCACAGGGGTAACAAGAAAAAATGGACCCCAAAATTTGTTGTGCAATTTACCCTGGGCACGCAGATACCCAATATGTGGGGAAAAAACACTGTTTGGGCGCACGGCAGGGCTCAGAAGGGAAGGAGCGTCATTTGACTTTTTGATTGTAAAATTTGCTTGAATAATTAGCAGACGCCATGTTGTGTTTGGAGAGCCCCAGTGTGCCCAAACATTGGAGCTCCCCCATAAGTGACCCCATTTTGGAAACTTGACCCCCCAAGGCACCTATCTAGATGCATAGTGAGCACTTGGAACCCCCAGGTGCTTCACAAATTGATTTGTAAAAATGAAAAAGTGAAAAAAAAAACACTTTTTCATATTTATGAATCAATTTGTGAAACACCTGGGGGTTCCAAGTGCTCACTATGCATCTAGATAGGTGCCTTGGGGGGTCTAGTTTCCAAAATGGGGTCACTTGTGGGGGAGCTCCAATGTTTGGGCACACAGGGACTCTCCAAAAGCAACATGGTATCCGCTAACAAATTGTCGGCTCAAATTGTTAGCGGACATCATGTTTCATTTGAAGAGCCCCTGTGTGCCCAAACATTGGAGCTCCCCCACAAGTGACCCCATTTTGGAAACTAGACCCCCCAAGGCACCTATCTAGATGCATAGTGAGCACTTGGAACCCCCAGGTACTTCACAAATTGATTCGTAAAAATGAAAAAGTGAAAAAAAAAAGCATTGTTTTTTGCTTCGTTTTTTTTTTTTTTTTTTTACCGTGTTCACTGAATGAGTTAACTAGTGGGACAGTTTTATAGGTCAGGTTGTTCCGGACGCGGCGATACCAAATATGTGTACTTTTTTTTTTTTTTTTTTTATAATAATATTTATTGATGGGTACATTATATTTTTATTTTTGGTGGATTATTATTATTTTTTTTTTTTATATTTTTGCAATTTTTTTTTTTTTTTCACTTTCTGACAGTTTTTATATTTTATTACTTTGTCCCACTCTGGGACTTTCACTTTTTTTTCTCTGATCGCCTGCATGGCACAGGAATGAAGCACCATCCCTGTGTCATGCAGGCTCTCAGCGCTGGACAGGGAGAAGATTGTTTGGAGATGCACTGCGCATGTCCAAACAATCTTCCTGCTGTCTGGTGACCCGGATGTTGTCATGACGACATCGGGTCGTCATGGCAACACCCGGGAAGCCTTTGCAGACAGCGCTGGAAGCCGGAAGAGGAGGTGAGTATCTGCGATCACCTCCCCTTCCCCCCGCAATGCTGCGATCGACTTCGATCGACTTCGATCGCAGCATCGCGGGGGTTAATGTGCTGGGAGCGGTGCAGGACCGCTCCCTGCACATAGTATCGGGTGTCAGCTGTGAAAATCAGCTGACACCCGGCGGCGATCACGCCCGCACAGCCTGTGTGCGCGCGCGCGATCGCCATGACGTACTAATACAGGTCTGGCTCTTAAGTCCCAGGGCACAGATGCGTATTAGTACGTCAGATGTTGTTAAGGGGTTAAATGTGGCTCCAAGATCGCTGATTGGACGCGTGCAGTGGCCGCGACCAATCTGCACAGCGGTTTTAACTTTTGCGCCAAGATCACTGATTGGTCGTGTCAGGAGAGCGCGACCAATCAGCGAATCGTATTGGTGAGGACCGGGGAGCGGAATCGTATTGGTGAGGACCGGGGAGCGTCGCTGTTTGTGCGGGTACTTCCGCTGCGAGAAGCCGGGAGATGAGCGACTGCTCGCAGCAGAAGTGTCCCGACCCGCAGCGCCGCTCCCCGGTCCTCCCTTGACACCCTAGCCGCATGGATGTCAGCGCCGCTGCCTGTGCGGCTACTTCCGCTGCAAGAAGCCGGGAGATGAGTGGCTGCTCGCAGCAGAAGTATCCCGACCCGCAGCGCCGCTCCCCGGTTCTCCCTTGACACCCTAGCCGCATGGAGGTCAGCAGCGCCGGCGGTCGAGGTCCTTCTGCTGCTATCGGCCGGGAGATGAGCGCCTTGCGCCGGTCATCTCCCTGCTGCATCTCCGTCCCGCAGATGAGCCGCTAACGGCTGCCATCTTTTTTCAGAAATCCTGCGGCGCTGATTGGCCGCTGCCAGACCAATGAGCGACGCGGGATTTCCTGCACAGACAGAAAGACAGACAGACGGGATAAGACGATTATATATATAGATGTGTCCTGTGTGGTGTAGTATATAGAGGATCTGTCAGCTCTCCTGTGTGGTATAGTATATAGAGGATCGGTCAGCTCTCCTATGTGGTATAGTATATAGAGGATCTGTCAGCTCTCCTGTGTGGTGTAGTATATACAGGATATATAATTTCTCCTGTGTGGTGTATTATATAGAGAATGTGTCCTGTGTGGTGTAGTATATAGAGGATCTGTCAGCTCTCCTGTGTGGTGTAGTATATAGAGGATCAGTCAGCTCTCCTATGTGGTATAGTATATAGAGGATCTGTCAGCTCTCCTGTGTGGTGTAGTATATAGTGGATCTGTCAGCTCTCCTGTGTGGTGTAGTATATAGAGGATCTGTCAGTTCTCGTGTGTGGTGTAGTATATACAGGATCTGTCAGCTCTCCTGTGTGGTGTAGTATATAGGTAGTTAATAGAGGATCTGTCAGCTCTCCTGTGTGGTGTAGTATATAGAGGATCAGTCAGCTCTCCTATGTGGTATAGTATATACAGGATCTGTCAGCTCTCCTGTGTGGTGTAGTATATAGAGGATCTGTCAGCTCTCCTGTGTGGTGTAGTATATAGAGGATCTGTCAGCTCTCCTGTGTGGTGTAGTATATAGAGGATCTGTCAGCTCTCCTGTGTGGTGTAGTATATAGAGGATCTGTCCGCTCTCCTGTGTGGTGCAATATGGAGGATCTGTCAGCTCTCCTGCGTGGTGTAGTATATAGGTAATTAATAGATGATCTGTCAGCTCTCCTATGTGGTATAGTATATAGAGGATCTGTCAGTTCTCCTGTGTGGTGTAGTATATAGAGGATCTGTCAGCTCTCCTGTGTGATGTAGTATATAGAGGATCTGTCAGCTCTCCTGTGTGGTGTAGTATATAGAGGATCTGTCAGCTCTCCTGTGTGGTGTAGTATATACAGGATCTGTCAGCTCTCCTGTGTGGTGTATTACATAGAGGATCTGTCAGCTCTCCTGTGTGGTGAAGTATAAAGAGGATCTGTCAGCTCTCCTGTGTGGTGTAGTATATAGAGGATCTGTCAGCTCTCCCGTGTGGTGTGGTATATAGAGGATCTGTCAGCTCTCCTGTGTGGTGTATTACATAGAGGATCTGTCAGCTCTCCTGTGTGGTGAAGTATATAGAGGATCTGTCAGCTCTCCTGTGTGGTGTAGTATATAGAGGATCTGTCAGCTCTCCCGTGTGGTGTAGTATATAGAGGATCTGTCAGCTCTCCTGTGTGGTGTAGTATATAGAGGATCTGTCCGCTCTCCTGTGTGGTGCAGTATAGAGGATCTGTCAGCTCTCCTGCGTGGTGTAGTATATAGGTAGTTAATAGAGGATCTGTCAGCTCTCCTATATGGTATAGTATATAGAGGATCTGTCAGCTCTCCTGTGTGGTGTAGTATATAGAGGATCTGTCAGCTCTCCTGTGTGGTGTAGTATATAGAGGATCTGTCAGCGCTCCTGTGTGGTCTAGTATATAGAGGATCTGTCAGCTCTCCTGTGGGGTGTAGTATGTAGCGGATCTGTCAGCTCTCCTGTGTGGTGTAGCATATACAGGATCTGTCAGCTCTCATGTGTGGTGCAGTATAGAGGATCTGTCAGCTCTCCTGTGTTGTGTAGTATAGAGGATCTGTCAGCTCTCCTGTGTTGTGTAGTATAGAGGATCTGTCAGCTCTCCTGTGTTGTGTAGTATATAGAGGATCTGTCAGTTCTCCTGTGTTGTGTAGTATATAGAGGATCTGTCAGCTCTCCTGTGTTGTGTAGTATAGAGGATCTGTCAGCTCTCCTGTGTTGTGTAGTATAGAGGATCTGTCAGCTCTCCTGTGTTGTGTAGTATATACTGTATCTCCTGCTGACGATTCTCCTGCTGCCTGTGACGTCACATTGAAAGAGCAGCTCCTACTCTTTCATCCTGCTCTGTCGGCGAAGCACCACTGCCGACGTCATTTAGAAGGAAAGCCAGCTCCCCGCTGCCTAGATGGGGGAAGTTGACTGTCAATCAGCAAGACTACTCAGCAGTGACACTTGTCAGACACTGCAGATTTCATGAAGAGGTGTGTACAGTGTCCATTTTAGGACATGATCAGATATCAAAGTCAAACATGAGAATAATGTCAGTTTTAGGCTAAATACCCTGTCTGAGAACTGACTTTAACATGTGACTTTGATATGTGACTTTGACATCTGACTTTTACAACTGATAATAATAAAAAAAAAGTTCACTGTACGATGCTGGGACTTGAACCCAAAACTCTGCCTAGAAGCCAGTACACCTACCATTGAGCTATACACTCAGTTGAAATAACTTAGGCATTCTATTTGGTTGTGATTTTCAGTGCAAATCTGTCTGAAACTCATTGGGACTTCTACACAGACCTCGTCCATGTCGAATTCAAATGATGTGTGACTTTGATATGTGACTCTGATATCTCACTTTTTTCAAACATCAGAATCAGAATCACAATGACTTTTAAACACCCTGAGTATTTTCAGGGTTGATCCCATAAGCCAAGAAAAACTACCAGTCCCTATCATTTGACCCTATGGTTGAAATTTAAAGCTTCAGGCTCATTTAGTGGAGCTTCTGGGTTCAAATTCCAGAAGCAGAAGAATATATATACAGTACAGTTGAAACAAGAAGTTTACATGTACTGTATGTAAATGCCTTAAAACATTATCTCTCTCTCATTATTCTGGCATTTGGCAAAATTAAAACTTATTGCGATCCTAATTGATCTAAAACGGGAAAGATTTATTCTGATTTCATGTCAGATATTGAGAAAAACATGCATATGTGTCTTTTTATATAGTGTATGTAAACTTCTGGTTTCAACTGTATATATATATATATATATATATATATATATATATATATATATATACAGTACAGACCAAAAGTTTGGACACACCTTCTCATTTTAAGATTTTTCTGTATTTTCATGACTAAGAAAATTGTACATTGACACTGAAGGCATCAAAACTATGAATTAACACATGTGGAATTATATACTTAACAAAAAAGTGTGAAACAACTGAAAATATGTCTTTTATTCTAGGTTCTTCAAAGTAGCCACCTTTTGCTTTGATGACTGCTTTGCACACTCTTGGCATTCTCTTGATGAGCTTCAAGAGGTAGTCACCGGAAATGGTTTTCACTTCACAGGTGTGCCCTGTCAGGTTTAATAAGTGGGATTTCTTGCCTTATAAATGGGGTTGGGACCATCAGTTGTGTTGTGCAGAAGTCTGGTGGATACACAGCTGATAGTCCTATTGAATAGACTGTTAGAATTTGTATTATGGCAAAAAAAGTAGCTAAGTAAAGAAAAACGAGTGGCCATCATTACTTTAAGAAATGAAGGTCAGTCAGTCCAAAAAATTGGGAAAACTTTGAAAGTGTCCCCAAGTGCAGTTGCAAAAACCATCAAGCGCTACAAAGAAACTGGCTCATATGAGGACCGCCCCTGGAAAAGAAGACCAAGAGTCACCTTTGTTTCTGAGGATAAGTTTGTCCGAGTCACCAGCTCAGAAATCGCAGGTTAACAGCAGCTCAGATTAAAGACCAGGTCAATGCCACACAGAGTTCTAGCAGCAGACACATCTCTACAACTACTGTTAAGAGGAGACTTTGTGCAGCAGGCCTTCATGGTAAAATAGCTGCTAGGAAACCACTGCTAAGGACAGGCAACAAGCAGAAGAGACTTGTTTGGGCTAAAGAACACAAGGAATGGACATTAGACCAGTGGAAATCTGTGCTTTGGTCTGATGAGTCCAAATTTGAGATCTTTGGTTCCAACCACAGTGTCTTTGTGCGACGCAGAAAAGGTGAACAGATGGACTCTACATGCCTTGTTCCCACCGTGAAGCATGGAGTAGGAGGTGTGATGGTGTGGGGGTGCTTTGCTGGTGACACTGTTGGGGATTTATTCAAAATTGAAGGCATACTGAACCAGCATGGCTACCTCAGCATCTTGCAGTGGCATGCTATTCCATCCGGTTTGCGTTTAGTTGGACCATCAGTTATTTTTCAACAGGACAATGACCCCAAACACACCTCCAGGCTGTGTAAGGGCTATTTTACCAAGAAGGAGAGTGATGGGGTGCTACGCCAGATGACCTGGTCTCCACAGTCACCAGACCTGAACCCAATCGAGATTGTTTGGGGTGAGCTGGACCGCAGAGTGAAGGCAAAAGGGCCAACAAGTGCTAAGCATCTCTGGGAACTCCTTCAAGATTGTTGGAAGACCATTTCCGGTGACTACCTCTTGAAGCTCATCAAGAGAATGCCAAGAGTGTGCAAAGCAGTCATCAAAGCAAAAGGTGGCTACTTTGAAGAACCTAGAATATAAGACATATTTTCAGTTGTTTCACACTTTTTTGTTAGCTATATAATTCCACATGTGTTAATTCATAGTTTTGATGCCTTCAGTGTGAATGTACAATTTTCATTGTCATAAAAATACAGAAAAACCTTTAAATGAGAAGGTGTGTCCAAACTTTTGGTCTGTACTGTATATATAGTACAGACCAAAAGTTTAGACACACCTTCTCATTTAGACTGTGTGCCCCCGATGCGTTTTTAAGCGTTTCTGCAGCGGCAAAAACGCTGCAGAAACGCTAAAAAAAAGCATGGTAGAAGGCCTGCCATGTCCCCCAATGATAATCCGCATGTGCTATGCACATTCTGCGGAGATTTTCGCTGCGGATTATCATTGCGGAAAAAAACGCAGCACTACCAATTATTTTGCGGAAGTGCTGCGTTTTCGCCGCCTTGACTTGCATTGCAATGCGCCAATTCCGCAAGACTGCATCTGTACTTGCGTAATTGGCGCGTTATAATGTGCGGATGCTACCCGGGTGTGGAGGACAGGAGACTCTCCTCCACACCCAGGTACCATTATAAAAGCTGTAAAAAAAAGAATAAAATAAAAAATAAAGATTATATTCACCTTCCGACGACCCCCGGACTCCTTCCCTGTGCTTGCCGATAGATCGCGCAGGACTGAAGGACCTGCGGTGACGTCACAGTCATGTGACGGCAGGTCCTTCAGTACAGCGTACCGCGGTCTGTCGGCAGCCAGCACAGGAGCGCAGCGAGTCTGCAGGGGCCATCGGAAGGTAAGTATAGGTTTATTTTTTATTTTTTAACATTCTCTCGGGTCACACTATATAAATCCATGCCGGTTGCATGGATTTATATAGTGTGACCGAGTTGTCAAGCACTTTCCAAGTGATGCTAAAATCGCTTGGAAAGCGCTTGACACCCGCATTCGGAAATGCAAGTGAAGAACGCTTCATTTCCGCATGTCCCTGGCAGGAAAACGCATGTACAATCCGCATGCGTTTTTTTCTGCCAGGGAGATGCAGAAACGCTCAGGAAAAAATCCTGAGCATTTCTGCATCGTGGGCACATAGCCTTAAAGATTTTTCTGTATTTTCATGACTTTGAAAATTGTACATTCACACTGAAGGCATCAAAACTATGAATTAACACATGTGGAATTATATACTTAACAAAAAAGTGTGAAACAACTGAAAATATGTTTTATATTCTAGGTTCTTCAAAGTAGCCACCTTTTGCTTTGATGACTGCTTTGCACACTCTTCGCATTCTCTTCATGAGCTTCATGAGGTAGTCACCGGAAATGGTCTTCCAACAATCTTGACGGAATTCCCAGAGATGCTTAGCACTTGTTGGCCCTTTTGCCTTCACTCTGCGGTCCAGCTCACCCCAAACCATCTCGATTGGGTTCAGGTCTGGTGACTGTGGAGGCCAGGTCATCTGGCGTAGCACCCCATGACTCTCCTTCTTGATCAAATAGCCCTTACACAGCCTGGAGGTGTGTTTGGGGTCATTGTCCTGTTGAAAAATAAATGATGGTCCAACTAAACTCAAACCGGATGGAATAGCATGCCGCTGCAAGATGAAGTGGTAGCCATGCTGGTTCAGTATACCTTCAATTTTGAATAAATCCCCAACAGTGTCACCAGCAAAGCACCCCCACACCATCACACCTCCTCCTCCATGCTTCACGGTGGGAACCAGGCACGTAGAGTCCATCCGTTCACCTTTTCTGCGTCGCACAAAGACACGGTGGTTGGAACCAAAGATCTCAAATTTGGACTCATCAGACCAAAGCACAGATTTCCACTGGTCTAATGTCCATTCCTTGTGTTCTTTAGCCCAAACAAGTCTCTTCTGCTTGTTGCCTGCCCTTAGCAGTGGTTTCCTAGCAGCTATTTTACCATGAAGGCCTGCTGCACAAAGTCTCCTCTTAACAGTAGTTGTAGAGATGTGTCTGCTGCTAGAACTCTGTGTGGCATTGACCTGGTCTCTAATCTGAGCTGCTGTTAACCTGCAATTTCTGAGGCTGGTGACTCGGATAAACTTATCCTCAGAAGCAGAGGTGACTCTTGGTCTTCCTTTCCTGGGGCGGTCCTCATGTGAGCCAGTTTCTTTGTAGCGCTTGATGGTTTTTGCAACTGCACTTGGGGACACATTCAAAGTTTGCCCAATTTTTCAGACTGACTGACCTTCATTTCTTAAAGTAATGATGGCCACTCGTTTTTCTTTACTTAGAATTTGTATTATGGCAAGAAAAAAGCAGCTAACAGTCTATTCAGTAGGACTATCAGCTGTGTATCCACCTGACTTCTGCACAACACACCTAATGGTCCCAACCCCACTTATAAGGCAAGAAATCCCACTTATTAAACCTGACAGGGCACACCTGTGAAGTGAAAACCATTTCCGGTGACTACCTCTTGAAGCTCATCAAGAGAATGCCAAGAGTATGCAAAGCAGTCATCAAAGCAAAAGGTGGCTACTTTGAAGAACCTAGAATATAAGACATATTTTCAGTTGTTTCACACTTTTTTGTTAAGTATATAATTCCACATGTGTTAATTCATAGTTTTGATGCCTTCAATGTGAATGTACAATTTTCAAAGTCATGAAAATACAGAAAAATCTTTAAATGAGAAGGTGTGTCCAAACTTTTGGTTTGTACTGTATATACACAGTGGGGAAAAAAGAATTTAGTCAGTCACCAATTGTGCAAGTTCTCTCACTTAAAAAGATGAGAGAGGCCTGTAATTGACATCATAGTTAGACCTCAACTATGAGAGACAAAATGAGAAAACAAATCCTGAAAATCACATTGTCTGATTTTGAAAGAATTTTTTTTAAAATTTTGGTGGAAAATAAGTATTTGGTCAATTACAAACAAGTAAGATTTCTGGCTCTCACAGACCTGTAACATCTTCTTTAAGAGGCTCCTCTGTCCTCCACTCATTACCTGTAGCACTGGCACCTGTTTGAACTTGTTATCAGTATAAAAGACACCTGTCCGCAACCTCAAACAGTCACACTCCAAACTCCACTATGGTGAAGACCAAAGAGCTGCGAATGACACCAGAAACAAAATTGTAGCCCTGCACCATGCTGGGAAGACTGAATCTGCAATAGGCAAGCAGCTTGGTGTGAAGAAATCAACTGTGGGAGCAATAATTTGAAAATGGGAGACATACAAGACCACTGATAATCTCCCTTGATCTGGGGTTCCACACAAGATCTCACCCGTGGGGCCAAAATGATCTCAAGAACGGTGAGCAAAAATCCCAGAACCACACAGGGGCATCTAGTGAATGACCTGCAGAGAGCTGGGACCAACGTTACACAGGCTACCATCAGTAACACACTACGACGCCAGGGACTCAGATCCTGCAGTGCCAGACGTGTCCCCCTGATTAAGCCATTATGACGCGCCCCTGGGCCTGTGTCGCGCTGCGTTGCGCACGCGGGAGCTTACCCGGAGCCGGATCTCTTGAGGGTTGTAGTCTCGTGGCGGTGATCCGGTCCGTGCCCAGGGAGTCAGACTAAGTGGCGCTGTATTAGCGGTAGATGTTGGACGACTACGCCACCCGTTGAGTACAGCTAAGGAGCTGCTGCTGCAGGGCAGACCGCTGAGGCCGGTGGTAGGATTGTGCAGCGTGATAGTATAACCCCCAACGGGAGGGGTATGGCCTCAGGGCAGCCGACGTGGATGATGGGGGTAGCAGGAACCACTCGGAGACGGTACGGTGTAGTTCAGGGTCTTTACTGGTGACAACGATAGACCCTCCCGGAGTACTGGCTAGCGATTGGGGCCTGGTCAGTCCTTGAGCAGATGGGATCTCCCCTGGCCAGGCGGAGTTGTAGGCCTCCCAAACTAACGATACTCTTCTGGCTACCTTGCTAGAAGCGGGTATAAGTAGCCCACGTCCCTGAGTGTACCGTGTGGTGCTCACCCGTATGGCCGGTGACTCGGGGCCTTCTAGTAGCTTCCGCTCCACGACGGCGGTGCTGGTCCCACGCGTGTGACCGTGCCTTCGGGTTTCTGGGCCAGAGGACCTGCAATCCCCTGCCGGTCGGTTTCTGCTGCTGGATAGGAGTTAGTCCCCACAGCCTCGGACTCCGGGTCCGGTGATAACTTCTCAGTCAGGGCGAGCTCTGCAGCTGCCAGCCCCTGACTCCTTGTAGCACTGCTCCCACAGAGCTCCTGATGTTCTTTTCCTATATCTGCTTCTCTTCTCTGTCTCTACTTCTTCTCTACTCACTAACCCTGCCTCAGCCCTAGGTTTATATAGGGGAAGTTCTTCCCCTCCCAGGGACTGGGCAGGAGGTGTGGCATGCACAGGATCCCTGACCAAGAGACCTCCCACCTGCTCTCAGACATAGCATTGCCGTTACTGTGGAAACCAGACCCCTGGGGTGCCACATTCCCCCCTAGTGAAATTTAGTACTCCGGGACTAAACATATTTTTAGAAAAACATAACAAGATAATAACAATAATAATACAATAAGAAAAACACATAAAGATGGTTACGGCGTGTCCGCAACCGGGCGCAGTCTTTGAAGAAAAGCAAGGTGTCCATTTCACCAAAACAGGGAGACGTAACCAGGTAGGGGTCTGTCCTGCCCCGAGTCCTTAACAGTCTTTAGTCCGTCCTGGGTTACGCTCCAACTATACACAAAGGATTCCCGGTAAATCCACCAAGGACTCCTATAAATAACTAGAAACACATAATTATACACAAGCAACAAGAAAAACAGGTAACCACAAATAAAACAATTTATACACTTCAAATCCTCCAACGTGCGGGTAACTGGCCTCTAGTGGCCCTAGTGGACCTACGGAGCTGACTGTCTAGCCCTGAACTACAGGGTGTAGGAGCTGTCAAGGGTAAACTGGGCAGCTGTCTACCGGCTCTTTGACTCACTAGGGGTACGGCAGGCTCACTATAAGCAGAGGGTTGATCCTCCTGTTCTGCTTGTGTGGAGTCTTCTGCCTCCTGGACCGGCTGCTCTTCCAGCTCTACCTGTTGCTCCGTAGGCACTTGGGATGCTGGTTGGAGGAACGTGAGGACGGGTACCACAACTGCACCATTGACTTGAGTCCAGGACCGAGGGAAGTCTCCGAGCACAGTACTAACCATATCTTCCCTTTCCTCTACGGGTTGATGGTCTTCCTGTTCCTCTTCAGGGTTCCGTAGCTGTTCAGGACACTTCTTCAGGTGATCCCGGGATACAATGGCTATGGTCTCCCCTCCGTCTTTACTGATGGTACAGACTTTCGGGTTCTCGTGGCTTGAGGGCAGTACGGTGTACGGGTCCTTCTCCCACTGGTCGTCCAACTTGTGGAGCCGTCTTTTCCTCTTCAAGACCTGCTCTCCGGGTACCAGGGGAACAGCGGGAGCATACTGGTTGTAAGTTTTCTCTTGTCTTTCCCTAGCCTGACAGAGACTTCGCTCCACGCTCTCCTGTACTTTCCGGTACTGCTGCTGCCTCTCTGTGTCCCAGTCTGCTTCTGGTGAAGTGTCCTCGGGTGTCAGGACTCCCATTTCCAGGTCAACAGGTAACTTACCAGGTCTCGCCCTCATTAGGTAAGCCGGGGTACAGTTGGTGGAACCTACCGGGATGTGGTTGTATAGGTCCACTAGATCGGGCAGCTTCTCAGGCCACAGACTGCGTTCTTCCAGGGGCAACGTTTTCAGGAGATCCATTACCACCTGGTTCATTTCTCACAAAGTCCATTAGTTTGCGGATGATAGGGTGTCGTCCTTATCTTCCGGCAGCCATACAGATTGCAGAATTCCTGGAAGACCTCCGCTTCAAAGGCAGGTCCCTGGTCCGTCAGCACTTGGTCCGGGTACCCGTGTGGACGGCAGAAGTGCTGCTGGAAGGCTCTAGCTGCTGTTTGAGCCGTTAAGTCCTTAACGGGGACGACAACCAAGAACCGGGAGTAATGATCCACAATGGTTAACGCGTAGACGTAGCCACTTCTGCTTGGGGTCAGTTTTACATGATCCAAGGCTACCAGTTCCAACGGCTGCCGGGTGACGATGGACTGCAGGGGAGTCTTCTGGCTGGCACGGTCCTTCCTTCTTAGGTTGCACGGGCCACAGTCTCTGCACCACCTCTCGATGGTTCCCCTCATGCCTACCCAATGGAACCGCCCACGCAGCAGGAACTCCAGCTTCTTCCATCCGAAGTGTCCAGCCCCGTCGTGGTATGCTTCCATCACCATGGCTGCGTCTCTCCGTGGCACCACTACTTGCCAGATTAGTTCATGCGTCCGGGAGTTAACCATTCTGCGGCACAACTTCCCCTTGTAAAGGAACAGTCGACTCTTCTCAGCCCACAGTTGCTTGGCTTCCTCCGGAGCGTCTGGGTCAAGGCGAGCCTCTGGCCGAGTCAGCATCTCCTTCACCAGCCGGACGGCAGGGTCACTGTCTTGCGTTTCCTCCCAGTTGTAGTGAGGCAAGGGGTTAAACGTAGCGGCTTGCTTACTCCTTACCCGATGGGAATACTGGATAGTCCCATGACGGTGGAACGCGGGGAGTTCGACTTCTTCCAGTCCCTCTGGATCTTCTCCTACGTCCGGTAGGTTTGGCATCCTGGACAGGGCGTCCGCGTTGGTATTGGAGCGTCCTGCCCGGTATTTGATTGTGAACTCGTAGTTGGACAGACGGGCCATCCATCTCTGCTCTAGGGCACCGAGTCTTGCCGTGTCCAGGTGTGTCAACGGGTTGTTATCCGTGTACACGGTGAACCGGGAAGAAGCGAGGTAGTGCTTAAAGCGTTCGGTGACTGCCCACACCACTGCCAGGAACTCTAGCTTAAATGAGCTGTAATTCTCAGGGTTTCTTTCGGTGGGTCGCAGTTTTCGGCTGGCGTAAGCGATTACTCGTTCTTTCCCCTGCTGGATCTGGGATAGCACGGCTCCTAGCCCGATGTTACTTGCGTCGGTGTAGAGGATAAAGGGCTGGCTGTAATCAGGGTACGCCAGGATTTCATCCCCCGTGAGGGCCATCTTCAGCTGGCGGAAGGACTCTTCTTCTAACTTCTCCCATCTGAAGGGTAGCTTCTGGTTCTTGGCCTTCCGGGACTGGCCTATCAGGAGGTCCTGCATAGGAGCTGCCTTTTTGGTGAAACCGGGGATGAATCTGCGGTAATAGCCTACCAACCCGAGGAACTGCCGCACTTCCTTTACACTGGAGGGACTTGGCCATTCCTTAATTGCGGTGATCTTAGCAGGGTCGGGAGCCACTCCATCAGCGCTCACCACGTGTCCCAGGTACTGCACCTTTGGTTTCAGGAGGTGACACTTGGAGGGTTTCACCTTTAGGCCGTAGCTTGCCAGAGCTTCGAACACTTCCGCCAGGTGTTTCAGGTGGTCCTCATACGTCTTGGAATATACGATGACATCGTCCAGGTACAGCAGGACCGTCTCGAAGTTTCTGTGGCCCAGACAGCACTCCATTAATCGTTGGAAGGTTCCTGGTGCATTGCAGAGTCCGAACGGCATGCAGGTAAACTCGCTAAGTCCCATCGGGGTGGTGAATGCGGTCTTCTCCCGGTCCGCCTCTGCTACAGGAACCTGCCAGTACCCACTAGTGAGATCCAAGGTAGAGAAGAAGTTAGCAGATCTTAAAGCAGCCAAAGACTCCTCTATCCTTGGTAAGGGGTACGCATCCTTGTGTGTGATACGGTTGATTTTCCGGTAATCTACACACATCCTCATGGTGTTGTCTTTCTTTTTGACTAAGACTAGTGGAGCTGCCCAGGGGCTACAGCTATCCCTGATCACCCCAGCCTCCTTCATGTCTCTAAGCATCCCCTTGGCGTGTTGGTAGTGTGCAGGGGGTACGGGTCGATACCTCTCTTTTATGGGAGGATGGTCTCCCGTGGGGATGTGGTGTTCTACCCCCTTGACTCGCCCGAAGTCTAACGGGTGTTTACTAAACACTCTCTCGTACTCTTGAACCACCCGATAGACTCCCTGTTTCTGGTGTGAGGTGTAACGGGTCCGGGAGGCGGAACCTCTGAGCTACTATACAAGGGGGCGGCCCTTGTAAGGGAGCGGGTGGCAGTCTCTGGGTGAACGGACAGGGAGTTACGGCAAGTGATCAGGGCAGTCTCTGGGTAAGGGGTAGGTACGACCTGTGATGGCGGAGCCTCCGGGTAGGCTAGCAGGCAGATGGTAGATGTGTGCTCCCAGGTGAGCAAGCGAGAGTCTCTGGAATAGCAGGTGGTCACGGCACGTGACGGCGGAACCTCCGGGCTGGCAGGCAGGTAGGTAACAAGTATTCAGGCAGGAATCAGGCAGGTAACTAGCAGGAAACTGGCAGGAAACTGGCAGGTAACTGGCAGGTAACTGGCAACGGGACCTGAGGGCTGAAGCACAGGTGAGACACAGGTGCAAACAACATTGCTCGGGCACCTCCATTTTGGAGGAGGTGCCTTATATATGATGAAGTCCTCCGGCCATTGGCCGGGGACTCTTTAGGGCGGCGCGCGCGGCCCCTTTAAGAGGAGGGAAGCGCGCGCGCGCGCGCCCTAAGCACAGGGGCCGGGAAGGAGCGCGCGCTGAGAGCAGAGCAGGAGGAGGACGCCGGGACGGAGCGCGCGCTGACAGCAGAGCAGGAGGAGGACGCCGGGACGGAGCGCGCGCTGACAGCAGAGCGGGGAGAGGACGCCGGGACGGAGCGCGCGCTGACAGCAGAGCGGTGAGGGGAGCAGCGTCCCTGCCTAGCAGAGGGCAGGGACGCCAGCGCTACAGTACCCCCCCCTTTAGGCCCCCCCTTTTTTAGGCCAGACAGAAATTTAGCTAGGATGAGAGGGGCATGGATATTCTCCCGGGGCTCCCACGTTCTCTCCTCAGGACCAAACCCCCTCCAATCTACCAAGAAAAAGGTCTTTCCTCTTACCCTTTTGGTGGCAAGAATGTTCTCTACCTCAAACTCATCCTCAGCAGAAACCGGAGCAAGAGGCGTACCTGTAGACTTAGAAAAAGAGTTAAGTACCACAGGTTTGAGGAGAGATACATGGAAGGAGTTAGGGATCCGTAAGTTGGCCGGGAGTTTCAATTTATAGGCCACCGGGTTGATCTGACTGATAACCTCCAGTGGGCCGATGAACCGAGGCCCCAACTTATAGGAAGGGATCTTGAGCCGGACATATTTGGACGAGAGCCAGACTTTATCCCCAGGACGGAATTGAGGAGGATCCAGACGTCCTTTGTCAGCGTGCCTTTTCATACGCTCGGATGACAGAAGGAGTGCGGACCGGGTACTCTCCCATATGGAGGAAGACTCGCTCTCGTGATTGTTGTACGAGAATTCGGCCCATGGCAGGAGATCCACCCAGTCAGAATGGTGAGCATTAACGAAGTGCCGGAGGTAACTGGTCAGGTTCTGATTGATCCGCTCCACTTGACCATTAGACTGTGGGTGGTAAGCGGAGGAGAAGTCCAGAGTGACGTCTAGCAATTTACAAGTGGCTCTCCAGAAACGAGAAGTGAACTGTACTCCTCGATCCGACACGATGTGACGGGGCAGGCCATGAAGACGGAAGATGTGGCGGATAAAGACTCTAGCCAGCTCGGGTGCAGACGGAAGACCTGGCAGGGGAATGAAGTGAGCCATCTTGGAAAAGCGGTCAGCGACCACCCAAATGACCGTACAACCGGCAGAGACGGGCAGATCAGTTACGAAGTCCATCGCTATATGCTGCCAGGGGGCAGCAGGTGCTGGCAGAGGAAGAAGGCGGCCGGCCGACAGGTGTCTCGGAACCTTGTTGCGGGCGCAGGACACACAGGCAGAAACAAAGTCCATAACATCCTTGTGCAGGTTAGGCCACCAGTAGTGCCGGGTAATAAGCTGGAGGGTCTTTTTCTGACCGGCGTGGCCAGCTAGTTTAGACGAATGACCCCAGTGTAGGATCCTCTCTCGATCAGGTACCGATACGAACGTCTTACCAGGAGGGAGACAATTTAGACTCACGGGGGCCACCTGCATTACTCTGGCGGGATCGATGGGGCAGTCACATGGTCTATGAGGTGGTAATGTCTCTGCCTCCTCCATATCAAAGACATCAGCACAAGACCAATAAGGAATCGGAAGTCCAGGTAGATTAGCTGGGATAGGAGAGGGACGGACGGAATGGACGGGAACCAGACAGGTTTTATGACAGTCTTGTCCCCAGCGAAGGACTTCTCCGGTTTGCCAGTCAAGCACGGGTGCATGTCTCTGGAGCCAAGGCAGACCTAGCAAGAGGGCGTGAGAGAGTCCAGGCAGAACGTGAAGGGAGATACTCTCTGAATGCAGCATACCCACTTGCAGAGTAATGGATTCGGTGATGAATTGGATGGGACGAGATAAGAGGCCCCCATCCACGGCAACAACAGACAAGGGTACAGCCAGAGGTTTGGTGGGGATGCGGTATTTCTCCACCAGGGACAGTGAAATAAGATTTCCGGCTGCTCCAGAGTCAAGTTGGGCTAGTTCGGAATAACGATTCTCCCCGCAGATGATTGAGACAGACAGCAGCAGGGATGGAGAGGATTTATTTTTGTCTAGATCAAGTCCTCTGAGCGAACCTAGACACAGGCGTTCTCCCGACCTCTCCGGGCAGGCACGGATCCGATGCTCCTTACTGCCACAGTAGAAGCAGCTCCCCTCGGCACGGCGAAAGTCCTGACGGGATTTGACCATCTTGGTCTGGTCGACCTGCATAGGCTCAGGAGAGTGTACCTGGGGAGAAACGGAAGGAGTGACGGGTTTCAGAAAAGTAGGAACCAGACGTGGAAGCCCCTTTTCACGGGTGACCTCTTTGGCACGTTCCTGGAACCGTAGGTCAATCCGGGTGGCAAGAGTTATTAGGTCATCGAGAGTAGTAGGAATGTCCCGACCAGCAAGTTCATCTTTAATACGGCCGGACAGACCCTCCCAGAAGACGGATACCAGAGCTTCGTTATCCCAGGCCAGCTCCGAGGCAAGGGTACGGAACCGTATGGCATATTGACCCACGGTGAGGCTTCCCTGACGGAGGCGTAGCAAAGATGATGCGGATGAGGTCCTCCGTCCGGGTTCGTCGAAGGCTTTCCGGAAAGCCGTGAGAAAGGCAGGCAAGTCGGACACCAGGGGGTCTCCTCTCTCCCATAGAGGATTTAGCCAGGCCAGAGCCTCCCCGGTGAGATGGGACATGATGAATGCAATTTTGGCTCGGTCGGAGTTAAACTGGTGGGACAATAGTTCAAAATGCAGGGTGCACTGATTTATGAAGCCCCGAGCCAGGACGGAGTCGCCTCCGAAGCGAGGAGGTGCAGAGAGCCGGGGTCCGGAAAAGGATACCATGGTACTGGCCGTAGTTGCAGGTGGTGTTGTCAGAGTATCCAGGCGAGTATTGACATTCCGTAGGTGACCCAGGATGGACTCCTGTTGGGACCTTTGACGGGACAGTTCATGACACAGGTCCGTGAGCGAGGGAGCTTGGGTGCCACCGGGTTCCATGGCCCGAGCAAACTGTAACGGGTCCGGGAGGCGGAACCTCTGAGCTACTATACAAGGGGGCGGCCCTTGTAAGGGAGCGGGTGGCAGTCTCTGGGTGAACGGACAGGGAGTTACGGCAAGTGATCAGGGCAGTCTCTGGGTAAGGGGTAGGTACGGCCTGTGATGGCGGAGCCTCCGGGTAGGCTAGCAGGCAGATGGTAGATGTGTGCTCCCAGGTGAGCAAGCGAGAGTCTCTGGAATAGCAGGTGGTCACGGCACGTGACGGCGGAACCTCCGGGCTGGCAGGCAGGTAGGTAACAAGTATTCAGGCAGGAATCAGGCAGGTAACTAGCAGGAAACTGGCAGGAAACTGGCAGGTAACTGGCAGGTAACTGGCAACGGGACCTGAGGGCTGAAGCACAGGTGAGACACAGGTGCAAACAACATTGCTCGGGCACCTCCATTTTGGAGGAGGTGCCTTATATATGATGAAGTCCTCCGGCCATTGGCCGGGGACTCTTTAGGGCGGCGCGCGCGGCCCCTTTAAGAGGAGGGAAGCGCGCGCGCCCTAAGCACAGGGGCCGGGAAGGAGCGCGCGCTGAGAGCAGAGCAGGAGGAGGACGCCGGGACGGAGCGCGCGCTGACAGCAGAGCAGGAGGAGGACGCCGGGACGGAGCGCGCGCTGACAGCAGAGCGGGGAGAGGACGCCGGGACGGAGCGCGCGCTGACAGCAGAGCGGTGAGGGGAGCAGCGTCCCTGCCTAGCAGAGGGCAGGGACGCCAGCGCTACATGAGGGAGTGGAGTCAGTACCCAAATGTAGTTGCTGACACCAGTCCTCCATTGTTTTCTGAGAGCCGTTACCTTCCTCCGGGGAAGATGGAGGCAAGGGTTCTACGGACTGTATGGAATCTTGATTGATGGTATACAATTTGGCTAGCGTGGCATACCGGGGCAGGTACACTTCCCTCTTCCCGATATTTATTATGCGAACGGGCACCCTCCCATGGCGTACATTGACCACCCCCCGTGCTGTCAAAATGGTGGGCCTACTGTCTGAGTAAACTGGTTCTACCATTGCCTGGTAATCTCTACCTCTCAGACCAATAGCTGCATGGCACCAAATCATCATTTCACTTTTCGGGGGCATGGCAATAGGGAAAGGGTCACACATTCGCACGCTACCAATCTCACCACCGGAGAGTTCTAGCTGTTGCCGTCGCATCAGTGCCTGGATCTCTTTCTGGAGCACTCGCTGCTGGCCGGAGCTGGCGTTCTTGGCAACCTGCTGTAAAAGGAAAATCACCTCTGCAAGACAATTTTCAATTACATTAGTTCCTAGAGTTATCTTTGGGTGACTCTCGTGTTTGTCAATGTCTACAATGATCAGTCCCTGTGCTGCCAGTTCGACTCTACCGATTTTAATGGTCACCTCTTTAAATCCAATCTGTGGCACGGGCTGACCATTGCTGGCGATGATACTCAAGTCGTCGTCAGGGTAGCGGGTGATATCCGAGTCATTCCAGTACTGCTTGAAGAGCACGTACGGGATGGTGGTGACCTGTGACCCGGTGTCCAGTAGGGCACTCATAGGAATGCCATCCAGTACCACGGGTAAGACTGGACGTCCTCCCACATATTTGTCGCGCCAGTTCGATGGGCCTGGTGATCTTTTTCCTGGGGGTTGGCCCTCTACCCCAGGTTGTGCCAGTTTAAAGGACAGTACCTTGCCATATGTCCGGGTTGATTGCAGCGGCGGCAGATGGGTCGTCCGTCCTCGTTGTATCGGTCGCTGGGTCTTCCTCTGGCCGGTGGGGTCCTCCTTGGTCGACGCCACGGGATGTCCTCCGGTCCGGATGCCAGCTGGATCTTCCCTGGAGTGGAAACCTGTAAAGACTGCACAGTTCGGGTTAGCGCAGCAACGCGTTTAGCTAGCTCTTGGACCTGATGGTGCAGGTCTGGAGCCGGGTCATTGTTCAAAGCCTGCGCATCAGCTCCCACAGGCCCTGCCGACAAGGGCGCCGCCTCCTGGTGGTAAGTGGTAGTGGGGCGTCTGGGGGTCACAACGCCACCTGGTGCCGGTTCTCGAAGCACCCGGATGGCTCTGTCCTTGAACTGTGCAAATCCCAGATGAGGGTCCTGTAAGGCCATTGCCCGCAACTGGGTTCGGTGGGCATTGCAATATAAACCCTTTATAAATTGTTCAGTCAACAGCCTGTCCTTGTCTCCCACGCCGTCAGGGTCGGTCTGCTTAATGGCTCTCAGGGCCTCTTGTAGGTTCAGGGCATAGTCCCTTATACTCTCATGTGCCCGCTGTTTGCACCCGTAGAATCTAAGCTTGATCTCGGCTGAGGTGCGGGTATCAAAGGTGTCCCTCAGCCGGGTTAGTATCCCTGCGACAGTCCTCCCCCCAGGTGGCCAGGACTTTACCTCCCTTTGGGCTGCCCCGGTTAATTGGGCCACCAGGATGCTCACTTTTTGCTCCTCTGTGAGGGGGTACACCTGGAAGAGGCTATCCAGCTTTTCTCTAAAGTCATGCAGGGTATGTGACTCCCCTGAGTACTGGGGTAGCCAGGCTGCCCCCGGGATATAGGGCATGGTGAAAGGCATGACCGCAACAGCGGTGGCGCTGGCGGGGGTTGAAGCGGTGAAGCTCTCCTCCGTATCCGGCATCCTTCTCCCCCCTAGTGGACCGTGGCCTACCTTGCGATGATCCTCTTCCGTAGGCCGCGGCTCCGCAGTGAATCGTCAGGGTTGAGGACCTTCCGTCGCGCTCCTGTGACGTCGGCGTCTGCTGGGCTCCTTCCAGGACCTTACGCAACGTCCGGACGTGAGGCGGGGCTTCAGTTCTCGGGCGCTTTCAGAGTCCACGCCCCTCTACTTCCCGCGCGGCGTCCTCAAGATGGCGTCCAATGGCGGGAAAACTCCACGTATGGCGGGAAGAAGGCTGAAGATGGCGCCGGATGGCGGGAAAACTCCACCGATGGCGGGAAGGAAGCGGAAGATGGCGCCGGATGGCGGGAATCTTCACCACAGGTAAGTTTGAACAGTCTTTTTCAGGCACGCAGTACCCGGTGGTTGCGGGCACGAGATCCTGCCGACTACGCCAAAAGTTGACGCGCCCCTGGGCCTGTGTCGCGCTGCGTTGCGCACGCGAGAGCTTACCCGGAGCCGGATCTCTTGAGGGTTGTAGTCTCGTGGCGGTGATCCGGTCCGTGCCCAGGGAGTCAGACTAAGTGGCGCTGTATTAGCGGTAGATGTTGGACGACTACGCCACCCGTTGAGTACAGCTAAGGAGCTGCTGCTGCAGGGCAGACCGCTGAGGCCGGTGGTAGGATTGTGCAGCGTGATAGTATAACCCCCAACGGGAGGGGTATGGCCTCAGGGCAGCCGACGTGGATGATGGGGGTAGCAGGAACCACTCGGAGACGGTACGGTGTAGTTCAGGGTCTTTACTGGTGACAACGATAGACCCTCCCGGAGTACTGGCTAGCGATTGGGGCCTGGTCAGTCCTTGAGCAGATGGGATCTCCCCTGGCCAGGCGGAGTTGTAGGCATCCCAAACTAACGATACTCTTCTGGCTACCTTGCTAGAAGCGGGTATAAGTAGCCCACGTCCCTGAGTGTACCGTGTGGTGCTCACCCGTATGGCCGGTGACTCGGGGCCTTCTAGTAGCTTCCGCTCCACGACGGCGGTGCTGGTCCCACGCGTGTGACCGTGCCTTCGGGTTTCTGGGCCAGAGGACCTGCAATCCCCTGCCGGTCGGTTTCTGCTGCTGGATAGGAGTTAGTCCCCACAGCCTCGGACTCCGGGTCCGGTGATAACTTCTCAGTCAGGGCGAGCTCTGCAGCTGCCAGCCCCTGACTCCTTGTAGCACTGCTCCCACAGAGCTCCTGATGTTCTTTTCCTATATCTGCTTCTCTTCTCTGTCTCTACTTCTTCTCTACTCACTAACCCTGCCTCAGCCCTAGGTTTATATAGGGGAAGTTCTTCCCCTCCCAGGGACTGGGCAGGAGGTGTGGCATGCACAGGATCCCTGACCAAGAGACCTCCCACCTGCTCTCAGACATAACATTGCCGTTACTGTGGAAACCAGACCCCTGGGGTGCCACAATTACATGTCCTGGCCCGTCTGAAGTTTGCTAGAGAGCATTTGGATGATCCAGAAGAGTATTGGGAGAATGCCATATGGTCAGATGAAACCAAAGTTGAACTGTTTGGTAGAATCACAACTCATCATGTTTGGAGGAGAAAGAATGCTGAGTTGCATCCAAAGAACAGCATACCTACTGTGAAGAATGGGGGTGGCAACATCATGCTTTGGGGCTTTTTCTCTGCCAAGGGACCAGGAAGACTGATCCATGTACATAAAAGAATGAATGGGGCCATGTATCGTGAGATTTTGAGTGCAAACCTCCTTCCATCAGCAAGGGCATTGGAGATGAACCATGGCTGGGTCTTTCAACATGACAATGATCCCAAGCCACCGCCAGGGCAACGAAGGAGTGGCTTCGTAAGAAGCATTTCAAGGTCCTGGAGTGTCCTAGCCAGTCTCCAGATCTAAACCCTATAGAAAACCTTTGGAGGGAATTGAAAGTCCGTGTTGCCTAGCGACATTCCCAAAACATCACTGCTCTAGAGGAGATCTGCATGGCGGAATGGGCCAACATACCAGCAACAGTGTGTGCCAACCTTGTGAAGACTTACAGAAAACGTTTGACCTCTGTCATTGCCAACAAAGGATATATAACAAAGTATTGAGATTAACTTTTGTAATTGACCAAATACTTATTTTTCACCAAAATTTGAAACAAATTTCTTTCAAAATCAGACAATGTGATTTTCAGGATTTGTTTTCTCATTTTGTGTCTCATAGTTGAGGTCTAACTATGATGTCAATTACAGGCCTCTCATCTTTTTATGTGGGAGAACTTGCACAATTGGTGGCTGACTAAATATTTTTTTCCCCACTGTATATCTATAAAATAACGGGAGATGCGTACCTCTGTCTGAAGCCTTTATAGACTGCACAAGCGCGACACGCCTGCGCAGTCTGGCTCCAAACAGAAGCACGCATGGAGCCATTACAGGTAAGAGGAGTGTGTATGGCGCCGGAGATCACGGTATGCGTAGACACTGAGTGCATACCGCGAACTCCGGCGCCATGCTTACATACTTACTTGACCGGGAGGAGCGTTGCCGGAGACCGGGGCAGGAGTGAAGGCGTCGGAATCGGCGCATGTGCATAGCGCTATCCGCCGCCATTTTACTGAAGATACATTCGCAGCAAAATGGCGGCGGACAGCGCGGTATGGGCACGTGCGTACTCCGGAGCCACACTCCATCCCCGGCCTCTGGCAGAAAAGGACACCGCAGCGCTGGAGCACAGGGAAGAAAGGTGAGTATAAGTGTTTATTTTTTTATATGTGGGCAGCGTAAAAGGGATGAGGGGTGTCATACATACCAGGATTGTGGGGTGAGGGGACCATACACACCATGCTAGGGATGAGGGGTACCATGCATACAAGGATTGGGGGGTGAGAAGTGCCATGCATGCCAGCATTGGGGATGAGGGGGCCACACATACCAGGATTGGGGGATGAGGGGTGCCATGCATACCAGGATTAGGGGGTGAAGGGCCACATATACCAGCATTGGGGGATGAGGGGTACCATACTTACCAGGATTGGGGATGAGGGGCCCACACATACCAGGATTGGGGGATGAGGGGTACCAAGCATACCAGGATTGGGGGATGAGGGGTACCATACATACCAGGATTGGGAGATGAGGGGTACCATACATACCAGGATTGGGGGATGAGGGGTACCATACATACCAGGATTGGGGGATGAAGGGTACCATACATACCAGGATTGGGGGATGAGGGGTGCCATACATACTAGGATTGGGGGATGAGGGGTGCCATACATACCAGTATTGGGGGATGAGGGGTACCATACATACCAGGATTGGGGAATGAGGGGTGCCATACATACCAGGATTGGGGGATGAAGGGTACCATACATACCAGGATTGGGGGATGAGGGGTACCATACATACCAGGATTGGGCGATGAGGGGTGCCATACATACCAGGATTGGGGGATGAGTGGTGCCATGCATACCAGGATGAGGAATGGGGTGCAATACATACCAGGATTGGGGGTGAGGGGTGCCATGCATACCAGAATAGGGATGAGGGGTACCATGCATACCAGAATAGGGATGAGGGGTACCATGCATACCAGGATGAGGGATGGGGTGCCATGCATACCAGGATGAGGGATGGGATGCCATGCATACCAGGATGAGGGATACCATACATACCAGGATAGGGATGAGGGGTACCATACATACCAGGATGAGGGATGGAGTGCCATGCATACCAGGATTGGGGGATGAGTGGTGCCATATATACTAGGATGAGGGATTGGGTACCATACATACCAGAATTGGGGGATGAGGGGTGCCATGTATACCAGATTTGGAATGAGGGGTGCCATGCATAGCAGGATTGGGGATGAGGGGTGCCATGCATAGCAGGATTGGGGATGAGGGGTGTCACGCATACCAGGATTGGGGATGAGGGGTGCCATGCATAGCAGGATTGGGGATGAGGGGTGCCATGCATAGCAGGATTGGGTATGAGGGGTGCCATGCATAGCAGGATTGGGGATTAGGGGTGCCATGCATAGCAGGATTGGGAATGAGGGGTGCCATACATACCAGGATTGGTTATGAGGGGGCCATGCATACCAGCATAGGAATGAGGGGTACCATGCATACCAGGATAGGGATGTGGGGGGCCATGCATACCAGGATTCGGATGAGGGGCCATGCATACCAGGATAGGGATGAGGGGTACCATGCATACCAGGAAGAGAGATGGGGTGCCATCCATACCAGGACAGGGATGAGGGGTACCATCCATACCAGGATGAGGGGTACAATACATACCAGGATAGGGATTGGGTACCATGCATACCAGGATTGGGGGTGAGGGGTGCCATGCATACTAGGATTGGGGGTGAGAGGTGCCATGCATACCAGGATTGGGGGTGAGGGGTGCTATGCATACCAGGATTGGGGGTGAAGGGTGCCATGCATACCAGGATTGGGGGTGAGGGGTGCCATGCATACCAGGATTGGGGGTGCCAAGAGAATGCCAAGAGTGTGCAAAGCAGTCATCAAAGCAAAAGGTGGCTACTTTGAAGAACCTAGAATATAAGACATATTTTCAGTTGTTTCACACTTTTTTGTTAACTATATAATTCCACATGTGTTAATTCATAGTTTTGATGCCTTCAGTGTGAATGTACAATTTACATAGTCATGAAAATACAGAAAAATCTTTGAATGAGAAGGTGTGTCCAAACTTTTGGTCTGTACTATATATATATATATATATATATATTTTTTTTTTTTTAAATTATGCTGGTTAGGACACAAACTACAGTGATATTTTACTTTTAATATCTGACATTTTGATTGTCATCCTGCCATGTTAAGAAAGAGTTTCAGACACGCTGTCTATTTGCATGATAAATCACGTAGCCAAAGTAAATTAGGAGGCACTAATTTACTATATATCAATTTCCATGTGACTGTACGTTTGCCGAGCTTCTTAAGAAAGGGTCTAATGACCAAATTTATTTTTTGTAAATTTTTCTTTCCATCCACAAAAGAACTGCCTGCAAACTCCAGACCACTGGCTGCAAATTCATAAGTCTGCAGTCACACTGTCACGGGTGTGTCAGAAGTGACAGACAGTCGCCTTGATGTTGGTTGCAGGAGATCTCTTCGTTTGGTATTACAGACACCTTCTTAGAGGCTAGAAATCCTATCAATGAAGGAAATGCCAATAATTAAAGTTAGTTACCCAACTAACCAAAGACCTTATAAAGAGTACCCAACAGGCTTTATATAATGCAATAACCTTTATTATACAAAAAAGATTAAAAAATACACACAGGCAAGGACATTAAAAATGCAACAAACAAATTAAAAATTAATATAAGAGGGGGGATGAGCATGTCCGCAATAGATAAATTAATAATTGCACTTCATGATTATACAACAAAAGATGAATACACTAGGTCCGTAATTTATGTACATACACAGCTATATATTTAATATGGATGGTCAATTCCAAGTTAAATCATAATGAACACATATAGTTTAGTCATTCAGATATAGTAAATAATGCCGATGTCTTTAAGATCAAGTGCAATGCTGACATGTTGTATTATATTACATCAGAAAGCTGGACCACAGAAATAGTATATGTGGCGCCCCTGAGGGTTCAGTCGCCACAGAGGTACTGCCCCTCACCCAGAGGTGTAGTGCCTCCTTCTCTCAGGTAAGGAGGGAGTGCTGCCCGGAACCCCCAACACCCGCACACAACACTACACTACTCCATGCCAGCTGGAAGGGCAAGATGCATTGTGTCTCTGCTGAGCCCTGTCCCTGGCTGGAGTGGGGGGAACCAAAGAGAGGGGGAACCAGTAGTGGGTGTGGGTGGAGGATGTAGTGTAGGGGAGCACCATTGTAGGAGGTATTTAAAGGGAAGCCATCTTAGGGTGGCAGGTCAGTGAGGACAGTCAGTCAGTGAGTAGTAAGGAGAGGAGGGGAGCAGAGTCTCTTCAGGAGCTCTGCTCCACAAGTGGGGCCTAGTAACAGAGGCCCAGGAGGGGAGCAGAGGATGAAGGCTCCGGTAACTGAAGGGGTACCAGGGGTACGGAAGGAGCAGGAAGCCACCCGTACACTCTAATCTGTCAAGTGACGGAGGGACCAGGCCGCAAGAAGGGAACCAGTCCCTGGACCAACCGTGTTACTCCAGGTCTCGGCTGGAAAACTGGAGGCTTCTGCACTTTCATGGTGCAGTTGCCACAGTCTCACCCTAGTCACCGTGAAGGGCATCAAGTAGGTCCGGGAACCCCAGGTTGCCCAGGCGGACTTCAGAGCACCCGATCAGGACTGTGTGTGGGAAAGCGCAGGGCAGGAGGGAGAAGACCCGGCGCGAGAAGTCGGTCTAGTAAGGAACATAAAGAAAGTGGGGTTCCGTCAAGCGCTCCTGATATACTTGAGAAAGTGCTGGACCCCTTACCAGGTGGACGCAGTGCGACGCGGAGGCTGACACCCGTGCAGTGTACCTGAGAAACTTGAACAAGAACTGTGAGTAAAACTCAGATGACTGCACTGCCTCCGTCAGTTATTTCCACTGCGCCATCTCTCCTGCACCACAAGCCCCAGCATCACCACGATCTACACCTACACTGCCCCGGGGGCCCGCTCTGCCTGTGGGGAGCAGAAACATCCCAGCTGCCATCCTATCACCCCCCCCACCCCCCCGGAGGTCTGCAGCAGCGCCGGTAACCATTACCGGAAACCACAGGTGGCGTCACGAGACAAACTGTACACTAAAACCCCTTTTTAAAGAGAGACCCAGAGTACGGGCCCGGGAGCCGACTGCCGTGACCTCCTAAACAAGGTAAAAGGCCAGGGTACCGAGTCCCCTTTATCTCCCTGGGTGACACATATATATACACCACTAGAGGTCAGTAAAATCTCAGTAAATAAAGCAACTCAGCTTATAAAATTCTCAAGTGAGGTATCCCAATGATAAAAGTGCAGAGTGCCTTAACATAATACAAATAAGAAAAAATGGCCAAAAGTGCAATAAACATCCAGATGTTAGTAATAGGGACATACCACAACCCCCTCACACCACTCCAATGCCGCTTCGCTCCTGCTTCATCAGGGAGTGTGGTGTGAGGGGATGTGGGAGTTTTATATTGACAATTCCACAGCTGCAAATGATTACAAAAATGGGTAGCGCCATCTTACTGGGCACCGCTGTCCTTCTTAGAGGCTGTGTCTCTAGGACCCAGGGGCTACCTTCCTCTGGCTAATTAACACCCTGGCCTGGGTGTTTAAATACCTGCTGTCTGCTAGAGGGAGGTGCCGGCGATACTCACATTATCCCTTGTGAAGGCTCGGAGCAAGTGCATTACTTCTTCCTCTCTGGAGCAATGAGGAAGGGTGTTTATCTCTCTGAAGTCAACTTAAAGCTAAGCTATCTTCCCTTGTTTGTTCCCCCTTGTTGTCTTTAGTTGTCAGTGGAGATCGATTAGCGCTCATCCCCCTCCCTTCCCTAGCCAGGGCTTAACGCCAGGGAAAGACAGGGCGAGGTTCACGTGCGGCGATTGTTAAAGAACCAATATAGGGATGTTAGTGGAGACAGGGTGATATTAGATCAGCCTAGGAGGTCTCCACTCCCCCCTTACCCCAGAGTCTGGGCTCCCTTTCCCATTGTGTTACCCTAAGTCTTTCCACATCTTGTGTGACATTATCACCGGCCGAGCACATTTTGAAAAGGAAAAAAAAATTGACACTTTTTTTTTTGTGTGTGTGTGTTTTTTGGGCGTGTTTTTTTTTTCCTTTCTCCTTGGTATGGGTTCAGTTGCAAAGCTCACAGAGCGGCTGTGCAGTCTGTCTCTGGAGGTGAATGACATCCGTTGTGAGGTTCAGCAGCAGCATTAGCGGCTACAGGTCGCCAATGTGGGGGTCTCTGCAGGTAGGCCTATCCAGCCTGAACCCAAGGTTGCCCTCCCGGAAAGGTTTTCAGTAGGTAGGGACAAGTTTTTTGTATTCAATGAGGCCTGCAAACTGTATTTTAAACTTTGTCCTTACCCCTCTGGAAATGAAGAGCAATGGGTTGGAATTGTGATCTCTCTACTGCAGGGAGATCCTCAGTCGTGGACGTTTTCTTTACCACAGGACTCGGTTTGTCTCCTGTCTGTGGAGGGGTTTTTCGGTCAGTGGAAACGTACAGTCCGGAATTCCGTAGATGGGCAACGGATTCCAAATGGAATGACTCAGCCCTTAGAAGTCAATTTTGTAAGGGTCTTACTGAAAGGTTGAAAGATTCCTTGGTAGTATATGGAACCTCTCAGTCCTTGGAGGCGGCCATGTCGTTGGTCATACGTCTTAATAGATGCCTTCGGGGTAGGTGGGTGAGACCACCTTCTCCGGAGCCTTCTTGTCGGGGTTATGTACCTCTGCAGGGGGAGCGGTCTGGCAGTGAACCAGTACTGCGGGAGGTGGAGGAACCCATGCAGTTAGGGGGTGTCTCTGCATCATACATTTCCCAGGAGATTTGCAAAAAAAAGGCGTATGTTTTTTTTGTGGAAAAAAGGGATATATTCTTGGGACCTGTCCAAACAAAAGGAGACTCGATTAACTCTTGGTAGTCTGGAGTTGGATAAACAAGGGGTGAATTTGTTGCCAACCTGCAGTTCCCGGTTGGTCCTGACAGCAGAGGTGGTGCTAGAGAGCAAAACCGAGAAAATTTCTGTGTTTGTTGACAGTGGAGCCGGAGTCAACATGGTTGATGCTGAGTTTGTGAAAACTCATAAACTTGCTTGCTGTACTTTAGCTAAACCTAGTTCAATCTTCTCCATCGACTCGGCGCCACTTGCACAGAGAGCATTTACTCAGATTGTACATAATGTAAAACTGAGAGTGGGGTCAGTTCATTGTGAAAAAATCCCTTGCTATGTCCTGGACAGTCTTTCCATACCTATTGTTTTGGGTATTCCTTGGCTTGTTAAACATAATCCGTTGGTGAATTGGCAAACCGGGGAGATTATTGAATGGACGGATTACTGCCATGAGAACGGTTTAGATATTTCCCTTGCTACTGTCTCTACGGAAATATTACCTGCTTTTCTGCCTGGTTTTGAGGATGTATTTTTCTGAGAGGGGGTATCAGGATTTGCCTCTTCATCGTGCATATGACTGTCCTATTAACCTGACCCCCGGAGCTAAACTACCGAAGTCCAGACTGTATCATCTTTCTGGCCCTGAGAGACAAGCCATGAAGGATTTCATTGCGGAAAGTCTGGAAAAGGGACATATCAGACCATCATCTTCGCCCGTGGCGGCAGGGTTTTTCTTTGTGAAGAAAAAAGATGACGGTCTACGTCCCTGTTTAGATTTCCGGGAATTAAATCAAATTACCATCTGTGATCCATATCCCCTTATTCCTGATTTGTTCAGCCAGGTTGTATGAGCTAAGGTATTCTCCAATTGATTTAAGGGGAGCCTACAATCTGGTTAGAATCAGAGAAGGGGACGAAAGGAAAACAGCATTCAATACCCCTGAAGGGCATTTTGAGAGTCTGGTTATGCCTTTCAGTTTGACCAATGCACCTGTGGTATTCCAGCATTTCATAAATGATATTTTCCATCATTTGGTGGGGAGGTTTGTGGTGGTCTATCTGGATGAGATTTTGGTTTACTCACCTGATTTTGAGACACATCGGGGGCATGTTAAGAAGGTGCTCCAGATATTAAGGGATAACAAACTTTATGCCAAACTGTAAAAATGTGTTTTCGCTGTTAAGGAGGTGCAGTTATTTGGGTACTTGATGTCATCTTCGGGTTTTCGGATGTATCCGGAGAAGATCCTTGCAATCCTTGATAGGGACTGTCCCAAGAACCTGAAGGCTCTTCAATGTTTTCTGGGCTTTACTAATTTTTACCGGAAATTCATCCAAAATTACTCTGTAATTGTGCAACCCCTTACTGACATGACTAAGAACTAAGAAGGGGTCCAATTTTTCCAAATGGTCGGATGCCTCCCTCCAGGCTTTTTCTTCCTTAAAGAATCATTTTGCCACTTCACCTATACTCAGTCAACCCGATATTTCCCAACTCTTTATTGTGGAGGTTGATGCGTCGGATGTCGGGGGTTGGGGCTGTGTTGTCTCAGGGTCCGTCCCCTGGTAAATGGCATCCATGCGCCTTCTTTTCTAAAAAATTGTCTTCGACTGAGAGAAATTATGACGTGGGTAATAGTGAACTTTTGGCGATCATAGTGGCGTTCGAAGAATGGTGACATTGGTTGGAGGGGGCAGTCCATTCTATTACTGACCATAATAACCTGTCATATCTCCAGTCAGCTAAACGTCTCAACCCTAGGCAAGTCAGATGGTCCCTGTTTTTTACTAGGTTCAATTTTGTTGTCACTTTTCGTCCAGGGGTCAAAAATGTCAAGGCTGATGCTTTGTCAAGGCTGACGCTTTGTCCCGGAGCTTCCCTGGTGGTGGTGACCATGAGAACCCTGCCTCGATATTACGGAAAGGGGTAGTCATTTCGGCACTGTATCCTGAACTGGAGGGTGGGATGTTGGAGGCTCAGGGGGACGCTCCTGCCTTCTGCCCTTAAGCAAGGTTATTTGTACCATCTAATCTGCGCCGCAAAGTTATTAAGGAACATCACAACTCTGCTTGCTGGGCATCCAGATGGTAAGGCAACCGCGGACCTCCTCTCTCGTCGTTTTTGGTGGCTGGGGTTGCATCAGGATGTGATTGAACATGTTTCTGCTTGTAGTATTTGCGCGCGTTCTAAAGCTTCGCATACCTGGCCGTCTGGTACTCTTCTTCTGCTACCTATCCCTAGTAGGCCATGGGCACACTTGTCCATGGATTTTAATACTGACCTACCAGCTTCTGCAGGCAAAACGGTAGTTTTGGTGGTTGTAGATAGGTTCAGTAAAACGGTTCACTTTGCCGCATTACCTGCACTTCCAAATGCCATGACACTTGCTCAGGTGCTTATAAATGAGATCGTGAAGCTTCACAGATATTCCTCCGATGTGGTGTTAGATCGGGGGACCCAGTTTGTTTCCAAGCTCTGGAAGGCATTCTGTTCTTGACTGGGGGTGCAGCTGTCCTTTTCCTCTGCCTTCCACCCTCAGTCGAATGGACAGACCATGTGTATCATTCAGAATTTGGAGACCTAGCTCAGGTGTTTCATCTCCGAAAATCAGGAGGTTTGGACATCCTACTTACCGCTGGCAGAATTTGCCATTAATAATAATCATTGTCAAGAATCCACTGGCAGGTCACCTTTCTTGGGTGCATACGGTTATCACCCACAATTTGGTACCTTTAGTGGGGGAGGAGCTTCGGGAGTTCCTGAGGGGGAACAGTTTGCTTCGTCGCTCTCCTCAGTGTAACAGGGTGTTCTGAGTAATTTAAAGATCATGGGAGACATGTATGATGTGCCCCCTGGGCCTAGTGTACACGTGTAGTGGGTTACCCGGAGCCGGGTCTCTGGGGATTGTAGTCTCCGTGGCGGCAACCTGGTCCCGTGGCTCAGGGTGGTCAAACCAGTGGCGGTATAGTATAAGTTTTAGGTTAATTGTCCGACTACGCCACCCGTGGATTGCGGTCAGGGTATACCGCCGCTGCGAGGCAGACCGCTGAGGCTGGTGTGGTATGCGCAGCAAAGGATGGGATAACTCCCCACGGGAAGAGTATAGCCTCAGGGCAGGGAATGTGGATGATGGGAGTGATGGTGCACGGGCGTCCCAGTACTAGTAGTGTTGTATGCGGTGAGAAAGCAGGAACGACTCAGAGTCTTTGCAGTGCAGTTCAGGGTCTTTACTGATGATATTAAGGCAGACCCTCCCGGGAGTACTGGCTAGCATAAGGGGCCTGGTCAGTCTGTGAACAAACAGGAGTTCCCCTGGCCAGGTGGAGTTGTAGGCCTCCCCGTCTATCTGCACTCTTCCTGGCTACCTTGCTGTAAGCGTGTGGAAGTAGCCCACGTCCCTGAGTATACCGTGTGGTGCTCACCCGTATGGCTGGTGACTTGGAGCCTTCTGATAGCCTCCGCTCCTCGATGGCGGTGCTGGTCCCTTCCTTGTGACTGAGCCTCCGGGCTTCTATGGCCAGAGGACCTGGAATCCCTTGCCGGCTGGTTTCTGCTGCTGAACTTAAAGATCCCCGCAGCCTCGGACTCCGGTGTCCGGTTCTTATATTCTTCTGCCAGGGCGAGCTCTGCTTAGCTCCAGCCCCTGGTCTTCAGCTCCTGCTCCTACAGAGCTCCTAGTGACGCGCCCCCTGGGACATATTCCTTTTTGAGGGGAATACCCGGCACCGGATCAGATGGGGGGTTGTAGTCTCCGAGCGGCTGTGACCCGGTCCCGTGCCCAGGGCGTCAAGCTAAGTGTTATGTGGCAGTCCTACAGATGTCATTAAAGTTCTTTTGTGTCGACTACGCCACCCGTTGTGATGCGGTCACTGTGGCCGCCGCTGCAGCAGGGTCCGCTGAGGCTGATGGTGGATGTGCAGCTTGGTGGGATAACCCCCAACGGGAGGGGTATAGCCTCAGAGGGGACAGGCGCAGAGGATGGGGGTTGTGGTGGTGCGGTGCAGCCGGCAATGAAGACAGACTCGGGTTGTGCAGTTAAGGGTGTTTACTTACTGCAGATGTTGTACTGGTCACTCCAGCTGCTAGTGACCACCCGAGCCGTGCTGCGTCCACCAGGTCCTGGATCCGGTCAACCCCCAAACAAGTCCAGAGCGTGGCCCTGAGCTCTCCCTCTGTCCTTTCTTCAGCCGTCCCCACCAGTGATTCACCTAGGTCCAGCTCCCTCGGGCCTTCTTTTGGGACACCCTTGGCCCTGGGTTCCCTGACCCTTCATGTGGTTTGCCTTCAGGGTGAATGTGGTGGGTGACCGTGGCAAACGCTGCCCACGATCTCCGGTCTCTGGCTGGGGAATGTCTTTGCCCCCACCAGCTTGGGTTCCGGTACCCTCTTGCTGACTCCTCACCCGGTGCTCTAATTTGGGTTCTTGGGTCCCTTCAGTCTTCCCCCTCTGGGTCTTTCTCTTTCTTTCTCCTCTCTCTCTCTCCAGGGCTGCTGTTTCCTTCTCTCTCTCCAACTGACTTGTTCTCAGCGTCTGACCCTGATCTAAGTTGGTGCCCTCCTTATATATCCCTCTATGTGTGAGCTCAGGTGACCAGCACCCAATGAGCTCCTATCACTACCCAGACTGCTCCCCCTATCTGCCCCTACACTACATGGGATGTACCACCCCCCTCCCACTCCAGCCAGGAACAGGCTCGGTTGTACCTGCACATTTCTAAGTGGGAGTACCGTCGGCCTGCTCCTCTGGAATGGGATGTATGTAGTGCATGCAGTCTATCTGAGCTCAGTTCCACACTCCTTCCTTACCCGGGAGTGGAATATCACACCTCTGGGTTGAGGTGCAATACCCCTGTAGCAGCCGAATCCTCAGGGTGCTACATTCCCCCCTGGTAAATCACAGCACGTCCTCGGGCTGTAAGACATAAAACACCAAAACATACAAAATTTTTATATAAACATATAAAACATATAAGACATTATATATATAACATATCTTATCAGATAAAACTTTCTCGTAGACTTCTCTTGTCTCTGGTTCCTCCTCCGGACACTGTGCAACGTATGTCCGGGAAAAGTGCGACAGTCTCTTAGAAAATCTGGTTTTCTTATAAAACCGGTAGGGGGCGCTTTAGGACGCGCAACTATATACAGGGGAGTTGGAAGTTGGCCGCTCTCAGTCCTCGGCCAGGTAGAGGGTAGGGAATGGCTGCTCACAGTCCTCAGCCTGCAGGATGAAGGGGTTAACGGGTAAAACAGTTCACTGGTCCCAACGGGGACTATTTTAGCAGCAACAACAGTTCCAGTTCCTTTATACCCTGATTGGGTAACTATTTACAGCTCCTGCTCTGCCGCACTCAACGGCGTCTTCCTCCTGCTCTTTCTTGATATGATGTTTCTTCAGACCCGTCCGGCCATGTGAGCTGGCTGAACAAGTCCTTCCCCAGGTGTGGCACCCTTGGTTTTACGGGCGCGGGCGCGGTGGTGGTGGCGCCCGGGTTGCCCAGGCCTTGCGGCCAGGCCTGGGGCACCTGGAAGGTGAAGGGCACCGTTAATACGGCGGCGCCCTGGGCTACCTGGCCTTGCGGCCAGGCCGGAGGCTCCGCGGAGGTAGGGGGCGCTGTTGGTGATGCGACGCCCGGGAATTCTAGGCCCTGCGACCAGGCTGGTGGTACTTCCTGCTTGGTCACGCTCGGGGTCGAGGCGTGTGACGTCACAGGGGTCGCGGCGGTGGCTTCCGGTTGGGGCCTAGTCTGCGTCGGTGACATGGCGTTTTCGGGCACAGCAGGGGGACTTTCGGGCTCTGCGACGGGGAGCTGGGGCAGGTAAGCGGTGTCACGGCTTGGGGTATAGGCGTCCCCTTTACCTGCCTCCATGCGTTCGGCTCCCTCCTCGGCGCCGTCTCCGGCCTTGGGTCCTCCTGCGCCATCCTCAGAGGCGGTCTGCTTCCTCTTCCAGGATAGCGTGCTCCGCTGACTGGTCTCTGCGTGCTGAGCCATCTCCCGGCTCCACTCCGCCAGTATCTCCCGCTGTACCCGGGCCATCCTCCGTGCGAGGCCCTCCAGGGCTGTTTGTGCACACTCCCGGTCTCGGGGGAGCTGCGCTAGGATCTCCGCTAGACCTAGCGGGGTTGTGGACTCTAGCAGGCTCCTGACCATCGGGTCGGTGCTGCTCTGCTCTGCTTCCGGCAGGCTCCTGGCCAGCGGGCCGGTGCTGCTCTGCCCTCCTTCCTCGGTCTCTAGCAGACTCCTGGCCAGCGGGCCGGTGCTGTTCTGCTCTCTTTCCATCTCCGGGTGAGCTTTTCTGCTGCTCCTTTCCAGGCTTCCTGCCTCCGGGTGCGCTCGCTCCAGACTCCTCCAAGCGACACCCATCTTTTCTCTTCTCTTTCGTCTCCTCCCACTTCGAGGGCGGTCCCGGGGCAACTCGGTGACTGTCAGCTCCAGGGGGAGTTCTTTCACGCTGACAGACACCTCCAGCATTACAGTCTCTGTTGGTGGGGGCGGTTTCCACTTTTGGCGCCATTTTCTGTCCTGGCCCACGATGGGAGGTGGCCTCTTGCCCTCCTTTGGCACGCCCATAATGGCGTCCGCTGCTCTTCCAAGGCGGGAAATCTGCGGTTTTGGCGGGAAGCGTCGCCCAGTGGCGGGAAACTCTGCAGATGGCGGGAACAAGCTGGAAATGGCGGACAATCGGCGGGAAACGACTGGTGATGGAGTCCGATGGCGTGGACCCTCCGGAACCGGCGGGAGACTTCTTTCTGAGGTAAACTTGCACTTTTCTTCAGGCACGCAGTACCCGGGTGTTGCGGGCACGTAATCCTGCCGACTACGCCAAAGTTGACGCGCCCCCTGGGACATATTCCTTTTTGAGGGGAATACCCGGCACCGGATCAGATGGGGGGTTGTAGTCTCCGAGCGGCTGTGACCCGGTCCCGTGCCCAGGGCGTCAAGCTAAGTGTTATGTGGCAGTCCTACAGATGTCATTAAAGTTCTTTTGTGTCGACTACGCCACCCGTTGTGATGCGGTCACTGTGGCCGCCGCTGCAGCAGGGTCCGCTGAGGCTGATGGTGGATGTGCAGCTTGGTGGGATAACCCCCAACGGGAGGGGTATAGCCTCAGAGGGGACAGGCGCAGAGGATGGGGGTTGTGGTGGTGCGGTGCAGCCGGCAATGAAGACAGACTCGGGTTGTGCAGTTAAGGGTGTTTACTTACTGCAGATGTTGTACTGGTCACTCCAGCTGCTAGTGACCACCCGAGCCGTGCTGCGTCCACCAGGTCCTGGATCCGGTCAACCCCCAAACAAGTCCAGAGCGTGGCCCTGAGCTCTCCCTCTGTCCTTTCTTCAGCCGTCCCCACCAGTGATTCACCTAGGTCCAGCTCCCTCGGGCCTTCTTTTGGGACACCCTTGGCCCTGGGTTCCCTGACCCTTCATGTGGTTTGCCTTCAGGGTGAATGTGGTGGGTGACCGTGGCAAACGCTGCCCACGATCTCCGGTCTCTGGCTGGGGAATGTCTTTGCCCCCACCAGCTTGGGTTCCGGTACCCTCTTGCTGACTCCTCACCCGGTGCTCTAATTTGGGTTCTTGGGTCCCTTCAGTCTTCCCCCTCTGGGTCTTTCTCTTTCTTTCTCCTCTCTCTCTCTCCAGGGCTGCTGTTTCCTTCTCTCTCTCCAACTGACTTGTTCTCAGCGTCTGACCCTGATCTAAGTTGGTGCCCTCCTTATATATCCCTCTATGTGTGAGCTCAGGTGACCAGCACCCAATGAGCTCCTATCACTACCCAGACTGCTCCCCCTATCTGCCCCTACACTACATGGGATGTACCACCCCCCTCCCACTCCAGCCAGGAACAGGCTCGGTTGTACCTGCACATTTCTAAGTGGGAGTACCGTCGGCCTGCTCCTCTGGAATGGGATGTATGTAGTGCATGCAGTCTATCTGAGCTCAGTTCCACACTCCTTCCTTACCCGGGAGTGGAATATCACACCTCTGGGTTGAGGTGCAATACCCCTGTAGCAGCCGAATCCTCAGGGTGCTACACTAGCTGTTGCTTTCCCTGTCTTTCTCCTCTCCTAGACTCTTAGACTGACTAACCCCGCCCCAGACCCAGTTGATATAGGGCAGGTTCCTCCCCTATCTGGCCTGGGACAGGATGTGTTGCATGTTTAAGGGCTCCTGACCAGGAAACCTCCCACTTGCTCTCAGACGTGATTTTTCTATCACTGTGGCAACCCGACCCCTGGGGTGTCACATTCCCCCCTAGTGAATTTTAGCACTCCAGGACTAAACACATTTTCAAGAAAACACATACAGGGCATAAACAATAACATTTCAACATATATACAAGAAGTTTTAGTCTTTAGAGGTCACGGCGTGTCCGTAACCGGGTGTCCATGTCACCCAACAAGGTGAAGTCTTGGAACAGAGTAGGGGACCTGTCCAAAGCAAACCCCAAACGTTGGCCCTGGGTGTGGCTGCAAGGCTGAGGCTAGCTACTTTGGGCCACAAGGAGGCCATGCCAGACAGGTTTTTCTCTTCCGCGGCCATCTTCGCAAGAGGCACCAAGGTGCAACTATCTACATTGTAGTTCCGGTTATTCAGCGTCCATAACCTGTCAGTCCAAATAAACCTGCAGGGTAACTAGAGAAACATAATCAATAAACAGGCAACAAAAACATAAACCTTTTTCAGCATTTACGTAGGTACAGGTAAATATATACTTGGCATTAGACTCTCCAGCGCGCGGGCATCTGTCCTCTAGTGCTCCTGGTGGACCTACGTAAGCCACTATCTGGTTCTGAACTACAGGGTGTAGGAGGTGTTGTGGGTAGGCCTGGCAGCTTTCTGCGTTCTCTTTGGCTTACTAGGGGCACGGCAGGCTCACTACTAGCAGAGGGTTGATTCTCCTGGTCTGCTGGTATGGATTCTTCTGCCTCCTGGGCTGGTTGCTCTCCCGACACTTCCTGTTCTTCTGTAGGCCCTTGAGGGGCTGGCTGGAGAAAGGTGAGGATGGGTACCACGACTGCGTTGTTGATTTGAGTCCATGACCGGGGAAAGTCTCCGAGTACGGTACTGATCATTTCTTCCCTTTCCTCTGCGGGTTGAGGGTTCTCTTGATCTTCCTCAGGGCTTTGCAGCAGCTCGGGACACTTTTTCAGGTGGTCTCTGGAGACAATGGCTGTGGTCTCTCCTCCATCCTTACTGATGACACACACTTTTGGGTTCTCATGGCTTGAGGGCAGCACGGTGTACGGGTCCTTCTCCCACTGGTCGTCCAACTTGTGGAGCCGCCTCTTTCTCTTCAAGACCTGCTCTCCGGGTACCAGGGGAACAGCGGGAGCATGCTAGTTATAAGCCTTCTCTTGCCTTTCTCTTGCTTGAGACAGACTTCGCTCGACGCTCTCCTGTACTTTCCAATACTGCTGCTGCCGTTCTGTATCCCAGTCTGCCTCTGGCGAGGTGTCCTCAGGTGTCAGGACTCCCATATCCAGGTCAATAGGCAGCTTACCAGGTCTTGCTCTCATTAGGTAAGCCGGGGTACAGTTGGTGGAACCTACGGGGATGTGATTATACAATTCCACCAGATCAGGCAGTTTTTCAGGCCACAGACTGCGTTCTTCCAGGGGCAACGTTTTTAGCAAGTCTATCACCACCTGGTTCATTTTCTCACATAGTCCATTGGTCTGAGGGTGATTAGGCGTTGTTCTTATCTTCCTGCAGCCATACAGGTTGCAGAACTCCTGGAAGACCTCCGCTTCGAAGGCTGGTCCTTGGTCCGTCAACACTTGCTCCGGATACCCGTGTGGACGGCAGAAGTGCAGCTGGAAGGCTCTGACTGTTGTTTGAGCTGTTAAGTCTTTGACAGGGACCACCACCAGGAACCGGGAGTAGTGATCTACGATGGTGAGGGCGTAGACTTACCCAGATTTGCTTGGAGCCAGTTTCACATGGTCCAGGGTTACCAGTTCCGGTGTCTGCCTGGTGATGATGGACTGCAGGGGAGTCTTCTGGCTGGCACGGTCCTTTCTTCTTAGGTTGCACGGGCCACAGTCTCTGCACCATCTCTCGATGGCTCCTCTCATGCCTACCCAGTAGAACCATCCACGCAACAGGAACTCCAGCTTCTTCCATCCGAAGTGTCCTGCTCCATCGTGGTATGCCTCCAGAACCATAGCCGCGTCTCGTCTTGGGACCACTACCTGCCAGGTCAGCTCATGTGTTCTAGAGTTGACCACTCTCCGGCACAGCTTCTCCTTGTAGAGAAACAGCTTACGTTTCTCCTTCCACAGTTGCTTGGTCTCCTCTGGAGCATCTGGGTCAAGACGGGCATCGGCCTGTGTCAGCATTTCCTTCACCAGACGGACTGCGGGATCACTGTCTTGTGTCTCCGCCCAGCTGTAGTGGGGTAAGGGATTGAACGTAGCAGAGCGCCTGTCCCTCACACGGTGGGAATACAGGGTAATCCCATGACGGTGGAACGCAGGGAGTTCGACTTCTTCCAGTTCTTCTGGATCTTCCCCTACGTCCGGTTAGTTTGGCATTCTGGACAGGGCATCCGCGTTGGCATTCGAGCGTCCCGCCCGGTATTTGATGGTGAATTCATAGTTGGACAGGCGGGCCATCCATCTCTGCTCCAGGGCACCAAGTTTTGCAGTGTCCAGGTGTGTCAACGGGTTGTTATCCGTGTACACGGTGAACTTGGAAGAGGCAAGGTAATGCTTGAAACGTTCGGTCACTGCCCACACCACTGACAGGAACTCTAGCTTGAATGAGCTATAATTCTCAGGGTTTCTCTCTGTGGGCCGTAGTTTTCGGCTGGCGTAAGCGATTACCCGTTCTTTCCCCTGCTGGATCTGGGACAGTATGGCTCCTAACCCGATGTTGCTCGCGTCCGTGTGGAGGATAAAGGGCTGGCCGTAATCAGGGTACGCCAGGATTTCATCCCCCGTGAGGGCCATCTTCAGCTGGCGGAAGGACTCCTCTTCCAGCTTTTCCCACCTGAAGGGCGGCTTCTGGTTTTTGGCCTTCCTGGATTGACCTATCAGGAGGTCCTGCATAGGGGCTGCCATTTTGGTGAAACCGGGAATGAATCTTCGGTAGTAGCCTACCAACCCGAGGAACTGCCGCACTTCCTTTATGCTGGAGGGTCTTGGCCAGTCTTTAATCACGGTGATCTTATCGGGGTCAGGAGCCACTCCGTCAGCACTCACCACATGTCCCAGGTACTGCACCTTTGGTTTCAGGAGGTGACACTTGGAGGGTTTCACCTTTAGGCCGTAGCTTGCCAGGGCATCAAACACTTCTGCCAGGTGTTTCAGATGGTCTTCGTAGGTTTTGGAATAAACGATGACATCATCCAGGTATAACAGGACCGTCTCGAAATTCCGGTGTCCCAGACAGCATTCCATCAACCGCTGGAAGGTTCCTGGTGCATTGCAGAGTCCGAACGGCATACAGTTGAATTCGCTGAGACCCATCGGAGTGGTGAATGCAGTCTTCTCCTTGTCTGCCTCTGCTACAGGAACCTGCCAGTACCCGCTAGTAAGATCCAAAGTGGAGAAGAAGTTAGCAGATTTTAATGCAGCTAAAGATTCTTCTATTCTAGGTAACGGGTACGCATCTTTGTGTGTGATACGGTTGACCTTTCTGTAGTCTACACACATTCTCATTGTGTTGTCCTTCTTTTTCACTAGAACTAGTGGAGCTGCCCAGGGGCTACAGCTGTCCCTGATTACCCCAGCCTCCTTCATGTCCCGCAACATCCCCTTTGCATGCTGATAGTGTGCAGGGGGTACAGGTCGGTATCTTTCCTTTATGGGTGGATGGTCTCCTGTGGGGATGTGATGTTCTACCCCCTTTACTCGCCCGAAGTCTAGCGGGTGTTTACTAAAGACTCTTTCATACTCCCGAACCACCCGGTAGACTCCCTGATTTTGGTGTGAGGGAGTGGAGGTAGTACCCACATGCAGTTGCTGACACCAGTCCTCCATTTGTTTCTTAGAGCCGTTACCTTCCTCTGGTTGAGATGGAGGCAAGGGTTCCACGGCCCTTACAGAATTTTGGTTTATGGTGAACAATTTGGCTAGCGTGGCATACCGGGGCAGGTATACTTCTCTCCCCCCGATATTTATGATGCGGACAGGCTCCCTCCCATGGCGTACATCGACCACCCCCCGTGCTGTCAAAATGGTGGGCCTACTGTCTGAGTAGACGGGTTCTACCATTGCTTGGTAGTCTCTACCTCTTAGACCAATAGCTGCCCGGCACCAGATCATCATCTCACTTTTCGGGAGCATGGCAATAGGGAACGGGTCACACATTCTCACGCTACCAATCTCACCACCAGATAGTTCCACTTGTTGCCGTTTCATCAGTGCCCGGATCTCTTTTTGGAGAACACGCTGCTGGCTGGAACTGGCGTTCTTGGTAACCTGCTGCAAAATGAGAATTACCTCTGCAAGACAATTTTCAATTACGTTAGTTCCCAAGGTTATTTTAGGGTGACTCTCATGACGGTCAATGTCCACAATAATCAGTCCTTGTGCCGCCAGTTCGACTTTACCGATCTTAATGGTCACCTCTTTGAACCCCACCTGCGGCACGGGCTGACCATTGCTGGCGATGATACTCAGGTCATCATCTGGGTAGCGGGTTATGTCCGAGTCATTCCAGTACCGCTTAAAGAGCACGTACGGGATGGTAGTCACCTGTGACCCAGTGTCTAGTAGGGCACTCATAGGAATGCCATCCAGTACCACAGGCAAGACTGGACGTCCCCCTACGTATTTATCACGCCAGTTCGATGGGCCTGATGATCTTATGCCTGGGGGTTGGCCCTCTACCCCAGGTTGTGCCCGTTTAAATGACAGTACCTTGCCATATGTCCGGGTTGATTGCAGCGGCGGCAGATGGGCTGTCCGTCCTCGTTGTAGCGGTCGCTGGGTCTTCCTCTGGACGGCGGGATCCTCCTCTGTCGGCGCCATGGGACGTTCTCCGGTCCGGATTCCAGCTGGATCTTTCCTGGAGGAGAGACCTGTAAAGACTGCACAGTTCTGGTTAGCGCGGCTACGCTTTTGGTCAGTTCTTGGACCTGATGGTGCAAGTCTGTAGCCGGGTTGTTATCCAAAGCCTGCGCACCAGCTCCTACAGACTCTGTAGACAAGGGCGCCGCCTCCTGGTGATAGGTAATAGCAGGGCGCCAGTGGGTTACAGAGCTACCCGGTGCCGGTTCTCGGAGCACCCGGATGGCCCTGTCTTTGAACTTTGCAAAGTCTAACCCAGGGTTCTGCAACGCCATTGCATGTGACTGGGTTTGGTGGGCGTTGGACAGCAGACCCTCAATGAATTGCTCAGTCAACAGTTCATCTGCATTCCGCACACTGTCAGGGTCTGCCTGTTTAATGGCTCCCAGGGCCTCTTGCAAATTCAAAGCATAGTCTCTTATACTGTCTTGGGCCCGCTGCTTGCACCCATAAAATTTCATTTTGATCTCTGCAGAGGTGCGGGTATCAAACGTGTCCCTCAGACGGGCTAAGATCTCCTTCACGGTCTCCTTGTCCCTGACTGACCCGGACTTTACTTCACGTTGGGCTGCGCCGGTTAACTGGCCTACCAATATGCTCACTTTTTGTCCCTCCGTCAGGGGGTATACTTTAAACAGGCTGTACAGTCTCTCTTTAAAGTCGCTTAGGGTATGCGACTCCCCTGAGTATCCGGGGATGTAAGGCATGGTGAACGGCATTACTGCGGCAGCGGCCACGCTGGTGGTAGAGGGTCCCTCCGTATCCTCCCCCCTAGTTAAGTGTGGCCTACCTTCTGTTGCTTCTTCTCCGTAGGCCGCGGCTCCGCAGACGATCGTCAGGGTGGAGGACCATGCATCGCGCTCTGGTGACGTCAGCGTCACTCCCTCTCCTTCCAGGACCTTGCGCAGCGTCGGTGCGTAGGGTGGAGCTTCAGGTCTCGCGCGCTTTCGGCGTCCACACCCCTCTTCTTCCCGCGCGGCGTCCTGAAGATGGCGTCCGACGGCGGGAAAACGACTGCGGATGGCGGGAAAACAGCTGAAGATGGCGGGAAACGGCTCCGGATGGCGGGAAATGGCTCCGGATGGCGGGGACCTTCACCACGGCAGGTGTGACAGTCTTTTGAAGGCGCGCAGTACCCGGTGGTTGCGGGCACGAAATCCTGCCGACTACGCCAAAGTTGACGCGCCCCCTGGGCCTAGTGTACACATGTAGTGGGTTACCCGGAGCCGGGTCTCTGGGGATTGTAGTCTCCGTGGCGGCGACCCGGTCCCGTGACTCAGGGTGGTCAAACCAGTGGCGGTATAGTATAAGTTTTAGGTTAATTGTCCGACTACGCCACCCATGGGTTGCGGTCAGGGTGTACCGCCGCTGCGAGGCAGACCACTGAGGCTGGTGTGGTATGCGCAGCAAAGGATGGGATAACTCCCCACGGGAAGAGTATAGCCTCAGGGCAGGGAATGTGGATGATGGGAGTGATGGTGCACGGGCGTCCTAGTATTAGTAGTGCTGTATGCGGTGAGAAAGCAGGAACGACTCAGAGTCTTTGCAGTGCAGTTCAGGGTCTTTACCGATGATATTAAGGCAGACCCTCCCGGGAGTACTGGCTAGCATAAGGGGCCTGGTCAGTCTGTGAACAAACAGGAGTTCCCCTGGCCAGGTGGAGTTGTAGGCCTCCCCGTCTATCTGCACTCTTCCTGGCTACCTTGCTGTAAGCGTGTGGAAGTAGCCCACGTCCCTGAGTATACCGTGTGGTGCTCACCCGTATGGCTGGTGACTTGGGGCCTTCTGATAGCCTTCGCTCCTCGATGGCGTTGCTGGTCCCTTCCTTGTGACTGAGCCTCTGGGCTTCTATGGCCAGAGGACCTGGAATCCCCTGCCGGCTGGTTTCTGCTGCTGGACTTAAAGATCCCCGCAGCCTCGGACTCTGGTGTCCGGTTCTTATATTCTTCTGCCAGGGCGAACTCTGCTTAGCTCCAGCCCCTGGTCTTCAGCTCCTGCTCCTACAGAGCTCCTAGCTGTTGCTTTCCCTGTCTTTCTCCTCTCTAGACTCTTAGACTGACTAACCCCGCCCCAGACCCAGTTTATGTAGGGCAGGTTCCTCCCCTATCTGGCCTGGGACAGGAGCTGTTGCATGTTTAAGGGCTCCTGACCAGGAAACCTCCCACTTGCTCTCAGACGTGATATTTCTATCACTGTGGCAACCAGACCCCTGGGGTACCACATGTATAAATGTATGGCTGACAGCCAGCCAGGTCTGGAGCTGAATGTGAATGACTTTATATGGTAGTCTACCAGGAATATAAGATTGAAAGTTCTTTATTGGAAGCTGGGACCTAGGCTTATTGGTCCCTATAAAATAACCGCCGTCATTAACCCATCAGCGTTTCGTCTTGAACCTCCTCTGGCCCTTAAAGTCCACTACGTGTTCCATAGGTCCTTACTCAAGAAGTATGTGGAACCTCTTGAGCCCTCACCTCTACCACCACCCCCAGTAATGGTTGTGGTAATCTGGAGTTCCAGATTTTGAGTATTGTAGATTCTGGTCTCCAACGTCGTTCTCTACAATACTTGGTGCACTGGAAACGTTATGGTCCAGAGGAGAGGATGTGGGTTTCAGCATCAGAGATGAATGCTCCCAGGTGGGTTCATTCATTCCCCACCTCTTATCCTGAGAAACCCGGTCCTGAGTGTCCGGAGGCCACTCGTAGAGAGGGGTGTACTGTCACGGGTGTGTCAGAAGTGACAGTCGCCCTGCTGTTGGTCGCTCATCCCCCTCCCTTCCCTAGCCAGGGCTTAACACCATGGAAAGACAGGGCGAGGTTCGCGTGCAGCAATTGGTGAAGAACCAATATAGGGACGTTAGTGGAGACAGGGTGATATTAGATCAGCCTAGGATGTCTCCACTTCCCCCTTTCCCTAGAGTCTGGGCTCCCTTTCCCTCTTCCCTTTGTGTTGCACTAAGTCTTTCCCACACATTGCGTGACACACACAGAGTGACTGCAGACTTATCGGTTTGGACAGGACAACCCCTTATCATGCCTGTTTTTGCTGCTAGAGAAGGACCATGCTTAGCAGGCAGTTGACACCCCTAGTCGTTTGGAGTTTGCAGTCATTTCTTGCTGGATGGAAAGAAAAAATGAGGCTGAAGAGTTACCATACAGCCATAGGGTCAAGTGATAGTGACTGCTAGTTTTTCTTGGCTTATGAGATCAAACTGGTATCTAAAAGTCATTGTGATTCTGATTCTAATATTTGAAGAAAGTCAGATATCAGTCACATATCAAAATCACACATCATTTGAATTTGGCCTGGAGGAGGTCTGTGTGAAAGTCCCAATGCGTTTCAGACAAGTTTGCACTGAAAATCACATAACCAAATAGAATGCTTAAGTTTCTTCAACTGAGTGTTTAAGTCAATGGTAAGTGTACTGGCTTCTAGACATAGAGTTTTGGGTTCAATTCCCAGCAGCATACAGTGAACTTTTTATTATTATTTTCATCAGTTGTGAAAGTCAGATGTCTAAGTCACTTATCAAAGTCACATATCAAAGTCAGTTCTCAGACAAGGTATTTAGCCTCAAACTGACATTATTCTGATGTTTGACTTTGATATCTGTCATGTCCTAAACTGGACGCTGTAGTTGAGCACCTCTTCATGAATCAGGATCATCCGACTCCAGCATGCCCCTCATCAAGATTGCTGTGAACAACGCCGGTCTTGATGAATCGAGCCCATTGTGTTTTATATTACGGAAACATATTGGCACATTTTATTATACAATTGGTGGTCTTGTATTATTTCTATATTGTTGCTACAGCAGCATAGTGGGCCCCAAGAATGATTTACTCTGGGGATCCAAGGTTCTGCAGCCCGATGCTGCATACAATTAATATAAAAAAATAAAATAAAATTAATGTTAATATTAATATTGAGCAGAATTAATTTCAGCCTATTGGTGCAGCCTCCACAACTGTCACGGTCTCCCATGTTGTCCCTTGGGAAAATTAATCGCCCACTCTTGCTCTATTATATATAGTGCTATGTTATGCAAAGTGCTAAAGTGCTGCACATTTTCCATCTACACATGTGCATCAAAGCGTCTGTGTGTTACTCACAGAACCTTTGATGCACATGTGTAGATAGAATCACATGATCTATCAAAGGGGATCATGTGACAAGTCACGTGATACATCCAGTACCTGAGGGGGGGCACACCTTCTAAACTACCCAGTGCCCTGGCTACTCTTACTACTCTTAATCCACTCCTGTACATACAGTACAGACCAAAAGTTTGGACACACCTTCTCATTCAAAGATTTTTCTGTATTTTCATGACTATGAAAATTGTACATTCACACTGAAGGCATCAAAACTATGAATTAACACATGTGTAATTATATACTTAACAAAAAAGTGTGAAACAACTGAAAATATGTCATATATTCTAGGTTCTTCAAAGTAGTCACCTGTTGCTTTGATGACTGCTTTGTACACTCTTGGCATTCTCTTGATGAGCTTCAAGAGGTAGTCTCTGGAAATGGTTTTCACTTCACAGGTGTGCCCTGTCAGGTTTAATAAGTGGGATTTAATAAGTGGGATTTCTTGCCTTATAAATGGGGTTGGGACCATCAGTTGTGTTGTGCAGAAGTCTGGTGGATACACAGCTGATAGTCCTACTGAATAGACTGTTAGAATTTGTATTATGACAAGAAAAAAGCAGCTAAGTAAAGACAAAGGAGTGGCCATCATTACTTTAAGAAATGATGGTCAGTCAGTCCGAAAAATTGGGCAAACTTTGAATGTGTCCCCAAGTGCAGTTGCAAAAACCATCAAGCGCTACAAAGAAACTGGCTCACATGAGGACCACCCCAGGAAAGGAAGACCAAGAGTCACCTCTGCTTCTGAGGATAAGTTTATCCAAGTCACCAGCCTCAGAAATCGCAGGTTAACAGCAGCTCAGATTAGAGACCAGGTCAATGCCACACAGAGTTCTAGCAGCAGACACATCTCTTCAACAACTGTTAAGAGGAGACTTTGTGCAGCAGGCCTTCATGGTAAAATAGCTGCTAGGAAACCACTGCTAAGGACAGGCAACAAGCAGAAGAGACTTGTTCGGGCTAAAGAACACAAGGAATGGACATTAGACCAGTGGAAATCTGTGCTTTGGTCTGATGAGTCCAAATTTGAGATCTTTGGTTCCAACCACCGTGTCTTTGTGCGACGCAGAAAAGGTGAACGAATGGACTCTACATGCCTGGTTCCCACCGTGAAGCATGGAGGAGGAGGTGTGATGGTGTGGGGGTGCTTTGCTGGTGACACTGCTGGGGATTTATTCAAAATTGAAGGCATACTGAACCAGCATTGCTACCACAGCATCTTGCAGCGGCATGCTATTCCATCCGGTTTGTGTTTAGTTGGACCATCATTTATTTTTCAACAGGACAATGACCCCAAACACACCTCCAGGCTGTATAAGGGCTATTTGACCAAGATGGAGAGTGATGGGGTGCTACGCCAGATGACCTGACCTCCACAGTCACCAGACCTGAACCCAATCGAGATGGTATGGGGTGAGCTGGACAGCAGAGTGAAGGCAAAAGGGCCAACAAGTGCTAAGCATCTCTGGGAACTCCTTTAAGATTGTTGGAAGACCATTTCCGGTGACTATGTCTTGCAGCTCATCAAGAGAATGCCAAGAGTGTGCAAAGCAGTCATCAAAGCAAAAGGTGGCTACTTTGAAGAACCTAGAATATAAGACATATTTTCACTTGTTTCACACTTTTTTGTTAAGTATATAATTCCACATGTGTTAATTCATAGTTTTGATGCCTTCAGTGTGAATGTATAATTTTCAAAGAAAAATCTTTAAATGAGGTGTGTCCAAACCTTTGGTCTGTACTGTACATACAACACTACACATCAGTGCAGGTACAACTTATGGCTTCTTCATCTAGGAGTTTATGAGCATCATCTGTCTAATTGACAGAGAACCCCTGAGAAGTCTACACAAGAAAGCTTCTGTCTGTATCATGATTCCAGTGACTTTTATAAGGTTTAGACAATGGAAGCATAAAGCTGGTTAATGTTTATAAGTATGATTCGTCGATAATACCGAATTGGCCAGATTCTGTAATCTCGAGAAGTTTACTTTTAAACATTGTTTTAGACAATAGATCTGTGTATTTCTCATGGAGCATAATGGTAAGTGTACACACATTATTTGAATCAATATTTTGGTTACAATAACACTATTAGTCAAAGCAAATATCACAGTGGTCACTTTTGTACAAATCAGGATAATGAATCTTTGAAACACACAACTTCATAGACCATAGAACAATTAACATTGTCTTACTGTATTGACTCCTAGCAAACACTTTGTGGATAGCATGCATCAAGGACAGTTCATGTGAAAGAGCTAGTTTCTCAGTATCAGAGTAAATCAATATTATACTGCAGTATATTGCAATATTATAGTGCTTGAATTCACGCAACCATATTTGCAATACATTCCACACTTGGTCTAATGACCACACTTTATCAAAGCATATAAACAATATGTTACAATATGTAGGCTATAAGATATCCATATTTTTATTAGCAATACAATCCACATTTGGATATCTTATAGCCAAACATTATTTACACAAAGCACCCTATCCAAAGGGGATGGTTTTAGCGGATGATTGCCATAAAAATAATAATGGAAGTGTACACTGTGTACAACAACACAAAGCAATGCATGAACAAATTATAGCAAAAAATAAATCAGCTAGCCTAATACTCAAAGTCTTCATGGCAATCCTCCCAGTGGATGGCCATGGAACAATGAGGTGGAATAAGATTCTACAGGTGAACAACTGGCTACGTCGATGGTGCCGTCAACAAGGATTTGGAATTCTGGATCACGGAATGAATTACCTATACGATGGACTACTTGCTAGAGATGGGGTACACCTTACGAAGACTGGAAAACATGTATTTGGAAGTCGCCTTGCTACACTCATCAGGAGAGCTTTAAACTAGAACAATGTGGGAAGGGAAGCAAAAGGCCAGAAAAAGCCATACAGCTGACAAATACTATTGAGATCTCTGCTACTGGAAGTGGAAAGGAAGAACAAAGACAAAACAATTTAAATAATAAAAATATGGGAGGAAGAGAAACCAATCACAAACTAAAATGTTTTTATACAAATGCACAAAGCATGGGCAACAAACAAGGAGAATTGGAACTACTAATGCAGGAAAAGAAATATGATGTCATTGGAATCACTGAAACTTGGTGGGACGATACACATGATTGGAATAAAAGGCTAAAAGGATACAACTTATTTGCAAGAAACAGACTTGATAAGCGAGGAGGAGGTGTCGCATTGTATGTTAGAAAAGCGTATATCTGCAAAGAGATTGAAGCTTCAGAGACTGGGAGTTCTGTGGAAACTGTTTGGGTAAGAATACAAGGAGAGAACAACGGAAAGGACACCATTGTAGGCATTTACTACAGGCCACCTGGGCAAGCTGAAGATATGGATGAACTCTTTATGTATCAAATGACCAAGTTCTCCAAAAAATATGACGTAGTGGTCATGGGAGATTTCAACTATCCAGACATTTGTTGGGAATCTCTCTCAAGTAAAACTAACAGGTCAAGCAAATTCTTATCCTCTCTTGCTGACAACTTTATCTTCCAAAAGGTAGGGGAGAAAACAAGGGGATCTGCTACTTTGGATCTAATCCTTATAAACAGGGAGGAAATGGTTGAGGAGGTAAAGGTGGCTGGGACCCTAGGAGGCAGCGATCATGCTATTATAGAATTTTGGATAACTAGAGGAGGAAGACATGTGAAGACTCAAACTTCAAGGTTAGATTTTAGAAAGGCAGATTTTAAGAGACTCAGAAAGAGAATAGGAGGGATCCAATGGCTGGATGTCCTTAAGGACAAAAATGTCCAGGAAGGATGGGAAATTTTTAAAAATGAGATTCTCAAAGCACAATCGTTAACAATCCCGAAAAGTAGGAAGAATGGGAAGCATTTAAGGAAACCAGGATGGATGAACACAGAACTTAAACACATGCTAAAAAGAAAGAAAGAAATGTTTATTAAATGGAAAGAGGGAGGCATATCTAAAGAAGATTATAATGCAGTCTGCAGATCCTGTAGGGCACGTATCAGGTTAGCTAAAGCTGACAATGAATTAAGGCTTGCAAGAGATGTCAAAAGCAATAAAAAAGGATTTTGGGGGTATGTCAAAAGTAAAAGAAAAGTCAAAGATGCTATAGGATTTTTACAGGATGAAAATGGAGAAATGGTAAGAGAGGATGTTGAGAAGGCCGAACTTTTTAATTCCTATTTTGCATCTGTTTTCTCTCAGAAAGAAAATGTAACATCAACTGATCTTCACTGTCCTTTTAAAGGAATAGAGGAATCCAAGTTATCTGTAAACAGAAAGATTGTGAGGGAATATTTAGCTAACATAAATGAGTTCAAGTCTCCAGGTCCAGATGAATTACACCCCAGAGTACTGAAGGAGATCGTAGAAGAAATTTTAGAACCACTCTCCATAATCTTTGAAAATTCTTGGAGAACAGGAGAAGTCCCAGAAGACTGGAGAAGAGCAAATGTTGTTCCTATCTTCAAAAAGGGGAAGAAGGTGGACCCAGGGAACTATAGGCCGGTGAGTCTGACTTCTATACCAGGAAAGATCTTTGAACAAATTATTAAACAACATGTATGTAAGTACATGGATAAGAATGAAATGATTAACCAGAGTCAGCATGGGTTTGTAACTAACAAGTCATGTCAGACTAACTTAATTTCCTTCTATGACATAATCACTGACTGGGTGGATCAGGGAAATGCTGTAGATATAGTATATCTTGACTTCAGCAAAGCATTTGACAAAGTATCTCACACCATCCTTATTGAAAAAATGACCAAGTATGCAATGGACCAGGCAACTGTTAGGTGGATTCATAACTGGCTTAGTGATCGGACTCAAAGGGTGGTTGTAAATGGCTTCACATCCAGCTGGATGAATGTCTCAAGTGGGGTACCACAGTGCTCCGTCCTGGGACCTGTATTGTTCAACATCTTTATCAATGATTTAGATGAAGGAATTGAGGGTAAACTGATTAAATTTGCTGATGACACAAAGCTAGGAGGGATAGCTAATACTAGAGAAGAGAGAGAGAGGATTCAAAAAGACCTAAATAAACTGGAGCAGTGGGCAGCAACCAACAGAATGGTTTTTAACAGGGAAAAATGCAAAGTACTACATCTGGGCAATAAAAATGAAAAAAGCATATACAGAATGGGAGGAATAGAGCTAAGCAACAGTACATATGAAAAAGACTTAGGTATACTAATAGATCATAGACTGAACATGAGTCAACAGTGTGATGCAGCAGCAAAAAAGGCAAATACAATTCTGGGATGTATTAACAGAAGCATACAGTCTAGATCACGTGAAGTCATTATCAGTCTTTACTCCTCTTTGGTCAGACCTCATCTGGAATACTGTGTACAGTTTTGGGCACCACGTTTTAAAAAAGACATAGACAAACTGGAGCAAGTTCAGAGAAGAGCGACCAGAATGGTGACTGGTCTGCAAACCATGTCCTATGAGGAACGGTTGCAGGATTTGGGAATGTTTAGCTTGCAAAAAAGAAGACTGAGAGGAGACTTAATAGCTGTCTACAAATATGTCAAGGGCTGTCACATTGTAGAAGGATCATCTTTATTCTCATTTGCACAAGGAAAGACTAGAAGCAATGGGATGAAACTAAATGGGAGGAGACACAGATTAGATATTAGAAAAAACTTTTTGACAGTTAGGGTGATTAATGAGTGGAACAGGCTGCCACGAGAGGTGGTGAGTTCCCCTTCAATGGACGTCTTCAAACAGAGGCTGGACAGACATCTGTCTGAGATGATTTAGTGAATCCTGCTTTGAGCAGGGGGTTGGACCAGATGACCCAGGAGGTCCCTTCCAACTCTACCATTCTATGATTCTATGATTCAATCATCTCCTCTGCCAAAAAACTTTCCCCAATGCAGTTCACACAGGCACAACATGGATTGCACGTGAAGTTCTGTGTCACAGCTTCTCCTTCTGTGTCCTCATCTTGAGTAGCTACCCCTATAAGCTTTGTCCATAACTGTAGAGGGGGTCAGTACTGCCACCAAGTCTCAAATATATTGATAGCAGTGGTAACCTTTGTCACGCAAAAATGGCTAGTGTTCATCATTTGAGCCAAGTAAATCTATAGATTCTGTTTGGTTTTCCATGACGCCACATTTTCCACGGTTGGCCTCTCGATTTTCGGTCTGAAGATTGCTTGGGTCATCATTTCCAGATTTTGATCTAAAGGGAAAACACATATTATTCTCTGCACAAAATCCCGGTCAGTTGGGACGTGTTCCCCTTTCTTTTGCCCGGGTTTCATAACTATCAACACATTGTCTGCTCCTTGAACAATTACCTCTGCAGGTTCTGGAGGACCTTTGTCACCCAGTTGTTTCAACCAGATTTTTGCACCATCATTGATAGGATCTGAGGATCCAAATCCTTCACCTCCTCTGACTGTCACAACTGCAGGGGTCCTTACTCTGACCACCTTCGTTTTAGAAATAGACAGTACCAGTAACTGAGTTATCTTATCTCTCTTCTGTATTATCATGACTTTTTCTTCATCATTCATTAAAAGTACTTTAATTTCTTCCTGATAATCCTGGTCTATCACTCCTCCCATTACCTGAATACCCTTTAAGGCCAAGCCTGACCTTGAGGTTATAAGACAAAAATGCTCAGGTGGCATTTGCAAGCCTATAGCAGTCCTGATTTTCTTTACAACTTCTTTGAAGTGACTTTCATTGTCACTTTGAATCTGTATTGGGATACAGTACAATACCATTGTTTCCAAAGTCTTAATAGTATTGTTAGCATTGGCCATTTTACAGGTACAAATCAACGTAAACCCAGAATATGCATACAAAGCTGTGCATACGCATACACATCCTCCATCATGTAGAGGAGGGCCAATGTAGTCAATTTGCCCAGGAAGTTTTCCTTGAGCTTTCTGGCCTCTCACCACATGAGGGATTGGTCTCTGTTGTGAATATTGACACTTAATGACGGTTTCCTTTATGAACTCTAACCTGATGGGCACCCCTCTGGTCTGTGCCCATTGAGTCAGTCCAAGCAGCTCCTCAGAGGTATCAGTCTTTACTGGATTCAGTGACTGATATTTCGGACTGTTAGTCTGCTACTGAGTTGAATCTTTCCAGGGTATCTGAAGCACAAATAGCATCAACATGAAACACAGTCACTTTAATTATTTGTACAATTGCCCAGATATCTTGCCACAACTCTTTTCCCCATACTTCTTTGCTATGTATACTTGTAGTCTGATAGCCCACTGCGTTCCACACACGGTTGTTACCTTGGTACCTAGCTGACCCTTCTGTAAACCACGCTTGTTTCCTCTGCTCAGGAATCAATTGTTCAAAGGATATCTCCTGCTCCTGAAGTCCCATAGGGACTTTGCCTAACTTCTCATGCAATGTGGAGATTCCACTAACTCCTGGTTTTGCTCTGTCCTGAATTGCCTCAATTTGCTTTCCTCCTAATTCTGTAGTTATAACTTTGCACTCACTGAATTGTTTTGGAGTTCCCTTAATCAAACTGGCCTCCGCCCCTGTATCTACCAACATTTGTGGGGTGTGGCCAGCATGTCAATCACTTTTATCTGTCTCCCTCCATCGATCCTCCATTTCAGATGAAGACATCATATTAGGAGAAAATGATGCCCCCTTCTGTTGGGCTTTGAATTCCTGTATCAAGGATTTAACTTCAGCATAAAGATCCTCAAACCCCTGTGCTGTGGGCTTTGCTGGCGACGAGGAGGGAGTTGGCCCTCTCTCTCCCTGTGTCCTGCCCGGCCCCTGCTGTGGGGATTCAGAATCTTTTACTGTAACCTTTCTATTATGTGAAACCCTGACTTTTTATTAAGTCCTCTCTTTTGATACAATTTCCACATCTCGTTAGTACCAATCCCGTCTATTTTATCCCTGTGGACACCATCCTTTATCAGGGCCATAAACATATCTTTACGGGTAATACAAGATCTAGGATTGTAGTTACTTTTGACATTGTCATGCTGCTCTTCAGAGGGAAAATTACTCTTTTGTTTGGGACCCCAATCTCCCAGATCCCCTAACTGTCTAATTGCCTCCAATGTATTGGCGATAGTTTTCCCAGTCTGATTTATCATTAGCGTCATCATGATATGCTTGTAGGCTGCAGGGGCATTTCTAATGATACGATTTCTAACAGATACACTCACAACAACTTGCATATAATCATCATAAGAGCTTGCCGAAATAGCATTTTTCATGACCTCCTCTTTCAACCTCTGAGTACAATCTTTCAATGTAAACCATGGTTTTTCATTGGGCGGCCAGTCCGCCTCGGATGGGTATTTATGCTGCAATGCCATGGCCACATCAAGCATACTACACACCACATGTGGCTGCTGAATTGTCAAGGTACGAAAGGCCTCCTTCACTACAGGTTCATGACTGAATTGGACAAATTTTTGGCCATCCACAGCATCCACCTGCACTCCATGAGCCCCCATCTCCCATAATCTGACAGCTCAAGCTATTAAAGATTCATTTGGCTTTTGAGAGAAACAATCATGAAGGTCATTAAGCTCCTGCTGACTGTAATCCTCTACTGCATTCTTATTCTGTTTACCTGCAGCAGTCTCTACAATCCGTCTCCGATATATAGGATGAACTTTCACTGGGTTAAGAGGAGGATCAATTTCTCTCTTTCCATTGAAATATTCATCCTCAGTCTCTGGATTGGTGATGTTTTTAGAGTCAGTTGAATCCCATACATCCCCATCCCACTGATCAGGGCTCCACTCTATCCCTGCTTTGGCTATGGCCAAAGCTACTTTTTTGTTATTAACCTTCCCTCACCTCCTTTTGTATTTATACTGCGCTACACATACAGCAGCCTTTTCTGCAACATGCTGATATCCATCACATCTGTCCATTAATAACTTATTCTGACACTGTGCTATAATCAATGCATTCTGGGTCTCACACAACTGTCTTTCCAATTCCTGAACTTTTGTTAATATACGTATTCTTTCCTCATGCTGTTTTCTATATGCAGACAGCAGGATCCATCTGTAAAGGACATATTGATACTCATGCTAGAGCAACTCCATTTTGTCTGCTTGCTTTAAAATCATGTTATCACTCCTTGCATAACATATTCTTTCTTTCTCTTCCCATGGAACTTATCTCACACTAACTTTTTCTCAAGAGAACATTTTGTCAGACACTCTGTTATCTAACTTGTTTAGGCCAGGTTTGACCTTGTAAAATTTCCATAGTGCTTCAAACTAACAATGATAATATGACCATATATGTGTTTTCCATAATAATTGTACTAACATCAGTTAGCCTATAGTATTGTAGTATGGCTGTAGAGTTGATTGGCTATTTGATATACTCAAAACAATATAAAATGCTAAGCAAAATAAACGGGATCAGAGATTCTTTGAATCCCGACAATACAGAGCACGCATTGCCTCCGTTTGGTTTTCTGTGGATTGCGCAATCAACATAATAATTTTGACACTCACTTGGTCAACCATGAAGGGTTATTGCCCTCCCTTAACAGCTGGTGCCGTGACTCGGATCCCTAACCAGGGACGCCCCTCCACCTCTGGACGACCACAAAGAGAGACCTGCCTTCAGCCTCCCCCACTGGAATTGGGACTGATCATCCCCCACAAAAAGCCACGGTAAGTGCACCAGTTCTTTACTAGTGACACTGACCATTTGGCGTGGTTTCCACGTAGTGTGTGGTTGTTTGCAGTATCTCCGGGTGTCCTGGTTGGATATAGTCAAAGGTGAGACTATAAGGGGTGTAGTCTCATTAGGGGTCTGATATTATTTAACTTCAAAGCAGTATCACCTCGGATTTACAAGTGAATATTGTGTGAATCTTTCTCAGCTTTGGACAAAAATCCTTAGGAGAGACTGAACATTGTTAGTTTCAGTCGCGGCAGGTGATCGAAGATTGGGTAGGACACGCAAGTAGATATACGTATATCAAGTGTCCGGTGCGCTGCAAAACTGCAAAGCTGCATAGCAGCAGAAGTGCACCTCCTTTCATTTGTTGTGTGAAAGAATTCCCCCGACGGGAGGGGTGAGTTAGTAGTGGAACAGCTGGGAGCTCTGGCCAGACTCCGCTGTGCACAAATTAAGGATCTTTTTGTCAGTTGTAGTGAATAATCAATGTTTCTGTGGAGCAGAAAGAATTTGTCTCCCCCGAAGGAGAGGGAGGATGTGATGAATATCATGATCAGTCGAGAAGGGAAAAGATCATTTAAGCACGTGCCAAAAGTGTTTAAGGTGTTCAATTTTCCTGTGGAGGGGAGGCTTCAGCCTGTGTTGTGGGATGAAGGCATCCGGCAGCAAAGGGGTAGATTAGTTGACTGCTGTGGATTGTTGGAAGATGCTGAAAACTTTAGGAAAGTGGCACATGAGATATGTGATGAAGGATATGTTGAAAAAGTACAGGAGGAAGTAGGTCCCCCCCTTCCCAACTTATGTGTCCACAATCCAAATCTAGAGCCCCTAAAGAAGCATCTCCCACAAATGTAGCAATACCCCAGCCCCTGAATCCGGAAACTGAGCAATTTATACCTTATGAGATTAAATACCCTGCACTTCCCACTGAGAGCCAGCCACCGTCATATAACCCAGACGGTTGGCTCTGTAATGTGTGTTGGGTCACTAATCCAGGATGGCGCAGGACATGCTATAATTGTGAAGCACGCACGTAAACCCGGTGTTGTAGCACCAACCTACCCATTACTTAACGCTGACGGGGGGTATTATGAATCACTACCCCCACCTGCCCCTACCATCATATTCCATTCAGAGGGACCCAGGGTCCTCTGAACTCTTCCCTATTCACCCTCTCCCAAACTGGGGAAATAGAACATGGACGCTAGTATGAGGAGGTGGCGTCTGATTTACTAAATGGTCCTTCAGAATTCTCTACTATACTGAGAATAGGTATGGGGAGTATACCACAACAGCAGGTTGGGATCATTGTAAACGCAGCAAATGCGAAACTGCAGCATGGGTGGGGGCTAGCTGCAGAGATATGTCGTATTGGGGGACCTACAATACAAGCTGCATCTAATGATTACATCCGTGACCATGGCCCGTTAAGAGAAGGAGAGGTGATGGCTACAAGAGCCGGACAGCTATCATGTCATTTTGTTATACATGTAGAGAAAACCAAAAGAGTAATGTCATTGTGTAAGATTACAGTACAAGATGTTAAATGCAGCAAGGAAGATAATGGGATGTTGAAATGTTGAAAAGTAAATGCATGTGAAAAAAAAAGGTTGCGCTGAGTTTGTTGACAGAAGGAAAAAGTATGTGGATATGTGGAGAAACTTAAATGGTTAACTGAAATATGCACGCTGCCAGATAAGCGCCCAGTTACAGCTGCTAGCATAGAAAAACGGCCTTGGCTTGATACAGAGCAGGAAAAAAAAAAAAGGTGAATGGAGGAAGAAAATGCAGACAATAAGGGAAACACGATGCTATGTTATGTGTATTACAAAGATACTGCTCTCCGATAATGGCGGAGTAATGAATTGTTGGGAATGTTCTAATTGTGGCCAGCAGAATCCATTGTCAGTAGATTACTGTGTTGCATGTCACGCACTCCCCTCGCTACTACCCAAGCCACTTCTAGTGCCCCATCCTCATCTGTTATACCTATGTCCGCCCAAAGTTCCAACCCTTCCTGCAGCGGCCATGTTGCTACACCCATTGCATCACCTCCGGTCTCTGACCAAATGTCCCTTTGGTGGTGGCCATCTTGGTGCACCCTTCCTGTAGTATGCTTCCTTCTGGTTGCGGCCATCTTGGCACACCCAGAATACAGGCAGCAATACACACTACACCCAGAATGTGTATGAGGAAGATCATCATAATCAGTGTGTGACAGAGCATTAGACGCCAATACATATGAGAGTGGGTTTAACTTCTGTCAAGCCCTTAAAATATGGGCTCAGGATAAGTTGGCTAATCAATCCACTACCCTCAACAGCACATATTTATGTCCACTTTGACATTAGGGCTAAAATATGGTGATGTAAACTAATTCTCTAGATGGTCATGTATCCTTAAGTTTCTAATAGATGCACATACACGTTGTCTGGTTTACAGTAATTGATTTAGCAAACGTTTTTGTTTTTTTATTAGCATTCCACTACACAAAGACTGTCAGTTTCTGTTTGCATTTACATATTACATTTACACGGAGCAAATGTCCATCAGGGCCAGTGTTAGTCTCCTCAAGCATCTAGCAAAACTGAATTGTCGAGTCTCAGCCTCGAAACTTCAGTTTTGGCCCGGCAAGTGGTCTTCTTAGGCCATTGCCTTACTCAGGGTGCCAGACATCTCACAGAAGAAAGGAAGACGGTCATCTACGCACTACCGTTCCCAAAAGATCCCATAGAGCTGCAACGGTTCCTCGGACTATGTACATACTGCAGACAATGGATCCCAGACGCCTCACGTCTCATGCAGCCGCCCCTCTAAGATGCATTAAAAGAAGACACTCTGGCTGATGTCAACAACAAGGACCACCAAGAACAGCTGCAACAAGCCTTTGAGCAACTAAAGTCAAGGAAAATGACAGCCCCTGCCCTTGGAAATCTGGACTATGCTCAACCTTTCCATTTGTATGCCTCTGAGACAGGAGGACATGCAGCCGGAGTACTCACGCAGAGACACTGTACAAAGCAGCGCCCAGTCGTTTATTACCTAGCGCATCTCTCCCCCAGCTGTCTACGAGCGGTTCACGCCACACAGCAACCTAAACATCTGTCTACACAGAGACACCTGTGGCTGCAGTGTTCGTTGATTTTGCCAGAAAATGTGAAGTTACACCACCATCAACCCAGCCACCCTGCTACCAGCACCTGAAGGAGAGGGGAAAAAGGCTCCACCGCATGATTGTCTGGAACAAATTACTGCGGAGTCAACTCCACTTGTTCTAGTGGGGGAAGTACCCTTGGATGACCCAGAACTTACGTTATATACGGATGGATCCAGATATGTTGACACCTCTGGCAGGTTTCATACTGGATATGCTGTCACAACTGAAGATACATTGGTAGAGGCAGCAGTCTTACCTCCCAGTATGTCAGCACAAGAAGCAGAGCTCAAAGCTCTGACTGCAGACTGTGAAAAATGCTGAAAGCATCAGACAATTGATGGAAGTGGTGCAACTACCAAGACAGTTGGCTGTCGTAAAGGTAAAAGCTCATACCCGACCAGATGCCCCTGAAGCAAGAGGTAATGCACTTGCTCATCTCCATGCTAAGCGAGCAGCTCTTCTTCTGACATCCATGTCCATGGCTCTTACACGGCAACAGGCCAAACAGCTAAATTCCGTGCCAACCCAGGATCAACCTGCAGAAGAGCATCAACCGGTCCCTCCAATCACAAAGCTACGCTCCACACGCTCTACGCGCTAAAGAAGAACGCCAGTCGTAGAAGGAGGTGGGTGCTAAGTTGATAGATGGGCTATGGAAGAAGAAACAACTGTACTGTTTGCCTCGACTCCTGTATCCAGCCATTGCGGCCTGGGCCCATGGACTGCTTAGGGGTAGTGGATATGTTTTCCAGTTGGCCAGAAGCATTCGCCGTTCCAAACATGACTGCCAAGACTACCGCCAAGAAGCTGGTCTCTGAAGTTGTTTGCCGGTATGAAGTCCCAGAAGTTATCAAAAGTGATGAAGGACCAGGCTTTTCCTCATGCGTATATCAAGAAATACTTACCATGATCGGATCAACAGTGATGTTACATACTCCTTACCATCCACAGTCAAGTGGCAAGGTGGAGAGATTGAATGGCACACTGAAAAGGCAGTTAACCAAAATGATGCAGGAGACTACGACCCAGTGGCCTGAGCTCCTTCCCATTGCACTATATCACATAGGCACCACCCCCATAGGGAAACACAAACTGTCACCCTATGAGATACTATTTAGGTCACAACCAGCTATAGCTAGATTTACCCCACAACAATTATCAGAAGAAACAGATTATGTTGTGCAATATGTGATTCAGTTTGCCAAAGCCTTAACTAACACCCATGCGTTAGTATCATCTTCTATTCCAGATCCAGCTGATGCAGAAGGTTGTCATACCCTCAGGCCTGGAGATTATGTGTATGTGAAGAAGCATGTTCGGAAACACGGACTAGAACCATTGTATGACGGATCATACCAAGTGCTCCTGACAATCCCAACAGCTGAGATGTTTTATGATAATATGTATGGTTAAACTAGTCAATACCTGGAATAGCCTACAACAGAGTACTGACCCCTTTAATAATAAGTTCATTACTGACCATCAGATTTTGGTGCAAGAATTGAGACAATTAGAAAACAACCAGATCAGTGACTGTTGGATATGTACTCACTCACCAGTTTCAGCCGCTAGTATGCCCTTTCTGGCGGTCCATCCCAGACCATCATTATTGGAAAGATACATTCATAATCACTCATGGGTACATGCAAATCTGTTTATAAAAGGTACCGATGACACGTTATAAAATATCTGGTAACGTCCCTTGTAATGAATCTTCTGAATATAAGCCTAGTGATCCAACATGTGGCAATCCGGATGTTGGATATTGTAGCCCCCTGGGACAAATGTCTTTATGGTGTATGTTATCAAATAACACCGTTTTAATCAATTTGGTACATAAATTAGTATTACAGCACTCTGCTTTATGGGATTTGCCATCAGCCACATATTGGGTCTGTGGGAATAATGCGTATAAATGGCTCCCAGTCAGAGTAGGGGGGACTTGTACGTTGGGCCGGCTAACTTCAGCCACTTATCTTATTCCCCATAGTAAAGTAGATATGAGAGCCATCCCTCTTCATACCATCTATAAACGTTATAAACGTGCCAAAGACAACACCCCACGACCATCAGGAAGACCTCATTTAGTACAAATGAGTGTACCCAATAAGATAGCCAGTACCGTCTTCCTCTACCCTATGGTTACATAAATGTGGGACAAGTTAGTGGAAGTCACTGACTACTTAGATGACCAGATTTGGAATATTTTGGAAGTAATTAATACTACTGTTGCAGTGCAGAATCAGCTTATTATAGTGGCTAATCAACATACGTTAGTGCTGGACTATTTGACAGCAGCTCAAGGAGGGATGTGTGTCAGGTTGTAGGCCCAGCCTGTTGTCACTATATTGACCCATATATTGACCCCGACTCTACCATACGGTTAAAGACTAAAATGGAGACATTAGGAAACTCAGGGAAGAGTATAACAAACATAACGAGTTGACCAAAGAGTGTTGCATATTGTTGCTTGCTTGTTAATATATGTTTTACTAAAACTAGTCTTTTATTGTATCCCATTTTGCATGAGGAAAACCTGCCAGTCATCAGAGAGCAAGGAGGACACTGTTAACCGACATCCAGTGCTACTGTACACGGACCTCCCAGATGTAACCAGCATTGAGGACCTGGATGACAAGGGAATGATGACCTTTACCCGCTTGCCCCAACCAATTTCAGATCTGAACTTTATGATTATATCAACAAACAAGGGGGGGTGGACATGCCGCGACAGCCCCAATTGGTAACAAGGGCACTAATTGGGTGAAGACCAATGTCCCTCAGGCTCAAACCATGACCCTGGGAAAGCACCTTTATTGTTGATAATAACATAACTTTTAGGGGGGAATGTAAAGGACATATTGATACTCATGCTAGAGCAACTCCATTTTGGCTGCTTGCTTTAAAATCATGTTATTATTATCACTCCTTGCATAACATACATTCTTTCTTTTTCTTCCCATGGAACTTATCTCACACTAACTTTTTCTCAAGAGAACATTTTGTCAGACACTCTGTTATCTAACTTGTTTAGGCCAGGTTTGACCTTGTAAAATTTCCATAGTGCTTCAAACTAACAATGATAATATGACCATATATGTGTTTTCCGTAATAATTGTACTAACATCAGTTAGCCTATAGTATTGTAGTATGGCTGTAGAGTTGATTGGCTGTTTGATATACTCAAAACAATATAAAATGCTAAGCAAAATAAACGGGATCAGAGATTCTTTGCATCCTCCCAATACAGAGCACACATTGCCTCCGTTTGGTTTTCTGTGGATTGCCAATCAACATAATAATTTTGACACTCACTTGGTCAACCGTGAAGGGTTATTGCCCTCCCTTAACACATCCATGCCTGCCAACAGCACCCAACTCTTTACCTTTTTCTACTTTCACTTTCTGCAAGCATGAAACCACATCATCAGGTTCCGCATCCTTCTGACATTTGTCTCATGGTTCACTCAAACCAACACTGTGGGACCATTTGGTTGCCAAAATATTAAAGGGAGTCTGTTCCCAACCAGGAATCTCAATAGACTCACACCTACCTTTCTCTTAAAGAAAGGCATGCTTTACGCAATATCACTGCAATATCACTCTATCACACCTTATCACACAGAGTCCTTATAAATTCAAGATGATTGTAATTTTTAACAAAAAGAACTTCTGAGCCTTCTGCATATCCTGCCGACTACGCCAAATGTTTTGCCAATAGTTTTGACACTAAGGTTCGGATACGGCTTTAAAGAAGGCAACCCTTTGCAATATAACGCAATTTTATTTATAATAGTTGATATAAAACGTAAAATATATAATTAAAGGAATAGTATGATATGCTGATATTGCATACACTTTTGTACATGTTATAATACAAAGGTTAAGTACATATATATATGTATTCACTTCATCACCAAGGAGCTTTTAAACATCATCCGTCTGGAAGACCAGAGAAGAAATTTCACCAAGACAGAGAAATCGCTGGAAGTCTACACAACACTGCATGGGCAGGTACATACAACACTACACATCAGTGCAGGTACAACTTATGGCTTCTTCATCTAGGAGTTTATGAGCATCATCTGTCTAATTGACAGAGAACCCCTGAGAAGTCTACACAAGAAAGCTTATGCCTGTATCATGATTCCAGTGACTTTTATAAGGTTTAGACAATGGAAGCATAAAGCTGGTTAATGTTTATAAGTATGATTCGTCGATAATACCGAATTGGCCAGGTTCTGTAATTTCGAGAAGTTTACTTATAAACATTGTTTTAGACAATAGATCTATGTATTTCTCATGGAACATAATGGTAAGTGTACACACATTATTTGAATCAGTATTTTGGTTACAATAACACTATTTGTCAAAGCAAATATCACAGTGGTCACTTGTGTACAAATCAGGATAATGAATCTTTGAAACACACAACTTCATAGACCATTGAACAATTAACATTGTCTTACTGTATTGACACCTAGCAAACACTTTGTGGATAGCATGCATCAAGGACAGTTCATGTGAAAGAACTAGTTTCTCAGTATCAGAGTATATCAATATTATACTGCAGTATATTGCAATATTATAGTGCTTGGATTCAGACAACCATATTTGCAATACATTCCACACTTGGTCTAATGACCACACTTTATCAAAGCATATAAACAATATGTTACAATATATAGGCTATAAGATATCCATATTTTTATTAGCAATACACACCCATGGCTGTTAAGGCACATGATGGCTGATTACATCAGCTGTCACCTGGTGCATCTAAATTAGAATATCATCAAAAAGTTCATTTATTTCAGTTCTTCAACACAAAAAGTGAAACTATATTATATAGAGTCATTACAAACAGAGTGATCTATTTCAGGTGCTTATTTCTGTTAATGTTGATGATTATGGCTCACAGCCAATGAAAACACAAAAGTCATTATCTCAGTAAATTAGAATAATTAACAAAAAAACAGGTTGTTTAGTCTGTTTCAGTAGGCTCCACAATCATGGGTAAGACTGCTGACTTGACAGATGTCCAGAAGGCAGTCATTGACACACTCCACAAGGTCCCAGAGTTCCAATTTTCATTTGGAAGTCAAGGTCCCAGAGTCTGGAGGAAGAGTGGAGAGGCGCACAATCCGAGCTGCTTGAGGAATAGTGTGAAGTTTCCACAATCAGTGATGGTTTGAGGAGCCATGTCATCTGCTGGTTTAGGTCCACTGTCTTTTATCAAGACCAAAGTCAGCGCAGCCGTCTACCACGAAATTTTAGAGCACTTCATGCTTCCCTCTGCCGACAAGCTTTTTGGAGATGGAAATGTCATTCTCCAGCAGGACTTGGCACCTGTCCACACTGCCAAAAGTACCAATACCTGGTTTAAAAACAACAGTATCACTGTGCTTGATTGGCCAGCAAACTCGCCTGACCTTAACCCCATAGAGAATCTATGTCCGCTTGTCAAGAGGAAGATGAGAGATACCAGACTCAACAATGCAGACGAGCTGAAGGCTGCTATCAAAGCAATCTGAGCTTCCATAACACCTCAGCAGTGCCACAGGCTGATCGCCTCCATGCCACGCCACATTAATGCAATAATTGATGCAAAAGGAGCCCGACCAAGTATTGAGGGCATTTACTGAACATACATTTCAGCAGGCCAACATTTCGGATTTTAAAAACATTTTTCAAGCTGTTATAAAGTATTCTAATTTACTGAGATAATGACTTGTGTTTTCATTGGCTGCAAGCCATAATCACCATTAACAGAAATAAACACTTGAAATAGATCACACTGTTTGTAATGATTCTATATAATATATGAGTTTCACCTTTTGTAGTGAAGAACTGAAATAAATTAACTTTTTGATGATATTCTAATTTTGTGAGAAGCACCTGTACACACACGTAAGCACACACACACACACACACACACAAACACACACACACACACACACACACACACATATACACACACATTACACATGAACTTAACCTCTCTGCAGATGATTGCACATGATGTATTTCTCTCTGGTGCAGCCTCCCATCCCCCAGGGCCCGACTGCAGAGCTATCTTGCTTTAATTGTAGGGGTGAAGGCAGGAGGGGGAGAACGGAGAAGTAAGCAGCAGGGGACACATCCAGGAGAGTAGGGGCCATGCTGTAGGCAGCAACTCTGCTGGAGCCTGGGGCTGGTGGGAGGAGCCTCCTCTCCTGCACTTTCAGAGCAGTGCAGCCAGAGGAGCAGAGGTAGATCTTTCACCCGACTCCGGGCCACAGAATCCTCCGGTGGTTCTGACCAAGCCTGTTTGTTTTCAACTGTGTTTGCATCCCAAGGATGCAGATACTGTTGAAATTGTGATGGGGGCGGATGGAGGGGTCTGATACTGTTTTAACATCGGGCCCCCCTGTCTCAAGGGCCCCATAGCCACTGCGCGGGCTGCCGCTATGGACGGTATACCCCTGACTGCTACTTGGTTAACATAAGCTGGTTGTAGTACTAAGAAAAGTACATGTGATGTGTCTGTGGAAACAGGAGATCTAGTGTTACAAAATGATTATCTCAGGTTTCAGATTGGACCCTCAGTACCAAAGTAAACGTTACCGGATTTTGGCCTAACCTGGTACCCGAACCAGCTTTGTGTAGGTGTAGATGAGCTCTGTTCACCGTGAAAGTTTGGTATGAATAGGACCTTCACAGGGTGAGAAACGGCACCGGAACGTGGGTACCATTAGCTGCCCATTGACTCAATATTGGCCTGTGATTTTTGACAAATCACCACTGTCATAAACCCCAAGTACCATTACCTCAATTGCCACCACAGCAGGGCAATTGGGAAGAGTGAGGCAAAGCGCCAGAATTGGGGTATCTCATGTGATGCGCCACTTGTAGAGCGGCTGCGGGCTGGTATTTTTAGGCTGGGAAGTGTCCAATAAAGAAAGGACCTTCTCAGACTCATAGTATCAGCCCACAGCTGTCTGCTTTACCTTTGCTGATTATCAATAATAGGGGGAACCCCACGTAATTTTTTACAATTATTTATTAGGATAAACCAGGCTGAACACCCTTTAGAGCCACATGAAAGTCACCTAAGGGTGCAAGTTTATTAAATGTAGGGGGCTTGTGAAATTATATATAAAAATACAGAACATTTGTTTATTCTATCCATCCTGATGTTTCTGGCTGTGAATTCATTGTACTTGGCTGAGGAATTTTTGTGGTTCCTTTGAGATGTGTGCATAAAAATAGGCCAGCATATGCACGGTTCGTGTGCTGTCTGATTTTTTTCTTGCTTTTTATTCAATGCAAGTCTATGTGTGCAAGTCCTACTGGGATTTCAAACGACAATATAATTCCAAAGACAATGGGAAAGTCCTATAGGGTTATTTAACTAGAAATTCCTGAAAGGAATTTCAAAATGTGGTAATGTATACAATGGCTGTGTGTATTGTAAACAAATGTAATTTTTAACACCAGTATCTATTAGATAATAAGACGCCCTTTTTGGCAATGAAAAAACTTGCTAATAAGTGTATGCGTCTTAAAGTCCGGAGGCAGGTCAATGATCTATCTGATCAGTGCGGTACAGGAGAGAAAGATACTGGGACCTTTCCCATGGAAGTGGGTTGTAGTGAATATTCATGGTCTTTAATAGCGGGCACACATGACCGCCGAGGAGCTGCGCTGCGAGTACAGTATGCCCGCTATTAAGGAAAATGAATATTCACTGCTCTACACACCCATGGGCGTGGGGAGCAGTGAATATTAATTTTCTTTAGCAGCGGGCACAGTGTAGGATGCAGCAGCTGGCTACTGCCTCCTGTGCCCCGCTCCTCCGCCGCACCTGCTCCCCCCACACCCACTACCACCCACAGCATATATGTATATATTCAGACTAAAAGACGCACCCCCCCACTTCCCTCCAAAATTTTGGAGGAAAACAGTGCATCTTGTAGTCCGAAAAATATGGTACATCTCAATATGTATTCTAGAAAGGCTGTCAGGCTTATAAAGTTTACTGGAAGAATATTAAAATTATAGGCAAGAGTGTGACAACTTATTAGTGCTAAAGGCACATCAAAAGAGGTGTGTGTGAGTGTACTTTGTATGTGTATATATGAGAGATGTGTGTATATAGGAAAGCTATGTATGTGAATGTAGGAGAGTTGTATGTTTGTATGTAGCTGAGCTGTGTGTATGCTGCAGGGGTGTGGGAATGTATGTAACAAAGATGGATGTGTGTATGTAAGACAGCTGTGTGTAACTGAGTTATGGGTATGTATGTAGCAGAGCTGTGTGCATGAATACCAGAGCTTAATTTGCATGTACTATGCATTCATAGTGATGCGAGTATGTGTGTGCTGCATAGAATGCATATAAATTGCCTGCTGCACATGTATGAGAATAATATACATGCTGCATAGAAATGCTAACATTAGATCTCTATCCACTCTATTTTACCTTACAGCATTAAAGGTAGTATTATCAAATCCTCCACAAATTTACACCTCCAGGAAGTTTAACCTGGGGTGCGTTTTAAAGATTAGTTCAGTAGTTAGAAAAATATGATACTTTCGATAAATTATTAGCAAAATATTTAAATTACACCTTTCAAAAAACAGCCTCCTCCATATCCCCTCAAGCTGTCCTATCCATCACCAAGATAGGTGCATTTTCTGCCATTTAGGTAGAAGTAATCTTCAAACAATTTTGCTTCTAATTTACATAAAGTACCAGGAAGGTACAGTACAGACCAAAAGTTTGGACACACATTCGCATTTAATGATTTTTCTGTATTTTCATGACTATGAAAATTGTACATTCACACTGAAGGCATCAAAACTATGAATTAACACATGTGTAATTATATTCTTAACAAAAAAGTGTGAAACAACTGAAAATATGTCTTATATTCTAGATTCTTCAAAGTAGCCACCTTTTGCTTTGATGACTGCTTTGCACACTCTTGGCATTCCTCTTGATGAGCTTCAAGAGGTAGTCACCGGAAATGGTTTTCACTTCACAGGTGTGCCCTGTCAGGTTTAATAAGTGGGATTTCTTGCCTTATAAATGGGGTTGAGACCATAAGTTGTGTTGTGCAGAAGTTAGGTGGATACACAGCTGATAGTCCTACTGAATAGACTGTTAGAATTTGTATTATGGCAAGAAAAAAAGCAGCTAAGTAAAGAAAAACGAGTGGCCATCATTACTTTAAGAAATGAAGGTCAGTCAGTCCGAAAAATTGGGCAAACTTTGAAAGTGTCCCCAAGTGCAGTTGCAAGAACCATCAAGCGCTACAAAGAAACTGGCTCACATGAGGACCGCCCCTGGAAAGGAAGACCAAGAGTCACCTCTGCTTCTGAGGATAAGTTTATCCGAGTCACCAGCCTCAGAAATCGCAGGTTAACAGCAGCTCAGATTAGAGACCAGGTCAATGCCACACAGAGTTCTAGCAGCAGACACATCTCTTCAACAACTGTTAAGAGGAGACTTTGTGCAGCAGGCCTTCATGGTAAAATAGCTGCTAGAAAACCACTGCTAAGGACAGGCAACAAGCAGAAGAGACTTGTTTGGGCTAAAGAACACAAGGAATGGACATTAGACTAGTGGAAATCTGTGCTTTGGTCTGATGAGTCCAAATTTGAGATCCTTGCTTCCAACCACCGTGTCTTTGTGCGACGCAGAAAAGGTGAACGGATGGACTCTACATGCCTGGTTCCCACCGTGAAGCATGGAGGAGGAGGTGTGATGGTGTGGGGGTGCTTTGCTGGTGACACTGTTGGGGATTTATTCAAAATTGAAGGTATACTGAACCAGCATGGCTACCACAGTATCTTACAGAGCATTGCTATTCCATCCGGTTTGCGTTTAGTTGGACCATCATTTATTTTTCAACAGGACAATGACCCCAAACACACCTCCAGGCTGTGTAAGGGCTATTTGAGCAAGAGGGAGAGTGATGGGGTGCTACGCCAGCTGACCTGGCCTCCACAGTCACCAGACCTGAACCCAATCAAGATGGTTTGGGGTGAGCTGGACCGCAGAGTGAAGGCAAAAGGGCCAACAAGTGCTAAACATCTCTGGGAACTCCTTCAAGATTGTTGGAAGACCATTTCCGGTGACTACCTCTTGAAGCTCATCAAGAGAATGCCAAGAGTGTGCAAAGCAGTCATCAGGAAAAGGTGGCTACTTTGAAAAACCTAGAATATAAGAAATATTTTCAGTTGTTTCACACTTTTTTGTTAAGTATATAATTCCACATGTGTTAATTCATAGTTTTGATGCCTTCAGTGTGAATATACAATTTCCATAGTCAAGAAAATACAAAAAAAACTTTAAATGAGAAGGTGTGTCCAAACTTTTGGTCTGTACTGTATATCATGCAAACTCTACATGTGATGTTTGCCTATTAAATAATAGCTGTAATATTTATTTGCAAAACTTCCATTTTCTCAATTCCTGACCTACACTACTTATTTTTTTTAGTAGGTAGTGGAACATAATGACATGGCCTTCACCTATAGCATCCATACATCTCCTGAACTGGGCACCATCAATTATATTTAACGGACCCCAAGTACTTAAATGCATCTCAATATGTCTTCTAGAAAGACTGTCAGGCTTATAAAGTTTACTGAAACCAATGAACACAGATCGAGGTTTCTTAAAAAATAACAATTCTTTATTTCATTCACAATAAAAAACAACAGAAAAAAATTATTAAAAAAGGCATACAAGTATAGCATAAATAGGCATCACATGGCATGACCAAACACTGAATTGCATCTTTATTCAGAAGACAGGATAAACAGTACATAGATCTCTATAGTGAAAGAATGCCAAGGGATGGTGTTACAATATCGCCATCTAATGGCGACAAGCAGCAAGTTTTACATTTAATAAATAAATAGAGAAATTACCTCTTTAATACAACTTGCTAAATAATATATGTCCATCCATCATTTGGCATATTGATGGTGTCAAAAGGGCCTTAAACCTCAAATGTAACTTAGCACCTCATAACAGAGTAAACCCATGTCTAAAAGGCACCATCCCTTTGAACAAATTCACTATGGATCTTCATAAATTCATTAAATATCCTATTAAAACATAATTACCAAACAAAGCGCAGTCAGCAATCAGCTATCAGTAGTCGGCGGTCAGCCACGTAAGGATATCCCCCTTTACGTACGGGCTTCTTCAAGAAGGGGTTCTAAAATTTACTGGAAGAATATTAAAATTATAGGCAAGAGTGTGACAACTTATCAGTGCTAAAGGCACCACAAGAGAACTCACTCAGCATGCTAAAACTCTTGGTTTTGACCCATGATAACATACATGGCAAAAATGCGTTGTAAACAAATGTAAATTTTACCACCAGTATCTATTAGACATGAGACACACTTTTTAGCAATGAAAAAACTTGCTAAAAAGTGTATGCGTCTTACAGTCTGGAGGCAGATTATTCTGCACGAGGAGAGTGATGACAGCATCTTTCCTGATCACTGAGAGAACTATGCTCTCTGTGCTTGTCCTTCACTGATCTATCTGATCGGTGCGGTACAGGAAAGATACTGGGACCTGTAAGGATACTGCACGTTCCAGTTTAGCAGAAGGACATTTCACATCATGTGATAAGTCACATTCCTGAAAGGAATTTCAAAATGTGGTAATGTATACAGTTGTTGTGTGTATGTCTGTTTTATGTGCGTTTGTGTATATATACAGTTGTGCTCAAAAGTTTACATACCAGGGCAGAATTTTTCCTTTCTTGGCCTTGTTTCAGAGAATATGAATGATAACAAAAAAACTTTTTCTCCACTCATTGTTATTGGTTGGGTGAAGCCATTTATTGTCAAACTAGTGTGTTTTCTCTTTTTAAATCTTAATGACAACCAAAAAACATCCAAATGACCCTGATCAAAGGTTCATATACCCTGGTAATTTTGTCCTGATAACATGCTCAGAATTTGGCTACTAAAGGTAACATCCTCACCTGTGACCTGTTTGCTTGTAATCAGTGTGTGTGCATAAAAGCTGAGTGAGTTTCTGGGATCCAGACAGACTCTTGCATCTTTTATCCAGCCACTGACGTTTCTGGATTGTGAGTCATGGGGAAAAGAAAAAGAATTGTCAATGGATCTACGGAAAAAGGTAGTTGAACTGTATAACACAGGAAAGGGATACAAAAAGATATCTAAGGAATTGATAATGCCAGTCAGCAGAGTTCAAACCGTGACTAACAAATGGAAAATCAGGGGCTCTGTAAAAACCAAACCACGGTCAGGTAGACCAACAAAAATTTAGGCCACAACTGCCAGGAAAATTGTTCAGGATGCAAAGACAACCCCACAAATAACATCAGCTGAAATTCAGGACTCTCTGAAAACTAGCGGTTGGCTGTTTCACGATGCACAATAAGGAGGCACTTGAAGAAAAATGGGCTGCATGGTGGAGTCGCCAGAAGAAAGCCATTACTGTGCAAATGCCACAAAGTATCTTGCCTACAATACGCCAAACAGCACAGAGACAAGCCTCAAAACTTCTTGAACAAGGTAATTTGGAGTGATGAGACCAAAATTGAACTTTGTGGCCACAACCATAAACGTTACATTTAGAGAGAGGTCAACAAGGCCTATGATGAAAGGAACACCATTCCTACTGTAAAGCACGGAGGTGGATCGCTGATGTTTTGGGGATTTGTGAGCTACAAAGGCACAAGAAACTTGGTAAAAGTTGAAGGAAAGATGAATGCAGCATGTTATCAGCAAACACTGGAGGCAAATTTGCACTCATCAGCCTGGAAGCTGCGCATGGGACGTACTTGGACGTTCCAACATGACAACGATCCAAAACACAAGGCCAAGTCGACCTGTCATTGGCTACAGCAGAACAAAGTGAAGGTTGTGGAGTGGCCATCTCAGTCTCCTTACCTCAATATCATTGAGAGACTCTGGGGAGATCTCAAGTGCGCATTCTGAGAAAATAAAGAACCTCATCCACTACTACCACAAAAGACTTCAAGCAGTCATTGATGTTAGAGGGGGCAATACACGGTATTAAGACCTGGGGTATGTGAACTTTTGATCAGAGTCATCTGGATGTTTTTGGTTGTCATTAAGATTTAAAAAGAGAAAACACAGTAATTTGACAATAAATGGCTTCACCCAACCGATAACCATGAGTGGAGAAAAAGTTTTTTTTTATCATTCATATTCTCTGAAACAAGGCCAAGAAAGCAAAAATTCAGCCAGGGTATGTAAACTTTTGAGCACAACCGTATATATATATATCTGTGTGTGCGAGTGTACATAGTGGAGCTGTATGTGTATATATGAGACATGTGTGTATATAGGAAAGCTATGTCTGTGAATGTATGAGAGTTGTGTGTTTTCATGTAGCTGAGCTGTGTGCATGCTGCAGGGGTGTGTGTATGTATGTAGCAGAGATATGTGTATGTAAGACAGCTGTGTGCCACTGAACTGTGTGAATGTGTAGTAGAGTGTAATGAAGGAAGATTCTTGCAGGATGTGCCAGAGATGAGGAAAGGTTGCCATCTGCTGGCCAGACGAAATAAAGCAGAATCAAGTTATGCCAGAAGAGTTGAAGGGGGAAGAGATTCAGATGCTGCACCTGATCAGGTGACCTCCAGGAAGGATTTCCTGGATATAAAAGCCCAGCGCGCCAAGACACAGAGAGATTTGACGCCATGCTGCAGAGTGGAGCAGACATGTTCCAGAGGGACCACAGATCCCAGGCCTGTGCTGCATCAGAGTCAGAAGCCACCTGAGAAGATCTGGACTCCTCACAGAAGCGCCCTGAGCCATGCACGTGTGGCCCAGAGTCAGGACCTGCGCCCACACAGAGTAAGTTACTGGGAACGGACGCCATCTGTCAAGAGCCGAGATCTGGATCCCCTTACCCCAAGCGTGAGAGACTACTGTCGACGGTCAAGCCGAGAGGACCGAAAGAGGACTGCGACAAGAGAGCAACAGCGGAGGAATCGCGCAAGTGAACAGGGCTGTCACTTCCAATTTCCACTCATGGTACTGGGGACAGTTGGGATTAGGATTTAAGGTTGGGAGGGGGCCGGTTGGTGTGTGGGAGGCTAAACGGGATCTGATAGACTTTATCCGGAAGAGACTTACAGACTAGTGGGAATAACAGGTGACCCCCGCTAGGGCCATACAAAGAGAACTCACGTGGTGACTCCCACGACTGGGTGCATCACACTTTTGCAAAGAACTTTACCGTTATTCACTAAAACTGTTTCTCATTGTTATTCCAATTTGCTGTTCATTATCCCTGTTACTAACCCCCCTTGCATAATACTTGTTATACATATAAAGTCGTTTTATATATATCCCTGACTGTTCCCGTCTTGTGTCTCTGTGCGTTGCATTCAGGCACCTGTGTTATATTTGGCGTAGTCGGCAGGATGCAACGTTTGAAGATCATCTCCGCCAGCTGGAACAAGCGTTAGAGCGACTTCGGAGACATGGATTGAAGATCAAGCCTCGCAAGTGTCATTTATTCAAGCAGGAGATTGACTATTTGGGACACACTGTGTCCAGTGCAGGAGTGCACCCCCACTGCAGAGAAAGTAGCTGCGGTACAGAGGTGGCCCACACCCACCAACCTGAGGGAACTGAGGGCATTTCTGGGGCTCGTCGGATATTACCGCCGATTCGTGAAAGACTTTGCTAAGATTGCGGTACCGCTCAATGAGCTCCTGAGAGGAACAGCGGTGGGAGCCAAGTGACAACCTATTTAGTGGGGCCCACGACAAGAGGAAGCCTTCCGAGCATTAAAGATGGCGCTAACGGATGCTCCAATTGTAGCCTACGCTGACTTTTCACAGCCCTTCGTGTTGTACACCGATGGAAGCTTGCATGGTCTGGGAGCAGTGTTGGCACAAGTACAGGAAGAAAGAGAGAGGGTGATCGCATATGCTAGTCGGTCACTACGGGATACAGAGAAGAACCCAGACAACTATAGTTCGTTCAAACCGGAGTTGCTGGCATTGGTGTGGGCCATGACAGAGAAATTTGCGGAGTACTTGTCGGGATCAGAAGTACAAGTGCGAACAGACAACAACCCATTGGCCCACCTGGAGAATGCGAAGTTGGGTGCGTTGGAACAGCGGTGGGTCGCGAGGATGTCTAAGTACCAGTACAAGATCGCATATCGGTCTAAGGCCCTGAACATGCATGCAGGCGCCTTGTCCCGAGTCACCCAAGCGGGACCAAAGAGAGATATAGACGAAGAGCTTGAAGGCGACGAGATCCCGGATTTCAGTTAGCTTGCCGCTGCTGTAGTAGACGCTCAGGAGTCTGGAGAAGAGCCTAGACCCACTCAAATTCTAGGACGATCAAGAGACGAGAGGATACATCTACAGCAGTCTGACCCAGATCTGGCGAAACTTAGAGAATGGGTCGCCCTGGGGAAAAAGCCAGATTAGAAGGCCAGGGCTACTTTGCTCCCAACTACCCTGCAAATCTTGGGCCAGTGGGAAAGGCTCTTTCTGAGGGATGGCTTGGTATGCCAAAGGATCCAACTACCTCGAGAGTTCGACGTTACCTGGCAAGTACTGGTTCCAGAGGCACTAGTGGTACAGCTGACCAAAGAAGCTCATGAGAGGGGCGCTCACTTTGGTGTGGAGAAAACCTTCCGGTGGTTACAACAACTGCTGTACTGGCCTTAACTGTGGCAGGAAGTTGAGGGAGTTTGCCGAAAATGTCGCCAGTGTGAGCTAAGTAAGCCCCCGGAACAGAGGGCTCCTGTTCAGACCATGTGAACTTCTGCACCCTTGGAGGTCCTGATCATTAACTACCTGATGATCGGAACTTCATACAATGGCTACGGGTACTGCTTGGTGATGACTGACCACTTGACCAAGTTCGCAGTGGTGACTCCTACTCGAGACCAGACAGCAGAAGCTGCGGCTAAGGACATCTGCCAAGATTTCATTTGAATATATGGGTGCCCGAAGCGAATACATTCCGACCAGGGGACCTGCTTCCAGGGGCGAGTGATGGATGAGCTGTATCGTATCTATGGAATCGATAAGTCTCGAGCAACGCCATATCACCCCCAGGGGAATGGGGCCTGCGAAGCAGATGTTGCCAACTCTGGAAGAAGACAAGAAGATGAAGTGGTCCGAATTTGTGTCTGAGCTGGTGTGGGTGTATAACAATCGAATACATGCGACTACTGGCTACACCCCTTACATGTCGCTGTTTGGGAGGAATGGATGATAAATCACCGAACTGGAGCTAGAAGCAGAAGACCCCTGCCCGGGCAGCAGCCCAAGTACCTGGATTCGGGTGCACCGACGCCGACTTCACACTTTGAGGAGGTTGGTTGAATAGAAGTACGGGGAAGTGGAACATTCAAGTCGGCCCCTGACCTTGGGTGGACCACTCCAGTCAGGAGACCGTGAGCTATTGCGAGCCAAGCAGCTCGGAAGTAAACTGGGTCACCGTTGGGAGGCGATACCTTATCGAGTGGTGAAGAAGGTCCACCCAGATAACCCGGTCTACGAGGTCCGACCCAAAGGGAATGACACCACGACATCTAGGGTGTTTCACCGTAACATGCTGCGGCCCTGCTCTTCCAAAGTGGAGGACTGTCATGGGACTGAATCTCCAACTGAGGTTGCTGAGGCACCACAAACAGGGGTCTTGGGGGATGAAGAAGGATGGGCTACAGTACTGTTGAGTCTGTCAGAGTTGCCAGTGTCATCCTCAAGTGGGGCAGAGAATGAATCGGGAGGCGATTTGCAGTCCCCAGTGATTGATTATTCAGGACCTCCAGAATCACCTCTGCAAGAGCAGCTCCGCCAGACTGGGCGGGCTAATGCCGGAATTCCCAATAACCGGTTTGCCCAAGAGGAGTTTATATGGTCTCAGATTCAACAGAAAACAGAAGAGTGTGCTCAACTCTTGTCTCAACTTGTGCTGCCTGGAAGGAGACGTCAACCCAGCAAGAAGTCCACTTGCCCGAGGACTGGCAAGCAAAGAGGTGGGAGGAATGTAGTAGAGTGCAATAAAGGAGGATTCTTGCAGGATGTGCCAGAGATGAGGAAAGGTTGCCATCTGCTGACCAGACGAAATAAAGCGGAACCAAGTTATGCCAGAAGAGTTGGAGGGGGAAGAGATTCAGATGCTGCACCTGATCAGGTGACCTCCAGGATGGATTTCCTGGATATAAAAGCCCAGCGTGCCAAGACACAGGGAGATTTGGCGCCAGGCTGCAGAGTGGAACAGATGTGTTCCAGAGGGACTACAGATGCCAGCGCGGCAGGCCCCAGCCAGAGGCCTGTGCTGCATCAGAGTCAGACGCAGCCTGAGAAGTTCTGGACTCCCCACAGAAGCGACCTGATCCCTCCATGTGTGGCCCAGAGTCAGGGCCTGCGTCCCACACAGAGTAAATTCCTGGGAACTGATGCCGTCTGTCAATAGCCGAGGTCTGGATCCCCTTACCCCAAGCCTGAGAGACTACCGTCGACGGTCAAGCTGAGAAGAGCTGAGAGAGGACTGTGACAGGAGAGACGCGCCAGCAGCAGCGGAGGAATCGCGCAAGTGAACAGGGCCGTCACTTCCAATTTCCACTCACGGTACCAGGGACAGTTGCGATTAGGATTTCAGGTTGGGAGGGGGCTGGTTGGTGTGTGGGAGGCTAAAAGGGATCTGATAGACTTTATCCGGAAGAGACTTGCGGCCTAGCGGGAATAACCGGTGACCCCCCCGCTACGGCCATACAAAGAGAAACTCACGTGGTGACTCCCACGACTGGATGCATCACACTTTTGCAAAGAACTTTACCATTATTCACTGAAACTGTTTCTCATTGTTATTCCAATTTGCTGTTCATTATCCCTGTTACTAACCCCCTTGCATAATACTTGTATAAAGTGGTTTTATATATATCCCTAACTGTTCCCATTTTGTGTCTCTGTGCGTTGCATTCCAGCACCTGTGTTACATATGTATGGAGCAGAGCAGTGTGCATGCATAGCAGAGCTTAATGTGCATTGTACTGTGCATTCAGCAGTGATGTGATTACACTGTGTTCCAAATTATTATACAAATAATATTTTCTCAGATTTTCCCAAATTACCTATATGAATTGCAGTCATTGTAATTTTCCAGTCAAATAACTATTAGAGTACAATTGAAAGGTTTTTGTACAAACTGCCTATGATAACAGTATATTTTAAAAAAAATAAAACACTCAAACTGCACTCAAAATGCATGTTCCAAATTATTATGCACAGCAGAGCTTCCAACCTTTTCATTTTAATAAAGAACAAAAAAATGGTCATTTTTGAAATTATAAGCATTAGCAGGTTATTACAAACTGAAATCAAACAGTTTTCAACTCAAAACTTTATTCTAGGTGATGTAACATTTGCACATAGGACCCCTTGTTCGAAAGGAGCTTCTGAACTCTCTCATTCATTGAATTTGTCAGGTTTTGGATGGTTTCTGCTTCAATTGTTTTGCATGAGGACAGAATACCCTCCCAGAGCTGTTGCTTAGATGTGAACTGCCTCCCGCCATCATAGACACTCATTTTGATGATGCTCCAGAGGTTCTCAATGGGGTTGAGGTCAGGGGAGCATGGGGGCCACACCATAAGTTTGTCCCCTCTTATGCCCACAGCAGCCAGAGATGCAGATGTGTCATGTGCAGCATGAGACGGGGCATTATCATGCATGAAATGATCTCGATGGTCCAGATGGATGGAGTGGAGGATGGCTGGTTGATGGACACCCCATGCAAACACGGCTACGGCGCCAACAAGGAGGAGGTGGAGTAATGTTTTGGGCTGGAATCATGGGGAGAGAGATTGTCGGCCCTTTTAGAATCCCTGAAGGGGTAAAGATGAACTCCATAATGTATGTTGAGTTTCTCAAACAGCACTTCCTGCCATGGTTCAAGAAGAAGAACCGTGCATTCCGCAGCAAGATCATTTTCATGCATGATAATGCCCAGACTCATGCTGCACATAACACATCTGCATCTCTGGCTGCTGTGGGCATAAAAGGGGACAAACTTATGGTGTGGCCCCCATGCTCCCCTGACCTCAACCCCATTGAGAACCTCTGGAGCATCATCAAAAGGAGTGTCTATGATGGCGGGAGGCAGTTCACATGTAAGCAACAGAAAAGGAATAGTCGGCACTCCGTATAGCTAGGGTGGTGCACGTGGAAAACAATGTCTGTAGAAAAAGAAAATCCCGGCACTCACGTGTTGATAATCAGTTGATTTATTCCACAACTCATACAAGACGTTTCAGCCTGTCCAAGGCTTTTTTCAATTGTGGTTAAATACATTCAGTCAAGACATTTATACACAGATCCACGCAAATGACATAATTCTCATTAACATAAAAAAAGAGTAGACCAACAAGACAAAAAATATATAACAAAACTTTACAACAACATACAAAAATTAAACAATAATACACTTAAATTCCACAATAAAAAAGAACAAGTGAACTCATATATTTAGATAATCCCCAACTAAATGTAAGGACATATAAAATAAAAAGGTTGGAAGCTCTGCTGTGCATAATAATTTGGAACATGCATTTTGAGTGCAGTTTGAGTGTTTTATTTTTTTTAAAATATACTGTTATCATAGGCAGTTTGTACAAAAACCTTTCAATTGTACTCTAATAGTTATTTGACTGGAAAATTACAATGACTACAATTCATATAGGTAATTTGGGAAAATCTGAGAAAATATTATTTGCATAATAATTTGGAACACAGTGTATGTATGTGCTGTATAAAAGACATATAAATTGCCTGCTGCAAACGTATAGGAGTATAATATACATGTCGCAGAGAAGCACTAACATTAGATCTCTATCCACTCTATTCTACCTTACAGCATTAAAGGTAGTATTATCAAATCCTCCACAAATTTACACCTCCAGGAAATTTAACCTGGGGTGTGTTTTAAATTAAGGTGAGTTCAATAGTTAGAAAAATATGATACTTTCCATAAATTATTAGCAAAATGTTTAAAATGCACCTATCAAAAAAACAGCCTCCTCCATATCCCCTCAAGCTGTCCTATCCATCACCAAGATAGATGCATTTTTTGCCATTTAGGTAGAAGTAATCTTCAAAATCTTCAAACAATTTGCTTCTAATTTAGATAAAGTACTAGGAAGGTATATCATGCAAACTCTACATGTGATGTTTGCCTATTAAATAATAGTTGTAATATTTATTTGCAAAACTTCCATTTTCTCTATGCCTGACCTACACTACTTAATTGTAACATCCCTGGCGGCGTGCTGGCATGGCTTCCCATCTCCCACCATGTAAGACCGCCGACTTACCCATCAATCCAGGCTGCGCACTGTGTTCCTCTGCTGGCTGTGTGCATGTGTCTTGGCTGCTTGTTGAGGGCGGCAGCACATCCTGATTCTTAAAAGAACAGTGCACGCATTCCTAATGCGTCCCCAGACTATTGCTATGAGACACTGGATACTTAAACCACCTCCACCCATTGGAAGGTGCCTGAGCAACACTATCCTTCAGCGTGATCTGTGCAACTGCTGAGTTGCCAGGTCCTGTCCCGTGTTTGGCCCATCCCGTGTCTGGCCCATCCCATATCTGGCCCGTCCCGTCCTGTATCAGGCCCATCCCGTATCTGGCCTGTCCTGTTCTGTATTTGGCCCAGCCTGTCCCGTATCTGGCCCGTCCCGTATCTGGCCAGTCTTGTATCTGGCCTGTCCCGTATCTGGCCCGTCCCATTCTATCTCTGACCCGTCCCATCCTGTCTCTGGCCCGTCCCGTCCTGTATCTGGCCCGTCCCGTCCTGTATCTGGCCCGTCCCGTCCTGTATCTGGCCCGTCCTGTTTCTGTATCTAGCCCGTCCCATCCTGTCTCTGGCCAGTCCTGTCCTGTCTCAGGCCCGTCTTGTCCTGTCTCTGGCCCGACCCGACCCGTCCTACTTAATTGTAACATCCCTGGCGGCGTGCTGGCATGGCTTCCCATCTTACACCATGCAAGACCGCCGACTTACCCACCAAGCCAGGCTGCACACTGCCTTCTTCTGCTGGCTGTGTGCATGTGTCTTGACTGCTTGTTGAGGGCTCCCATATCTGGCCCGTCCTGTCCCGTATCTGGCCTGTCCTGTCCCATATCTGGCCAGTCCCTCCCAGTCTCGTCCTGTATCTGGCCTGTCCCATCCTGTCTCTGGCCTATCCAGTCCTGTCTCTGGCCCGTCCAGTCCTGTCTCTGGCCTGTCCAGTCCTGTCTCTGGTCCCTCCCGTCCTGTCTTTGGCCCTTCCTGTCTCTGGCCCGTCCTGTTTTTGGCTCATCCCGTCCTGTCTCTAGCCCGTCCCGTCCTGTCTCTGGCCAGTATCGTCCCGTATCTGGCCCATCCTGTCTAGTATCTGGCCCGTCCCGTATCTGTACCGTCCCATATCTGCTCCGTTCCGTATCTGCCCTGTCCCGTATCTGGCTCGTCCCGTATCTGGCCCGTCCTGTTTCGTATCTGGTCCGTCTCGTCCTGTATCTTGCCCGTCCCGTCATGTATCTGGCCCGTCCCGTCATGTATCTGGCCCGTCCCATATCTGCCCCGAACCGTCCCATATCTGGCCCGTATCTAGCCTGTACCATCCCGTATCTGGTCCATCCTGTCCCGTATCTGGCCTGTCCCATCACATATCAGGCCTGTCCCATCCTGTCTCTGGCCTGTCCCGTCCTGTCTCTGGCCCGTCCTGTGCAGTTCTGTATCTGGCCCGTCCCATCCTGTACCCGGCCTGTCCCCTCCTGTATCTGGCCCGTAGCATCCTGTATCTGGCCCGTTTCGTACCATCCTGTATCTGGCCCATCTCATCCCGTCCTGTATCTGGCCCGTCCTGTATCTGGTTTGTACAGTCCTATATCTGTCCTGTCCTGTCCCGTCACGTATCTGGCCTGTCCCGTCACGCATATGGCCTGTCCCGTCCCATATCTGGCCTGTTCCATCCTGTCTCTGACCCGTCCCATCCTGTCTCTGGCCCATCCCGTCCTATATCTGGCCCGTCCCGTATCTGGCCTGTCCCTTCCTGTAACTAGCCAGTCCCGTCCTGTCTCTGGCCCGTCCTGTCCTATCTCCGGCTCGTCCTGTCTCTGGCCCGTCCCGTCCTGTCTCAAGCCCGTCTTGTCCTGTCTCTGGCCCGTCCGGTCCTGTCTCTGGCCCGACACGTCCTGTCCTGCCTGTGGCCCGTCCGGCACTGCTATGGCCCGTCCCTGGCCCATCCTGTATCTGGACCATCCTGTATCTGGCTTGCCCCGTCATGTATCTGGCCCATCCTGTCTTGTTTCTGGCCAGCCCCATCCCGTCCTGTCTCTGGCCAGTCCCATCCGATAATTGGCCTGTCCCAACCTGTCTCTGGCCCGTCCCGTCCTGTGTGGTTTAAATTAAGGTGAGCTCAATAGTTAGAAAAATATTATACTTTCCATAAATTATTAGCAAAATGTTTAAATGACACCTATCAAAAAAAGAGCCTCCTTCATATCCCCTCAAGCTGTCCTATCCATCACCAAGATAGGTGCATTTTCTGCCATTTAGGTAGAAGTAATCTTCAAACAATTTGCTTCTAATTTAGATAAAGTACCAGGAAGGTATATCATGCAAACGATACATGTGATGTTTGCATATTAAACAATAGTTGTAATATTTATTTGCAAAACTTTCATTTTCTTTATGCCTGTGCTACACTACCTAATTGTAACATCCCTGGAGGCGTGCTGGCATGGCTTCCCATCTCACACCATGTAAGACCACCGAATTACCCACCAATCCAGGCTGCGCACTGTGTTCCTCAACTGGCTGGGTTCATGTGTCTTGGCTGCTTGTTGAGGGCGACAGTGGCAGCACTTCCTTCTTCTTAAAGGAACAGTGTACGTATTCCTAATGTGTCCCCAGTCCTGTATCTGGCCCATCCCGTCTCTGGCTCATCCCGTCCTGACCTGTCTCTGGCCCGTCCCGTGCTGTCCCTGGCCCCTCCCCTCCTGTCTATGGCCCGTCCTGTAATATGTCCCATATCTGGCCTGCTTAGTCCCATATCTGACCCGACAAGTCCCGTATCTGGCCAGTCTAGTCCCATATCTGGCCAGTCCAGTCCCGTATCTGGCCCATCTCTTATCTGGCACGTCTCGTCCCTTCACTATCTAGCCCGTCCTATCCTGTATATGGCCCAACCAGTACCGTATCTGGCCCGTCCCGTATATGGCCCAGCGTGTCACGTATCTGGCCCATCACCATAAATGGCACATCCCGTTCAGTTTCTGTCCTTTCCCATCCCTGGCTCATGTCGTATCTGGCCCGTCCTGTCCCATATCTGGCCCGTCTCATATCTGGACCGTCCCGTATCTGGCCCATCCCGTATTTGGCCCGTCCCATCGCGTATCTGGCCCGTTCCGTCCCATATCTGGGCAGTACCGTCCTGTATCTGGCCCGTCCCATTCTGTCTATGGCCCGGCCCGTAATGTCAAGCCCGCCCATCCTGTCTCTGGCCCGTTCCGTCCTGTATTTGGCCCGTTCCGTATCTATCCCGTCCCGTCCTGTATCTGACCCGTCCCGTACCGTCTTGTATCTGGCCCATCTCGTCCCGTCCTGAATCTGGCCCATCCCGTCCCGTATCTGACCTGTCCAGTATCTGGCCGGTCCTGTCCCGTATCTATCCAGTCCCGTCCTGTATCTGGCCCGTCCTGTCCTGTCTCTGGCCTGTCCAGTCCTGTGTCTTGCCCGTGCCGTTCTGTCTCTGGCCTGTCCAGTCCTGTGTCTGGCCCCTCCCGTCCTGTCTTTGGCTCGTCCCATCCTGTCTCTGACCCGTCCTGTCTTTGGCTCATCCCATCCTGTCTCTAGCCAGTTCCATCCTGTCTCTGGCTAGTATCGTCCCGTATCTGGCCCGCCCCGTATCTAGCCCATCCCGTCCAGTATCTGGCCCGTCCTGTCGCTGGCACGTCCCGTATCTGTACCGTCCCATATCTGCCCCATCCCATATATGACCTGTCCCGTATCTGGCTTGTCCCGTATCTGTCCCGTCCTGTTCTGTATCTGGTCTGTCTCGTCCTGTATCTGGCCCGTCCCGTCATGTATCTGGCCCATACCGTCCCATATCTGGCCCGTACCATCCTGTATCTGGCCCGTCTTGTCCCATATCTGGCCTGCCCCATCCCGTATCTGGCCTATCCCATCCTGTCTCTGACCCGTCCAGTCCTGTCTCTGGTCCGTACCGTGCAGTTCCGTATCTGGCCCGTCCCATCCTGTACCTGGCCCATCCCCTCCTGTCTCTGGCCCGTCCCATACAGTTTTGTATCTGGCCCGTACCGTTCTGTATCTGGCCCGTACCATCTCGTATCTGGCCCGTCCTGTTCCGTATCTTTCCTGTCCCGTCCCGTATCTGACCTGTCCCATCCTATCTCTGGCCCGTCCCGTCCTGTCTCTGGCCCATCCCGTGCAGTTCTCTATCTGGCCTGTCCCATCCTGTACTCGGACCGTCCCCTCCTGTATCTGGCCCGTTCCGTACCATCCTGTATCTGGCCCATCTAGTCCCATCTTGTATCTGGCCCGTCGCGTATCTGGCTTGTACCGTCCCGTGTCTATCCTGTCGGGTCCCGTCACATATCTGGCCTCTCCCGACCCATATCTGGCCCATCCCATCCTGTCTCTCGCCTGTCCCGTCCTGTATCTGGCCCGTCCCATATCTGGCCCATCCCTTCCTGTTTCTAGCCAGTCCCGTCCTTTCTCTGGCCCGTCCTGTCCTATCTCCGGCTCGTCCTGTCTCTGGCCCATCTCGTTCTGTCTCTGGCCCATCTTGTCCTATCTCTGTCCCGTCCCGTCCTGTCTCTGGCCCGTACCCGTCCTGTCCTGCCTCAGACCCGTCTGGTACTGCAGTGGCCCGTCCCTGGCCCATCCTGTATCTGGCCCATCCTGTATCTGGCCCATCCCGTCCTGTATATGTCCCGTCCTGTCTCTGGCCCGCCCCGTCCCGTCCTGTCTCTGGCCCGTCCCATCCGGTCTTTGGCCCGTCCCATCCGGTCTTTGGCCCATCCCATCCGGTCTTTGGCCCGTTCCATCTGGTTTTGGCCCGTGCCGTCCTCTGTGCTTTAAATTAAGGTGAGCTCAATAGTTAGAAAAGTATGATACTTTCTATAAATTATTAGCAAAATGTTTAAATGACACCTATCAAAAAACAGCCTCCTCCATATCCCCTCAAGCTGTCCTATCCATCACCAAGATAGGTGCATTTTCTGCCATTTAGGTAGAAGTAATCTTCAAACAATTTGCTTCTAATTTAGATAAAGTACTAGGAAGGTATATCATGCAAACTCTACATGTGATGTTTGCCTATTAAACAATAGTTGTAATATTTATTTGCAAAACTTCCATTTTCTCTATGCCTGTCCTACACTATTTAATTGTAACATCCCTGGCGGCGTGTTGGCATGGCTTCCCATCTCACACCATGCAAGACCGCCGACTTACCCACCAATCCAGGCTGCACACTGTGTTCCTCTGCTGGCTGTGTGCATGTGTCTTGGCTGCTTGTTGAGGGCGACAGCGGCAGCACTTCCTGATTCTTAAAGGAACAGTGCACGCATTCCTAATGTGTCCCCAGTCCTGTATCTGACCCGTCCCGTCCTGTCTATGGCCCGTCCTATTCCTGTCTCTGGCTGGTCCTGTATCTCTGGACCGTCCCGTATCTGTACCGTCCCGTATCTGCCCCGTCCCATATCTGCCCTGTACCGTATCTGGCTCGTCCCGTATCTGGCCCGTCCTGTTCCGTATCTGGTCCGTCTCATCCTGAATCTGGTCCGTCCCTTCTTGTATCTGGCCCGTACCATCCCATTTCTGGACCGTACCATCCCGTATCTGGCCCGTCCAGTCCTATCTCTGGCTCGTCCTGTCTCTGGCCCATCTCGTCCTGTCTCAGGCCCGTCCCGTCCTGTCTCTGGCTGGACCCGTCCTGTCCTGCCTCTGACCCGTCCGGTACTGCAGTGGCCCGTCCCTGGCCCATCCTGTATTTGGCCCGCGTCGTCTCTGGCCCGTCCCGTCCTGTATATGTCCCGTCCTGTCTCTGGCCTGCCCCATTCGGTCTCTGGCCCGCCCCATCCGGTCTCTGGCCCGCCCCATCCGGTCTTTGGCCCGTGCCGTTATCTGTACTTTAAATTAAGGTGAGCTCAATCGTTAGAAAAATATGATACTTTCTATAAATTATTAGCAAAATGTTTAAATGACACCTATCAAAAAAACAGCCTCTTCCATATCCCCTCAAGCTGTCCTATCCATCACCAAGATAGGTGCATTTTCTGCCATTTAGGTAGAAGTAATCTTCAAACAATTTGTTCTAATTTACATAAAGTACCAGGAAGGTATATCATGCAAACTCTACATGTGATGTTTGCCTATTAAACAACAGTTGTAATATTTATTTGCAAAACTTCCATTTTCTCTACACCTGACCTACACTACTTAATTGTAACATCCATGGCGGCGTGCTGGCATGGCTTCCCATCTCACACCATGCAAGACCGCCGACTTACCCACCAATCCAGGCTGCACACTGTGTTCCTCTGCTGGCTGTGTGCATGTGTCTTGGCTGCTTGTTGAGGTCGACAGCGGCAGCACTTCCTGATCCTTAAAGGAACAGTGCACGCATTCCTAATGTGTCCCCAGTCCTGTGTCTGACCCGTCCCGTCTCTGGCCCATCCCGTCCTGTCTATGGCCCGTCCTATTCCTGTCTCTGGCCCGTCCTGTATCTCTGGACCGTCCCGTATCTGTACCGTCCCCTATCTGCCCCGTCCCCTATCTGCCCCGTCCCGTATCTGGCCTGTCCCGTATCTGGCTCGTCCCGTATCTGGCCCGTCCTGTTCCGTATCTGGTCCGTCTCGTCCTGTATCTGTCCCATCCCGTCATGTATCTGGTCCGTACCATTCCATTTCTGGCCCATACCATCCCGTATCTGGCCCGTCCTGTCCTATCTCTGGCTCGTCCTGTCTCTGGCCCATCTCGTACTGTTTCTGGCCCGTCCCATCCTGTCTCTGGCCGGACCCGTCCTGTCCTGCCTCTGACTCGTCCGATACTGCAGTGGCCCGTCCCTGGCCCATCCTGTATCTGGCCCGCCTCGTCTCTGGCCCGTCCCGTCCTGTATATGTCCCGTCCCATCCGGTCTCTGGCCCGCCCCATCCGGTCTCTGGCCCGTCCCATCCGGTCTCTGGCCCGTGCCGTCCTCTGTGCATTAAATTAAGGTGAGCTCAATAGTTAGAAAAATATGATACTTTCTATAAATTATTAGCAAAATGTTTAAATGACACCTATCAAAAAACAGCCTCCTCCATATCCCCTCAAGCTGTCCTATCCATCACCAAGATAGGTGCATTTTCTGCCATTTAGGCAGAAGTAATCTTCAAACAATTTGCTTCTAATTTAGATAAAATACTAGGAAGGTATATCATGCAAACTCTACAGTTCTGTATCTGACCCGTCCCGTCTCTGGCCCGTCCCGTCTCTGGCCCGTCCCGTCCTGTGTCTGGCCCATCCCAGCCTGTCCCTGGCCCCTCCCATCCTGTCTATGGCCCGTCCTGTAATGTCTAACCCGCCCCGTCCCGTATCTGGTCCGTCCAGTCCCATATCTGACCCGTTTGGTCCCGTATTTGACCATCCGTCCCGTATCTGGCTATCCCTTATCTGGCCCATCTCATCACGTTTCTGGCCCGCCTCATCCTTTTCCGTCTCTGGCACTTCCTGTCCCGTATCTGACCCAACCAGTCCCTATCTGGCCCGTCCCGTATGTGGCCAGGCCCATTCAGTATCTGGCCCGTCCTGTATCTGGCCATCTCGTATCTGGCCCATCCCATCCTGTCCATGGCTCATCCCATATCTAGCCTGTCCTGTCCCATATCTGGCCCGTCCCGTATCTGGCCCATGTCGTCCTGTATCTGGCCCGTCCCATATTTTGCCCGTACCAGCCTGTATCTGGCCTGTCCCGTACTGTATCTGGGCCATCCCGTCCAGTCTCTGGCCTGTCTTTTCCTGTATCTGGACCGTCCCGTCCGGTCTCTGGCCCGTCCCATAAAGTATAGCTTGTCCCGTCCTGTTTCTGGCCCGTCCCGTCCTGTCTCTGGCTCATCCTGTCCTGTATCTGGCACGTCCCGTTCCGTCTCTGGCCCGTCCCATCCTGTCTATATCCCGTCCCATAATGTATAGCTCGTCCAGTCCTGTTTCTGGCCCGTCCCGTCCTATCTCTGGCTCGTCCCGTCCTGTATCTGGCCCGTCCCATCTCGTATCTGGCCCGTCCCGCATCTGGCCTGTCCTGTCCTGTATCTGGCCTGTCCCTTCCTGTATCTGGCCAGTCCCTTCCCATCTCGTCCTGTCTCTGGCCTGCCCCGTCCTGTCTATGGTATGGCCCGTCTGGTGCTATCTCTGGCCTGTCCAATCCTGTCTCTTGCCCGTCCCATCTCTGGTCCATCCCGTCCTGTATTTGGCCCGTCTCGTCCTGTCTCTGGCCAGTCCCGTCCTCTCTTTGGCCTGTCCCGTCATCTCTCTTGCCCGTCTCGTCCTGTCTCTGGCCCGACCTGTCCTGTCCTGCCTTTGGCCAGTCCCGTTCTGCTCTGGCCCGTCCCGTCCCTGGACCGTCCTGTATCTGGACCGTCCTGTATCTGGTCGCCCCGTCTTTAGCCCGTCCGGTCCTGTCTCTGGCACGCCTCGGTCCGTGCTATCTCCGGCCAGTCTCATCCTGTATTTGGTCCGTCCCGTCCTGTCTCTAGCCCGTCTCGTCCTGTCTCTGGCGTGTCCCGTCCGGTCCTGTCTCTGGCCCGTCCTGTATCTGGCCGGTCCTGTGTCTGGCCCATCCCGTATCTTTCCTGTCCCGTCCTGTATCTGGCCCATCCCATTAAAGTCCCATTAAAGGTAGTATTATCAAATCCTCCACAAATTTACACCTCCAGGAAATTTAACCTGGGGTGTGTTTTAAATTAAGGTGAGTTCAATAGTTAGAATAATATGATACTTTCCATAAATTATTAGCAAAATGTTTAAATTACACCTATCAAAAACAGCCTCCTCCATATCCCCTCAAGCTGTCCTATCCATCACCAAGATAGGTGCATTTTCTGCCATTGAGGCAGAAGTAATCTTCAATTTGCTTCTAATTTAGATAAAGTACTAGGAAGGTATATCATGCAAACTCTACATGTGATGTTTGCCTATTAAATAATAGTTGTAATATTTATTTGCAAAACTTCCATTTTCTCTTCACCTGACCTACACTACTTAATTGTAACATCCCTGGCGGCAAGCTGGCATGGCTTCCCATCTCACACCATGCAAGACCGTCGACTTACCCACCAATGCAGGCTGCGCACTATGTTCCTATGCTGGCTGTGTACATGTGTCTTGGCTGCTTGTTGAGGGCGGCAGCGGCAGCACTTCCTGATTCTTAAAGGAACAGTGCACGCATTCCTAATGTGTCCCCAGTCCTGTATCTGACCCATCCCGTCTCTGGCCCGTCCCGTCTCTGGCCCGTCCGGTCCTGTCTCTGGCCTGTCCCAGCCTGTCTCTGGCCCGACCGGTGCTATCTCTGGCCTGTCCAATCCTGTCTCTTGCCCGTCCCATCTCTGGTCCGTCCCGTCCTGTCTTTGGCCCTTCCCGTCCTATCTCTGGCCCGTCCCGTCCTCTCTTTGGCCCGTCCCGTCCTCTCTCTTGCCCGTCCCGTCCTGTCTCTGGCCCGACCGGTCCTGTCCTGCCTCAGGGCAGTCCCATCCTGCTCTGGCCAGTCCCGTCCCTGGACCGTCCTGTATCTGGACCGCCCCGTCCTGTATCTGGTCGCCCCGTCTCTAGCAGGTCCCGTCCTGTCTCTGGCACGCCTCGGTCAGTCCTATCTTCGGCCAGTCTCATTCTGTCTTTGGCCCGTCCCGTCCCGTCTGTCTCTGGCCCGTCCCGTATCTGGCCCATCCAGTATCTGGCCTGTCCCGTCCTGTATCTGGCCCATCCCGTCATGTATCTGGGCTGTCCCATAGCTGGCCCATACCATCCCATATCTGGCTCGTCACGTTTCTGGCCCATCCCGTCATGTATCTGGCCCGTCCCATCCTGTCTATGGCCCGATTTGTCCTGTCTATGGCCTGTCCCGTAATGTCTCTAGCACATTCCGTCCTGTCTCTGGCCCATCCCGTCCTGTATCTGGTCGGTCCCGTCCTGTATCTGGCCCGTCCCATCCTGAATCTGGCCCGTCCTGTCTATGGCCCGTCCGATAATGTATAGCTTGTCCCGTCCTGTTTCTGGCCAGTCCCGTACTATCTCTGGCTCGTCTTGTCCTGTATCTGGCCCGTCCCGTCCATTTCCCGTCCCATAATGTATAGCTCGTCCCGTCCTGTTTCTGGCCCGTCCCATCCTATCTCTGCCTTGTCCCGTCCTATATCTGGCGCGTCCCGTCTCGTATCTGGCCCGTCCCGCATCTGGCCTGTCCTGTCCCGTATCTGGCCTGTCCCTTCCTGTATCTGGCCAGTCCCTTCCCATCTCGTCCTGTCGCTGGCCTGTTCCGTCCTGTCTCTGGCCCGTCCGGTGCTATCTCTGGCCTGTCCAATCCTGTCTCTTGCCGGTCCCGTCTCTGGCCCATCCCTTCCTGTCTCTGGCCCAGGTCTGGCCCGTCTCATCCCGTATCTGGCCCATCCCGTCCAGTATCTGACCCGTTCCATATCTGGCCAGTCTCGTATCTGGCACGTCCTGTCCCTGACCCGGCCTGTCCCGTATCTGGCCCGTCCTGTATCTGGCCTGTCCAGTATCTGGCCCGTCCCGCATCTGACCCGTCCCGTATCTGGCCCGTCCCATCCCGTATCTGGTCCGTACCGTCCTGTATCTGGCCCATCCCGTCATGTATCTGGGCTGTCGCATATCTGGCCAATACCGCCCCATATCTGGCTCGTCACGTTTCTGGCCCATCCCGTCATGTATCTGGCCCATCCCATCCTGTCTCTGGCCCGACCCGTCCTGTCTATGGCCCATCCCGTAATGTCTCTAGCACATTCCGTCTTGTCTCTGGCCCATCCCGTCCTGCATCGGTTCGGTCCAGTCCTGTATCTGGCCCGTCCCGTCCTGAATCTAGCCCATCCCGTATCTGGCTCGTCCCTTCCTGTATCTGGCATGTCCTATCCTGTCCTGTCTCTGGCCCATTCCGTCTTGAATCTGGCCCGTGCCGTATCTGGCCCGTCCCTTCCTGTATCTGGCCCGTCCCGTCCTTTCTCTGGCCTGACCGGTCCTGTCCTGACTCTGGCCAGTCCAGTGCTGCTCTGGTCCGTCCCTTCCCTGGCCCGTCCTGTATCTGGACCGTCCCATTCTGTATCTAGTCGCCCCGTCCCGTATCTGGTCTGTCCAGTCCCATATCTGACCCGTTTAGTGCCGTATCTGACCATCCCGTCCCGTATCTGGCTTTCCCTTATCTGGCCCATCTCATCCCGTATCTGGCCTGCCTTGCCCCTTCCCAACTCTGGCACGTCCTGTCCCGTGTCTGACCCAACCAGTACCTATCTGGCCCGTCCCGTATGTGGCCAGGCCCATTCAGTATCTGGCCTGTCCCGTATCTGGCCATCTCGTATCTGGCCCATCCCATCCTGTCCATGGCTCATCCCATATCCAGCCTGTCCTGTCCCATATCTGGCCCGTCCTGTATCTTGCCCATGTTGTCCTGTATCTGGCCCGTCCTATATTTGGCCTGTGCCGTCCTGTATCGGGCCTGTCCCGTACTGTATCTGGACCGTCCCGTCCGGTCTCTGGCCCATCCCATAATGTATAGCTTGTCTCGTCCTGTTTCTGGCCCGTCCCTTCCTGTATCTGGCCCGTCCTCTCTTTGACCCGTCCCGTCCTCTATCTTGCCCGCCCCCTCCTGTCTCTGGCCCGACCGGTCCTGTCCTGTCTCTGACCAGTCTCGTCCTGCTCTGGCCCGTCCCGTCCCTGGACTGTCCTGTATCTGGACCGTCCCGTCCTGTATCTGTCGCCCCGTCTCTAGCCCGTCCCGTCCTGTCTCTGGTACGCCTCAGTCCATAATATCTCCGGCCAGTCTCATCCTGTCTTTCGCCTGTCCCGTCCTGTCTCTGGCCCGTCTCGTCATGTCTCTGGCGTGTGCCGTCCGGTCCTGTCTCTGGCCCGTCCTGTATCTGGCCCATTCCGTATCTTGTCTGTCCCGTCCTGTATCTGGCCCACCCCATTAAAAGTAGTATTATCAAATCCTCCACAAATTTACACACAAAGGAACTTTAGCCTGGGGTGTGTTTTAAATTAAGGTGAGTTCAATAGTTAGAAAAATATGATACTTTCCATAAATTATTAGCAAAATGTTTAAATGACACCTATCAAAAAACAGCCTCCTCCATATCCCCTCAAGCTGTCCTATCCATCACCAAGATAGGTGCATTTTCTGCCATTTAGGTAGAAGTAATCTTCAAACAATTTGCTTCTAATTTAGATAAAGTACTAGGAAGGTATATCATGCAAACTCTACATGTGACGTTTGCCTATTAAACAATAGTTGTAATATTTATTTGCAAAACTTCCATTTTCTGTACACCTGACCTACACTACTTAATTGTAACATCCCTGGTGGCGTGCTGGCATGGCTTCCCATCTCACACCATGCAAGACCGCCGACTTACCCACCAATGCAGGCTGCGCACTATGTTCCTATGTGGGCTGTGTGCATGTGTCTTGGCTGCTTTTTGAGGGCGGCAGCGGCAGCACTTCCTGATTCTTAAAGGAACAGTGCACGCATTCCTTTTGTATCCCCAGTCCTGTATCTGACCCGTCCCGTGTCTGGCCTGTCCGGTCCTGTCTCTGGCCCGTCCCAGCCTGTCCCTGGCCCCATCCATCCTGTCTATGACCCGTTCTGTAATGTCTAACCCGCCCCGTCCCGTATCTGGTCCGTCCAGTCGCATATCTGACCCGTTTAGTCCCGTATCTGACCATCCCGTCCAGTATCTGGCTTTCCCTTATCTAGCCCATCTCATCCCGTATCTGGCCCGCATCGTCCCTTCCCATCTGTGGCACGTCCTGTCCCGTATCTGACCATACCAGTCCCTATCTGGCCCGTCCCGTATGTGGCCAGGCCCATTCAGTATCTGGCCAGTCCCGTATCTGGCCATCTCGTATCAGCCTCATCCCATCCTGTCCATGGCTCATCCCATATCTAGCCTCTCCTGTCCCATATCTGGCTCGTCCCGTATCTGGCCCATGTCGTCCTGTATCTGGCCCGTCCCATATTTGGCCCGTACAGTCCTGTATCTGGCCTGTCCCGTAGTGTATCTGGGCCATCCTGTCCTGTCTCTGGCCCGTCTTTTCCTGTATCTGGACCGTCTGGTCTCTGTCCCGTCCCATAATGTATAGCTTGTCCCGTCCTGTTTCTGGCCCGTCCCGTCCGGTCTCTGGCTCGTCCTGTCCTGTATCTGGCACGTCCCGTACCGTCTCTGGCCCGTCCCATCCTGTCTATTTCCCGTCCCATAATGTATAGCTCGTCCAGTCCTGTTTCTGGCCCGTCCCGTCCTATCTCCGGCTCGTCCCGTCTTGTATCTGGCCCGTCCCATCTCGTATCTGGCCCGTCCCGCATCTGGCCTGTCTTGTCCCTTATCTGGCCAGTCCCTTCCTGTATCTGGCCAGTACCTTCCCATCTCATCCTGTCTCTGGCCCGTCCGATCCTGTCTCAGGCCTGGTCAGTCCTGTCTCTGGCCCGACCGATGCTATCTCTGGCCTGTCCAATCCTGTCTCTTGCCCGTCCCATCTCTGGTCCGTCCCGTCCTGTCTTTGGCCCTTCCCGTCCTGTCTCTGGCCCGTCCCGTCCTCTCTCTTGCCCGTCCCGTCCTGTCTCTGGCTCGATCGATCCTGTCTCTGGCCCGACCGGTCCTGTCCTGCCTCAGGCCAGTCCCATCCTGCTCTGGCCAGTCCCGTCCCTGGACCGTCCTGTATCTGGACCGCCCCGTCCTGTATCTGGTCGCCCCGTCTCTAGCAGGTCCCGTCCTATCTCTAGCACGCCTCGGTCCGTCCTATCTTCGGCCAGTCTCATCCTGTCTTTGGCCCGTCCCGTCCCGTCTGTCTCTGGCAAGTCCGGTCCTGTCTCTGGCCCGTCCCGTATCTGGCCCATCCAGTATCTGGCCTGTCCCGTCATGTATCTGGGCTGTCCCATAGCTGGCCCATACCATCTCATATCCGGCTCGTCACATTTCTGGCCCATCCCGTCATGTATCTGGCCCGTCCCATCCTGTCTATGGCCCGATTTGTCCTGTCTATGGCCTGTCCCGTAATGTCTCTAGCACATTCCGTCCTGTCTCTGGCCCATCCCGTCCTGTATCTGGTTGGTCCCGTCCTGTATCTGGCCCGTCCCATCCTGAATCTGGCCAGTCCTGTCTATGGCCCGTCCGATAATGTATAGCTTGTCCCGTCCTGTTTCTGGCCAGTCCCGTACTATCTCTGGCTCGTCTTGTCCTGTATCTGGCCCGTCCCGTCCATTTCCCGTCCCATAATGTATAGCTCGTCCCATCCTGTTTCTGGCCCGTCCCATCCTATCTCTGCCTTGTCCCGTCCTATATCTGGCGCGTCCCGTCTCGTATCTGGCCCGTCCCGCATCTGGCCTGTCCTGTCCCGTATCTGGCCTGTCCCTTCCTGTATCTGGCCAGTCCCTTCCCATCTCGTCCTGTCGCTGGCCTGTTCCGTCCTGTCTCTGGCCCGTCCGGTGCTATCTTTGGCCTGTCCAATCCTGTCTCTTGCCGGTCCCGTCTCTGGCCCATCCCTTCCTGTCTCTGGCCCAGGTCTGGCCCGTCTCATCCCGTATCTGGCCCATCCCGTCCAGTATCTGACCCGTTCCATATCTGGCCAGTCTCGTATCTGGCACGTCCTGTCCCTGGCCCGGCCTGTCCCGTATCTGGCCCGTCCTGTATCTGGCCTGTCCAGTATCTGGCCCGTCCCGCATCTGACCAGTCCCGTATCTGGCCCGTCCCATCCCGTATCGGGTCCGTACCGTCCTGTATCTGGCCCATCCCGTCATGTATCTGGGCTGTCGCATATCTGGCCAATACCGTCCCATATCTGGCTCGTCATGTTTCTGGCCCATCCCGTCATGTATCTGGCCCATCCCATCCTGTCTCTGGCCCGACCCGTCCTGTCTATGGCCCATCCCGTAATGTCTCTAGCACATTCAGTCTTGTTTCTGGCCCATCCCGTCCTGCATCGGTTCGGTCCAGTCCTGTATCTGGCCCGTCCCGTCCTGAATCTAGCCCATCCCGTATCTGGCTCGTCCCTTCCTGTATCTGGCCCGTCCTATCCTGTCCTGTCTCTGGCCCATTAAGTCTTGAATCTGGCCCGTGCCGTATCTGGCCCGTCCCTTCCTGTATCTGGCCCGTCCCGTCCTTTCTCTGGCCTGACCGGTCCTGTCCTGACTCTGGTCAGTCCAGTGCTGCTCTGGTCCGTCCCTTCCCTGGCCCGTCCTGTATCTGGACCGTCCCATTCTGTATCTAGTCGCCCCGTCCCGTATCTGGTCTGTCCAGTCCCATATCTGACCCGTTTAGTGCCGTATCTGACCATCCCGTCCCGTATCTGGCTTTCCCTTATCTGGCCCATCTCATCCCGTATCTGGCCTGCCTTGCCCCTTCCCAACTCTGGCACGTCCTGTCCCGTGTCTGACCCAACCAGTCCCTATCTGGCCCGTCCCGTATGTGGCCAGGCCCATTCAGTATCTGGCCTGTCCCGTATCTGGCCATCTCGTATCTGGCCCATCCCATCCTGTCCATGGCTCATCCCATATCCAGCCTGTCCTGTCCCATATCTGGCCCGTCCTGTATCTCATAGAATCATAGAATGGTAGAGTTGGAAGGGACCTCCTGGGTCATCTGGTCCAACCCCCTGCTCAAAGCAGGATTCACTAAATCATCTCAGACAGATGTCTGTCCAGCCTCTGTTTGAAGACGTCCATTGAAGGGGAACTCACCACCTCTCGTGGCAGCCTGTTCCACTCATTAATCACCCTAACTGTCAAAAAGTTTTTTCTAATATCTAATCTGTGTCTCCTCCCATTTAGTTTCATCCCATTGCTTCTAGTCTTTCCTTGTGCAAATGAGAATAAAGATGATCCTTCTACAATGTGACAGCCCTTGACATATTTGTAGACAGCTATTAAGTCTCCTCTCAGTCTTCTTTTTTGCAAGCTAAACATTCCCAAATCCTGCAACCGTTCCTCATAGGACATGGTTTGCAGACCAGTCACCATTCTGGTCGCTCTTCTCTGAACTTGCTCCAGTTTGTCTATGTCTTTTTTAAAATGTGGTGCCCAAAACTGTACACAGTATTCCAGATGAGGTCTGACCAAAGAGGAGTAAAGACCGATAATGACTTCACGTGATCTAGACTGTATGCTTCTGTTAATACATCCCAGAATTGTATTTGCCTTTTTTGCTGCTGCATCACACTGTTGGCTCATGTTCAGTCTTGCCCATGTTGTCCTGTATCTGGCCCGTCCTATATTTGGCCTGTACCGTCCTGTATCGGGCCTGTCCCGTACTGTATCTGGACCGTCCCGTCCGGTCTCTGGCCCATCCCATAATGTATAGCTTGTCCCGTCCTGTTTCTGGCCCGTCCCTTCCTGTATCTGGCCCGTCCCGTCCTCTCTTGGACCCGTCCCATCCTCTATCTTGCCCGTCCCCTCCTGTCTCTGGCCCGACCGGTCCTGTCCTGTCTCTGACCAGTCTCGTCCTGCTCTGGCCCGTCCCGTCCCTGGACTGTCCTGTATCTGGACCGTCCCGTCCTGTATCTGTCGCCCTGTCTCTAGCCCGTCCCGTCCTGTCTCTGGTACGCCTCAGTCAATAATATCTCCGGCCAGTCTCATCCTGTCTTTTGCCTGTCCCGTCCTGTCTCTGGCCCGTCTCGTCATGTCTCTGGCGTGTGCCGTTCGGTCCTGTCTCTGGCCCGTCCTGTATCTGGCCAATTCCGTATCTTGTCTGTCCCGTCCTGTATCTGGCCCACCCCATTAAACGTAGTATTATCAAATACTCCACAAATTTACACATAAAGAAACTTTAGCCTGGGGTGTGTTTTAAATTAAGGTGAGTTCAATAGTTAGAAAAATATGATACTTTCCATAAATTATTAGCAAAATGTTTAAATGACACCTATCAAAAAACAGCCACCTCCATATCCCCTCAAGCTGTCCTATCCATCACCAAGATAGGTGCATTTTCTGCCATTTAGGTAGAAGTAATCTTCAAACAATTTGCTTCTAATTTAGATAAAGTACTAGGAAGGTATATCATACAAACTCTACATGTGATGTTTGCCTATTAAACAATAGTTGTAATATTTATTTGCAAAACTTCCATTTTCTGTACACCTGACCTACACTACTTAATTGTAACATCCCTGGTGGCGTGCTGGCATGGCTTCCCATCTCACACCATGCAAGACCGCCGACTTACCCACCAATGCAGGCTGCGCACTATGTTCCTATGTGGGCTGTGTGCATGTGTCTTGGCTGCTTTTTGAGGGCGGCAGCGGCAGCACTTCCTGATTCTTAAAGGAACAGTGCACGCATTCCTTTTGTATCCCCAGTCCTGTATCTGACCCGTCCCGTGTCTGGCCTGTCCGGTCCTGTCTCTGGCCCGTCCCAGCCTGTCCCTGGCCCCATCCATCCTGTCTATGACCCGTTCTGTAATGTCTAACCCGCCCCGTCCCGTATCTGGTCCGTCCAGTCGCATATCTGACCCGTTTAGTCCCGTATCTGACCATCCCGTCCCGTATCTGGCTTTCCCTTATCTAGCCCATCTCATCCCGTATCTGGCCCGCATCGTCCCTTCCCATCTGTGGCACGTCCTGTCCCGTATCTGACCATACCAGTCCCTATCTGGACCGTCCCGTATGTGGCCAGGCCCATTCAGTATCTGGCCTGTCCCGTATCTGGCCATCTCGTATCTGGCCCATCCCATCCTGTCCATGGCTCATCCCATATCCAGCCTGTCCTGTCCCATATCTGGCCCGTCCTGTATCTCATAGAATCATAGAATGGTAGAGTTGGAAGGGACCTCCTGGGTCATCTGGTCCAACCCCCTGCTCAAAGCAGGATTCACTAAATCATCTCAGACAGATGTCTGTCCAGCCTCTGTTTGAAGACGTCCATTGAAGGGGAACTCACCACCTCTCGTGGCAGCCTGTTCCACTCATTAATCACCCTAACTGTCAAAAAGTTTTTTCTAATATCTAATCTGTGTCTCCTCCCATTTAGTTTCATCCCATTGCTTCTAGTCTTTCCTTGTGCAAATGAGAATAAAGATGATCCTTCTACAATGTGACAGCCCTTGACATATTTGTAGACAGCTATTAAGTCTCCTCTCAGTCTTCTTTTTTGCAAGCTAAACATTCCCAAATCCTGCAACCGTTCCTCATAGGACATGGTTTGCAGACCAGTCACCATTCTGGTCGCTCTTCTCTGAACTTGCTCCAGTTTGTCTATGTCTTTTTTAAAATGTGGTGCCCAAAACTGTACACAGTATTCCAGATGAGGTCTGACCAAAGAGGAGTAAAGACCGATAATGACTTCACGTGATCTAGACTGTATGCTTCTGTTAATACATCCCAGAATTGTATTTGCCTTTTTTGCTGCTGCATCACACTGTTGGCTCATGTTCAGTCTTGCCCATGTTGTCCTGTATCTGGCCCGTCCTATATTTGGCCCGTACCGTCCTGTATCGGGCCTGTCCCGTACTGTATCTGGACCGTCCCGTCCGGTCTCTGGCCCATCCCATAATGTATAGCTTGTCCCGTCCTGTTTCTGGCCCGTCCCTTCCTGTATCTGGCCCGTCCCGTCCTCTCTTTGACCCGTCCCATCCTCTATCTTGCCCGTCCCCTCCTGTCTCTGGCCCGACCGGTCCTGTCCTGTCTCTGACCAGTCTCGTCCTGCTCTGGCCCGTCCCGTCCCTGGACTGTCCTGTATCTGGACCGTCCCGTCCTGTATCTGTCGCCCTGTCTCTAGCCCGTCCCGTCCTGTCTCTGGTACGCCTCAGTCAATAATATCTCCGGCCAGTCTCATCCTGTCTTTTGCCTGTCCCGTCCTGTCTCTGGCCCGTCTCGTCATGTCTCTGGCGTGTGCCGTTCGGTCCTGTCTCTGGCCCGTCCTGTATCTGGCCAATTCCGTATCTTGTCTGTCCCGTCCTGTATCTGGCCCACCCCATTAAAGGTAGTATTATCAAATACTCCACAAATTTACACATAAAGAAACTTTAGCCTGGGGTGTGTTTTAAATTAAGGTGAGTTCAATAGTTAGAAAAATATGATACTTTCCATAAATTATTAGCAAAATGTTTAAATGACACCTATCAAAAAACAGCCACCTCCATATCCCCTCAAGCTGTCCTATCCATCACCAAGATAGGTGCATTTTCTGCCATTTAGGTAGAAGTAATCTTCAAACAATTTGCTTCTAATTTAGATAAAGTACTAGGAAGGTATATCATACAAACTCTACATGTGATGTTTGCCTATTAAACAATAGTTGTAATATTTATTTGCAAAACTTCCATTTTCTGTACACCTGACCTACACTACTTAATTGTAACATCCCTGGTGGCGTGCTGGCATGGCTTCCCATCTCACACCATGCAAGACCGCCGACTTACCCACCAATGCAGGCTGCGCACTATGTTCCTATGTGGGCTGTGTGCATGTGTCTTGGCTGCTTTTTGAGGGCGGCAGCGGCAGCACTTCCTGATTCTTAAAGGAACAGTGCACGCATTCCTTTTGTATCCCCAGTCCTGTATCTGACCCGTCCCGTGTCTGGCCTGTCCGGTCCTGTCTCTGGCCCGTCCCAGCCTGTCCCTGGCCCCATCCATCCTGTCTATGACCCGTTCTGTAATGTCTAACCCGCCCCGTCCCGTATCTGGTCCGTCCAGTCGCATATCTGACCCGTTTAGTCCCGTATCTGACCATCCCGTCCCGTATCTGGCTTTCCCTTATCTAGCCCATCTCATCCCGTATCTGGCCCGCATCGTCCCTTCCCATCTGTGGCACGTCCTGTCCCATATCTGACCATACCAGTCCCTATCTGGACCGTCCCGTATGTGGCCAGGCCCATTCAGTATCTGGCCCGTCCCGTATCTGGCCATCTCGTATGAGCCCTATCCCATCCTGTCCATGGCTCATCCCATATCTAGCCTCTCCTGTCCCATATCTGGCTCATCCCGTATCTGGCCCATGTCGTCCTGTATCTGGCCCGTCCCATATTTGGCCCGTACCGTCCTGTATCTGGCCTGTCCCGTAGTGTATCTGGGCCATCCTGTCCTGTCTCTGGCCCGTCTTTTCCAGTATCTGGACCATCTGGTCTCTGTCCCGTCCCATAATATATAGCTTGTCCCGTCCGGTTTCTGGCCCGTCCCGTCCGGTCTCTGGCTCGTCCTGTCCGGTATCTGGCACGTCCCGTACCGTCTCTGGCCCGTCCCATCCTGTCTATTTCCCGTCCCATAATGTATAGCTCGTCCAGTCCTGTTTCTGGCCCGTCCCGTCCTATCTCCGGCTCGTCCCGTCTTGTATCTGGCCTGTCCCATCTCGTATCTTGCCCGTCCCGCATCTGGCCTGTCTTGTCCCTTATCTGGCCAGTCCCTTCCTGTATCTGGCCAGTACCTTCCCATCTCATCCTGTCTCTGGCCCGTCCAATCCTGTCTCAGGCCTGGTCAGTCCTGTCTCTGGCCCGACCGATGCTATCTCTGGCCTGTCCAATCCTGTCTCTTGCCCGTCCCATCTGTGGTCCATCCCGTCCTGTCTTTGGCCCTTCCCGTCCTGTCTCTGGCCCGTCCCGTGCTCTCTCTTGCCCGTCCCGTCCTGTCTCTGGCTCGACCGATCCTGTCCTGCCTCAGGCCAGTCCCATCCTGCTCTGGCCAGTCCCGTCCCTGGACGGTCCTGTATCTGGACCGCCCCGTCCTGTATCTGGTCGCCCCGTCTCTAGCACGTCCCGTCCTGTCTCTGGCATGCCTCGCTCCGTCCTATCTTCGGCCAGTCTCATCCTGTATCTGGTCGCCCCGTCTCTGGCCCGTCCCGTCCTTTTTCAGGCACGGCCCGTCCGGTCCTATCTTTGGCCTGTCCTGTATCTGGCCCATTCCGTCACGTATCTGGCCTGTCTCGTCCTGTATCTGGCCCATCCCACTAAAGGTAGTATTATCAAATCCTCCACAAATTTACAACTCCAGGAAATTTAACCTGGGGTGTGTTTTAAATTAAGGTGAGTTCAATAGTTAGAATAATATGATACTTTCCATAAATTATTAGCAAAATGTTTAAATGACACTTATCAAAAAACAGCCTCCTCCATATCCCCTCAAGCTGTCCTATCCATCACCAAGATAGGTGCATTTTCTGCCATTTAGGCAGAAGTAATCTTCAATTTGCTTCTAATTTAGATAAAGTACTAGGAAAGTATAGCATGCAAACTCTACATGTGATGTTTGCCTATTAAACAATAGTTGTAATATTTATTTGCAAAACTTCCACTTTCTCTACGCCAGACCTACACTACTTAATTGTAACATCCCTAGCGGCGTGCTGGCATGGCTTCCCATCTCACACCATGCAGACTGCGCACTATTTGGCCCATACCGTCCTGTATCTGGCCTGTCCCGTACTGTTTCTGGGCCATGCAGTCCTGTCTTTGGCCCGTCTTTTCCTGTATCTGTCCCCTTCAGTATTGTCTCTGGCCCGTCCCGTCCTTAATCTGGCCCGTCCTGTCTATGGCCGTCCCATAATGTATAGCTTGTCCCGTCCTGTTTCTGGCCGGTCCCGTACTGTCTCTGGCTCGTCTTGTCCTGTATCTGGCCCGTCGCGTACCCTCTCTGGCCCGTCCCGTCCTGCCTATTTCCCGTCCCATAATGTATAGCTCGTCCCGTCCTGTTTCTGGCCCGTCCCATCCTATCTCTGCCTCGTCCCGTCCTATATCTGGCCCGTCCCGTCTCGTATCTGGCCCGTCCCACATCTGGCCTGTCCTGTCCCGTATCTGGCCTGTCCCTTACTTATCTGGCTACTCCCTTCCCATCTCGTCCTGTCTCTGGCCTGTCCCGTCCCGTCTCTGGCCCGTCCCGTCCAGTCTTTGGCCCGTCCAGTCATGTCTCTTGCCCATCCCTTCCTGTCTCGGGCCCAGCTCTGGCCCGTCTCATCCCGTATCTGGCCCGCTCTGTATCTGGCCCATCCCGTCCACTATCTGGCCCGTTCCATATCTGGCCTGTCCCGTATCTCGCACGTCCTGTCCCTGGCCCGGCCTGTCCAGTATCTGGCCCGTCCTGGATCTGGCCTGTCCCGTATCTGGCCCATCCCGCATCTTACTCGTCACGTATCTGGCCCGTCCTGTCCCGTATCTGGTTCGTACCGTCCTAAATCTGGCCCGTCCCGTCATGTATCTGGGCTGTCCCATATCTGGCCCATACCGTCCCATATCTGGCTCGTCACGTTTCTGGCCCATCCCGTCATGTATCTGGCCCGTCCCATCCTGTCTCTAGCCCGACCCATCCTGTCTCTGGCCCGACCCGTCCTGTCTCTTAATGTCTCTAGCACATTCTGTCCCGTATCTGGCCCGTCCCATCCTGTCTCTGGCCTGACTGGTCCTGTCCTGCCTCTGGCCAGTCGCGTCCTGCTCTGGTCCATCCCGTCCCTGGCCCATCCTGTATCTAGACCGTCCCGTCCTGTATCTGGTTGCCCCGTCTCTGGCCAGTCCCGTCCTTTCTCAGGCACGTCCCGTCCGTCCTGTCTCTGGCCTGTCCTGCATCTGGCCCATCCCATTAAAGGTAGTATTATCAAATACTCCACAAATTTACACGTCCAGGAAATTTAACCTGGGGTGTGTCTTAAATTAAGGTGAGTTCAATAGTTAGAAAAATATGATACTTTCCATAAATTATTAGCAAAATGTTTAAATGACACCTATCAAAAAACAGCCTCCTCCATATCCCCTCAAGCTGTCCTATCCATCACCAAGATAGGTGCATTTTCTGCCATTTAGGTAGAAGTAATCTTCAAACAATTTGCTTCTAAGTACTAGGAAGGTAAATCATGCAAACTCTACATGTGATGTTTGCCTATTAAACAATAGTTGTAATATTTATTTGAAAAACTTCCATTTTCTCTACGCCTGACCAACACTATTTAATTTTAACATCACTGGCAGCGTGCTAGCATGGCTTCCCATCTCACATCATGCAACACTGCCGACTTACCCACCAATGCAGGCTGCACACTATTTGGCCCGTTCTGTCTTGTCTCTGGCCCGTCCCGTCCTGTCTATGGCCCGTCCCATAATGTATAGCTTGTCCCGTCCTGTTTCTGGCCCATCCCGTACTGTCTCTGGCTCGTCTTGTCCTGTATCTGGCCCGTCGAGTACCGTCTATGGCCCGTCCCGTCCTGTCTATTTCCCGTCCCATAATGTATAGCTCGTCCCGTCCTGTTTCTGGCCCGTCCCGTCTCGTATCTGGCCCATCCCGCATTTGGCCTGTCCTGTCCCGTATATGGCCTGTCCCTCCCTGTATCTGGCCAGTCCTTTCACATCTCGTCCTGTCTCTGGCCTGTCCCGTCCTGTCTCTGGCCCGTCCGGTGCTATGTTTGGCCTGTCCAATCCTGTCTCTTGTCCGTCCCGTTTCTGGCCCGTCCCGTCTAGTATTTGGCCCGTCCTGTCCTGTCTCTGGCCCATCCCTTCCTGTCTCTGGCGCAGTTCTGGTCCGTCTCGTCCTGTATCTGGCCCGCCCTGTATCTGGCCCATCCCGTCCAGTATCTGGCCCGTTCCATATCTGGCCTGTCCCGTATCTGGCACGTCCTGTCCCTGGCCCGGCCTGTCCCGTATCTGGCCCGTCCTGTATCTGGCCAGTCCCGTATCTGGCCCGTCCCGCATCTGACCCGTCCCGTATCTGGCCCGTCCCGTCCCGTATCTAGTCCGTACCGTCCTGTATCTGGCCCGTCCCGTCATGTATGTGGGCTGTCCCATATCTGGCCCATACCGTCCCATATCTGGCTCGTCACGTTTCTGGCCCATCCCGTCATATATCTGGCCCGTCCCATCCTGTCTCTGGCCTGACCCGTCCTGTGTATGGCCTATCCCATGTCTCTAGCACATTCCGTCCTGTCTCTGGCCCATCCCGTCCTGTATCTGGTCGGTCCCGTCCTGAATCTGGCCCGTCCCATCCTGAATCTGGCCCGTCCCGTATCTGGCCCGTCCCTTCCTGTATGTGGCCCGTCCCATCCTGTCCTGTCTTTGGCCCATCCTGTCTTGAATCTGGCCCGTCCCGTATCTGGCCCGTCCATTCCTGTATCTGGCTCGTCCCGACCTGTATCTGGTCGGTCCCATCCTGTCTCTGGCCTCGTCCGTTCTGTCTCTGGCCCGACCGGTGCTATCTCTGGCCTGTCCAATCCTGTCTCTTGCCCGTCCTGTCCTGTCTCTGGCCCGATCGGTCCTGTCCTGCCTCTGGCCAGTCCCATCCTGCTCTGGCCCGTCCCGTCCCTGGACCGTCCTGTATCTGGACCGCCCCGTCCTGTATCTGGTCGTCCCGTCTCTAGCCCGTCCCGTCCTGTCTCTGGCACGCCTCGGTCCGTCCTATCTTCGGCCAGTCTCATCTTGTCTTTGGCCCGTCCGGTCCCGTCTGTCTCTAGCCCGTCCGGTCCTGTCTCTGGCCCGTCCTGTATCTGGCCCATCCCGTGTCTGGCCTGTCCCGTCCTGTATCTGGCCCGTCCCGTCATTTATATGGGCTGTCCAATAGCTGGCCCATACCATCCCATATCTGGCTCGTCACGTTTCTGGCCCATCCCGTCATGTATCTGGCCCGTCCCATCCTGTCTATGGCTCGACCCGTCCTGTCTATGGCCTGTCCCGTAATGTCTCTAGCACATTCCGTCCTGTCTATGGCCCATCCCGTCCTGTATCTGGTCGGTCCCGTCGTGTATCTGGCCCGTCCCGTCCTGAATCTGGCCCGTCCTGTCTATGGCCCGTCCCATAATGTATAGCTTGTCCCGTCCTGTTTCTGGCCAGTCCCGTACTATTTCTGGCTCGTCCTGTCCTGTATCTGGCCCGTCGCGTACCGTCTCTGGCCCATCCCGTCCTGTCTACTTACCGTCCCATAATGTTTAGCTCGTCCCGTCCAGTTTCTGGCCCGTCCCATCCTATCTCTGCCTTGTCCCGTCCTATATCTGGTGCGTCCCGTCTCGTATCTGGCCCATCCCGCATCTGGCCTGTCCTGTCCCGTATCTGGCCTGTCCCTTCCTGTATCTGGCCAGTTCCTTCCCATCTCGTCCTGTCGCTGGCCTGTCCCGTCCTGTCTCTGGCCCGTTCGGTGCTATCTCTGGCCTGTTCAATCCTGTCTCTTGCCCGTCCCGTCTCTGGCCCGTCCTGTCCTGTCTCTGGCCCATCCCTTCCTGTCTCTGGCCCAGGTCTGGCCCGTCTCATCCCGTATCTGGCCCATCCCGTCCAGTATATGGCCCGTTCCATATCTGGCCTGTCCCATTTCTGGCACGTCCTGTCCCTGGCCCGGCCTGTCCCGTATCTGGCCCGTCCTGTATCTGGCCTGTCCCGTATCTGGCCCGTCCCGCATCTGACCCGTCCCGTATCTGGCCCGTCACGTCCCGTATCTGGTTAGTCCCTTCCTGTATCTGGCCCGTCCTATCCTGTCCTGTCTCTGGCCCATCCCGTCTTGAATCTGGCCCGTGCCGTATCTGGCCCGTCCCTTCCTGTATCTGGCCTGTCCCGTCCTTTCTCTGGCCTGACCGGTCCTGTCCTGCCTCTGGCCAGTCCCGTCCTGCTCTGGTCCGTCCCTTCCCTGGCCCGTCCTCTATCTGGACCGTCCCGTCCTGTATCTGGTCGCCCCGTCTCTGGCCCGTCCCGTCCTTTTTCAGGCACGGCCCGTCCGGTTATATCTTTGGCCTGTCCTGTATCTGGCCCATTCCGTCACGTATCTGGCCTGTCTCGTCCTGTATCTGGCCCATCCCACTAAAGGTAGTATTATCAAATCCTCCACAAATTTACACCTCCAGGAAATTTAACCTGGGGTGTGTTTTAAATTAAGGTGAGTTCAATAGTTAGAATAATATGATACTTTCCATAAATTATTAGCAAAATGTTTAAATGACACCTATCAAAAAACAGCCTCCTCCATATCCCCTCAAGCTGTCCTATCCATCACCAAGATAGGTGCATTTTCTGCCATTTAGGCAGAAGTAATCTTCAATTTGCTTCTAATTTAGATAAAGTACTAGGAAGGTATATCATGCAAACTTTACATGTGATGTTTGCCTATTAAATAATAGTTGTAATATTTATTTGCAAAACTTCCATTTTCTCTACACCTGACCTACACTACTTAATTGTAACATCCCTGGCGGCAAGCTGGCATGGCTTCCCATCTCACACCATGCAAGACAGCCGACTTACCCACCAATGCAGGCTGCGCACTATGTTCCTATGCTGGCTGTGTACATGTGTCTTGGCTGCTTGCTGAGGGCGGCAGCGGCAGCACTTCCTGATTCTTAAAGGAACAGTGCACGCATTCCTAATGTGTCCCCAGTCATGTATCAGACCCATCCGGTCTCTGGCCCGTCCCGCCTCTGGCCCATCCCTGGCCCCTCCCTTCCTGTCTATGGCCCGTCCTGTAATGTCTAACCCGCACAGTCCCATATCTGGTCTGTCCAGTCCCATATCTGACCTGTTTAGTCCCATATCTGACCATCCCGTCCCGTATCTGGCTGTCCCTTATCTGGCCCATCTCATCCCGTATCTGGCCCACCTCGTCCCTTCCCTTCTCTGGCACATCCTGTCCCGTATCTGACCATACCAGTCACTATCTGGCCCGTCCCGTATGTGGCCAGGCCCATTCAGTATCTGGTCCGTCCCGTATCTGGCCATCTCGTATCTGGCCCATACCATCCTGTCCATGGCTCATCCCATATCTAGCCTGTCCTGTCCCATATCTGGCCCGTCCTGTATCTGGCCCATGTCGTCCTGTATCTGGCCCGTCCCATATTTGGCCCGCACCGTACTGTATCTGGCCTGTCCCGTACTGTATCTGGGCCATCCCGTCCTGTCTCTGGCCCGTCTTTTCCTGTATCTGGACCGTCCCGTCCGGTCTCTGGCCCGTCCCATAATATATAGCTTGTCCCGTCCTGTTTCTGGCCCGTCCCGTCCTGTATCTGGCCCGTCCCGTCATGTATGTGGGCTGTCCCATATCTGTCCCATACCGTCCCACATCTGGCTCGTCACATTTCTGGCCCATCCCGTCATGTATCTGGCCCGTCCCATCCTGTCTCTGGCCCGACCCGTCCTGTTTATGGCCTATCCCATAATGTCTCTAGCACATTCCGTCCTGTCTCTGGCCCATCCCGTCCTGCATCTGGTCGGTCCCGTCCTGAATCTGGCCCGTCCCATCCTGAATCTGGCCCGTCCCGTATCTGGCCCTTCCCTTCCTGTATCTGGCCCGTCCCATCCTGTCCTGTCTCTGGCCCATCCTGTCTTGAATCTGGCCCGTCCCGTATCTGGCCCGTACCGACCTGTCTCTGGCCTGACTGGTCCTGTCCTGCCTCTGGCCAGTCGCGTCCAGCTCTGGTCCGTCCCGTCCCTGGCCCGTCCTGTATCTGGACCGTCCCGTCCTGTATCTGGTCGCCCCGACTATGGCCCGTCCCGTTCTTTCTCAGGCACGTCCCGTCCGGTCCGGTCTCTGGCCTGTCCTGCATATGGCCCATCCCGTCACGTATCTGGCCTGTCCCGTCCTGTATCTGGCCCATCCCATTAAAGGTAGTATTATCAAATCCTCCACAAATTTACACCTCCAGGAAATTTAACCTGGGGTGTGTTTTAAATTAAGGTGAGTTCAATAGTTAGAAAAATATGATACTTTCCATAAATTATTAGCAAAATGTTTAAATGACACCTATCAAAAAACAGCCTCCTCCATATCCCCTCAAGCTGTCCTATCCATCACCAAGATAGGTGCATTTTCTGCCATTTAGGCAGAAGTAATCTTCAATTTGCTTCTAATTTAGATAAAGTACTAGGAAGGTATATCATGCAAACTTTACATGTGATGTTTGCCTATTAAATAATAGTTGTAATATTTATTTGCAAAACTTCCATTTTCTCTACACCTGACCTACACTACTTAATTGTAACATCCCTGGCGGCAAGCTGGCATGGCTTCCCATCTCACACCATGCAAGACAGCCGACTTACCCACCAATGCAGGCTGCGCACTATGTTCCTATGCTGGCTGTGTACATGTGTCTTGGCTGCTTGCTGAGGGCGGCAGCGGCAGCACTTCCTGATTCTTAAAGGAACAGTGCACGCATTCCTAATGTGTCCCCAGTCCTGTATCAGACCCATCCGGTCTCTGGCCCGTCCCGCCTCTGGCCCATCCCTGGCCCCTCCCTTCCTGTCTATGGCCCGTCCTGTAATGTCTAACCCGCACAGTCCCATATCTGGTCTGTCCAGTCCCATATCTGACCTGTTTAGTCCCATATCTGACCATCCCGTCCCGTATCTGGCTGTCCCTTATCTGGCCCATCTCATCCCGTATCTGGCCCACCTCGTCCCTTCCCTTCTCTGGCACATCCTGTCCCGTATCTGACCATACCAGTCACTATCTGGCCCGTCCCGTATGTGGCCAGGCCCATTCAGTATCTGGTCCGTCCCGTATCTGGCCATCTCGTATCTGGCCCATACCATCCTGTCCATGGCTCATCCCATATCTAGCCTGTCCTGTCCCATATCTGGCCCGTCCTGTATCTGGCCCATGTCGTCCTGTATCTGGCCCGTCCCATATTTGGCCCGCACCGTACTGTATCTGGCCTGTCCCGTACTGTATCTGGGCCATCCCGTCCTGTCTCTGGCCCGTCTTTTCCTGTATCTGGACCGTCCCGTCCGGTCTCTGGCCCGTCCCATAATATATAGCTTGTCCCGTCCTGTTTCTGGCCCGTCCCGTCCTGTATCTGGCCCGTCCCGTCATGTATGTGGGCTGTCCCATATCTGTCCCATACCGTCCCACATCTGGCTCGTCACATTTCTGGCCCATCCCGTCATGTATCTGGCCCGTCCCATCCTGTCTCTGGCCCGACCCGTCCTGTTTATGGCCTATCCCATAATGTCTCTAGCACATTCCGTCCTGTCTCTGGCCCATCCCGTCCTGCATCTGGTCGGTCCCGTCCTGAATCTGGCCCGTCCCATCCTGAATCTGGCCCGTCCCGTATCTGGCCCTTCCCTTCCTGTATCTGGCCCGTCCCATCCTGTCCTGTCTCTGGCCCATCCTGTCTTGAATCTGGCCCGTCCCGTATCTGGCCCGTACCGACCTGTCTCTGGCCTGACTGGTCCTGTCCTGCCTCTGGCCAGTCGCGTCCAGCTCTGGTCCGTCCCGTCCCTGGCCCGTCCTGTATCTGGACCGTCCCGTCCTGTATCTGGTCGCCCCGACTATGGCCCGTCCCGTTCTTTCTCAGGCACGTCCCGTCCGGTCCGGTCTCTGGCCTGTCCTGCATATGGCCCATCCCGTCACGTATCTGGCCTGTCCCGTCCTGTATCTGGCCCATCCCATTAAAGGTAGTATTATCAAATCCTCCACAAATTTACACCTCCAGGAAATTTAACCTGGGGTGTGTTTTAAATTAAGGTGAGTTCAATAGTTAGAAAAATATGATACTTTCCATAAATTATTAGCAAAATGTTTAAATGACACCTATCAAAAAACAGCCTCCTCCATATCCCCTCAAGCTGTCCTATCCATCACCAAGATAGGTGCATTTTCTGCCATTTAGGTAGAACTAATCTTCAAACAATTTGCTTCTAATTTAGATAAAGTACTAGGAAGGTATATCATGCAAACTCTACATGTGACGTTTGCCTATTAAACAATAGTTGTAATATTTATTTGCAAAACTTCCATTTTCTCTATGCTTGACCTACACTACTTCATTTTTTAGTACGTAGTGGAACATAATGACATGGCCTTCACCTATAGCATCCGTATAGCTCCTGAACTGGGCGCAATCAATCGGGCCTCAAGTACTTAAATTAATCTCAATATGTCTTCTAGAAAGACAGTCAGGCTTATAAAGTTTACTAGAAGAATATTAACATAATAGGCAAGAGTGTGACAACTTATCAATGCTAAAGGCACATCAAAAGAACCCAGCATGGTATACAGTGGTTGTGTGTATGTCTGTTTTTATGTGTGTTTGTGTATATACATATATATATATATATATATATATATATATATGTGTGTGTGTGTGAGTGTACATAGTGGAGCTGTATGTGTATATATGAGACATGTGTGTATATAGGAAAGCTATGTATGTGAATGTAGGAGAATTGTGTGTTTGTATGTAACTGAGCTGTGTGCATGCTGCAGAGGTGTGTGTACGTATATAGCAGAGATGTGTGTATATAAGACAGCTGTGTGTAACTGAGCTGTGTGTATATATGCAGCAGAGCTGTGTGCATGCATAGCAGAGCTCAATGTGCATGTACTGTGCATTCAGCAGTGATGTGATTATGTGTTTGCTGCATAGAATACATATAAATTGCCTGCTGCAAAAGTATAAGAGTATAATACACATGCCGCAGAGAAACACTAACATTAGATCTCTATCCACTCTATTCTACCTTACAGCATTAAAGGTAGTATTATCAAATCCTCCACAAATTTACACATAAAGGAACTTTAACCTGGGGTGTGTTTTAAATTAAGGTGAGTTCAATAGTTAGAAAACTATGATACTTTCCATAAATTATTAGCAAAATGTTTAAATTACAGCAATCAAAAAACAGCCTCCTCCATATCCCCTCAAGCTGTCCTATCCATCACCAAGATAGGTGCATTTTCTGCCATTTAGGTAGAAGTAATCTTCAAACAATTTGCTTCTGATTTAGATACAGGAGACAGGAAGAGATGGGCCAGAGACAGGACGGGACGGGCCAAAGACAGGATGAGACTGGCCGGAGATAGGACGGACCGAGGCGTGCCAGAGACAGGAAGGGATGGGCTAGAGACAGGGCGACCAGATACAGGATGCGACGGTCCAGATACAGGACGGGCCAGAGACGGGACGGGCCAGAGCAGGACGGAACTGGCCAGAGGCAGGACAGGACCGGTATGTCCAGAGACAGGACGGGACGGGCAAGAGACAGGACGGGACGGGTCAAAGAGAGGACGGGACAGGTCAGAGACAGGATGGGACAGCCAAAGACAGGACGGGATGGACTAGAGATGGGACAGGCAAGAGACAGGATTGGACAGGCCAGAGATAGCACCAGAAGGGCCAGAGACAGGACGGGACACGCCAGAGACAGGACGAGATGGGAAGAGACTGGCCAGATACGGGACAGGACAGGCCAGATGCGGGACGGGCCAGATATAGGACGGGACGAGGCAGAGATAGGATGAGCCTGTCCCGTCCTGTATCTGGCCCATCCCTTCCTGTCTCTGGCCCAGCTCGGGCCCGTCTCGTCCCGTATCTGACCCGCCCTGTATCTGGCCCATCCCGTCCAGTATCTGGCCCGTTCCATATCTGGCCTTTCCCGTATCTGGCATGTCCTGTCCCTGGCCCAGCCTGTCCCGTATCTGGCCCGTCCTGTATCTGGCCCATTCCGTCACGTATCTGTCCCGTTCCATATCTGGCCTGTCCCATATCTGGCACGTCCTGGCCCTGCCTTTCCCGTATCTGGCATGTCCTGTCCCTGGCCCAGCTTGTCCCGTATCTGGCCCGTCCTGTATCTGGCCCATCCCGTCACGTATCTGGCCTGTCCCGTCCTGTATCTGGCCCATCCCATGAAAGGTAGCATTATCAATTCCTCCACAAATTTACACCTCCAGGATTTTTAACCTGGGGTGTGTTTTAAATTAAGGCGAGTTCAATAGTTAGAAAACTATGATACTTTCCATAAATTATTAGCAAAATATTTAAATTACACCAATCAAAAAACAGCCTCCTCCATATCCCCTCAAGCTGTCCTATCCATCACCAAGATAGGTGCATTTTCTGCCATTTAGGTAGAAGTAATCTTCAAACAATTTGCTTCTGATTTAGATAAAGTACCAGGAAAGTATATCATGCAAACTCAACATGTGATGTTTGCCTATTAAATAATAGTTGTAATATTTATTGGCAAAACTTACATTTTCTCTACGCCTGACCTACACTACTTAATTGTAACATCCCTGGCCAGTCAAATCCTGTCTATTTCCCGTCCCATAATGTATAGCTCGTCCAGTCCTGTTTCTGGCCCGTCCCGTCTTATCTCTGGCTCGTCCCGTCCTGTATCTGGCCCGTCCCATCTCGTTTCTGGCACGTCCCGCATCTGGCCTGTCCTTTCCCGTATCTGGCCTGTCCCTTCCTGTATCTGGCCAGTCCCTTCCCATCTCGTCCTGTCTCTGGCCCGTCCGGTCCTTTCTCTGGCCTGTCCCGTCCTGTCTCTGGCCCATCCGGTGCTATCTCTGGCCTGTCCAATCCTGTCTCTTGCCCGTCCCATCTCTGGTCCGTCCCATCCTGGCTTTGGCCCTTCCTGTCCAGTCTCTGGCCCGTCCCGTCCTCTCTTTGGCCCGTCACGCCCTCTCTCTTGCCTGTCCCGTCCTGTCTCTGGCCCGACCGGTCCTGTCCTGCCTCTGGCCAGTCCCATCCTGCTCTGGCCCGTCCCGTCCCTGGACTGTCCTGTATCTGGACTGTCCTGTATCTGGTCGCCCCGGCTCTAGCCCGTCCGATCCTGTCTCTGGCACGCCTCGGTCTGTTCTATCTCCGGCCAGTCTCATCCTGTCTTTGGCCCGTCCCGTCCTGTTTCTGGCCCATCTCGTCCTGTCCCCGGCGTCTCCTGTCCGGTCCTGTCTCTGGCCCGTCCTGTATCTGGCCCATCCCCTATCTGGCCTGTCCCTTCCTGTATCTGGCCCATCCCATTAAAGGTAGTATTGTCAAATCCTCCACAAATTTAAACTTCCAGGAAATTTAACCTGGAGTGTGTTTTAAATTAAGGTGAGTTCAATAGTTAGAAAAATATGATACTTTCCATAAATTATTAGCAAAATGTTTAAATTACACCAATCAAAAAACAGCCTCCTCCATGTCCCCTTAAGCTGTCCTAACCATCACCAAGATAGGTGCATTTTCTGCCATTTAGGTAGAAGTAATCTTCAAACAATTTGCTTCTAATTTAGATAAAGTATTAGGAAGGTGTATCATGCAAACTCTACATGTGATGTTTGCCTATTAAACAATAGTTGTAATATTTATTTGAAAAACCTCCATTTTCTCTACGCCTGACCTACACTACTTAATTGTAACATCCATGGCGGCGTGCTGGCATGGCTTCCCATCTCACACCATGCAAGACCGCCGACGTACCCACCAATGCAGGCTGTGCACTATTTGGCCCATACCTTTCTGTATCTGGCCTGTCCCATACTGTATCTGGGCCATTCCGTCCTGTCTTTGGCCCGTCTTTTCCTGTATCTGTCCCGTTCCGTCTTGTCTCTGGCCCGTCAAGTCCTGTCTATGGCCCGTCCTATAATGTCCTGTTTCTGGCTCGTCCTGTACTGTATCTGGCCCGTCGCGTACCGTCTCTGGCCCGTCCCGTCCTCTGTATTCCCCGTCCCATTTCTGGCCCATCCCATCCTATCTCTGCCTCGTCCCGTACTATATCTGGCACGTCCCGTCTCGTATCTGGCCCGTCCCGCATCTGGCCTGTCCTGTCCCGTATCTGGCCTGTCCCTTCCTGTATCTGGCCAGTCCCTTCCCATCTCATCCTGTCGCTGGCCTGTCCCGTCCTGTCTCTGGCCCGTCGAGTGCCATCTCTGGCCTGTCAAATCCTGTCTTGCCCGTCCCGTCTCTGGCCCGTCCCGTCCAGTCTTCGGCCCGCCCCGTCCTGTCTCTGGCCCATCCCTTCCTGTCTCTGGCCCAGCTCTGGTCTGTCTCATCCCGTATCTGGCCCATCCCGTCCAGTATCTGGTCCGCTCCGTATCTGGCCTGTCCCGTGTCTGCCACGTCCTATTTCTGGCCCGTCCCGTCCTATCTCTGGCTCGTCCCGTCCTGTATTTGGCCCGTCCCATCTTGTATCTGGCCCGTCCCGCATCTGGCCTGTCCTGTCCCGTATCTGGCCTGTCCATTCCTGTATCTGGCCAGTCCCTTCCCATCTCGTCCTGTCTCTGGCCCGTCCCATCCTGTCTCTGGCCTGTCCCGTCCTGTCTCTGGCCCGTCCGGTGCTATCTCTGGCCTGTCCAATCCTGTCTCTTGCCCGTCCTATCTCTGGTCCGACCCGTCCTATCTTTGGCCCATCACGTCCTGTCTCTGGCCCGTCCCGTCCTCTCTTTGACCCGTCCTGTCCTCTCTCTTGCCCGTCCCCTCCTGTCTCTGGCCCGACCGGTCCTGTCCTGCCTCTGACCAGTCCCGTCCTGCTCTGGCCCTTCCAGTCCCTGGACCGTCCTGTATCTGGACCGTCCCATCTTATATCTGTCGCCCCGTCTCTAGCCCGTCCCGTCCTGTCTCTGGCACGCCTCGGTCCGTACTATCTCCGGCCAGTCTCATCCTGTCTTTGTCCCATCCCGTCCTGTCTCTGGCCCGTCTCGTCATGTCTCTGGCATGTCCCGTCCGGTCCTGTCTCTGGCCCGTCCAGTATCTGGCCCATTTCGTATTTGGCTTGTCCCGTCCTGTATCTGGCCCATCCCATTAAAGGTAGTATTATCAAATCCTCCACAAATTTACACATAAAGGAACTTTAACCTGGGGTGTGTTTTAAATTAAGGTGAGTTCAATAGTTAGAAAAATATGATACTTTCCATAAATTATTAGCAAAATGTTTAAATGACACCTATCAAAAAACAGCCTCCTCCATATCCCCTCAAGCTGTCCTATCCATCACCAAGATAGGTGCATTTTCTGCCATTTAGGTAGAAGTAATCTTCAAACAATTTGCTTCTAATTTAGATAAAGTACTAGGAAAGTATATCATGCAAACTCTACATGTGATGTTTGCCTATTAAATAATAGTTGTAATATTTATTTGCAAAACTTTCATTTTCTCTACACCTGACCTACACTACTTAATGGTAACATCACTGGCGGCAAGCTGGCATGGCTTTCCATCTCACACCATGCAAGACAGCCGACTTACCCACCAATGCAGGCTAAGCACTATGTTCCTATGCTGGCTGTGTGCATGTGTCTTGGCTGCTTGTTGAGGGCGGCAGCGGCAGTACTTCTTGATTCTTAAAAGAACAGTGCACGCATTCCTAATGTGTCCCCAGTCCTGTATCTGACCCGTCCCATCTCTGGCCCGTCCCGTCTCTGGCCCGTCCCGTCCTGTCTCTGGCCCGTCCCTGGCCCCTCCCATCCTGTCTATGGCCCGTCCTGTAATGTATAACCCGCCCCGTCCCGTATCTGGTCTGTCCAGTCCCATATCTGACCTGTTTAGTCCCGTATCTGACCATCCCGTCCCGTATCTGGCTATCCCTTATCTGGCCCATCTCATCCCGTATCTGGCCCACCTCGTCCCTTCCCTTCTCTGGCACATCCTGTCCCGTATCTGACCATACCAGTCCCTATATGGCCCGTCCCGTATGTGGTCAGGCCCATTCAGTTTCTGGCCCGTCCCGTATCTGGCCATCTCGTATCTGGCCCATCCCATCCAGTCCATGGCTCATCCCATATCTAGCCTGTCCTGTCCCATATCTGGCCCGTCTCGTATCTGGCCCATGTCGTCCTGTATCTGGCCTGTCCCATATTTGGCCCGTACCGTACTGTATCTCGCCTGTCCCGTACTGTATCAGGGCCATCTTTTCCTGTCTCTGGCCTGTCTTTTCCTGTATCTGGACCGTCCCGCCCGGTCTCTGTCCCGCCCCATAATATATAGCTTGTCCCGTCCTGTTTCTGGCCCGTCCCGTCCTGTCTCTGGCTCGTCCTGTCCTGTATCTGGCACGTCCCGTACCGTCTCTGGCCTGTCCCATCCTGACTATTTCCCGTCCCATAATGTATAGCTCGTCCAGTCCTGTTTCTGGCCCGTCCCGTCCTATCTCCGGCTCGTCCCATCTGGTATATGGCCCGACCCATCTTGTATCTGGCCCGTCCCGCATCTGGCCTGTTTTCTCCCTTATCTGGCCTGTCCCTTCCTGTATCTGGCCAGTACCTTCCCATCTCATCCTGTCTCTGGCCCATCCCGTCCTGTCTCTGGCCTGGTCCGTCCTGTCTCTGGCCCGTCCGGTGCTATCTCTGGCCTGTCCAATCCTGTCTTTTGCCCGTCCCATCTCTGGTCCTTCCCGTCCTGTCTTTGGCCCTTCCCGTCCTGTCTCTGGCCCGTCAAGTCCTCTCTTTGGCCCGTCCCGTCCTCTCTCTTGCCCGTCCCGTCCTGTCTCTGGCCCGACCGGTCCTGTCCTGGCTCTGGCCAGTCCCATCCGGCTCTGGCCCGTCCCGTCCCTGGACCGTCCTGTATCTGGACCGCCACGTCCTGTATCTGGTCTCCCCGTCTTTAGCCCATCCCGTCCTGTCTCTGGCATGCCTCGGTCCGTCCTATCTTCGGCCAGCCTCATCCTGTCTTTGGCCCGTCCCGTCCAGTCTCTGGCTCGTCCGGATCTGTCTCTGGCCCGTCCTGTATCTGGCCTGTCCCGTCCTGTATCTGTCCCGTCCCGTCATGTATCTGGGCTGTCCCATAGCTGGCCCATACCATCCCATATCTGGCTAGTCACGTTTCTGGCCCATCTCGTCATGTATCTGGCCCGCCCCATCCTTTATATGGCCCGACCCGTCCTGTCTATGGCCTGTCCCAAAATGTCTCTAGCACATTCCGTCCTGTCTCTGGCCCATCCCATCCTGTATCTGGTCGGTCCCGTCCTGTATCTGGCCCGTCCCGTCCTAAACCAGGCCCGTCCTGTCTATGGCCCGTCCCATAATGTATAGCTTTTCCCGTCCTGTTTCTGGCCAGCCCCGTACTATCTCTGGCTCGTCCTGTCCTGTATCTGGCCCGTCGCGTACCGTCTCTGGCCCGTCCCGTCCTGTCTATTTCCCGTCCCATAATGTATAGCTCGTCCCGTCCTGTTTCTGGCCCGTGCCATCCTATCTCTGCCTTGTCCCGTCCTATTTCTCGCGCGTCCCCTCTCTTATCTGGCCCGTCCCGCATCTGGCCTGTCCTGTCCCGTATCTGGCCTGTCCCTTCCTGTATCTGGCCAGTCCCTTCCCATCTAGTCCTGTCCATGGCCTGTCCCGTCCTGTCTCTGGCCCGTCCGGTGCTATCTCTGGTCTGTCCAATCCTGTCTCTTGCCCGTCCCATCTCTGGCCCGTCCTGTCCTGTCTCTGGCCCATCCCGTCCAGTATCTGGCCCGTTCCATATCTGGCCTGTCCCGTATCTGGCACGTCCTGTCCCTGGCCCGGCCTGTCCCGTATCTGGCCAGTCCTGTATCTGGCCTGTCCCGTATCTGGCCCATCCCGCATCTGACCCGTCCCATATCTGGCCCGTCCCGTCCCCTATCTGGTCCGTACCGTCCTGTATATGGCCCGTCCCTTCATGTATCTGGGCTGTCCCATATCTGGCTCGTCACGTTTCTGGCCCATCCCGTCAGGTATCTAGCCCATCCTATCCTGTCTGTGGCCCAACCCGTCCTGTCTATGGCCCATCCCGTAATGTCTCTAGCACATTCCGTCCTGTCTCTGGCCCATCCCGTCCTGTATCTGGCCCGTCCCGTCCTGAATCTAGCCCGTCCCGTATCTGGCCCGTCCCTTCCTGTATATGGCCCGTCCTATCCTGTCCTGTCTCTGACCCATCCCGTCTTGAATCTGGCCCATCCCGTATCTGGCCCGTGCCTTCCTGTCTCTGGCCCGACCGGTGCTATCTCTGGTCTGTCCAATCCTGTCTCTTGCCCGTCCTGTCCTGTCTCTGGCCCGATCGGTCCTGTCCTGCCTCTGGCCAGTCCCATCCTGCTCTGGCCAGTCCCGTCCCTGGACCGTCCTGTATCTGGACCGCCCCGTCCTGTATCTGGTCGCCCCGTCTCTAGCCAGTCCCGTCCTGTCTCTGGCACGCCTCGGTCAGTCCTATCTTCGGCCAGTCTCATCTTGTCTTTGGCCCGTCCGGTCCCATCTGTCTCTGGCCCGTCCGGTCCTGTCTCTGGCCCGTCCTGTATCTGGCCCATCCCGTATCTGGCCTGTCCCGTCCTGTATCTGGCCCGTGCCGTCATTTATCTGGGCTGTCCAATAGCTGGCCCATACCATCCCATATCTGGCTCGTCACGTTTCTGGCCCATCCCGTCATGTATCTGGCCCTTCCCATCCTGTCTATGGCCCGACCCGTCCTGTCTATGGCCTGTCTCGTAATGTCTCTAGCACATTCCGTCCTGTCTATGGCCCATCCCTTCCTGTATCTGGTCGGTCCCGTTCCTGTATCTGGCCCGTCCCGTCCTGAATCTGGCCCGTCCTGTCTATGGCCCGCCCCATAATGTATAGCTTGTCCCGTCCTGTTTCTGGCCAGTCCCGTACTATCTCTGGCTCGTCCTGTCCTGTACCTGGCCCGTCGCGTACCGTCTCTGGCCCATCCCATCCTGTCTACTTCCCGTCCCATAATGTATAGCTCGTCCCGTCCTGTTTCTGGCCCGTCCCATCCTATCTCTGCCTTGTCCCGTCCTATATCTGGCGCGTCCCGTCTCGTATCTGGCCCGTCCCGCATCTGGCCTGTCCTGTCCCGTATCTGGCCTGTCCCTTCCTGTATCTGGCCAGTCCCTTCCCATCTCGTCCTGTCGCTGGACTGTCCCGTCCTGTCTCTGGCCCGTTCGGTGCTATCTCTGGCCTGTTCAATCCTGTCTCTTGCCCGTCCCGTCTCTGGCCCGTCCTGTCCTGTCTCTGGCCCATCCCTTCCTGTCTCTGGCCCAGGTCTGGCCCGTCTCATCCCGTATCTGGCCCATCCCGTCCAAAATCTGGCCCGTTCCATATCTGGCCTGTCCCGTATCTGGCACATCCTGTCCCTGGCCCGGCCTGTCCCGTATCTGGCCCGTCCTGTATCTGGCCTGTCCCGTATCTGGCCCGTCCCGCATCTGACCCGTCCCGTATCTGGCCCGTCACGTCCCGTATCTGGTTCGTCCCTTCCTGTATCTGGCCCGTCCTATCCTGTCCTGTCTCTGGCCCATCCCGTCTTGAATCTGACCCGTGCCGTATCTGGCCCGTCCCTTCCTGTATCTGGCCCGTCCCGTCCTTTCTCTGGCCTGACCGTTCCTGTCCTGCCTCTGGCCAGTCCCGTCCTGCTCTGTTCAGTCCCTTCCCTGGCCCGTCCTGTATCTGGACCGTCCCGTCCTGTATCTGGTCGCCCCGTCTCTGGCCCGTCCCGTCCTTTTTCAGGCACGGCCCGTCCGGTCCTATCTTTGGCCTGTCCTGTATCTGGCCCGTTCCGTCACGTATCTGGCCTGTCTTGTCCTGTATCTGGCCCATCCCACTTAAGGTAGTATTATCAAATCCTCCACAAATTTACACCTCCAAGAAATTTAACCTGGGGTGTGTTTTAAATTAAGGTGAGTTCAATAGTTAGAATAATATGATACTTTCCATAAATTATTAGCAAAATGTTTAAATGACATCTATCAAAAAACAGCCTCCTCCATATCCCCTCAAGCTGTCCTATCCATCACCAAGATAGGTGCATTTTCTGCCATTTAGGCAGAAGTAATCTTCAATTTGCTTCTAATTTAGATAAAGTACTAGGAAGGTATATCATGCAAACTCTACATGTGATGTTTGCCTATTAAATAATAGTTGTAATATTTATTTGCAAAACTTCCATTTTCTCTACACCTGACCTACACTACTTAATTGTAACATCCCTGGCGGCAAGCTGGCATGGCTTCCCATCTCACACCATGCAAGACCGTCGACTTACCCACCAATGCAGGCTGCGCACTATGTTCCTATGCTGGCTGTGTACATGTGTCTTGGCTGCTTGTTGAGGGCGGCAGCACTTCCTGATTCTTAAAGGAACAGTGCACGCATTCCTAATGTGTCCCCAGTCCTGTATCAGACCCATTCCGTCTCTGGCCCGTCCCGTCCTGTCTCTGGCCCGTCCCAGCCTGTCCCTGGCCCCTCCCATCCTGTCTATGGCCCGACCCGTCCTGTCTATGGCCTGTCCCGTAATGTCTCTAGCACATTCCGTCCTGTCTATGGCCCATCCCGTCCTGTATCTGGTCGGTCCCGTCCTGTATCTGGCCCGTCCCGTCCTGAATCTGGCCCGTCCTGTCTATGGCCCGCCCCATAATGTATAGCTTGTCCCGTCCTGTTTCTGGCCAGTCCCGTACTATCTCTGGCTCGTTCTGTCCTGTACCTGGCCCGTCGCGTACCGTCTCTGGCCCATCCCATCCTGTCTACTTCCCGTCCCATAATGTATAGCTCGTCCCGTCCTGTTTCTGGCCCGTCCCATCCTATCTCTGCCTTGTCCCGTCCTATATCTGGCGCGTCCCGTCTCGTATCTGGCCCGTCCCGCATCTGGCCTGTCCTGTCCCGTATCTGGCCTGTCCCTTCCTGTATCTGGCCAGTCCCTTCCCATCTCGTCCTGTTGCTGGACTGTCCCGTCCTGTCTCTGGCCCGTTCGGTGCTATCTCTGGCCTGTTCAATCCTGTCTCTTGCCCGTCCCGTCTCTGGCCCGTCTTGTCCTGTCTCTGGCCCATCCCTTCCTGTCTCTGGCCCAGGTCTGGCCCGTCTCATCCCGTATCTGGCCCATCCCGTCCAAAATCTGGCCCGTTCCATATCTGGCCTGTCCCATATCTGGCACATCCTGTCCCTGGCCCGGCCTGTCCCGTATCTGGCCCGTCCTGTATCTGGCCTGTCCCGTATCTGGCCCGTCCCGCATCTGACCCGTCCCGTATCTGGCCCGTCACGTCCCGTATCTGGTTCGTCCCTTCCTGTATCTGGCCCGTCCTATCCTGTCCTGTCTCTGGCCCATCCCGTCTTGAATCTGACCCGTGCCGTATCTGGCCCGTCCCTTCCTGTATCTGGCCCGTCCCGTCCTTTCTCTGGCCTGACCGTTCCTGTCCTGCCTCTGGCCAGTCCCGTCCTGCTCTGTTCAGTCCCTTCCCTGGCCCGTCCTGTATCTGGACCGTCCCGTCCTGTATCTGGTCGCCCCGTCTCTGGCCCGTCCCGTCCTTTTTCAGGCACGGCCCGTCCGGTCCTATCTTTGGCCTGTCCTGTATCTGGCCCGTTCCGTCACGTATCTGGCCTGTCTTGTCCTGTATCTGGCCCATCCCACTTAAGGTAGTATTATCAAATCCTCCACAAATTTACACCTCCAAGAAATTTAACCTGGGGTGTGTTTTAAATTAAGGTGAGTTCAATAGTTAGAATAATATGATACTTTCCATAAATTATTAGCAAAATGTTTAAATGACATCTATCAAAAAACAGCCTCCTCCATATCCCCTCAAGCTGTCCTATCCATCACCAAGATAGGTGCATTTTCTGCCATTTAGGCAGAAGTAATCTTCAATTTGCTTCTAATTTAGATAAAGTACTAGGAAGGTATATCATGCAAACTCTACATGTGATGTTTGCCTATTAAATAATAGTTGTAATATTTATTTGCAAAACTTCCATTTTCTCTACACCTGACCTACACTACTTAATTGTAACATCCCTGGCGGCAAGCTGGCATGGCTTCCCATCTCACACCATGCAAGACCGTCGACTTACCCACCAATGCAGGCTGCGCACTATGTTCCTATGCTGGCTGTGTACATGTGTCTTGGCTGCTTGTTGAGGGCGGCAGCACTTCCTGATTCTTAAAGGAACAGTGCACGCATTCCTAATGTGTCCCCAGTCCTGTATCAGACCCATTCCGTCTCTGGCCCGTCCCGTCCTGTCTCTGGCTCGTCCCAGCCTGTCCCTGGCCCCTCCCATCCTGTCTATGGCCCGACCCGTCCTGTCTATGGCCTGTCCCGTAATGTCTCTAGCACATTCCGCCCTGTCTATGGCCCATCCCGTCCTGTATCTGGTCGGTCCCGTCCTGTATCTGGCCCGTCCCGTTCTGAATCTGGCCCGTCCTGTCTATGGCCCGCCCCATAATGTATAGCTTGTCCCTTCCTGTTTCTGGCCAGTCCCGTACTATCTCTGGCTCGTCCTGTCCTGTACCTGGCCCGTCGCGTACCGTCTCTGGCCCATCCCATCCTGTTTACTTCCCGTCCCATAATGTATAGCTCGTCCCGTCCTGTTTCTGGCCCGTCCCATCCTATCTCTGCCTTGTCCCGTCCTATATCTGGCGCGTCCCGTCTCGTATCTGGCCCGTCCCGCATCTGGCCTGTCCTGTCCCGTATCTGGCCTGTCCCTTCCTGTATCTGGCCAGTCCCTTCCCATCTCGTCCTGTCGCTGGCCTGTCCCGTCCTGTCTCTGGCCCGTTCGGTGCTATCTCTGGCCTGTTCAATCCTGTCTCTTGCACGTCCCATCTCCGGCCCGTCCTGTCCTGTCTCTGGCCCATCCCTTCCTGTCTCTGGCCCAGGTCTGGCCCGTCTCATCCCGTATCTGGCCCATCCCGTCCAGTATCTGGCCCGTTCCATATCTGGCCTGTCCCGTATCTGGCACGTCCTGTCCCTGGCCCGGCCTGTCCCGTATCTGGCCCGTCCTGTATCTGGCCTGTCCCGTATCTGGCCCGTCCCGCATCTGACCCGTCCCGTATCTGGCCCGTCACGTCCCGTATCTGGTTCGTCCCTTCCTGTATCTGGCACGTCCTATCCTGTCCTGTCTCTGACCCATCCCGTCTTGAATCTGACCCGTGCCGTATCTGGCCCGTCCCTTCCTGTATCTGGCCCGTCCCGTCCTTTCTCTGGCCTGTCCGTTCCTGTCCTGCCTCTGGCCAGTCCCGTCCTGCTCTGTTCAGTCCCTTCCCTGGCCCGTCCTGTATCTGGACCGTCCCGTCCTGTATCTGGTCGCCCCGTCTCTAACCCGTCCCATCCTGTCTCTGGCCCGATCAGTCCTGTCCTGCCTCTGACCAGTCCCGTCCTGCTCTGGCACGTCCCGTCCCGGGACTGTCCTGTATCTGGAGCGTCCCGTCCTGTATCTGTCGCCCCGTCTCTAGTCCGTCCCGTCCTGTCTCTGGTACGCCTCGGTCCGTCCTATCTCCGGCCAGTCTCATCCTGTCTTTGGCCTGTCCCGTCCTGTCTCTGGCCCGTATCGTCCTGTCTCTGGCCCATCCTGTATCTGGCCCATTCCGTATCTGGCCTGTCCCGTCCTGTATCTGGCCCATCCCATTAAAGGTAGTATTATCAAATCCTCCACAAATTTACACATGAAGGAACTTTAACCTGGGGTTTGTTTTAAATTAAGGTGAGTTCAATAGTTAGAAAAATATGATACTTTCCATAAATTATTAGCAAAATGTTTAAATGACACCTATCAAAAAAACAGCCTCCTCCATATCCCCTCAAGCTGTCCTATCCATCACCAAGATAGGTGCATTTTCTGCCATTTAGGTAGAAGTAATCTTCAAACAATTTGCTTCTAATTTAGATAAAGTACTAGGAAGGTATATCATGCAAACTCTACATGTGACGTTTGCCTATTAAACAATAGTTGTAATATTTATTTGCAAAACTTCCATTTTCTCTACACCTGACCTACACTACTTAATTGTAACATCCATGGCGGCGTGCTGGCATGGCTTCCCATCTCACACCATGCAAGACCGCCGACTTACCCACCAATGCAGGCTGCGCACTATGTTCCTATGCGGGCTGTGTGCATTTGTCTTGGCTGCTTGTTGAGGGCGGTAGCGGCAGCACTTCCTGATTCTTAAAGGAACAGTGCACGCATTCCTTTTGTATCCTCAGTCCTGTATCTGACCCGTCCCGTGTCTGGCCTGTCCGGTCCTGTCTCTGGTCCGTCCCAGCCTGTCCCTGGCCCCTCCCATCCTGTCTATGACACGTTCTGTAATGTCTAACCCGCCCCGTCCCGTATCTGGTCCGTCCAGTCGCATATCTGACCCGTTTAGTCCCGTATCTGACCATCCCGTCCCGTATCTGGCTTTCCCTTATCTGGCTCATCACATCCAGTATCTGGCCCGCCTTGTCCCTTCCCATCTCTGGCACGTCCTGTCCCGTATTTGACCCAACCAATCCCTATCTGGCCAGTCCCGTATGTGGCCAGGCCCATTCAGTATCTGGTCCGCGTCTCGTATCTGGCCATCTAGTATCTGGCCCATCCCATCCTGTCCATGGCTCATCCCATATCTAGCCTCTCCTGTCCCATATCTGACCCATGTCGTCCTGTATCTGGCCCGTCCCATATTTGGCCCGTACCGTCCTGTATCTGGCCTGTCCCGTAGTGTATCTGGGCCATCCTGTCCTGTCTCTGGCCCGTCTTTTCCTGTATCTGGACCATCCCGTCCGGTCTCTGTTTCGTCCCATAATGTATAGCTTGTCCCGTCCTGTTTCTGGCCCGTCCCATCCTGTCTCTGGCTCATCCTGTCCTGTATCTGGCACATCCCGTACCGTCTCTGGCCGTTCCCATCTTGTCTATTTCCCGTCCCATAATGTTTAGCTCGTCCAGTCCTGTTTCTGGCCCGTCCCGTCCTATCTCCGGCTCGTCGAATCTTGTATCTGGCCCGTCCCATCTCGTATCTGGCCCGTCCCGCATCTGGCCTGTCTTGTCCCTTATCTGGCCTGTCCCTTCCTGTATCTGGCCAGTACCTTCCCATCTCATCCTGTCTCTGGCCCGTCCCATCCTGTCTCTGGCCTCGTCCGTCCTGTCTCTGGCCCGACCGGTGCTATCTCTGGCCTGTCCAATCCTGTCTCTTGCCCGTCCTGTCCTGTCTCTGGCCCGATCGGTCCTGTCCTGCCTCTGGCCAGTCCCATCCTGCTCTGGCCCGTCCCGTCCCTGGACCGTCCTGTATCTGGACCGCCCCGTAATGTATCTGGTCGCCCCGTTTCTAGCCCGTCCCGTCCTGTCTCTGGCACGCCTCGGTCCGTCCTATCTTCGGCCAGTCTCATCTTGTCTTTGGCCCGTCCGGTCCCGTCTGTCTCTAGCCCATCCGGTCCTGTCTCTGGCCCGTCCTGTATCTGGCCCAACCCGTGTCTGGCCTGTCCCGTCCTGTATCTGGCCCGTCCCGTCATTTATATGGGCTGTCCAATAGCTGGCCCATACCATCTCATATCTGGCTCGTCACGTTTCTGGCCCATCCCGTCATGTATCTGGCCCGTCCCATCCTGTCTCTGGCCCGACCCCTCCTGTCTATGGCCTGTCCCGTGATGTCTCTAGCACATTCCGTCTTGTCTATGGCCCATCCCGTCCTGTATCTGGTCGGTCCCGTCGTGTATGTGGCCCGTCCTGTCCTGAATCTGGCCCGTCCTGTCTATGGCCCGTCCCATAATGTATAGCTTGTCCCGTCCTGTTTGTGGCCAGTCCCGTACTATCTCTGGCTCGTCCTGTCCTGTATCTGGCCCGTCGCGTACCGTCTCTGGCCCATCCCGTCCTGTCTACTTCCCGTCCCATAATGTTTAGCTCGTCCCGTCCAGTTTCTGGCCCGTCCCATCCTATCTCTGCCTTGTCCCGTCCTATATCTGGCGCGTCCCGTCTCGTATCTGGCCCATCCCGCATCTGGCCTGTCCTGTCCCGTATCTGGCCTGTCCCTTCCTGTATCTGGCCAGTCCCTTCCCATCTCGTCCTGTCGCTGGCCTGTCCCGTCCTGTCTCTGGCCCGTTCGGTGCTATCTCTGGCCTGTTCAATCCTGTCTCTTGCCCGTCCCGTCTCTGGCCCGTCCTGTCCTGTCTCTGGCCCATCCCTTCCTGTCTCTGGCCCAGGTCTGGCCCGTCTCATCCCGTATCTGGCCCATCCCGTCCAGTATCTGGCCCGTTCCATATCTGGCCTGTCCCATATCTGGCACGTCCTGTCCCTGGCCCGGCGTGTCCCGTATCTGGCCCGTCCTGTATCTGGCCTGTCCCGTATCTGGCCCGTCCCGCATCTGACCCGTCCCGTATCTGGCCCGTCACGTCCCGTATCTGGTTAGTCCCTTCCTGTATCTGGCCCGTCCTATCCTGTCCTGTCTCTGGCCCGTCCCGTCCTTTTTCAGGCACGGCCCGTCCGGTCCTATCTTTGGCCTGTCCTGTATCTGGCCCATTCCGTCACGTATCTGGCCTGTCTCGTCCTGTATCTGGCCCATCCCACTAAAAGTAGTATTATCAAATCCTCCACAAATTTACACCTCCAGGAAATTTAACCTGGGGTGTGTTTTAAATTAAGGTGGGTTCAATAGTTAGAATAATATGATACTTTCCATAAATTATTAGCAAAATGTTTAAATGACATCTATCAAAAAACAGCCTCCTCCATATCCCCTCAAGCTGTCCTATCCATCACCAAGATAGGTGCATTTTCTGCCATTTAGGCAGAAGTAATCTTCAATTTGCTTCTAATTTAGATAAAGTACTAGGAAGGTATATCATGCAAACTTTACATGTGATGTTTGCCTATTAAATAATAGTTGTAATATTTATTTGCAAAACTTCCATTTTCTCTACACCTGACCTACACTACTTAATTGTAACATCCCTGGCGGCAAGCTGGCATGGCTTCCCATCTCACACCATGTAAGACCGTCGACTTACCCACCAATGCAGGCTGCACACTATGTTCCTATGCTGGCTGTGTACATGTGTCTTGGCTGCTTGTTGAGGGCGGCAGCGGCAGCACTTCCTGATTCTTAAAGGAACAGTGCACGCATTCCTAATGTGTCCCCAGTCCTGTATCAGACCCATCCCGTCTCTGGCCCGTCCCGTCCTGTCTCTGGCCCATCCCAGCCTGTCCCTGGCCCCTCCCATCCCGTCTATGGCCCGTCCTGTAATGTCTAACCCGCCCCGTCCCATATCTGGTCCGTCCAGTCCCATATCTGACCCGTTTGGTCCAGTATCTGACCATCTCGTCCCGTATCTGGCTATCCCTTATCTGGCCCATCTCATCACGTATCTGGCCCGCCTCATCCTTTCCCGTCTCTGGCACTTCCTGTCCCGTAACTGACCCAACCAGTCCCTATCTGGCCCGTCCCGTATGTGGCCAGGCCCATTTAGTATCTGGCCCGTCCCGTATCTGGCCATCTCGTATCTGGCCCATCCCATCCTGTCCATGGCTCATCCCATATCTAGCCTGTCCTGTCCCATATCTGGCCCGTCCCGTATCTAGCCCATGTCGTCCTGAATCTGACCCGTCTCATTTTTGGCCTGGACCGTCCTGTATGTGGCCTGTCCTGTACTGTATCTGGACCGTCCCGTCAGGTCTCTGGACGGTCCCATAATGTATAGCTTGTCCCGTCCTGTTTCTGGCCCGTCCCGTCCTGTCCTGTATCAGGCACATCCTGTACCATCTCTGGCCCGTCCCATCCTGTCTATTTCCCGTCCCATAATGTATAGCTCGTCAAGTCCTGTTTCTGGCACGTCCCGTCCTATCTCTGGCTCGTCCTGTCCTGTATCTGGCCCGTCCCATCTCGTATCTCGTCTGTCCCGTATCTGGCCTGTCCTGTCCCGTATCTGGCCTGTCCCTTCCCATCTCGTCCTGTCTCTGGCCCGTCCCGTCCTGTCTCTGGCCTGTCCCGTCATGTCTCTGGCCCGTCCGGTGCTATCTCTGGCCTGTCCAATCCTGTCTCTTGCCCATCCCATCTCTTGTCCATCCCGTCCTCTCTTTGGCCCGTCCCGTCCTCTCTCTTGCCCGTTCCGTCCTGTCTCTGGCCCGATCGGTCCTGTCCTGCCTCTGGCCAGTCCCATCCTGCTCTGGCCCGTCCCGTCATGTATCTGGCCCGTCCCGTACTGTCTCTGGCCCGTACCGTACTGTCTCTGGCTTGTCCTGTTCTGTATCTGACCCCGTCGCGTACCGTCTCTTGCCTGTCCTGTCTATTTCCCGTCCCATAACGGATAGCTCGTACCGTCCTGTTTCTGGCCCATCCCATCCTATCTCTGCCTCGTCCCGTCCCATCTCTGGCCCTTCCTGTCCAGTCCTTGGCCCGTTCTGCCCTGTCTCTGGCCCTTCCCTTCCTGTCTCTGGCGCAGTTCTGGCCCGTCTCGTCCCGTATCTGGCCCGCCCTGTATCTGGCCCATCCCGTCCAGTATCTGGCCTGTCCCGTATCTGGTACGTCTTGTCCCTGTCCCTGCCTGTCCCGTATCTGGCCCGTCCTGTATCTAGCCGGTCCCGTATCTGGCCCATCCCGCATCTGACCCGTTTCGTATCTGGCCCGTCAAGTCCCGTATCTGGTCCGTACCGTCCTGTATCTGGCCCGTCCCGTCATGTATCTGGGCTGTCCCATATCTGGCCCATACTGTCCCATATCTGGCTCGTCACGTTCCTGGCCCATCCCGTCATGTATCTGGCCCGTCCCATCCTGTCTCTGGCCCGACCCGTCCTGTCTATGGCCTATCCCGTAATGTCTCTAGCACATTCCGTCTTATCTCTGGTCCATCCCGTCCTGTATCTGGTCGGTCCCGTCCTGTATCTGGCCCGTCCCGTCCTGAATCTGGCCCGTCCCGTATCTGGCCCGTCCCTTCCTGTATCTGGCCCGTCCCATCCCGTCCTGTCTCTGGCCCATTCCGTCTTGAACCTGGCCCGTACCGTATCTGGCCCTTCCCTTCCTGTAACTGGCCCGTCCCGTCCTGTCTCTGGCCTGACCGGTCCTGTCCTGCCTCCGGCCAGTCCCGTCCTGCTCTGGTCCGTCCCGTCCCTGGCCCGTCCTGTATCTGGACCGTCCCGTCCTGTATCTGGTCGGTCCCGTCCTGTATCTGGCCCGTCCCGTCTTGAATCTGGCCCGTCCCGTGTCTGGCCCGTCCCTTCTTGTATCTGGCCCGTCCCATCCCGTCCTGTCTCTGGCCCATCCCGTCTTAAATCTGGCCCGTACCGTATCTGGCCCGTCCCTTCCTGTATCTGGCCCGTCCCATCCTGTCTCTGGCCTGACCGGTCCTGTCCTGCCTCTGGCCAGTCCCGTCCTGCTCAGGTCCGTCCCATCCCTGGCCCTTCCTCTATCTGGACCGTCCCGTCCTGTATCTGGTCGCCCCGTCTCTGGCCCATCCCGTCCTTTCTCAGACACGTCCCGTCCGGTCCTGTCTCTGGCCTGTCCTGCATCTGGTCCATCCCGTCACGTATCTGGCCTGTCCCGTCCTGTATCTGGCCCATCCCATTAAAGGTAGTATTATCAAATCCTCCACAAATTTAAACCTCCAGGAAATTTAACCTGGGGTGTGTTTTAAATTAAGGTGAGTTCAATAGTTAGAAAAATATGATACTTTCCATAAATTATTAGCAAAATGTTTAAATGACACCTATCAAAAAAACAGCCTTCTCCATATCCCCTCAAGCTGTCCTATCCATCACCAAGATAGGTGCATTTTCTGCCATTTAGGTAGAAGTAATCTTCAAACAATTTGCTTCTAGTTTAGATAAAGTACTAGGAAGGTATATCATGCAAACTCTACATGTGATGTTTGCCTATTAAACAATAGTTGTAATATTTATTTGAAAAACTTCCATTTTCTCTACGCCTGACCTACACTACTTAATTGTAACATCTATGGCGGCGTGCTGGCATGGCTTCCCATCTCACACCATGCAATACCGCCGACATACCCACCAATGCAGGCTGCGCACTATTTGGCCCGTACCGTCCTGTATCTGGCCTGTCCCGTACTGTATCTGGGCCATCCCGTCCTGGCTTTGGCCCATCTTTTCCTGTATCTGTCCCGTTCCGACTTGTCTCTGGCCCGTCCCGTCCTGTCTATGGCCCGTCCCATAATGTATTGCTTGTCCCTTCCTGTTTCTGGCCCGTCCTGTACTGTCTCTGGCTCGTCCTATCCTGTATCTGGCCCATCGCGTACCGTCTATGGCCCGTCCCGTCCTTTCTATTTCCCGTCCCATAATGCATAGCTCTTCCCGTCCTTTTTCTGGCCCGTCCCATCCTATCTCTGCCTCGTCCCGTCCTATATCTGGCCCGTCCCGTCTCGTATATGGCCCGTCCCGCATCTGGCCTGTCCTGTCCCGTATCTGGCTTGTCCCTTCCTGTATCTGGCCAGTCCCTTCCCATCTCGTCCTGTCTCTGGCCTGTCCCGTCCTGTCTCTGGTCCGTCCGGTGCTATCTCTGGCCTGTCCAATCCTGTCTCTTGCCCGTCCCGTCTCTGGCCCGTCCCGTCCAGTCTTTGGCCCGTCCCGTCCTGTCTCTGGTCCATCCCTTTCTGTCTCTGGCCCGTCTCGTCCCGTATCTGGACCACCCGGTATCTGGCCCATCCCGTCTAGTATCTGGCACGTTCCATATCTGGCCTGTCCCGTATCTGGCACGTCCTGTCCCTGGCACGGCCTATCCCGTATCTGGCCCGTCCTGTATCTGTTCTGTCCCGTATCTGGCCCATCCCGCATCTGACCCGTCCAGTATCTGGCCCATCCCATCCCTGGCCCGTCCCGTCATGTATCTGGGCTGTCCCATATCTGGCCCATACCGTCCCATATCTGGCTCGTCACGTTTCTGGCCCATCCCGTCATATATCTGGCCCGTCCCATCCTGTCTCTGGCCCGACCCGTCCTGTCTATGGCCTGTCCCGTAATGTCTCTAGCACATTCTGTCCTGTCTCTGGCCCATCCTGTCCTATATCTGGTCGGTCCCATCCTGTATCTGGCCCGTCCCATCGTGAATCTGTCCCGTCCCGTATCTGGCCCATCCCTTCCTGTATCTGGCCCAACCCATCACGTCCTATCTCTGGCCCATCCCGTGTTGAATCGAGCCCGTCCCGTCTCTGGCCCGTCCCTTCCTGTATCTGGCCCGTCTCGTCCTATCTCTGGCCTGACCGGTCCTGTCCTGCCTCTGGCCAGTCCCGTCCTGCTCTGGTCCGTCCCGTCCCTGGCCCATCCTGTATCTCAACCGTCCCGTCCTGTACCTGGTTGCCCCGTTTCTGGCCCCTCCCGTCCTTTCTCAGGCACGTCCCGTCCGGTTCTGTCTCTCACCTGTTCTGTATCTGGCCAATCCCGTCACATATCTGGCCTGTCCAGTCCTGTATCTGGTCCATCCTATTAAAGGTAGTATTATCAAATCCTCCACAAATTTACACCTCCAGGAAATTTAACCTGGGGTGTGTTTTAAATTAAGGTGAGTTCAATAGTTAGAAAAATATGATACTTTCCATAAATTATTAGCAAAATGTTTAAGTGACACCTATCAAAAAACAGCCTCCTCCATATCCCCTCAAGCTGTCCTATCCATCACCAAGATAGGTGCATTTTCTACCATATAGGTAGAAGTAATCTTCAAACAATTTGCTTCTAATTTAGATAAAGTACCAGGAAGGTATATCATGCAAACTCTACATGTGATGTTTGCCTATTAAATAATAGTTGTAATATTTATTAGCAAAACTTCCATTTTCTCTACACCTGACCTACACTACTTAATTGTAACATCCCTGGCGGCGTGCTGGCATGGCTTCCCATCTCACACCATGCAAGACAGCCGACTTACCCACCAATGCAGGCTACGCACTATGTTCCTATGCTGGCTGTGTGCATGTGTCTTGGCTGTTTGTTGAGGGTGGCAGCAGCAGCACTTCCTGATTCTTAAAGGAACAGTGCACGCAATCCTAATCTGTCCCCAGTCCTGTATCTGACCCGTCCCATCTCTGACCCGTCCCGTCTCTGGCCCGTCCCGTCCTGTAATGTCTAACCCGCCCCGTCACGTATCTGGTCCGTCCTTTCCCGTATCTGACCCGTTTAGTCCCATATCTGACCATCCCGTCCTGTATCTGGCTGTCCCTTATCTGGCCCATCTCATCCCGTATCTGGCCCGCCTCGTCCCTTCCCGTCTCTGGCACGTCCTGTCCCGTATCTGACCCAACAAGTCCCTATCTGATCCGTCCCGTATGTGGCCAGGCCCATTCAGTATCTGGCCCGTTCCGTATCTGGCCATCTCGTATCTGGCCCATCCCATCCTGTCCATGGCTCATCCCATATCTAGCCTGTCCTGTCCCATATCTGGCCCATCCCGTATCTGGCCCATGTCATCCTGTATCTGGCCCGTCCCATATTTGGCCCGCACTGTATCTGGGCCATTCCGTCCTGTCTCTTGCCCGTCTTTTCCTGTATCTGGACTGTCCCGTCCGGTCTCTGGCCCGTCCCATAATGTATAGCTTGTCCCGTCCTGTTTCTGGCCCGTCCCGTCCTGTCACTGGCTCGTCTTGTCCTGTATCTGGCACGTCCCGTACTGTCTCTGGCCCGTCCCATCCTGTCTATTTCCCGTCCCATAATGTATAGCTTGTCCAGTCCTGTTTCTGGCCCGTTCTGTCCTATCTCTGGCTCGTCCCGTCCTGTATCTGGCCCGTTCCATCTCGTATCTAGCCCGTCCCGCATCTGGCCTGTCCTGTCCCGTATCTGACCTGTCCCTTCCTGTATCTGGCCAGTACCTTCCCATCTCGTCCTGTCTCTGGCCCGTCCCATCCTGTCTCTGGCCTGTCCCGTCCTGTCTCTGGCCCGTCCGGTGCTATCTCTGGCCTGTCCAATCCTGTCTCTTGCCCGTCCCATCTCTGGTCCGTCCCGTCCTGTCTTTGGCCCATCCCGTCCTGTCTCTGGCCCGTCCCGTACTCTATTTGGCCGGTCCCGTCCTCTCTCTTGCCCGTCCCGTCCTGTCTCTGGCCCGACCAGTCCTGTGCTGCCTCTGGCCAGTCCCGTCCTGCTCTGGCCCGTCCCGTCCCTGGACTGTCCTGTATCTGGACTGTCCTGTATCTGGTCGCCCCGGCTCTAGCCCGTCCCATCCTGTCTCTGGCACGCCTCGGTCTGTCCTATCTCCGGCCAGTCTCATCCTGTCTTTGGCCCGTCCCGTCCTGTTTCTGGCCCGTCTCGTCCTGTCTCCGGCGTCTCCCGTCCGGTCCTGTCTCTGGCCTGTCCTGTATCTGGCCCGTCCCATCCTGTATCTGGTCGCCCCGTCTCTAGCCAGTCCCGTCCTGTCTCTGGCACGCCTCGGTCCGTCCTATCTACGGCCAGTCTCATCCTGTCTATGGCCCGTCCCGTCCTGTCTCTGGCCCGTCTCGTCCTGTCTCTGGCGTGTCCCGTCCGGTCCTGTCTCTGGCCCGTATTGTATTTGGTCCGTCCCGTATCTGGCCTGTCCCATCCTATATCTGGCCCATCCCATTAAAGGTAGTATTATCAAATCCTCCACAAATTTACACCTCCAGGAAATTTAATCTGGGGTGTGTTTTAAATTAAGGTGAGTCCAATAGTTAGAAAAATATGATACTTTCCATAAATTATTAGCAAAATGTTTAAATGACACCTATCAAAAAACAGCCTCCTCCATATCCCCTCAAGCTGTCCTATCCATCACCAAGATAGGTGCATTTTCTGCCATTTAGGTAGAAGTAATCTTCAAACAATTTGCTTCTAATTTAGATAAAGTACTAGGAAGGTATATCATGCAAACTCTACATGTGATGTTTGCCTATTAAACAATAGTTGTAATATTTATTTGCAAAACTTCCATTTTCTCTATGCTTGACCTACACTACTTCATTTTTTAGTACGTAGTGGAACATAATGACATGGCCTTCACCTATAGCATCCGTATAGCTCCTGAACTGGGCGCAATCAATCGAGCCTCAAGTACTTAAATTAATCTCAATATGTCTTCTAGAAAGACAGTCAGGCTTATAAAGTTTACTAGAAGAATATTAACATAATAGGCAAGAGTGTGACAACTTATCAATGCTAAAGGCACATCAAAAGAACCCAGCATGGTATACAGTGGTTGTGTGTATGTCTGTTTTTATGTGCGTTTGTGTATATACATATATATATATATATATATATATATATATATATATGTGTGTGTGTGTGTGAGTGTACATAGTGGAGCTGTATGTGTATATATGAGACATGTGTGTATATAGGAAAGCTATGTATGTGAATGTAGGAGAATTGTGTGTTTGTATGTAGCTGAGCTGTGTGCATGCTGCAGAGGTGTGTGTACGTATATAGCAGAGATGTGTGTATATAACACAGCTGTGTGTAACTGAGTGTGTGTATATATGCAGCAGAGCTGTGTGCATGCATAGCAGAGCTCAATGTGCATGTACTGTGCATTCAGCAGTGATGTGATTATGTGTTTGCTGCATAGAATACATATAAATTGCCTGCTGCAAAAGTATACGAGTATAATACACATGCCGCAGAGAAACACTAACATTAGATCTCTATCCACTCTATTCTACCTTACAGCATTAAAGGTAGTATTATCAAATCCTCCACAAATTTACACATAAAGGAACTTTAACCTGGGGTGTGTTTTAAATTAAGGTGAGTTCAATAGTTAGAAAACTATGATACTTTCCATAAATTATTAGCAAAATGTTTAAATTACAGCAATCAAAAAACAGCCTCCTCCATATCCCCTCAAGCTGTCCTATCCATCACCAAGATAGGTGCATTTTCTGCCATTTAGGTAGAAGTAATCTTCAAACAATTTGCTTCTGATTTAGATACAGGAGACAGGAAGAGACGGGCCAGAGACAGGACGGGACAGGCCAAAGACAGGATGAGACTGGCCGGAGATAGGACGGACCGAGGCGTGCCAGAGACAGGAAGGGATGGGCTAGAGACAGGGCGACCAGATACAGGATGGGACGGTCCAGATACAGGACGGGCCAGAGACGGGACGGGCCAGAGCAGGACGGAACTGGCCAGAGGCAGGACAGGACCGGTCTGTCCAGAGACAGGACGGGACGGGCAAGAGACAGGACGGGACGGGTCAAAGAGAGGACGGGACAGGTCAGAGACAGGATGGGACAGCCAAAGACAGGATGGGACGGACTAGAGATGGGACAGGCAAGAGACAGGATTGGACAGGCCAGAGATAGCACCAGACGGGCCAGAGACGGGACGGGCCAGAGCAGGACGGAACTGGCCAGAGGCAGGACAGGACCGGTCTGTCCAGAGACAGGACGGGACGGGCAAGAGACAGGACGGGACGGGTCAAAGAGAGGACGGGACAGGTCAGAGACAGGATGGGACAGCCAAAGACAGGGCGGGACGGACTAGAGATGGGACAGGCAAGAGACAGGATTGGACAGGCCAGAGATAGCACCAGACGGGCCAGAGACAGGAGGGGACACGCCAGAGACAGGACGAGATGGGAAGAAACTGGCCAGATACGGGACAGGACAGGCCAGATGCGGGACGGGCCAGATATAGGACGGGACGAGGCAGAGATAGGATGGGCCTGTCCCGTCCTGTATCTGGCCCATCCCTTCCTGTCTCTGGCCCAGCTCGGGCCCGTCTCGTCCCGTATCTGACCCGCCCTGTATCTGGCCCATCCCGTCCAGTATCTGGCCCGTTCCATATCTGGCCTTTCCCGTATCTGGCATGTCCTGTCCCTGGCCCAACCTGTCCCGTATCTGGCCCGTCCTGTATCTGGCCCATCCCGTCACGTATCTGGCCTGTCCCGTCCTGTATCTGGCCCATCCCATTAAAGGTAGCATTATCAATTCCTCCACAAATTTACACATAAAGGAACTTTAGCCTGGGGTGTGTTTTAAATTAAGGAGAGTTCAATAGTTAGAAAACTATGATACTTTCCATAAATTATTAGCAAAATGTTTAAATTACACCAATCAAAAAACAGCCTCCTCCAGATCCCCTCAAGCTGTCCTATCCATCACCAAGATAGGTGCATTTTCTGCCATTTAGGTAGAAGTAATCTTCAAACAATTTGCTTCTAATTTAGATAAAGTACCAGGAAAGTATATCATGCAAATTCTACATGTGATGTTTGCCTATTAAATAATAGTTGTAATATTTATTTGCAAAACTTTCATTTTCTCTACACCTGACCTACACTACTTAATTGTAACATCCCTGGCGGCGTGCTGGCATGGCTTCCCATCTCACACCATGCAAGACAGCCGACTTACCCACCAATGCAGGCTACGCACTATGTTCCTATGCTGGCTGTGTGCATGTGTCTTGGCTGCTTGTTGAGGGCGGCAGCAGCAGTACTTCCTGATTCTTAAAAGAACAGTGCACGCATTCCTAATGTGTCCCCAGTCCTGTATCTGACCCGTCCCATCTCTGGCCCGTCCCGTCTCTGGCATGTCCCGTCCTGTCTCTGGCCCGTCCCTGGCCCCTCCCATCCTGTCTATGGCCCGTTCTGTAATGTATAACCCGCCCCGTCCCGTATCTGGTCTGTCCAGTCCCATATCTGACCTGTTTAGTCCCGTATCTGACCATCCCGTCCCGTATCTGGCTGTCCCTTATCTGGACCATCTCATCCCGTATCTGGCCCACTTCGTCCCTTCCCTTCTCTGGCACATCCTGTCCCGTATCTGACCATACCAGTCCCTATATGGCCCGTCCCGTATGTGGTCAGGCCCATTCAGTATCTGGCCCGTCCCGTATCTGGCCATCTCGTATCTGGCCCATCCCATCCTGTCCATGGCTCATCCCATATCTAGCCTGTCCTGTCCCATATCTGGCCCATCTCGTATCTGGCCCATGTCGTCCTGTATCTGGCCTGTCCCATATTTGGCCCGTACCGTACTGTATCTCGCCTGTCCCGTACTGTATCAGGGCCATCTTGTCCTGTCTCTGGCCTGTCTTTTCCTGTATCTGGACCGTCCCGCCCGGTCTCTGTCCCGCCCCATAATGTATAGCTTGTCCCGTCCTGTTTCTGGCCCGTCCCGTCCTGTCTCTGGCTCGTCCTGTCCTGTATCTGGCACGTCCCGTACCGTCTCTGGCCCGTCCCATCCTGTCTATTTCCCGTCCCATAATGTATAGCTCGTCCAGTCCTGTTTCTGGCCCGTCCCGTCCTATCTCCGGCTTGTCCCGTCTGGTATCTGGCCCGACCCATCTTGTATCTGGCCCGTCCCGCATCTGGCCTGTTTTCTCCCTTATCTGGCCTGTCCCTTCCTGTATCTGGCCAGTACCTTCCCATCTCATCCTGTCTCTGGCCCATCCCGTCCTGTCTCTGGCCTGGTCCGTCCTGTCTCTGGCCCGTCCGGTGCTATCTCTGGCATGTCCAATCCTGTCTCTTGCCCGTCCCATCTCTGGTCCTTCCCGTCCTGTCTTTGGCCCTTCCCGTCCTGTCTCTGGCCCGTCAAGTCCTCTCTTTGGCCCGTCCCGTCCTCTCTCTTGCCCGTCCCGTCCTGTCTCTGGCCCGACCGGTCCTGTCCTGGCTCTGGCCAGTCCCATCCGGCTCTGGCCCGTCCCGTCCCTGGACCGTCCTGTATCTGGTCTCCCCGTCTTTAGCCCATCCCGTCCTGTCTCTGGCATGCCTCGGTCCGTCCTATCTTCGGGCAGCCTCATCCTGTCTTTGGCCCGTCCCGTCCAGTCTCTGGCCCGTCCGGTTCTGTCTCTGGCCCGTCCTGTATCTGGCCTGTCCCGTCCTGTATCTGTCCCGTCCCGTCATGTATCTGGGCTGTCCCATAGCTGGCCCATACCATCCCATATCTGGCTCGTCACGTTTCTGGCCCATCCCGTCATGTATCTGGCCCGTCCCATCCTTTATATGGCCCGACCCGTCCTGTCTATGGCCTGTCCCATAATGTCTCTAGCACATTCCGTCCTGTCTCTGGCCCATCCCGTCCTGTATCTGGTCGGTCCCGTCCTGTATCTGGCCCGTCCCGTCCTGAATCTGGCCCGTCCTGTCTATGGCCCGTCCCATAATGTATAGCTTTTCCCGTCCTGTTTCTGGCCAGTCCCGTACTATCTCTGGCTCGTCCTGTCTTGTATCTGGCCCGTCGCGTACCGTCTCTGGCCCGTCCCGTCCTGTCTATTTCCCGTCCCATAATGTATAGCTCGTCCCGTCCTGTTTCTGGCCCGTGCCATCCTATCTCTGCCTTGTCCCGTCCTATTTCTCGCGCGTCCCCTCTCGTATCTGGCCCGTCCCGCATCTGGCCTGTCCTGTCCCGTATCTGGCCTGTCCCGTCCTGTATCTGGCCAGTCCCTTCCCATCTCGTCCTGTCCATGGCCTGTCCCGTCCTGTCTCTGGCCCGTCCGGTGCTATCTCTGGTCTGTCCAATCCTGTCAATTGCCCGTCCCATCTCTGGCCCGTCCTGTCCTGTCTCTGGCCCATCCTTTCCTGTCTCTGGCCCAGCTCTGGCCTGTCTCATCCCGTATCTGGCCCATCCCGTCCAGTATCTGGCCCGTTCCATATCTGGACTGTCCCGTATCTGGCACGTCCTGTCCCTGGCCCGGCCTGTCCCGTATCTGGCCAGTCCTGTATCTGGCCTGTCCCGTATCTGGCCCATCCCGCATCTGACCCGTCCCATATCTGGCTCGTCCCGTCCCCTATCTGGTCCGTACCGTCCTGTATATGGCCCGTCCCGTCATGTATCTGGGCTGTCCCATATCTGGCTCATCACGTTTCTGGCCCATCCCGTCAGGTATCTGGCCCATCCTATCCTGTCTGTGGCCCAACCCGTCCTGTCTATGGCCCGTCCCGTAATGTCTCTAGCACATTCCGTCCTGTCTCTGGCCCATCCCGTCCTGCATCTGGTCGGTCCCGTCCTGTATCTGGCCCGTCCCGTCCTAAATCTAGCCCGTCCCGTATCTGGCCTGTCCCTTCCTGTATATGGCCCGTCCTATCCTGTCCTGTCTCTGACCCATCCCGTCTTGAATCTGGCCCGTCCCGTATCTGGCCCGTGCCTTCCTGTATCTGGCCCGTCCCGTCCTTTCTCTGGCCTGACCGGTCCTGTCCTGCCTCTGGCCAGTCCCGTCCTGCTCTGGTCCGTCCCGTCCCTGGCCCGTCCTGTATCTGGACCTTACCGTCCTGTATCTGGTCGCCCCGTCTCTGGCCCATCCCATCCTTTCTCAGGCACGTCACGTCCGGTCCTGTCTCTGGCCTGTCCTGCATCTGGCCCATCCCGTCACGTATCTGGCCTGTCCCGTCATGTATCTGGCCCATCTCATTAAAGGTAGTATTACCAAATCCTCCACAAATTTACACCTCCAGGAAATTTAACCTGGGGTGTGCTTTAAATAAAGGTGAGTTCAATAGTTAGAAAAATATGATACTTTCCATAAATTATTAGCAAAATGTTTAAATGACACCTATCAAAAAACAGCCTCCTCCATATCCCCTCAAGCTGTCCTATCCATCACCAAGATAGGTGCATTTTCTGCCATTTAGGTAGAAGTAATCTTCAAACAATTTGCTTCTAATTTAGATAAAGTACTAGGAAGGTATATCATGCAAACTTCTACATGTGATGTTTGCCTATTAAACAATAGTTGTAATATTTATTTGAAAAACTTCCATTTTCTCTACGCCTGACCTACACTACTTAATTGTAACATCCATGGCGGCGTGCTGGCATGGCTTCCCATCTCACACCATGCAAGACCGCCGACTTACCCACCAATGCAGGCTGCGCACTATGTTCCTATGCTGGCTGTGTGCATGTGTCTTGGCTGCTTGTTGAGGGCAGCAGCGGCAGCACTTCCTGATTCTTAAAGGAACAGTGCACGCATTCCTAATGTGTCCCCAGTCCTGTATCTGACCCGTCCCGTCTCTGGCCTGTTCCGTCCTGTCTCTGGCCCGTCCCTGGCCCCTCCCATCCTGTCTATGGCCCGTCCTGTAATGTCTAACCCACCCCAACTCGTATCTGGTCCGTCCAGTCCCATATCTGACCCGTTTAGTCCCGTATCTGACCATCCTGTCCCGTATCTGGCTATCTCATCCCGTATCTGGCCCGCCTCATCCCTTCCCGTTTTTGGCTCGTCCTGTCCCGTATCTGACCCAACCAGTCCCTATCTGGCCCGTCCCATATGTGGCCAGGCCCATTCAGTATCTGGCCCGTCCCGTATCTGGCCATCTCGTAACTGGCCCATCCCATCCGGTCCATGGCTCATCCCATATCTAGCCTGTCCTGTCCCATATCTGGCCCGTCCCGTATCTGGCCCATGTCGTCCTGTATCTGGCCCGTCCCATATTTGGCCCGTACCGTCCTGTATCTGGCCTGTCCCATACTGTATCTGGGGCATCCCGTCCTGTCTCTGGCCCGTCTTTTCCTGTATCTGGACCGTCCCATAATGTATAGCTTGTCCCGTCCTGTTTCTGGCCCGACCCCGTCCTGTCTCTGGCTCGTCCTGTCCTGCATCTGGCACGACCCATACCGTCTCTAGCCCGTCCCATCCTGTCTATTTCCCGTCCCATAATGTATAGCTCGTCCAGTCCTGTTTCTGGCCCGTCCCGTCCTATATCTGGCTCGTCCCGTCCTGTATCTGGCCCGTCCCATATTTGGCCCGTACCGTCCTGTATCAGGCCTGTCCCATACTGTATCTGGGGCATCCCGTCCTGTCTCTGGCCCGTCTTTTCCTGTATCTGGACCGTCCCATAATGTATAGCTTGTCCCGTCCTGTTTCTGGCCCGACCCCGTCCTGTCTCTGGCTCGTCCTGTCCTGCATCTGGCACGACCCATACCGTCTCTAGCCCGTCCCATCCTGTCTATTTCCCGTCCCATAATGTATAGCTCGTCCAGTCCTGTTTCTGGCCCGTCCCGTCCTATATCTGGCTCGTCCCATCTCGTATCTGGCCCGTCCCGCATGTGGCCTGCACTGTCCTGTATCTGGCCCATCCCATTAAAGGTAGTATTATCAAATCCTCCACAAATTTACACCTCCAGGAAATTTAACCTGGGGTGTGTTTTAAATTAAGGTGAGTCCAATAGTTAGAAAAATATGATACTTTCCATAAATTATTAGCAAAATGTTTAAAATGACACCTATCAAAAAAACAGCCTCCTCCATATCCCCTCAAGCTGTCCTATCCATCACCAAGATAGGTGCATTTTCTGCCATTTAGGTAGAAGTAATCTTCAAATAATTTGCTTCTAATTTAGATAAAGTATTAGGAAGGTATATCATGCAAACTCTACATGTGACGTTTGCCTATTAAACAATAGTTGTAATATTTATTTGCAAAACTTCCATTTTCTCTACACCTGACCTACACTACTTAATTGTAACATCACTGGCGGCAAGCTGGCATGGCTTCCCATCTCACACCATGCAAGACCGCCGACTTACCCATCAATGCAGGCTACGCACTATGTTCCTATGCTGGCTGTGTGCATGTGTCTTGGCTGCTTGTTGAGGGCGGTAGCGGCAGCACTTCCTGATTCTTAAAGGAACAGTGCACCCATTCCTAATGTGTCCCCAGTACTATATCTGACCCATCCCGTCTCTGGCCCGTCCCGTCTCTGGCCCGTCCCATCCTGTCTCTGGCCCGTCCCAGCCTGTCCCTGGCCCCTCCCATCCTGTCTATGGCCCGTCCTGTAATGTCTAACCCGCCCCGTCCCGTATCTGGTCCGTCCAGTCGCATATCTGACCCGTTTGGTCCCGTATCTGACCATCCCGTCCCGTATCTGGCTATCTCTTATCTGGCCCATCTCATCCCGTATCTGTCCCGCCTCGTCCCTTCCCGTCTCTGGCACTTCCTGTCCCGTATCTGACCCAACCAGTCCCTATCTGGCCCGTCCCGTATGTGGCCAGGCCCATTCAGTATCTGGCCCGTCCCGTATCTGGCCCATTCCATCCTGTCCATGGCTCATCCCATATCTAGCCTGTCCTTTCCCATATCTGGCCCGTCCCGTATCTGGCCCATGTCGTCCTGTATCTGGCCCGTCCAATATTTGGCCCGTACCGTCCTGTATCTGGCCTGTCCCGTACTGTATCTGGGGCATCCCGTCCTGTCTCTGGCCCGTCTTTTCCTGTATCTGGACCGTCCCATACCATCTCTGGGCCGTCCCATCCTGTCTATTTCCCGTCCCATAATGTATAGCTCGTCCAGTCCTGTTTCTGGCCCGTCCCGTCCTATCTCTGGCTCGTCCCGTCCTGCATCTGGCCCATCCCATCTCGTATCTGGCCCGTCCCGTATGTGGCCTGTCCTGTCCCGTATCTGGCCTGTCCCTTCCTGTTTCTGGCCAATCCATTCCCATCTTGTCCTGTCTCTGGCCCGTCCCGTCCTGTTTCTGGCCTGTCCCGTCCTGTCTCTGGCCCGTCTGGTGCTGTCTCTGGCCTGTCCAATCCTGTCTCTTGCCAGACCTATCTCTGGTCCGTCCCTTCCTGTCTTTGCCCCGTCCCGTCCTGTCTCTGGCCCGTCCCGTCCTCTCTTTGGCCCGCCCCATCCTCTCTCTTGCCCGTCCTGTCCTGCCTCTGGCCAGTCCCGTCCTGCTCTGGTCCATACCGTCCCTGGACCATCCTGTATCCTGTGTTTGGTCGCCCCGTCTCTAGCCCGTCCCATCCTGCCTCTGGTACACCTCGGTCCTTCCTATCTCCGGCCAGTCTCATCCTGTCTTTGGCCCGTCCCGTCCAGTCTCTGGCCCGTCTCGTCCTGTCTCTGGCGTGTCCCGTCCGGTCCTGTCTCTGACCCGTCCTGTATTTGGTCCATCCCGTATCTGGCCTGTCCCGTCCTGTATCTGGCCCATCCCATTAAAGGTAGTATTATCAAATCCTCCACAAAATTAAACCTCCAGAAAATTTAACCTGGGGTGTGTTTTAAATTAAGGTGAGTTTAATAGTTAGAAAAATATGATACTTTCCATAAATTATTAGCAAAATGTTTAAATGACACCTATCAAAAAACAGCCTCCTCCATATCCCCTCAAGCTGTCCTATCCATCACCAAGATAGGTGCATTTTCTGCCATTTAGGTAGAAGTAATCTTCAAACAATTTGCTTCTAATTTAGATAAAGTACTAGGAAGGTATATCATGCAAACTCTACATGTGACGTTTGCCTATTAAACAATAGTTGTAATATTTATTTGCAAAACTTCCACTTTCTCGACGCCTGACCTACACTACTTAATTGTAACATCCATGGCGGCGTGCTGGCATGGCTTCCCATCTCACACCATGCAAGACCGCCGACTTACCCACCAATGCAGGCTGCGCACTATTTGGTCCGTACCGTCCTGTATCTGGCCTGTCCTGTACTGTATCTGGGCCATCCCGTCCTGTCTTTGGCCGTCTTTTCCTGTATCTGTCCCCTTCCGTCTTGTCTCTGGCCTGTCCCGTCCTGTCTATGGCCCGTCCCATAATGTATAGCTTGTCCCGTCCTGATTCTGGCCCGTCCCGTACTGTCTATGGCTCGTCCTGTCCTGTATCTGGCCTGTCGTGTACCGTCTCTGGCCCGTCCCGTCCTGTCTATTTCCCTTCCCATAATGTATAGCTCGTCCCGTCCTGTTTCTGGCCCGTCCCATCCTATCTCTGCCTCGTCCCGTCCAATATCTGGCACGTCCCACATTGTATCTGGCCTGTCCCGTATCTGGCCTGTCCCTTCCTGTATCTGGCCAGTCCCTTCCCATCTCGTCCTGTCTCTGGCCTGTCTCGTCCTGTCTCTCCCGTCCCGTCTCTGGCCCGTCCCGTCCAGTCTTTGGCCCGTCCCGTATGGTCTCCGGCCCGTGCTTTCCTGTTTCTGGCCCAGCTCTGGCCCGTCTCATCCCGAATCTGGCCCGTCCTGTATCTGGCCCATCCCGTCCAGTATCTGGCCCGTTCCATATCTGGCCTGTCCCGTAACTGGCATGTCCTGTCCCTGGGCCGGCCTGTCCCGTATCTGGCCCGTCCTGTATCTGGACTGTCCCGTATCTGGCCCGTCCCGCATATGAATCGTCCCGTATCTGGCCCATCACATATCTGGTCCGTACCGTCCTGTATCTGGCCAGTCCCGTCATGTATCTGGTCTGTCCCATTTCTAGCCCATACCGTCCCATATCTGCCTCGTCACGTTTCTGACAAATTCAGTCATGTATCTGGCCCGTCCCGTCCTGTCTCTGGCCCGACCCGTCCTGTCTATGGCCTGTCCCGTAATGTCTCTAGCACATTCCGTCCTGTCTCTGGCCGATCCCGTCCTGTAACTGTTCGGTCCCGTCCTGTATCTGGTCCGTCCCGTCCTGAATCTGGCCCGTCCTGTATCTGGCCCATCACTTCCTGTATGTGGCCCGTCCCATCACGTCGTATCTCTGGCCCATCCCATCCTGAATCTGGCCCGTCCCATATTTGGCCCGTACCTTCCTGTATCGAGCCCGTCTCGTCCTGTCTCTGGCCTGACCGGTCCTGTCCTGCCTCTGGCCAGTCCCGTCCTGCTATGGTCCGTCCCTTCGCTGCCCGTCCTGTATCTGGACCGTCCCGTCCTGTATCTGGTCGCCCCGACTCGGGCCCGTCCCATCATTTTTCAGGCACGGTCCGTCCGGTCCTGTCTCTGCCCTGTCCTGTATCTGGCCCATCCTGTCACGTATCTAGCCTGTCCCGTCCTGTATCTGGCCCATCTCATTAAAGGTAGTATTATCAAATCCTCCACAAATTTACACCTCCAGGAAATTTAACCTGGGGTGTGTTTTAAATTAAGGTGAGTTTAATAGTTAGAAAAATATGATACTTTCCATAAATTATTAGCAAAATGTTTAAATGACACCTATCAAAAAACAGCCTCCTCCATATCCCCTTAAGCTGTCCTATCCATCACCAAGATAGGTGCATTTTCTGCCATTTAGGTAGAAGTAATCTTCAAACAATTTGCTGCTAATTTAGATAAAGTACTAGGAAGGTATATCATGCAAACTCTTTTTCTCTAAACCATTTTCTCTATGCCTGACCTACACTACTTAATTGTAACATCCATGGCGGCGTGCTGGCATGGCTTCCCATCTCACACCATGCAATACCGCCGACATACCCACCAATGCAGGCTGCGCACTATTTGGCCCGTACCGTCCTGTATCTGGCCTGTCCCGTACTGTATCTGGGCCATCCCGTCCTGTCTTTGGCCCGTCTTTTCCTGTATCTGTCCCGTTCCGTCTTGTCTCTGGCCCGTCAAGTCCTGTCTATGGCCCGTCCCATAATATATTGCTTGTCCCGTCCTGTTTCTGGCCCGTCCCGTACTGTCTCTGGCTCGTCCTGTCCTGTATCTGGCCCATCGCGTACCGTCTCTGGCCCTTCCCGTCCTTTCTATTTACCGTCCCATAACGCATAGCTCGTCCCATCCTGTTTCTGGCCCGTCCCATCCTATCTCTGCCTCGTCCCGTCCTATATCTGGCCCGTCCCGTCTCGTATATAGCCCGTCCCGCATCTGGCCTGTCCTGTCCCGTATCTGGCCTGTCCCTTCCTGTATCTGGCCAGTCCCTTCCCATCTCGTCCTGTCTCTGGCCTGTCCCGTCCTGTCTCTGGCACGTCTGGTGCTATCTCTGGCCTGTCCAATCCTGTCTCTTGCCCGTCCCGTCTCTGGCCCGTCCGGTCCAGTCTTTGGCCCGTCCCGTCCTGTCTCTGGCCCATCCCTTCCTGTCTCTGGCCCAGCTCTGGCCCGTCTCGTCCCATATCTGGCCCGCCCGATATCTGGCCCATCCCGTCTAGTATCTGGCACGTTCCATATCTGGCCTGTCCCGTATCTGGCACGTCCTGTCCCTGGCCCGGCCTGTCCCGTATCTGGCCCGTCCTGTATCTGTCCTGTCCCGTATCTGGCCCATCCCGCATCTGACCCGTCCCGTATCTGGCCCATCCCATCCCGTATCTGGCCCGCCCCATCATGTATCTGGGCTGTCCCATATCTGACCCATCCCGTCTAGTATCTGGCACGTTCCATATCTGGCCTGTCCCGTATCTGGCACGTCCTGTCCCTGGCCCGGCCTGTCCCGTATCTGGCCCGTCCTGTATTTGGCCTGTCCCGTATCTGGCCCGTCCCGCATCTGACCCGTCCCGTCCCGTATTTGGTCCGTACCGTCATGTATCTGGCCCGTCCCGTCCCATATCTGGCTCGTCACGTTTCTGGCCCATCCCGTCATGTATCTGGCCCGTCCCATCCTGTCTCTGGCTCGACCCGTCCTGTGTATGGCCTATTCCTTAATGTCTCTAGCACATTCCGTCCTCTCTCTGGCCCATCCTGTCCTGTATCTGGTCGGTCCTGTCCTGTATCTGGCCCGTCCCATCCTGAATCTGGCCCGTCCCGTATCTGGCCCGTCCCTTCCTGTATCGGGCCCGTCCCATCCTGTCCTGTCTATGGCCCATCCTGTCTTGAATCTGGCCCGTCCCGTATCTGGCCCGTCCCTTCCTGTATCAGGCCCGTCCCGACCTGTCTCTGGCCTAACTGGTCCTGTCCTGCCTCTGGCCAGTCCCGTCCTGCTCTGGTCCGTCCCGTCCCTGGCCCGTCCTGTATCTGGACCGTCCCGTCCTGTATCTGGTCGCCTCGTCTCTGGCCCGTCCCGTCCTTTCTCAGGCACGTCCCGTCCGGTCCTGTCTCTGGCCTGTCCTGCATCTGGCCCATCCCGTCACGTATCTGGCCTGTCCCGTCCTGTATCTGGCCCATCCCATTAAAGGTAGTATTATCAAATCCTCCACAAATTTACACCTCCAGGAAATTTAACCTGGGGTGTGTTTTAAATTAAGGTGAGTTCAATAGTTAGAAAAATATGATACTTTCCATAAATTATTAGCAAAATGTTTAAATGACACCTATCAAAAAACAGCCTCCTCCATATCCCCTCAAGCTGTCCTATCCATCACCAAGATAGGTGCATTTTCTACCATTTAGGTAGAAGTAATCTTCAAACAATTTGCTTCTAATTTAGATAAAGTACTAGGAAGGTATATCATGCAAACTCTACATGTGATGTTTGCCTAGTAAACAATAGTTGTAATATTTATTTACAAAACTTCCATTTTCTCTATGCCTGACCTACACTACTTAATTGTAACATCCATGGCAGCGTTGTGGCATGGCTTCCCATCTCACACCATGCAAGAGAGCCGACTTACCCACCAATGCAGGCTGCGCACTATTTGGCCCGTACAGTCCTGTCTTTGGCCAGTCTTTTCCTGTATCTGTCCCGTTCCGTCTTGTCTCTGGCCCGTCCCGTCCTGTATATGGCCCGTCCCATAATGTATTGCTTGTCCCGTCCTGTTTCTGGCCCGTCACGTACTGTCTCTGGCTCGTCCTGTCCTGTATCTGGCCCGTCGCGTACCGTCTATGGCCCGTCCCGTCCTGTCTATTTCCCGTCCCATAATGTATAGCTCGTCCCGTCCTGTTTCTGGCCCGTCCCATCCTATCTCTGCCTCATCCCGTCCTATATATGGCCCATCCCGTCTCGTATCTGGCCCGTCCCGCAACTGGCCTGTCCTGTCCCGTATCTGGCCTGTCCCTTCCTGTATCTGGCCAGTCCCTTCCCATCTTGTCCTGTCTCTGGCCTGTCCCGTCCTGTCTCTGGCCCGTCCGGTGCTATCTCTGGCATGTCCAATCCTGTCTCTTACCCGTCCCGTCTCTGGCCCATCCGGTCCAGTCTTTGGCCCGTCCTGTCCTGTCTCTGGCCCATCCCTTCCTGTCTCTGGCGCAGCTCTGGTCCGTTTCGTCCTGTATCTGGCCCGCACTGTATCTGGCCCATCCCATCCAGTATCTGGCCCGTTCCATATCTGGCCTGTCCCGTATCTGCCACGTCCTGTCCCTGGCCCAGCCTGTCCCGTATCTGGCCCGTCCTGTATCTGGCCTGTCCCGTATCTGGCCCGTCCCGCATCTGACCCGTCCCGTATCTGGCCCGTCCCGTCACGTATTTGGTCCGTATCGTCCTGTATCTGGCCCGTCCCGTAATGTATGTGGGCTGTCCCATATCTGTCCCATACCGTCCCATATTTGGCTCGTCACGTTTCTGGCCCATCCCGTCATGAATCTGTCCTGTCCCATCCTGTCTCTGGCCCGACCCGTCCTGTCTATGGCCTGTCCCGTAATGTCTCTAGCACATTCCGTCCTGTCTCTAGCCCATCCCGTCCTGTATCTGGTCGGTCCCGTCCTGTTTCTGGCCCGTCCCGTCCTGTATCTGGCCCGTCCCGTCCTGAATGTGGCACGTCCAGTATATGGCCCGTCCCTTCCTGTATCTGGCCGTCCCATCACGTCCTATCTCTGGCCCATCCCGTCTTGAATCTGGCCCGTCCCGTATCTGGCCCGTCCCTTCCTGTATCTGGCCCGTCCCGTCCTGTCTCTGGCCTGACCGGTCCAGTCCTGCCTCTGGCCAGTCTCGTCCTGCTCTGGTCCGTCCCGTCCCTGGCCCGTCCTGTATCTGAACCGTCCCGTCCTGTATCTGGTCACCCCGTACTGTATCTGGGCCATCCCATCCTGTCTCTGGCCCGTCTTTTCCTGTATCTGGACCGTCCCGTCCAGTCTCTGGACGGTCTCATAATGTATAGCATGTCCTGTCCTGTTTCTGGCCCGTCCCGTCCTGTCACTTGCTCGTCCTGTCCTGTATCTGGCACGTCCCGTACCGTCTCTGGCCCGTCCCATCCTGTCTATTTCCCGTCCCATAATGTATTGCTCGTCCAGTCCTGTTTCTGGCCCGTCCTGTCCTATCTCTGGCTCGTCCCGTCCTGTATCTGGCCCGTCCCATCTCGTATCTGGCCCGTCCCGCATCTGGCCTGTCCTGTTCCATATCTGGCCTGTCCCTTCCTGTATCTGGCCAGTCCCTTCCCATCTCGTCCTGTCTCTGGCCTGTCCCGTTCTGTCTCTGGCCTCTCCCGTCCTGTCTCTGACCCGTCCGGTGCTACCTCTGGCCTGTTCAATCCTGTCTCTTGCCTGTCCCATCTGTGGTCCGTCCCGTCCTGTCTTTGGCCCATCACGTCCTGTCTCTGGAACGTCCCGTCCTCTCTTTTGCCCGTCCCGTCCTCTCTCTTGCCCGTCCCCTCCTGTCTCTGGCCCGACCTGTCCTGTCCTACCTCAGACCAGTCCCGTACTGCTCTGTCCCGTCCCATCCCTGGACTGTCCTGTATCTGGACCGTCCTGTCCTGTATCTGTCGCCCCGTTTATAGCCCTTCCAGTCTTGTCTCTGGCACGCCTCAGTCCGTCCTATCTCCGGCCCGTCCCGTAATGTCTCTGGCCCGTCTCGTCATGTCTCTGGATCGTCCCGTCCGGTCCTGACTCTGGCCCGTCCTGTATCTGGCCCATTCCGTATCTGGCCTGTTCCGTCCTGTATCTGGCCCATCCCATTAAAGGTAGTATTATCAAATCCTCCACAAATTTACACATAAAGGAACTTTAACCTGGGGTGTGTTTTAAATAAAGGTGAGCTCAATAGTTAGAAAAATATGATACTTTCCATAAATTATTAGCAAAATGTTTTAAATGACACCTATCAAAAAAACAGCCTCCTCCATATCCCCTCAAGCTGTCCTATCCATCACCAAGATAGGTGCATTTTCTGCCATTTAGGCAGAAGTAATCTTCAATTTGCCACTAATTTAGATAAAGTACCAGGAAGGTATATCATGCAAACTCTACATGTGATGTTTGCCTATTAAACAATAGTTTTAATATTTATTTGCAAAATTTCCATTTTCTCTACACCTGACCTACACTACTTAATTGTAACATCCATGGCGGCGTGCTGGCATGGCTTCCCATCTCACACCATGCAAGACCGCCGACTTATCCACCAATGCAGGCTGCGCACTATGTTCCTATGCTGGCTGTGTGCATGTGTCTTGGCTGCTTGTTGAGGGCGGTAGCGGCAGCACTTCCTGATTCTTAAAGGAACAGTGCACGCATTCCTAATGTGTCCCCAGTCCTGTATCTCACCCGTCCCATCTCTGGCCCGTCCCGGTCTCTGGCCCGTCCCGTCCTGTCTCTTGCCCGTCCCTGGCCCCTCCCATCCTGTCTATGGCCCGTCCTGTAATGTCTAACCCGCCCCTTCCCGTATCTGGTCCGTCCAGTCCCATATCTGACCTGTTTAGTCCCGTATCTGGCTGTCCCTTATCTGGCCCATCTCATCCCGTATCTAGCCCACCTCGTCCCTTCCTGTCTCTGGCACGTCCTGTCCCGTATCTGACCATACCAGTCCCTATCTGGCCCGTCTCGTATGTGGCCAGGCCCATTCAGTATCTGGCCCGTCCCGTATCTGGCCATCTCGTATCAGCCCCATCCCATCCTGTCCATGGCTCATCCCATATCTAGCCTCTCCTGTCCCATATCTGGCTTGTCCCGTATCTGGCCCATGTCGTCCTGTATCTGGCCCGTCCCATATTTGGCCCGTACCGTCCTGACCTGTCTCTGGCCCGTCCCGTGCTGTCCCTGGCCCCTCCCCTCCTGTCTATGGCCCGTCCTGTAATGTCTAGCCCGTCCGTCCCATATCTGGCCTGCTTAGTCCCATATCTGACCCGACAAGTCCCGTATCTGGCCAGTCCAGTCCCATATCTGGCTAGTCCAGTCCTGTATCTGGCCCATCTCTTATCTGGCACGTCTCGTCCCTTCACTATCTAGCCCGTCCTATCCCGTATATGGCCCAACCAGTCCCGTATCTGGCCCGTCCCGTATATGGCCCAGCGTGTCACGTATCTGGCCCATCACCATAAATGGCACATCCCGTTCAGTTTCTGTCCTTTCCCATCCCTGGCTCATGTCGTATCTGGCCCGTCCTGTCCCATATCTGGCCCGTCTCATATCTGGACCGTCCCGTATCTGGCCCATCCCGTATCTGGCCCGTCCCATCGCGTATCTGGCCCGTGCCGTCCCATATCTGGGCAGTACCGTCCTGTATCTGGCCATTCTGTCTATGGCCCGGCCCGTAATGTCAAGCCCGCCCATCCTGTCTCTGGCCCTTCCCGTCCTGTATTTGGCCCGTTCCGCATCTAGCCCGTCCTGTCCTGTATCTGACCCGTCCCGTACCGTCTTGTATCTGGCCCATCTCGTCCCGTCCTGAATCTGGCCCATCCCGTCCCGTATCTGACCTGTCCAGTATCTGGCCGGTCCTGTCCCGTATCTAGCCAGTCCCGTCCTGTATCTGGCCCGTCCCGTCCTGTCTCTGGCCTGTCCAGTCCTGTGTCTTGCCCGTCCCGTTCTGTCTCTGGCCTGTCCAGTCCTGTGTCTGGCCCCTCCCGTCCTGTCTTTGGCTCGTCCCATCCTGTCTCTGACCCGTCCTGTCTTTGGCTCATCCCATCCTGTCTCTAGCCAGTCCCATCCTGTCTCTGGCTAGTATCGTCCCGTATCTGGCCCGCCCCGTATCTAGCCCACCCCGTCCAGTATCTGGCCCGTCCTGTCGCTGGCACGTCCCGTATCTGTACCGTCCCATATCTGCCCCATCCCATATATGACCTGTCCCGTATCTGGCTTGTCCCGTATCTGGCCCGTCCTGTTCTGTATCTGGTCTGTCTCGTCCTGTATCTGGCCCGTCCCGTCATGTATCTGGCCCATACCGTCCCATATCTGGCCCGTACCATCCTGTATCTGGCCCGTCTTGTCCCGTATCTGGCCTGCCCCATCCCGTATCTGGCCTATCCCATCCTGTCTCTGGCCCGTCCAGTCCTGTCTCTGGCCCGTACCGTGCAGTTCCGTATCTGGCCCGTCCCATCCTGTACCCGGCCCATCCCCTCCTGTCTCTGGCCCGTCCCATACAGTTCTGTATCTGGCCCGTACCGTCCTGTATCTGGCCCGTACCATCTTGTATCTGGCACGTCCTGTTCCGTATCTTTCCTGTCCCGTCCCGTATCTGGCCTGTCCCATCCTATCTCTGGCCCGTCCAGTCCTGTCTCTGGCCCATCCCGTGCAGTTCTCTATCTGGCCTGTCCCATCCTGTACTCGGACCGTCCCCTCCTGCATCTGGCCCGTTCCGTACCATCCTGTATCTGGCCCATCTAGTCCCATCTTGTATCTGGCCCGTCCCGTATCTGGCTTGTACCGTCCCATGTCTATCCTGTTGGGTCCCGTCACGTATCTGGCCTCTCCCGACCCATATCTGGCCCATCCCATCCTGTCTCTCGCCTGTCCCGTCCTGTATCTGGCCCGTCCCGTATCTGGCCCGTCCCTTCCTGTTTCTAGCTAGTCCCGTCCTTTCTCTGGCCCGTCCTGTCCTATCTCCGGCTCGTTCTGTCTCTGGCCCATCTCGTTCTGTCTCTGGCCCGTCTTGTCCTATCTCTGTCCCGTCCCGTCCTGTCTCTGGCCCGACCCGTCCTGTCCTGCCTCAGACCCGTCTGGTACTGCAGTGGCCCGTCCCTGGCTCATCCTGTATCTGGCCCATCCTGTATCTGGCCCATCCCATCCTGTATATGTCCCGTCCTGTCTCTGGCCCGCCCCGTCCCGTCCTGTCTCTGGCCCGTCCCATCCGGTCTTTGGCCCGTCCCATCCGGTCTTTGGCCCATCCCATCCGGTCTTTGGCCCGTTCCATCTGGTTTTGGCCCGTGCCGTCCTCTGTGCTTTAAATTAAGGTGAGCTCAATAGTTAGAAAAGTATGATACTTTCTATAAATTATTAGCAAAATGTTTAAATGACACCTATTAAAAAACAGCCTCCTCCATATCCCCTCAAGCTGTCCTATCCATCACCAAGATAGGTGCATTTTCTGCCATTTAGGTAGAAGTAATCTTCAAACAATTTGCTTCTAATTTAGATAAAGTACTAGGAAGGTATATCATGCAAACTCTACATGTGATGTTTGCCTATTAAACAATAGTTGTAATATTTATTTGCAAAACTTCCATTTTCTCTATGCCTGTCCTACACTATTTAATTGTAACATCCCTGGCGGCGTGCTGGCATGGCTTCCCATCTCACACCATGCAAGACCGCCGACTTACCCACCAATCCAGGCTGCACACTGTGTTCCTCTGCTGGCTTTGTGCATGTGTCTTGGCTGCTTGTTGAGGGCGACATCGGCAGCACTTCCTGATTTTTAAAGGAACAGTGCACGCATTCCTAATGTGTCCCCAGTCCTGTATCTGACCCATCTCGTCTCTGGCCCGTCCCGTCCTGTCTATGGTCCGTCCTATTCCTGTCTCTGGCCCGTCCTGTATCTCTGGCCCGTCCTGTATCTGTACCGTCCCGTATCTGCCCCGTCCCATATCTGCCCCATCCCGTAACTGGCCTGTCCCGTATCTGGCTCGTCCCGTATCTGGCCCGTCCTGTTCCGTATCTGTTCCATCTCGTCATGTATCTGGCCCGTCCCGTCATGTATCTGGCCCGTGCCGTCCCATTTCTGGCCCGTACCATCCCGTATTTGGCCCGTCCTGTCCTATCTCTGGCTCGTCCTGTCTCTGGCCCATCTCGTCTTGCCTCTGGCCCGTCTTGTCCTGTTTCTGGCCCGTCCCGTCCTGTCTCTGGCCCGACCCGTCCTGTCCTGCCTCTGACCCGTCTGGTACTGCAGTGGCCCGTCCCTGGCCCATCCTGTATCTGCCCCATCCTGTATCTGGCCCGCCTCGTCTCTGGCCTGTCCTGTCCTGTATATGTCCCGTCCGGTCTCTGGCCCGCCCCGTCGGTCTCTGGCCCGTCCCATCCGGTCTCTGGCCCGTCCCATCCGGTCTTTGGCCCGTCCCATCTGGTATTTGGCCCGTGCCGTCCTCTGTGCTTTAAATTAAGGTGAGCTCAATAGTTAGAAAAATATGATACTTTCCATAAATTATTAGCAAAATGTTTAAATGACACCTATCAAAAAACAGCCTCCTCCATATCCCCTCAAGCTGTCCTATCCATCACCAAGATAGGTGCATTTTCTGCCATTTAGGTAGAAGTAATCTTCAAACAATTTGCTTCTAATATAGATAAAGTACTAGGAAGGTATATCATGCAAACTCTACATGTGATGTTTGCCTATTAAACAATAGTTGTAATATTTATTTGAAAAACTTCCATTTTCTCTACGCCTGACCTACACTACTTAATTGTAACATCCATGGCGGCGTGCTGGCATGGCTTCACATCTCACACCATGCAAGACCGCCGACTTAGCCATCCAATGCAGACTGCGCACTATTTGGCCCGTACCGTCCTGTATCTGGCCTGTCCCGTACTGTATCTGGGCCATCCCGTCCTGTTTTTGACCCGTCTTTTCCTGTACCTGTCCTGTTCCATCTTGTCTCTGGCCCGTCCCGTCCTGTCTATGGCTCGTACTGTCCTGTATCTGGCCCGTCCCGTCCTGTCTATTTCACGTCCCATAATGTATAGCTTGTCCCGTCCTGCTTCTGGCCCGTCCCGTACTGTCTCTGGCTCGTCCTGTCCTGTATCTGGCTCATCGCCTACCGTCTCTGGCCCGTCCCGTCCTGTCTATTTCACGTCCCATAATATATATCTCGTCCGGTCCTGTTCTGGCCCGTCCCATCCTATCTCTGCCTCGTCTCGTCCTATATCTGGCCCGTCCCGTCTCTTATCTGGCACGTCCCGCATCTGGCCTATCCTGTCCCGTATCTGGCCTGTCCCTTCCTGTATCTGGCCAGTCCCTTCCCATCTCATCCTGTCTCTGGCCTGTCTCGTCCTGTCTCTGGCCCGTCCGGTGCTATCTCTGGCCTGTCCAATCCTGTCTCTTGCCCGTCCCTTCTCTGGCCCGTCCCGTCCAGTCTTTGGCCCGTCTCGTCCCGTATCTGGCCCGCCCTGTATCTGGCCCATCCCGTCCAGCATCTGGCCTGTTCCATATCTGCCAATCCCGTATCTGGCACGTCCTGTCCCTGGCCCGGCCTGTCTCGTATCTGGCCCGTCCTGTATCTGCCTGTCCCGTATCTGGCCCGTCCCGCATCTGACCCGTCCCGTATCTGGCCCGTCCCGTATCTGGTCCGTACCGTCCTGTATCTGGCCCGTCCCATCATGTATCTGGCCTGTCCCATATCTGGCCCATACCGTCCCATTTCTGGCTCGTCACGTTTCTGCCCCATCCCGTCATGTATCTGGCACGTTCCATCCTGTCTCTGGCCCGACCTGTCCTGTCTATGGCCTATCCCATAATGTCTCTAGCACATTCCGTCCTGTCTATGGCCCATCCCGTCCTGAATCTGGCCCGTCCCTTCCTGTATCTGGCCCGTCCCATCCTTTCCTGTCTCTGGCCCATCCCGTCTTGAATCTGGCCCGTTCCTTCCTGTATCTGGCCCGTCCCGTCCTGTCTCTGGCCCATCCCGTCTTGAATCTGGCCCGTCCCGCATCTGGCCCGTTCCTTCCTGTATCTGGCCCGTCCCGTCCTGTCTCTGGCCTGACTGGTCCTGGCCTGCCGCTGGCCAGTCCCGTCCTGCTCTGGTCCGTCCCGTCCCTGGCCCGTCCTGTATCTGGACCGTCCTGTCCTGTATCTGGTCGCCCCGTCTCTGGCCCGTCCCGTCCTTTGTCAGGCACGTCCCGTCCGGTCCTGTCTCTGGCCTGTCCTGCATCTGGCCCATCCCGTCACGTATCTGGCCTGTCCCGTCCTGTATCTGGCCCATCCCATTAAAGGTAGTATTATCAAATCCTCCACAAATTTACACCTCCAGGAAATTTAACCTGGGGTGTGTTTTAAATTAAGGTGAGTTCAATAGTTAGAAAAATATGATACTTTCCATAAATTATTAGCAAAATGTTTAAATGACACCTATCAAAAAACAGCCTCCTCCATATCCCCTCAAGCTGTCCTATCCATCACCAAGATAGGTGCATTTTCTGCCATTTAGGTAGAAGTAATCTTCAAACAATTTGCTTCTAATTTAGATAAAGTACTAGGAAGGTATATCATGCAAACTCTACATGTGATGTTTGCCTATTAAACAATAATTGTAATATCTATTTGCAAAACTTCCATTTTCTCTACACCTGACCTACACTACTTAATTGTAACATCCCTGGCGGCGTGCTGGCATGGCTTCCCATCTCACACCATGCAAGACCGCCGACTTACCCACCAATGCAGGCTGCGCACTATGTTCCTATGCTGGCTGTGTGCATTCCTAATGTGTCCCCAGTCCTGTATCTGACCCGTCCCGTCTCTGGCCCATCCCAGCCTGTCCCTGGCCCCTCCCATCCTGTCTATGGCCCGTCCTCTAATGTCTAACCCGCCCCTTCCTGTATCTGGTCCGTCCAGTCCATATCTGACCCGTTTAGTCCCGTTTCTGACCATCCTGTCCCGTATCGGGCTTTCCCTTATCTAGCCCATCTCATCCCGTATCTGGCCCATCCCGTCCAGTATCTGGCCCGTTCCATATCTGGCCAGTCCCGTATCTAGCACGTCCTATCCCTGGCCCAGCCTGTCCCGTATCTGGCCCGTCCTGTATCTGGTCGCTCCGTCTCTGGTCCGTCCCGTCCTTTTTCAAGCACAGCCCGTCCGGTCCTATTTCTGGCCTGTCCTGTATCTCGCTCATTCCGTCACGTATCTGGCCTGTCTCGTCCTGTATCTGGCCCATCCCACTAAAGGTAGTATTATCAAATCCTCCACAAATTTACACCTCCAGCAAATTTAACCTGGGGTGTGTTTTAAATTAAGGTGAGTTCAATAGTTAGAATAATATGATACTTTCCATAAATTATTAGTAAAATGTTTAAATGACACCTATCAAAAATCAGCCTCCTCCATATCCCCTCAAGCTGTCCTATCCATCACCAAGATAGGTGCATTTTCTGCCATTTAGGCAGAAGTAATCTTCAATTTGCTTCTAATTTAGATAAAGTACTAGGAAGGTATATCATGCAAACTTTACATGTGATGTTTGCCTATTAAATAATAGTTGTAATATTTATTTGCAAAACTTCCATTTTCTCTACGCCTGACCTACACTACTTAATGGTAACATCCCTGGCGGCAAGCTGGCATGGCTTCCCATCTCACACCATGCAAGACCGTCGACTTACCCACCAATGCAGGCTGCGCACTATGTTCCTATGCTGGCTGTGTACATGTGTCTTGGTTGCTTGTTGAGGGCGGAAGCGGGAGCACTTCCTGATTCTTAAAGGAACAGTGCACGCATTCCTAATGTGTCCCCAGTCCTGTATCTGATCCATCCCGTCTCTGGCCCGTCCCGTCTCTGGCCGTCCCGTCCTGTCTCTGGCCCGTCCCAGCCTGTCCCTGGCCCCTGCCATCCTGTCTATGGCCCGTCCTGTAATGTCTAACCCGCCCCGTCCCGTATCTGGTCCGTCCAGTCCCATATCTGACCCGTTTGGTCCCGTATCTGACCATCCCGTCCCGTATCTGGCTATCCCTTATCTGGCCCATCTCATCACGAATCTGGCCCGCCTCATCCTTTCCCGTCTCTGGCACTTCCTGTCCCGTATCTGACCCAACCAGTCCCTATCTGGCCCGTCCCGTATGTGGCCAGGCCCATTCAGTATCTGGCCCGTCCCGTATCTGGCCATCTCGTATCTGGCCCATCCCATCCTGTCCATGGCTCATCCCATATCTAGCATGTCCTGTCCCATATCTGGCCCGTCCCGTATCTGGCCCATGTCGTCCTGTATCTGGCCCGTCCCATATTTTGCCTGTACCGTCCTGTATCTGGCCTGTCCCGTACTGTATCTGGGCCATCCCGTCCAGTCTCTGGCCTGTCTTTTCCTGTATCTGGACCGTCCCGTCCGGTCTCTGGCCTGTCCGATAAAGTATAGCTTGTCCCGTCCTGTTTCTGGCCCGTCCCGTCCTGTCTCTGACTCATCCTGTCCTGTTTCTGGCCCGTCCCGTCCTATCTTTGGCTCGTCCCGTCCTGTATCTGGCCCGTCCCATCTCGTATCTGGCCCGTCCCGCATCTGGCCTGTCCTGTCCTGTATCTGGCCTGTCCCTTCCTGTATCTGGCCAGTCCCTTCCCATCTCGTCCTGTCTCTGGCCTGCCCCGTCCTGTCTATGGTATGGCCCGTCCGATGCTATCTCTGGCCTGTCCAATCCTGTCTCTTGCCCGTCCCATCTCTGGTCCGTCCCGTCCTGTATTTGGCCAGTCTCGTCCTGTCTCTGGCCCGACCTGTCCTGTCCTGCCTTTGGCCAGTCCCGTTCTGCTCTGGCCCGTCCCGTCCCTGGACCGTCCTGTATCTGGACCGTCCCATCCTGTATCTGGTCGCCCCGTCTCTAGCCCGTCCCGTCCTGTCTCTGGCATGCCTCGGTCCGTGCTATCTCCGGCCAGTCTCATCCTGTATTTGGTCCGTCCCGTCCTGTCTATAACCCGTCTCGTCCTGTCTCTGGCGTGTCCCGTCCGGTCCTGTCTCTGGCCCGTCCTGTATCTGGCCCGTCCTGTGTCTGGCTCATCCCGTATCTTTCCTGTCCCGTCCTGTATCTGGCCCATCCCATTAAAGGTAGTATTATCAAATCCTCCACAAATTTACACCTCCAGGAAATTTAACCTGGGGTGTGTTTTAAATTAAGATGAGTTCAATAGTTAGAAAAATATGATTCTTTCCATAAATTATTAGCAAAATGTTTAAATTACACCTATCAAAAACAGCCTACTCCATATCCCCTCAAGCAGTCCTATCCATCACCAAGATAGGTGCATTTTCTGCCATTTAGGTAGAAGTAATCTTCAAACAATTTGCTTCTAATTTAGATAAAGTACCAGGAAAGTATATCATGCAAACTCTACATGTGATGTTTGCCTATTAAATAATAGTTGTAATATTTATTTGCAAAACTTCCATTTTCTCTACGCCTGACCTACACTACTTAATTGTAACATCCATGGCGGCATGCTGGCATGGCTTCCCATCTCACACCATGCAAGACCGCCGACTTACCCACCAATGGAGGCTGCGCACTATGTTCCTATGCTGTCTGTGTGCATGTGTCTTGGTTGCTTGTTGAGGGCGGTAGCAGCAGCACTTCCTGATTCTTAAAGGATCAGTGCACGCATTCCTAATGTGTCCCCAGTCCTGTATCTGACCCGTCCCATCTCTAACCCGTCCCGTCTCTGGCCCGTCACATCCTGTCTCTGGCCAGTCTCAGCCTGTCCCTGACCCCTCCCATTCTGTCTATGTCCTGTCCTGTAATGTCTAACCCGCCCCGTCCCGTATCTGGTCCGTCCAGTCCCATATCTGACCCGTTTAGTCCCGTATCTGACCATCCCGTCCCGTATCTGGCTGTCCCTTATCTGGCCCATCTCATCCCGTATCTGGCCCGCCTCGTCCCTTCCCGTCTCTGGCACGTCCTGTCCTGTATGTGACCCAACCAGTCCCTATCTGGCCCGTCCCGTATGTGTCCATGCCCATTCAGTATGTGGCCCGTCCCGTATCTGGCCATCTCGTATCTGGCCCATTCCATCCTGTCCATGGCTCATCCCATATCTAGCCTGTCCTGTCCCATATCTGGCCCGTCCCGTATCTGGCCCATGTCGTCCTGTATCTGGCCCGTCTCATTTTTGGCCCGGACCGTCCTGTATGTGGCCTGTCCCGTACTGTATCTGGGCCATCCTGTCCTGTCTCTGGCCCGTCTTATCCTGTATCTGGACCGTCCCGTCCGGTCTCTGGACGGTACCATAATGTATAGCTTGTCCCGTCCTGTTTCTGGCCCGTCCCGTCCTGTCACTGGCTAGTCCTGTCCTGTATCTGGCACATCCTGTACCGTCTCTGGCCCGTCCCATCCTGTCTAATTCCCTTCCCATAATGTATAGCTCGTGAAGTCCTGTTTCTGGCCCGTCCCGTCCTATCTCTGGCTCGTCCCGTCCTGTATCTGGCCCGTCCCATCTCGTATCTGGCCCGTCCCGCATCTGGCCTCTCCTGTCCCATATCTGGCCTGTCCCTTCCCATCTCGTCCTGTCTCTGGCCCGTCCCGTCCTGTCTCTGGCCTGTCCCGTCATGTCTCTGGCCCGTTCGGTGCTATCTCTGGCCTGTCCAATCCTGTCTCTTGCCCATCCCATCTCTTGTCCATCCCGTCCTCTCTTTGGTCCGTCCCGTCCTCTCTCTTGCCCGTCCCGTCCTCTCTCTTGCCCGTCCCGTCCTGTCTCTGGCCTGATCGGTCCTGTCCTGCCTCTGACCAGTCCCGTCCTGCTCTGGCCCGTCCTGTCCCTGGACTGTCCTGTATCTGGACCGTCCCGTCCACTATCTGTCGCCCCGTCTCTAGCCCGTCCCGTCCTGTCTCTGGTACGCCTCGGTCCGTCCTATCTCCAGCCAGTCTCATCCTGTCTTTGGCCTGTCCAGTCCTGTCTCTGGCCCATCTCGTCATGTCTCTGGCGTGATCCGTCCGGTCCTGTCTCTGGCCCGTCCTGTATCTGGCCCATTCCGTATCTGGCCTGTCCCGTCCTGTATCTGGCCCATCCCATTAAAGGTAGTATTATCAAATCCTCCACAAATTTACACATAAAGGAACTTTAATCTGGGGTGTGTTAATTTAAGGTGAGTTCAATAGTTAGAAAAATATGATACTTTCCATAAATTATTAGCAAAATGTTTAAATGACACCTATCAAAAAAACAACCTCCTCCATATCCCCTCAAGCTGTCTTATCCATCACCAAGATAGGTGCATTTTCTGCCATTTAGGTAGAAGTAATCTTCAATTTGCTTCTAATTTAGATAAAGTACTAGGAAGGTATATCACGCAAACTCTACATGTGATGTTTGCCAATTAAACAATAGTTGTAATATTTATTTGAAAAACTTCCATTTTCTCTACGCCTGACCTACACTACTTAATTGTAACATCTATGGCGGCGTGCTGGCATGGCTTCCCATCTCACACCATGCAAGACCGCCGACATACCCACCAATGCAGGCTGCACACTATTTGGCCCGTACCGTCCTGTATGTGGCCTGTCCCGTACTGTATCTGGGCCATCCCGTCCTGTCTTTGGCCCGTCTTTTCCTGTATCTGTCCCGTTCCGTCTTGTCTCTGGCCCGTCCAGTCCTGTCTATGGCCCGTCCCATAATATATAGCTTGTACCGAACTGTTTCTGGCCAATCCCGTACTTTCTCTGGCTCGTCCTGTCCTGTATCTGGTCCGTCACGTACCCTCTCTGGTCCGTCCCGTCCTGTCTATTTCCCGTCCCATAATGTATAGCTCGCCCCGTCCTATTTCTGGCCCGTCCCATCCTATCTCTGCGTCGTCCCGTCATATATCTGGCCCGTCCCGTCTCGTATCTGGCCCGTTCCGCATCTGGCCTGTCCTGTCGCGTATCTGGCCTGTCCCTTCCTGTATCTGGCCAGTCCCTTCCCATGTCGTCCTGTCTCTGGCCTGTCCCGTCCTGTCTCTGTCCGGTCCGTCGCTATCTCTGGCCTGTCCAATCCAGTCTCTTGCCCGTCCCTTCTCTGGCCCGTCCCGTCCAGTCTTTGGCCCGTCCCGTCCCGTCTCTGGCCCATCCCTTCCTGTGTTTGGCCCAGTTCTGGCCCGTCTCGTCCCGTATTTGGTCCGCCCTGCATCTGGCCCATCCCGTCCAGTATCTGGCCCGTTCCATATCTGGCCAGTCCCGTATCTGGCACGTCCTGTCCCTGCCCGGCCTGTCCCGTATCTAGCCCGTCCTGTATCTGGCCTGTCCCGTATCTGGCCCATCCCGCATCTGACCCGTCCCGTATCTGGCCCGTCCCGTCCCGTATCTGGTCCGTACCGTCCTAAATCTGGCCTGTCCCGTCATGTATCTGGGCTGTCCCATATCTGGCCCATACCGTCCCATATCTGGCTCGTCACGTTTCTAGCCCTTCCCGTCATGTATCTGACCCGTCCCATCCTGTCTCTGGCCCGACCCGTCCTGTCTATGGCCTGTCCCTTAATGTCTCTAGCACATTCCATCCTGTTTCTGGCCCATCCCATCCTGTATCTGGTCGGTCGGTCCCGTCCTGTATCTGGCCCGGCCCGTCCTGAATCTGGCCCGTCCCGTATCACACCCATCCCTTCCTGTATCTGGCCCGTTGCATCACGTCCTATCTCTGGCCCATCACGTCTTGAATCTGGCCGTTCCCGTATCTGGTCCGTCCCTTCCTGTATCTGGCCCGTCCCGTCCTGTCTCTGGCATGACTGGTCCTGTCCTGTTCTCTGGCCAGTCCCGTCCAGCTCAGGTCCGTTCCGTCCCTGGCCCGTCCTGTATCTGGACAGTCCCGTCCTGTATCTGGTTGCCCCGTCTCTGGCCCGTCCCGTCCTTTCTCAGGCAAATCCTGCCCGCTCCTGTCTCTGGCCTGTCCTACATCTGGCCCATCCCGTCACGTATCTGGCCTCTCCCGTCCTGGATCTGGCCCATCCCATTAAAGGTAGTATTATCAAATCCTCCACAAATTTACACCTCCAGGAAATTTAACCTGGGGTGTGTTTTAAATTAAGGTGAGTTCAATAGTTAGAAAAATTTGATACTTTCCATAAAGTATCAGCAAAATGTTTAAATGACACCTATCAATAAACAGCCTCCTCCATATCCCCTCAAGCTGTCCTATCCATCACCAAGATAAGTGCATTTTCTGCCATTTAGGTAGAAGTAATCTTCAAACAATTTGCTTCTAATTTAGATAAAGTACTAGGAAGGTATATCATGCAAACTCTACATGTGAGGTTTGCCTATTAAACAATAGTTGTAATATTTATTTGAAAAACTTCCATTTTCTCTATACCTGACCTACACTACTTAATTGTAACATCCATGGCGGCGTGCTGGCATGGCTTCCCATCTCACACCATGCAAGACCGCCGACATACCCACCAATGCAGGCTGCGCACTATTTGGCCCGTACCGTCCTGTATCTGGCCTGTCCCGTACTGTATCTGGGCCATCCCGTCCTGTCTTTGGACTGTCTTCTCCTGTATCTGTTCCATTCCGTCTTGTCTCTGGCCCGTCCCATTCAGTCTATGGCCCGTCCCATAATGTATAGCTTGTCCCGTCCTGTTTCTGGCCCATCCCGTACTGTCTCTGGCTCGTCCTGTCCTGTATCTGGCCCGTGGAGTAGCGTCTATGGCCGTCCCGTCCTGTCTATTTCACGTCCCATAATGTATAGCTCGTCCCATCCTATCTCTGCCTCGTCCCATCCCATCTCAGGCCCGTCCCGTCCAGTCTTTGGCCCGTCCTGTCCTGTCTCTGGCCCATCCCTTCCTGTCTCTGGCGCAGCTCTGTCCCGTCTCGTCCCATATCTGGCCCGCCCTGTATCTGGCCCATCCCGTCCAGTATCTGTCCCGTTCCATATCTGGCCTGTCCCGTATCTGGCACGTCCTGGCCCTGCCTTTCCCGTATCTGGCCCGTCCTGTATCTGGCCCATCCCGCATCTGACCCGTTCCGTATCTGGCCCGTCCCGTCATGTATCTGGGCTGTCCCATATCTGGCTCATCACCTTTCTGGCCCATCCCGTCATATATCTGGCCCGTCCCATCCTGTCTCTAGCCCGTCCTGTTTATGGCCTATCCCGTAATGTCTCTAGCACATTCCGTCCTGTCTTTGGCCCATCCCGTCCTGTGTCTGGTCGGTCCCGTCCTGTATCTGGCCCGTACCGTCCTGAATCTGGCCTGTCCCGTATCTGGCCCATCTCTTCCTGTATCTGGCCCGTCCCGTATCTCGCCCGTCCCTTCCTGTATCTGGCCTGTCCCATGCCGTCCTGTCTCTGGTCCATCCCGTCTTGAATCTGGCCCGTCCCATATCTGGCCCGTCCCTTCCTGTATCTGGCCCGTCCCGTCCTGTCTCTGTCCTGACGGGTCCTGTCCTGCCTCTGGCCAGTCCCGTCCTGCTCTGGTCCGTCCCGTCCCTGGCCCGTACTGTATCTGGAACGTCCCGTCCTGTATCTGGTCGCCCCGTCTCTAGCCCGTCCCGTCCTGTCTCTGGCACGCCTCGGTCCGTCCTATCTCCGGCCAGTCTCATCCTGTCTTTGGCCCGTCCCGTCCAGTCTCTGGCCCGTCTCGTCCTGTCTCTGGCGTGTCCCGTCCGGTCCTGTCTCTGACCCGTCCTGTATTTGGTCCATCCCGTATCTGGCCTGTCCCGTCCTGTATCTGGCCCATCCCATTAAAGGTAGTATTATCAAATCCTCCACAAAATTAAACCTCCAGAAAATTTAACCTGGGGTGTGTTTTAAATTAAGGTGAGTTTAATAGTTAGAAAAATATGATACTTTCCATAAATTATTAGCAAAATGTTTAAATGACACCTATCAAAAAACAGCCTCCTCCATATCCCCTCAAGCTGTCCTATCCATCACCAAGATAGGTGCATTTTCTGCCATTTAGGCAGAAGTAATCTTCAATTTGCCACTAATTTAGATAAAGTACTAGGAAGGTATATCATGCAAACTTTAATGTGATGTTTGCCTATTAAATAATAGTTGTAATATTTATTTGCAAAACTTCCATTTTCTCTACACCAGACCTACACTACTTAATTGTAACATCACTGGCGGCAAGCTGGCATGGCTTCCAATCTCACACCATGCAAGACCGCCGACTTAGCCATCCAATGCAGGCTGCGCACTATGTTCCTATGCGGGTTGTGTGCATGTGTCTTGGCTGCTGTTTGAGGGCGGTAGCGGCAGCACTTCCTGATTCTTATAGGAACAGTGCACGCATTCCTTTTGTATCCCCAGTCCTGTATCTGACCCGTCCCGTGTCTGGCCTGTCTGGTCCTGTCTCTGGCCCATCCCAGCCTGTCCCTGGCCCCACCCATCCTGTCTATGACCCGTTCTGTAATGTCTAACCCGCCCCGTCCCGTATCTGGTCCGTCCAGTCGCATATCTGACCCGTTTAGTCCCGTATCTGACCATCCCGTCCCGTATCTGGCTTTCCCTTATCTAGCCCATCTCATCCCGTATCTGGCCCGCATCGTCCCTTCCCATCTGTGGCACGTCCTATCCCGTATCTGACCATACCAGTCCCTATCTGGCCCGTCCCGTATGTGGCCAGGCCCATTCAGTATCTGTCCCGTCCCGTATCTGGCCATCTCGTATCAGCCCCATCCCATCCTGTCCATGGCTCATCCCATATCTAGCCTCTCCTGTCCCATATCTGGCTCGTCCTGTATCTGGCCCATGTCGTCCTGTATCTGGCCCGTCCCATATTTGGCCCGTACCGTCCTGTATCTGGCCTGTCCCGTAGTGTATCTGGGCCATCCTGTCCTGTCTCTGGCCCGTCTTTTCCTGTATCTGGACCATCTGGTCTCTGTCCCGTCCCATAATGTATAGCTTGTCCCGTCCTGTTTCTGGCCCGTCCCGTCCGGTCTCTGGCTCGTCCTGTCCTGTATCTGGCACGTCCCGTACCGTCTCTGGCCCATCCCATCCTGTCTATTTCCCGTCCCATAATGTATAGCTCGTCCTGTCCTGTTTCTGGCCCGTCCCGTCCTATCTCCGGCTCGTCCCGTCTTGTATCTAGCCCGTCCCATCTCGTATCTGGCCCGTCCCGCATCTGGCCTGTCTTGTCCCTTATCTGGCCAGTCCCTTCCTGTATCTGGCCAGTACCTTCCCATCTCATCCTGTCTCTGGCCCGTCCGATCCTGTCTCTTGCCCGTCCCATCTCTGGTCCGTCCCGTCCTGTCTTTGGCCCTTACCGTCCTGTCTCTGGCCCGTCTCGTCCTCTCTTTGGCCCGTCCCGTCCTCTCTCTTGCCCGTCCCGTCCTGTCTCTGGCTCGACCGATCCTGTCCTGCCTCAGGCCAGTCCCATCCTGCTCTGGCCAGTCCCGTCCTTGGACGGTCCTGTATCTGGACCGCCCCGTCCTGTATCTGGTCGCCCAGTCTCTAGCACGTCCCGTCCTGTCTCTGGCATGCCTCGCTCCGTCCTATCTTCGGCCAGTCTCATCCTGTATCTGGTCGCCCCGTCTCTGGCCCGTCCCGTCCTTTTTCAGGCACGGCCCGTCCGGTCCTATCTTTGGCCTGTCCTGTATCTGGCCCATTCCGTCACGTATCTGGCCTGTCTCGTCCTGTATCTGGCCCATCCCACTAAAGGTAGTATTATCAAATCCTCCACAAATTTACAACTCCAGGAAATTTAACCTGGGGTGTGTTTTAAATTAAGGTGAGTTCAATAGTTAGAATAATATGATACTTTCCATAAATTATTAGCAAAATGTTTAAATGACACCTATCAAAAAACAGCCTCCTCCATATCCCCTCAAGCTGTCCTATCCATCACCAAGATAGGTGCATTTTCTGCCATTTAGGCAGAAGTAATCTTCAATTTGCCACTAATTTAGATAAAGTACTAGGAAGGTATATCATGCAAACTTTACATGTGATGTTTGCCTATTAAATAATAGTTGTAATATTTATTTGCAAAACTTCCATTTTCTCTACGCCTGACCTACACTACTTAATTGTAACATCACTGGCGGCAAGCTGGCATGGCTTCCAATCTCACACCATGCAAGACCGCCGACTTAGCCATCCAATGCAGGCTGCGCACTATGTTCCTATGCGGGCTGTGTGCATGTGTCTTGGCTGCTTTTTGAGGGCGGTAGCGGCAGCACTTCCTGATTCTTATAGGAACAGTGCACGCATTCCTTTTGTATCCCCAGTCCTGTATCTGACCCGTCCCGTGTCTGGCCTGTCTGGTCCTGTCTCTGGCCCGTCCCAGCCTGTCCCTGGCCCCATCCATCCTGTCTATGACCCGTTCTGTAATGTCTAACCCGCCCCGTCCCGTATCTGGTCCGTCCAGTCGCATATCTGACCCGTTTAGTCCCGTATCTGACCATCCCGTCCCGTATCTGGCTTTCCCTTATCTAGCCCATCTCATCCCGTATCTGGCCCGCATCGTCCCTTCCCATCTGTGGCACGTCCTATCCCGTATCTGACCATACCAGTCCCTATCTGGCCCGTCCCGTATGTGGCCAGGCCCATTCAGTATCTGTCCCGTCCCGTATCTGGCCATCTCGTATCAGCCCCATCCCATCCTGTCCATGGCTCATCCCATATCTAGCCTCTCCTGTCCCATATCTGGCTCGTCCTGTATCTGGCCCATGTCGTCCTGTATCTGGCCCGTCCCATATTTGGCCCGTACCGTCCTGTATCTGGCCTGTCCCGTAGTGCATCTGGGCCATCCTGTCCTGTCTCTGGCCCGTCTTTTCCTGTATCTGGACCATCTGGTCTCTGTCCCGTCCCATAATGTATAGCTTGTCCCGTCCTGTTTCTGGCCCGTCCCGTCCGGTCTCTGGCTCGTCCTGTCCTGTATCTGGCACGTCCCGTACCATCTCTGGCCCGTCCCATCCTGTCTATTTCCCGTGCCATAATGTATAGCTCGTCCAGTCCTGTTTCTGGCCCGTCCCGTCCTATCTCCGGCTCGTCCCGTCTTGTATCTGGCCCGTCCCATCTCGTATCTGGCCCGTCCCGCATCTGGCCTGTCTTGTCCCTTATCTGGCCAGTCCCTTCCTGTATCTGGCCAGTACCTTCCCATCTCATCCTGTCTCTGGCCCGTCCGATCCTGTCTCTTGCCCGTCCCATCTCTGGTCCGTCCCGTCCTGTCTTTGGCCCTTACCGTCCTGTCTCTGGCCCGTCTCGTCCTCTCTTTGGCCCGTCCCGTCCTCTCTCTTGCCCGTCCCGTCCTGTCTCTGGCTCGACCGATCCTGTCCTGCCTCAGGCCAGTCCCATCCTGCTCTGGCCAGTCCCGTCCTTGGACGGTCCTGTATCTGGACCGCCCCGTCCTGTATCTGGTCGCCCAGTCTCTAGCACGTCCCGTCCTGTCTCTGGCATGCCTCGCTCCGTCCTATCTTCGGCCAGTCTCATCCTGTATCTGGTCACCCCGTCTCTGGCCCGTCCCGTCCTTTTTCAGGCACGGCCCGTCCGGTCCTATCTTTGGCCTGTCCTGTATCTGGCCCATTCCGTCACGTATCTGGCCTGTCTCGTCCTGTATCTGGCCCATTCCACTAAAGGTAGTATTATCAAATCCTCCACAAATTTACAACTCCAGGAAATTTAACCTGGGGTGTGTTTTAAATAAAGGTGAGTTCAATAGTTAGAATAATATGATACTTTCCATAAATTATTAGCAAAATGTTTAAATGACACCTATCAAAAAACAGCCTCCTCCATATCCCCTCAAGCTGTCCTATCCATCACCAAGATAGGTGCATTTTCTGCCATTTAGGCAGAAGTAATCTTCAATTTGCCTCTAATTTAGATAAAGTACTAGGAAGGTATATCATGCAAACTTTACATGTGATGTTTGCCTATTAAATAATAGTTGTAATATTTATTTGCAAAACTTCCATTTTCTCTACACCAGACCTACACTACTTAATTGTAACATCACTGGCGGCGTGCTGGCATGGCTTCCAATCTCACACCATGCAAGACCGTCGACTTACCCACCAATGCAGGCTGAACACTATGTTCCTATGCTGGCTGTGTACATGTGTCTTGGCTGCTTGTTGAGGGCGGCAGCGGCAGCACTTCCTGATTCTTAAAGGAACAGTGCACGCATTCCTAATGTGTCCCCAGTCCTGTATCTGACCCATCCCGTCTCTGGCCCGTCCCGTCTCTGGCCCGTCCCGTCCTGTCTCTGGCCTGTCCCAGCCTATCTCTGGCCCGTCCCGTCCTCTCTTTGGCCCGTCCCGTCCTCTCTCTTGCCCGTCCCGTCCTGTCTCTGGCCCGACTGGTCCTGTCCTGCCTCAGGCCAGTCCCATCCTGCTCTGGCCAGTCCCGACCGGTGCTATCTCTGGCCTGTCCAATCCTGTCTCTTGCCCGTCCCATCTCTGGTCCGTCCCGTCCTGTCTTTGGCCCTTCCCGTCCTATCTCTGGCCCGTCCCGTCCTCTCTTTGGCCCGTCCCGTCCTCTCTCTTGCCCGTCCCGTCCTGTCTCTGGCCCGACCGGTCCTGTCCTGCCTCAGGCCAGTCCCATCCTGCTCTGGCCAGTCCCGTCCCTGGACCGTCCTGTATCTGGACCGCCCCGTCCTGTATCTGGTCGCCCCGTCTCTAGCAGGTCCCGTCCTGTCTCTGGCACGCCTCGGTTCGTCCTATCTTCGGCCAGTCTCATCCTGTCTTTGGCCCGTCCCGTCCCGTCTGTCTCTGGCAAGTCCGGTCCTGTCTCTGGCCCGTCCCGTATCTGGCCCATCCAGTATCTGGCCTGTCCCGTCCTGTATCTGGCCCGTCCCGTCATGTATCTGGGCTGTCCCATAGCTGGCCCATACCATCCCATATCTGGCTCGTCACGTTTCTGGCCCATCCCGTCATGTATCTGGCCCGTCCCATCCTGTCTATGGCCCGATTTGTCCTGTCTATGGCCTGTCCCGTAATGTCTCTAGCACATTTCGTCCTGTCTCTGGCCCATCCCGTCCTGTATCTGGTCGGTCACGTCCTTTATCTGGCCCGTCCCATCCTGAATCTGGCCCGTCCTGTCTATGGCCCGTCCGATAATGTATAGCTTGTCCCGTCCTGTTTCTGGCCAGTCCCGTACTATCTCTGGCTCGTCTTGTCCTGTATCTGGCCCGTCCCGTCCATTTCCCGTCCCATAATGTATAGCTCGTCCCGTCCTGTTTCTGGCCCGTCCCATCCTATCTCTGCCTTGTCCCGTCCTATATCTGGCGCGTCCCGTCTCGTATCTGGCCCGTCCCGCATCTGGCCTGTCCTGTCCCGTATCAGGCCTTTCCCTTCCTGTATCTGGCCTGTCCCTTCCCATCTCGTCCTGTCGCTGGCCTGTTCCGTCCTGTCTCTGGCCCGTCCGGTGCTATCTCTGGCCTGTCCAATCCTGTCTCTTGCCGGTCCCGTCTCTGGCCCATTCCTTCCTGTCTCTGGCCCAGGTCTGGCCCGTCTCATCCCGTATCTGGCCCATCCCGTCCAGTATCTGACACATTCCATATCTGGCCAGTCTCGTATCTGGCACGTCCTGTCCCTGGCCCGGCCTGTCCCGTATCTGGCCCGTCCTGTATCTGGCCTGTCCAGTATCTGGCCCGTCCCGCATCTGACCCGTCCCGTATCTGGCCCGTCCCATCCTGTATCTGGTCCGTACCGTCCTGTATCTGGCCCATCCCGTCATGTATCTGGGCTGTCGCATATCTGGCCAATACCGTCCCATATCTGGCTCGTCACGTTTCTGGCCCATCCCGTCATGTATCTGGCCCATCCCATCCTGTCTCTGGCCCGACCCGTCCTTTCTATGGCCCATCCCGTAATGTCTCTAGCACATTCCGTCTTGTCTCTGGCCCATCCCGTCCTGCATCGGTTCGGTCCAGTCCTGTATCTGGCCCGTCCCGTCCTGAATCTAGCCCATCCCGTATCTGGCTCGTCCCTTCCTGTATCTGGCCCGTCCTATCCTGTCCTGTCTCTGGCCCATTCCGTCTTGAATCTGGCCCGTGCCGTATCTGGCCCGTCCCTTCCTGTATCTGGCCCGTCCCGTCCTTTCTCTGGCCTGACCGGTCCTGTCCTGACTCTGGCCAGTCCAGTGCTGCTCTGGTCCGTCCCTTCCCTGGCCCGTCCTGTATCTGGACCGTCCCATTCTGTATCTAGTCGCCCCGTCCCGTATCTGGTCTGTCCAGTCCCATATCTGACCCGTTTAGTGCCGTATCTGACCATCCCGTCCCGTATCTGGCTTTCCCTTATCTGGCCCATCTCATCCCGTATCTGGCCTGCCTTGCCCCTTCCCAACTCTGGCACGTCCTGTCCCGAGTCTGACCCAACCAGTCCCTATCTGGCCCGTCCCGTATGTGGCCAGGCCCATTCAGTATCTGGCCTGTCCCGTATCTGGCCATCTCGTATCTGGCCCATCCCATCCTGTCCATGGCTCATCCCATATCCAGCCTGTCCTGTCCCATATCTGGCCCGTCCTGTATCTTGCCCATGTTGTCCTGTATCTGGCCCGTCCTATATTTGGCCCGTACCGTCCTGTATCGGGCCTGTCCCGTACTGTATCTGGACAGTCCCGTCCGGTCTCTGGCAAATCCCATAATGTATAGCTTGTCCCGTCCTGTTTCTGGCCAGTCCCTTCCTGTATCTGGCCCGAACCGTCCTCTCTTTGACCCGTCCCGTCCTCTATCTTGCCCGTCCCCTCCTGTCTCTGGCCCGACCGGTCCTGTCCTGTCTCTGACCAGTCTCGTCCTGCTCTGGCCCGTCCCGTCCCTGGACTGTACTGTATCTGGACCGTCCCGTCCTGTATCTGTCGCCCCGTCTCTAGCCCGTCCCGTCCTGTCTCTGGTACGCCTCAGTCCATAATATCTCCGGCCAGTCTCATCCTGTCTTTCGCCTGTCCCGTCCTGTCTCTGGCCCGTCTCGTCATGTCTCTGGCGTGTGCCGTCCGGTCCTGTCTCTGGCCTGTCCTGTATCTGGCCCATTCCGTATCTTGTCTGTCCCGTCCTGTATCTGGCCCACCCCATTAAAGGTAGTATTATCAAATCCTCCACAAATTTACACATAAAGGAACTTTAGCCTGGGGTGTGTTTTAAATTAAGGTGAGTTCAATAGTTAGAAAAATATGATACTTTCCATAAATTATTAGCAAAATGTTTAAATGACACCTATCAAAAAACAGCCTCCTCCATATCCCCTCAAGCTGTCCTATCCATCACCAAGATAGGTGCATTTTCTGCCATTTAGGTAGAAGTAATCTTCAAACAATTTGCTTCTAATTTAGATAAAGTACTAGGAAGGTATATCATGCAAACTCTACATGTGATGTTTGCCTATTAAACAATAGTTGTAATATTTATTTGCAAAACTTCCATTTTCTGTACACCTGACCTACACTACTTAATTGTAACATCCCTGGTGGCGTGCTGGCATGGTTTCCCATCTCACACCATGCAACACCGCCGACTTACCCACCAATGCAGGCTGCGCACTATGTTCCTATGTGGGCTGTGTGCATGTGTCTTGGCTGCTTTTTGAGGGCGGCAGCGGCAGCACTTCCTGATTCTTAAAGGAACAGTGCACGCATTCCTTTTGTATCCCCAGTCCTGTATCTGACCCGTCCCGTGTCTGGCCTGTCCGGTCCTGTCTCTGGCCCGTCCCAGCCTGTCCCTGGCCCCATCCATCCTGTCTATGACCCGTTCTGTAATGTCTAACCCGCCCCGTCCCGTATCTGGTCCGTCCAGTCGCATATCTGACCCGTTTAGTCCCGTATCTGACCATCCCGTCCCGTATCTGGCTTTCCCTTATCTAGCCCATCTCATCCCGTATCTGGCCCGCATCGTCTCTTCCCATCTGTGGCACGTCCTGATCCGTATCTGACCATACCAGTCCCTATCTGGCCCGTCCCGTATGTGGCCAGGCCCTTTCAGTATCTGGCCCGTCCCGTATCTGGCCATCTCGTATCAGCCCCATCCCATCCTGTCCATGGCTCATCCCATATCTAGCCTCTCCTGTCCCATATCTGGCTCGTCCCGTATCTGGCCCATGTCGTCCTGTATCTGGCCCGTCCCATATTTGGCCCGTACCGTCCTGTATCTGGCCTGTCCCGTAGTGTATCTGGGCCATCCTGTCCTGTCTCTGGCCCGTCTTTTCCTGTATCTGGACCGTCTGGTCTCTGTCCCGTCCCATAATGTATAGCTTGTCCCGTCCTGTTTCTGGCCCGTCCCGTCCGGTCTCTGGCTCGTCCTGTCCTGTATCTGGCACGTCCCGTACCGTCTCTGGCCCGTCCCATCCTGTCTATTTCCCGTCCCATAATGTATAGCTCGTCCAGTCCTGTTTCTGGCCCGTCCCGTCCTATCTCCGGCTCGTCCCGTCTTGTATCTGGCCCGTCCCATCTCGTATCTGGCCCGTCCCGCATCTGGCCTGTCTTGTCCCTTATCTGGCCAGTCCCTTCCTGTATCTGGCCGGTACCTTCCCATCTCATGCTGTCTCTGGCCCGTCCGATCCTGTCTCAGGCCTGGTCAGTCCTGTCTCTGGCCCGACCGATGCTATCTCTGGCCTGTCCAATCGTGTCTCTTGCCCGTCCCATCTCTGGTCCGTCCCGTCCTGTCTTTGGCCCTTCCCGTCCTGTCTCTGGCCCGTCCCGTCCTCTCTCTTGCCCGTCCCGTCCTGTCTCTGGCTCGACCGATCCTGTCTCTGGCCCGACCGGTCCTGTCCTGCCTCAGGCCAGTCCCAACCTGCTCTGGCCAGTCCCGTCCCTGGACCGTTCTGTATCTGGACCGCCCCGTCCTGTATCTGGTCGCCCCGTCTCTAGCAGGTCCCGTCCTATCTCTAGCACGCCTCGGTTCGTCCTATCTTCGGCCAGTCTCATCCTGTCTTTGGCCCGTCCCGTCCCGTCTGTCTCTGGCAAGTCCGGTCCTGTCTCTGGCCCGTCCCGTATCTGGCCCATCCAGTATCTGGCCTGTCCCGTCCTGTATCTGGCCCATCCCGTCATGTATCTGGGCTGTCCCATAGCTGGCCCATACCATCCCATATCCGGCTCGTCACATTTCTGGCCCATCCCGTCATGTATCTGGCCCGTCCCATCCTGTCTATGGCCCGATTTGTCCTGTCTATGGCCTGTCCCGTAATGTCTCTAGCACATTCCGTCCTGTCTCTGGCCCATCCCGTCCTGTATCTGGTTGGTCCCGTCCTGTATCTGGCCCGTCCCATCCTGAATCTGGCCCGTCCTGTCTATGGCCCGTCCGATAATGTATAGCTTGTCCCGTCCTGTTTCTGGCCAGTCCCGTACTATCTCTGGCTCGTCTTGTCCTGTATCTGGCCTGTCCCGTCCATTTCCCGTCCCATAATGTATAGCTCGTCCCATCCTGTTTCTGGCCCGTCCCATCCTATCTCTGCCTTGTCCCGTCCTATATCTGGCGCGTCCAGTCTCGTATCTGGCCCGTCCCGCATCTGGCCTGTCCTGTCCCGTATCTGGCCTGTCCCTTCCTGTATCTGGCCAGTCCCTTCCCATCTCGTCCTGTCGCTGGCCTGTTCCGTCCTGTCTCTGGCCCGTCCGGTGCTATCTCTGGCCTGTCCAATCCTGTCTCTTGCCGGTCCCGTCTCTGGCCCATCCCTTCCTGTCTCTGGCCAAGGTCTGGCCCGTCTCATCCCGTATCTGGCCCATCCCGTCCAGTATCTGACCCGTTCCATATCTGGCCAGTCTCGTATCTGGCACGTCCTGTCCCTGGCCCGGCCTGTCCCGTATCTGGCCCGTCCTGTATCTGGCCTGTCCAGTATCTGGCCCGTCGCGCATCTGACCAGTCCCGTATCTGGCCCGTCCCATCCCGTATCGGGTCCGTACCGTCCTGTATCTGGCCCATCCCGTCATGTATCTGGGCTGTCGCATATCTGGCCAATACCGTCCCATATCTGGCTCGTCACGTTTCTGGCCCATCCCGTCATGTATCTGGCCCATCCCATCCTGTCTCTGGCCCGACCCGTCCTGTCTATGGCCCATCCCGTAATGTCTCTAGCACATTCAGTCTTGTTTCTGGCCCATCCCGTCCTGCATCGGTTCGGTCCAGTCCTGTATCTGGCCCGTCCCGTCCTGAATCTAGCCCATCCCGTATCTGGCTCGTCCCTTCCTGTATCTGGCCCGTCCTATCCTGTCCTGTCTCTGGCCCATTAAGTCTTGAATCTGGCCCGTGCCGTATCTGGCCCGTCCCTTCCTGTATCTGGCCCGTCCCGTCCTTTCTCTGGCCTGACCGGTCCTGTCCTGACTCTGGCCAGTCCAGTGCTGCTCTGGTCCGTCCCTACCCTGGCCCGTCCTGTATCTGGACCGTCCCATTCTGTATCTAGTCGCCCCGTCCCGTATCTGGTCTGTCCAGTCCCATATCTGACCCGTTTAGTGCCGTATCTGACCATCCCGTCCCGTATCTGGCTTTCCTTTATCTGGCCCATCTCATCCCGTATCTGGCCTGCCTTGCCCCTTCCCAACTCTGGCACGTCCTGTCCCGTGTCTGACCCAACCAGTCCCTATCTGGCCCGTCCCGTATGTGGCCAGGCCCATTCAGTATCTGGCCTGTCCCGTATCTGGCCATCTCGTATCTGGCCCATCCCAACCTGTCCATGGCTCATCCCATATCCAGCCTGTCCTGTCCCATATCTGGCCCGTCCTGTATCTTGCCCATGTTGTCCTGTATCTGGCCCGTCCTATATTTGGCCCGTACCGTCCTGTATCGGGCCTGTCCCGTACTGTATCTGGACCGTCCCGTCCGGTCTCTGGCCCATCCCATAATGTATAGCTTGTCCCGTCCTGTTTCTGGCCCGTCCCTTCCTGTATCTGGCCCGTCCCGTCCTCTCTTTGACCCGTCCCATCCTCTATCTTGCCCGTCCCCTCCTGTCTCTGGCCCGACCGGTCCTGTCCTGTCTCTGACCAGTCTCGTCCTGCTCTGGCCCGTCCCGTCCCTGGACTGTCCTGTATCTGGACCGTCCCGTCCTGTATCTGTCGCCCTGTCTCTAGCCCGTCCCGTCCTGTCTCTGGTACGCCTCAGTCCATAATATCTCCGGCCAGTCTCATCCTGTCTTTTGCCTGTCCCGTCCTGTCTCTGGCCCGTCTCGTCATGTCTCTGGCGTGTGCCGTCCGGTCCTGTCTCTGGCCCGTCCTGTATCTGGCCCATTCCGTATCTTGTCTGTCCCGTCCTGTATCTGGCCCACCCCATTAAAGGTAGTATTATCAAATCCTCCACAAATTTACACATAAAGAAACTTTAGCCTGGGGTGTGTTTTAAATTAAGGTGAGTTCAATAGTTAGAAAAATATGATACTTTCCATAAATTATTAGCAAAATGTTTAAATGACACCTATCAAAAAACAGCCTCCTCCATATCCCCTCAAGCTGTCCTATCCATCACCAAGATAGGTGCATTTTCTGCCATTTAGGTAGAAGTAATCTTCAAACAATTTGCTTCTAATTTAGATAAAGTACTAGGAAGGTATATCATGCAAACTCTACATGTGATGTTTGCCTATTAAACAATAGTTGTAATATTTATTTGCAAAACTTCCATTTTCTGTACACCTGACCTACACTACTTAATTGTAACATCCCTGGTGGCGTGCTGGCATGGCTTCCCATCTCACACCATGCAAGACCGCCGACTTACCCACCAATGCAGGCTGCGCACTATGTTCCTATGTGGGCTGTGTGCATGTGTCTTGGCTGCTTTTTGAGGGCGGCAGCGGCAGCACTTCCTGATTCTTAAAGGAACAGTGCACGCATTCCTTTTGTATCCCCAGTCCTGTATCTGACCCGTCCCGTGTCTGGCCTGTCCGGTCCTGTCTCTGGCCCGTCCCAGCCTGTCCCTGGCCCCATCCATCCTGTCTATGACCCGTTCTGTAATGTCTAACCCGCCCCGTCCCGTATCTGGTCCGTCCAGTCGCATATCTGACCCGTTTAGTCCCGTATCTGACCATCTCGTCCCGTATCTGGCTTTCCCTTATCTAGCCCATCTCATCCCGTATCTGGCCCGCATCGTCCCTTCCCATCTGTGGCACGTCCTGTCCCGTATCTGACCATACTAGTCCCTATCTGGACCGTCCCGTACGTGGCCAGGCCCATTCAGTATCTGGCCCGTCCCGTATCTGGCCATCTCGTATGAGCCCCATCCCATCCTGTCCATGGCTCATCCCATATCTAGCCTCTCCTGTCCCATATCTGGCTCATCCCGTATCTGGCCCATGTCGTCCTGTATCTGGCCCGTCCCATATTTGGCCCGTACCGTCCTGTATCTGGCCTGTCCCGTAGTGTATCTGGGCCATCCTGTCCTGTCTCTGGCCCGTCTTTTCCAGTATCTGGACCGTCTGGTCTCTGTCCCGTCCCATAATGTATAGCTTGTCCCGTCCTGTTTCTGGCCCGTCCCGTCCGGTCTCTGGCTCGTCCTGTCCTGTATCTGGCACGTCCCGTACCGTCTCTGGCCCGTCCCATCCTGTCTATTTCCCGTCCCATAATGTATAGCTCGTCCAGTCCTGTTTCTGGCCCGTCCCGTCCTATCTCCGGCTCGTCCCGTCTTGTATCTGGCCCGTCCCATCTCGTATCTTGCCCGTCCCTTATCTGGCCTGTCTTGTCCCTTATCTGGCCAGTCCCTTCCTGTATCTGGCCAGTACTTTCCCATCTCATCCTGTCTCTGGCCCGTCCGATCCTGTCTCAGGCCTGGTCAGTCCTGTCTCTGGCCCGACCGATGCTATCTCTGGCCTGTCCAATCCTGTCTCTTGCCCGTCCCATCTCTGGTCCATCCCGTCCTGTCTTTGGCCCTTCCCGTCCTGTCTCTGGCCCGTCCCGTCCTCTCTCTTGCCCGTCCCGTCCTGTCTCTGGCTCGACCGATCCTGTCCTGCCTCAGGCCAGTCCCATCCTGCTCTGGCCAGTCCCGTCCCTGGACGGTCCTGTATCTGGACCGCCCCGTCCTGTATCTGGTCGCCCCGTCTCTAGCACGTCCCGTCCTGTCTCTGGCATGCCTCGCTCCGTCCTATCTTCGGCCAGTCTCATCCTGTATCTGGTTGCCCCGTCTTTGGCCCGTCCCGTCCTTTTTCAGGCACGGCCCGTCCGGTCCTATCTTTGGCCTGTCCTGTATCTGGCCCATTCCGTCACGTATCTGGCCTGTCTCGTCCTGTATCTGGCCCATCCCACTAAAGGTAGTATTATCAAATCCTCCACAAATTTACACCTCCAGGAAATTTAACCTGGGGTGTGTTTTAAATTAAGGTGAGTTCAATAGTTAGAATAATATGATACTTTCCATAAATTATTAGCAAAATGTTTAAATGACACCTATCAAAAAACAGCCTCCTCCATATCCCCTCAAGCTATCCTATCCATCACCAAGATAGGTGCATTTTCTGCCATTTAGGCAGAAGTAATCTTCAATTTGCTTCTAATTTAGATAAAGTACCAGGAAGGTATATCATGTAAACTCTACATGTGACGTTTGCCTATTAAATAATAGTTGTAATATTTATTTGCAAAACTTCCATTTTCTCTACACCTGACCTACACTACTTAATTGTAACATCACTGGTGGCGTGCTGGCATGGCTTCCCATCTCACACCATGCAAGACAGCCGACTTACCCACCAATGCAGGCTACGCACTATGTTCCTATGCTGTCTGTGTGCATGTGTCTTGGCTGCTTCTTGAGGGCGGCAGCGGCAGCACTTCCTGATTCTTAAAGGAACAGTGCACGCATTCCTAATGTGTCCCCAGTCCTGTATCTGACCCATCCCGTCTCTGGCCCGTCCCGTCTCTGGCCCGTCCCGTCCTGTCTCTGGCCTGTCCCAGCCTGTCTCTGGCCCGACCGGTGCTATCTCTGGCCTGTCCAATCCTGTCTCTTGCCCGTCCCATCTCTGGTCCGTCCCGTCCTGTCTTTGGCCCTTCCCGTCCTGTCTCTGGCCCGTCCCGTCCTCTCTTTGGCCCGTCCCGTCCTCTCTCTTGCCTGTCCCGTCCTGTCTCTAGCCCGACCGGTCCTGTCCTGCCTCAGGCCAGTCCCATCCTGCTCTGGCCAGTCCCGTCCCTGGACCGTCCTGTATCTGGACCTCCCCATCCTGTATCTGGTCGCCCCGTCTCTAGCAGGTCCCATCCTGTCTCTGGCACGCCTCGGTCCGTCCTATCTTCGGCCAGTCTCATCCTGTCTTTGGCCCGTCCCGTCCCGTCTGTCTCTGGCAAGTCCGGTCCTGTCTCTGGCCCGTCCCGTATCTGGCCCATCCAGTATCTGGCCTGTCCCGTCCTGTATCTGGCCCGTCCCGTCATGTATCTGGGCTGTCCCATAGCTGGCCCATACCATCCCATATCTGGCTCGTCACGTTTCTGGCCCATCCCGTCATGTATCTGGCCCATCCCATCCTGTCTTTGGCCCGATCCGTCCTGTCTATGGCCTGTCCCGTAATGTCTCTAGCACATTCCGTCCTGTCTATGGCCCATCCCGTCCTGTATCTGGTTGGTCCCGTCCTGTATCTGGCCCGTCCCATCCTGAATCTGGCCCGTCCTGTCTATGGCCCGTCCGATAATGTATAGCTTGTCCCGTCCTGTTTCTGAGCAGTCCCGTACTATCTCTGGCTCGTCTTGTCCTGTATCTGGCCCGTCCCGTCCATTTCCCGTCCCATAATGTATAGCTCTTCCCGTCCTGTTTCTGGCCCGTCCCATCCTATCTCTGCCTCGTCCTGTCCTATATCTGGCGCGTCCCGTCTCGTATCTGGCCCGTCCCGCATCTGGCCTGTCCTGTCCCGTATCTGGCCTGTCCCTTCCTGTATCTGGCCAGTCCCTTCCCATCTCGTCCTGTCGCTGGCCTGTCCCGTCCTGTCTCTGGCCCGTCCGGTGCTATCTCTGGCCTGTCCAATCCTGTCTCTTGCCCGTCCCGTCTCTGGCCCGTCCCGTCCAGTCTTTGGCCCATCCCGTCCTGTCTCTGGCCCATCCCTTCCTGTCTCTGGCCAGTCTCGTCCCGTATCTGGCCCGCCCGGTATCTGGCCCATCCCGTCTAGTATCTGGCAAGTTCCATATCTGTCCTGTCCCGTATCTGGCCCATCCCGCATCTGACCCGTCCAGTATCTGGCCCATCCCATCCCGTATCTGGCCCGTCCCGTCATGTATCTGGGCTGTCCCATATCTGGCCCATACCGTCCCATATCTGACTCGTCACGTTTCTGGCCCATCCCGTCATGTATCTGGCCCATCCCATCCTGTCTTTGGCCCGATCCGTCCTGTTTATGGCCTGTCCCGTAATGTCTCTAGCACATTACGTCCTGTCTTTGGCCCATCCCGTCCTGTATCTGGTCGGTCCCGTCCTGTATCTGTCCCGTCCCGTATCTGGCCCATCCCTTCCTGTATCTGGCCCGTCCCATCACGTCCTATCTCTGGCCCATCCCGTGTTGAATCTGGCCCGTCCCGTCTCTGGCCCGTCCCATCCTATCTCTGGCCTGACCGGTCCTGTCCTGCCTCTGGCCAGTCCCGTCCTGCTCTGGTCCGTCCCGTCCCTGGCCCGTCCTGTATCTGAACCGTCCCGTCCTGTATCTGGTCGCCCCTTCTCTGGCCCGTCCCGTCCTTTCTCAGACACGTCCCGTTCGGTCCTGTCTCTGACCTATCCTGTATCTGGCCCATCCCGTCACATATCTGGCCTGTCCAGTCCTGTATCTGGCCCATCCCATTAAAGGTAGTATTATTAAAACCTCCACAAATTTACACCTCCAGGAAAATTAACCTGGGGTGTGTCTTAAATTAAGGTGAGTTTAATAGTTAGAAAAATATGATACTTTCCATAAATTATTAGCAAAATGTTTAAATGACACCTATCAAAAAACAGCCTCCTCCATATCCCCTCAAGCTGTCCTATCCATCACCAAGATAGGTGCATTTTCTGCCATTTAGGTAGAAGTAATCTTCAAATAATTTGCTCCTAATTTAGATAAAGTACCAGGAAGGTATATCATGCAAACTCTACATGTGATGTTTGCCTATTAAATAATAGTTGTAATATTTTTTTGCAAGACTTCCATTTTCTCTACACCTGACCTATACTACTTAATTGTAACATCCTTGGCGGCGTGCTGGCATGGCTTCCCATCTCACACCATACAAGACCACCGACTTACCCACCAATGCAGGCTACGCACTATGTTCCTATGCTGGCTGTGTGCATGTGTCTTGGCTGCTTGTTGAGGGCGGCAGCGACAGTACTTCCTGATTCTTAAAGGAAAAGTGCATGCATTCCAAATGTGTCCCTAGTCCTGTATATGACCCGTCCCGTCTCTGGCCCGTCCTGTCCAGTCTCTGGCCCATCCCTGGCCCCTCACATCCTGTCTATGGCCTGTCCTGTAATGTCTAACCCGCCCTGTCCCGTATCTGGTCCGTCCAGTCCCATATCTGACCCGTTTAGTCCCGTGTCTGACCATCCCGTCCCGTATCTGGCTATCTCATGCCGTATCTAGCCCGCCTCATCCCTTCTCGTTTCTGGAAAGTCCTGTCCCGTATCTGACCCAACCAGTCCCTATCTGGCCGGTCGCAAATGTGGCAAGGCCCATTCAGAATCTGGCCCATCCCGTATCTGTCCATCTCGTATCTGGCCCACCCCATCCTGTCCATGGCTCATCGCATATCTAGCCTGTCCAGTCCCATATCTGGCCCGTCCCGTATCTGGCCCATGTCGTCCTGTATCTGGCCCGTCCCATATTTGGCCCGTACCGTCCTGTATCTGGTCTGTCCCGTACTGTATCTGGGGCATCCCGTCCTGTCTCTGGCCCCTCTTTCCCTGTATCTGTCCCGTCCCATAATGTACAGCTTGTCCCGTCCTGTTTCTGGCCCGACCCCGTCCTGTCTCTGGCTCGTCCTGTCCTGTATCTGGCACGACCCATACCGTCTCTGGCCCGTTCCATCCTGTCTATTTCTCGTCCCATAATGTATAGCTCGTCCAGTCCTGTTTCTGGCCCGTCCCGTCCTATCTCTGGCTCGTCCCGTCCTGTATCTGGCCCGTCCCATCTCGTATCTGGCCCGTCCCGCATGTGGCCTGTCCTGTCCCGTATCTGGCCTGTCCCTTCCTGTATCAGGCCAATCCCTTCCCATCTCGTCCTGTCTCTGGCCCATCCCGTCATGTCTCTGGCCAGGCCCGTCTGGTGCTGTCTCTGGACTGTCCAATCCTGTCTCTTGCCCGACCCATCTCTGGTCAGTCCCGTCCTGTCTTTGACCCGTCCTGTCCTGTCTCTGGCCCGTACCGTCCTCTCTTTGGCCCGTCCTCTCTCTTGCCCGTCCTGTCCTGCCTCTGGCCAGTCCCGTCCTGCTCTGGCCCGTCCCATCCCTGGACCGTCCTGAATCCTGTATCTGGTCACCCCGTCTCTAGCACATCCCGTCCTGTCTCTGGCACGCCTCAGTCCGTCCTAACTCCGGCCAGTCTCATCCTGTCTTTGGCCCGTCCCGTCCTGTCTCTGGCCCGTCTCGTCCTGTCTCTGGCGTGTCCCGTCCGGTCCTGTCTCTGGCCCGTCTTGTATTTGGTCCATCCCGTATCTGGCCTGTCCCGTCCGGTATCTGGCCCATCCCATTAAAGGTAGTATTATCAAATCCTCCACAAATTTAAACCTCCAGGAAATTTAACCTGGGGTGTGTTTTAAATTAAGGTGAGTTCAATAGTTAGAAAACTATGATACTTTCCATAAATTATTAGCAAAATGTTTAAATGACACCTATCAAAAAACAGCCTCCTCCATATCCCCTCAAGCTGTCCTATCCATCACCAAGATAGGTGCATTTTCTGCCATTTAGGTAGAAGTAATCTTCAAGCAATTTGCTTCTAATTTAGATAAAGTACTAGGAAGGTATAGCATGCAAACTCTACATTCCGTCCTGTCTATGGCCCATCCCGTCCTGTATCTGGTCGGTCCCGTCGTGTATCTGGCCCGTCCCGTCCTGAATCTGGCCCGTCCTGTCTATGGCCCGTCCCATAATGTATAGCTTGTCCCGTCCTGTTTCTGGCCAGTCCCGTACTATCTCTGGCTCGTCCTGTCCTGTATCTGGCCCGTCGCGTACCGTCTCTGGCCCATCCCGTCCTGTCTACTTACCGTCCCATAATGTTTAGCTCGTCCCGTCCACTTTCTGGCCCGTCCCATCCTATCTCTGCCTTGTCCCGTCCTATATCTGGCGCGTCCCGTCTCGTATCTGGCCCATCCCGCATCTGGCCTGTCCTGTCCCGTATCTGGCCTGTCCCTTCCTGTATCTGGCCAGTCCCTTCCCATCTCGTCCTGTCGCTGGCCTGTCCCGTCCTGTCTCTGGCCCGTTCGGTGCTATCTCTGGCCTGTTCAATCCTGTCTCTTGCCGGTCCCGTCTCTGGCCCGTCCTGTCCTGTCTCTGGCCCATCCCTTCCTGTCTCTGGCCCAGGTCTGGCCCGTCTCATCCCGTATCTGGCCCATCCCGTCCAGTATCTGGCCCGTTCCATATCTGGCCTGTCCCATATCTGGCACGTCCTGTCCCTGGCCCGGCCTGTCCCGTATCTGGCCCGTCCTGTATCTGGCCTGTCCCGTATCTGGCCCGTCCCGCATCTGACCCGTCCCGTATTTGGCCCGTCACGTCCCGTATCTGGTTAGTCCCTTCCTGTATCTGGCCCGTCCTATCCTGTCCTGTCTCTGGCCCATCTCGTCTTGAATCTGGCCCGTGCCGTATCTGGCCCGTCCCTTCCTGTATCTGGCCTGTCCCGTCCTTTCTCTGGCCTGACCGGTCCTGTCCTGCCTCTGGCCAGTCCTGTCCTGCTCTGGTCCGTCCCTTCCCTGGCCCGTCCTGTATCTGGACCGTCCCGTCCTGTATCTGGGCCATCCCGTCCTGTCTCTGGCCCGTCTTTTCCTGTATCTGGACCGTCCCGTCCGGTCTCTGGCCCGTCCCATAATATATAGCTTGTCCCGTCCTGTTTCTGGCCCGTCCCGTCCTGTATCTGGCCCGTCCCGTCATGTATGTGGGCTGTCCCATATCTGTCCCATACCGTCCCACATCTGGCTCGTCACATTTCTGGCCCATCCCGTCATGTATCTGGCCCGTCCCATCCTGTCTCTGGCCCGACCCGTCCTGTTTATGGCCTATCCCATAATGTCTCTAGCACATTCCGTCCTGTCTCTGGCCCATCCCGTCCTGTATCTGGTCGGTCCCGTCCTGAATCTGGCCCGTCCCATCCTGAATCTGGCCCGTCCCGTATCTGGCCCTTCCCTTCCTGTATCTGGCCCGTCCCATCCTGTCCTGTCTCTGGCCCATCCTGTCTTGAATCTGGCCCGTCCCGTATCTGGCCCGTCCCGACCTGTCTCTGGCCTGACTGGTCCTGTCCTGCCTCTGGCCAGTCGCGTCCAGCTCTGGTCCGTCCCGTCCCTGGCCCGTCCTGTATCTGGACCGTCCCGTCCTGTATCTGGTCGCCCCGACTATGGCCCGTCCAGTTCTTTCTCAGGCACGTCCCGTCCGGTCCGGTCTCTGGCCTGTCCTGCATATGGCCCATCCCGTCACGTATCTGGCCTGTCCCGTCCTGTATCTGGCCCATCCCATTAAAGGTAGTATTATCAAATCCTCCACAAATTTACACCTCCAGGAAATTTAACCTGGGGTGTGTTTTAAATTAAGGTGAGTTCAATAGTTAGAAAAATATGATACTTTCCATAAATTATTAGCATAATGTTTAAATGACACCTATCAAAAAACAGCCTCCTCCATATCCCCTCAAGCTGTCCTATCCATCACCAAGATAGGTGCATTTTCTGCCATTTAGGTAGAACTAATCTTCAAACAATTTGCTTCTAATTTAGATAAAGTACTAGGAAGGTATATCATGAAAACTCTACATGTGATGTTTGCCTATTAAACAATAGTTGTAATATTTATTTGCAAAACTTCCATTTTCTCTATGCTTGACCTACACTACTTAATTGTAACATCCCTGGCCAGTCAAATCCTGTCTATTTCCCGTCCCATAATGTATAGCTCGTCCAGTCCTGTTTCTGGCCCGTCCCGTCTTATCTCTGGCTCGTCCCGTCCTGTATCTGGCCCGTCCCATCTCGTTTCTGGCACGTCCCGCATCTGGCCTGTCCTTTCCCGTATCTGGCCTGTCCCTTCCTGTATCTGGCCAGTCCCTTCCCATCTCGTCCTGTCTCTGGCCCGTCCGGTCCTTTCTCTGGCCTGTCCCGTCCTGTCTCTGGCCCATCCGGTGCTATCTCTGGCCTGTCCAATCCTGTCTCTTGCCCGTCCCATCTCTGGTCCGTCCCATCCTGTCTTTGGCCCTTCCTGTCCAGTCTCTGGCCCGTCCCGTCCTCTCTTTGGCCCGTCACGCCCTCTCTCTTGCCCGTCCCGTCCTGTCTCTGGCCCGACCGGTCCTGTCCTGCCTCTGGCCAGTCCCATGCTGCTCTGGCCCGTCCCGTCCCTGGACTGTCCTGTATCTGGACTGTCCTGTATCTGGTCGCCCCGGCTCTAGCCCGTCCCATCCTGTCTCTGGCACGCCTCGGTCTGTCCTATCTCCGGCCAGTCTCATCCTGTCTTTGGCCGGTCCCGTCCTGTTTCTGGCCCGTCTCGTCCTGTCTCCGGCGTCTCCCGTCCGGTCCTGTCTCTGGCCCGTCCTGTATCTGGCCCATCCCCTATCTGGCCTGTCCCTTCCTGTATCTGGCCCATCCCATTAAAGGTAGTATTGTCAAATCCTCCACAAATTTAAACTTCCAGGAAATTTAACCTGGAGTGCTGGCATGGCTTCCCATCTCACACCATGCAAGACCGCCGACTTACCCACCAATGCAGGCTGTGCACTATTTGGCCCGTACCTTTCTGTATCTGGCCTGTCCCATACTGTATCTGGGCCATTCCGTCCTGTCTTTGGCCCGTCTTTTCCTGTATCTGTCCCGTCTTGTCTCTGGCCCGTCTTGTCATGTCTATGGCCCGTCCCATAATGTCCTGTTTCTGGCTCGTCCAGTACTGTCTCTGGCTCGTCCTGTCCTGTATCTGGCCCGTCGCGTACCGTCTCTGGCCCGTCCCGTCCTCTGTATTCCCCGTCCCATTTCTGGCCCATCCCATCCTATCTCTGCCTCGTCCCGTACTATATCTGGCACGTCCCGTCTCGTATCTGGCCCGTCCCGCATCTGGCCTGTCCTGTCCCGTATATGGCCTGTCCCTTCCTGTATCTGGCCAGTCCCTTCACATCTCATCCTGTCGCTGGCCTGTCCCGTCCTGTCTCTGGCCCGTCGAGTGCCATCTCTGGCCTGTCAAATTCTGTCACTTGTCCGTCCCATCTCTGGCCCGTCCCGTCCAGTCTTCGGCCCGCCCCGTCCTGTCTCTGGCCCATCCCTTCCTGTCTCTGGCCCAGCTCTGGTCTGTCTCATCCCGTATCTGGCCCATCCCGTCCAGTATCTGGCCCGCTCCGTATCTGGCCTGTCCCGTGTCTGGCACGTCCTATTTCTGGCCCGTCCCGTCCTATCTCTGGCTCGTCCCGTCCTGTATTTGGCCCGTCTCATCTTGTATCTGGCCCGTCCCGCATCTGGCCTGTCCTGTCCCGTATCTGGCCTGTCCATTCCTGTATCTGGCCAGTCCCTTCCCATCTCGTCCTGTCTCTGGCCCGTCCCATCCTGCCTCTGGCCTGTCCCGTCCTGTCTCTGGCCCGTCCGGTGCTATCTCTGGCCTGTCCAATCCTGTCTCTTGCCTGTCCTATCTCTGGTCCGTCCCGTCCTATCTTTGGCCCATCACGTCCTGTCTCTGGCCCGTCCCGTCCTCTCTTTGACCCGTCCTGTCCTCTCTCTTGCCCGTACCCTCCTGTCTCTGGCCCGACCGGTCCTGTCCTGCCTCTGACCAGTCCCGTCCTGCTCTGGCCCTTCCAGTCCCTGGACTGTCCTGTATCTGGACCGTCCCATCTTATATCTGTCGCCCCGTCTCTAGCCCGTCCCGTCCTGTCTCTGGCACGCCTCGGTCCGTACTATCTCCGGCCAGTCTCATCCTGTCTTTGTCCCGTCCCGTCCTGTCTCTGGCCCGTCTCGTCATGTCTCTGGCATGTCCCGTCCGATCCTGTCTCTGGCCCGTCCAGTATCTGGCCCATTTCGTATTTGGCTTGTCCCGTCCTGTATCTGGCCCATCCCATTAAAGGTAGTATTATCAAATCCTCCACAAATTTACACATAAAGGAACTTTAACCTGGGGTGTGTTTTAAATTAAGGTGAGTTCAATAGTTAGAAAAATATGATACTTTCCATAAATTATTAGTAAAATGTTTAAATGACACCTATCAAAAAACAGCCTCCTCCATATCCCCTCAAGCTGTCCTATCCATCACCAAGATAGGTGCATTTTCTGCCATTTAGGTAGAAGTAATCTTCAAACAATTTGCTTCTAATTTAGATAAAGTACCAGGAAAGTATATCATGCAAATTCTACATGTGATGTTTGCCTATTAAATAATAGTTGTAATATTTATTTGCAAAACTTTCATTTTCTCTACACCTGACCTACACTACTTAATTGTAACATCCCTGGCGGCGTGCTGGCATGGCTTTCCATCTCACACCATGCAAGACAGCCGACTTACCCACCAATGCAGGCTAAGCACTATGTTCCTATGCTGGCTGTGTGCATGTGTCTTGGCTGCTTGTTGAGGGCGGCAGCGGCAGTACTTCTTGATTCTTAAAAGAACAGTGCACGCATTCCTAATGTGTCCCCAGTCCTGTATCTGACCCGTCCCATCTCTGGCCCGTCCCGTCTCTGGCCCGTCCCTGGCCCCTCCCATCTTGTCTATGGCCCGTCCTGTAATGTATAACCCGCCCCGTCCCGTATCTGGTCTGTCCAGTCCCATATCTGACCTGTTTAGTCCCGTATCTGACCATCCCGTCCCGTATCTGGCTATCCCTTATCTGGCCCATCTCATCCCGTATCTGGCCCACCTCGTCCCTTCCCTTCTCTGGCACATCCTGTCCCGTATCTGACCATACCAGTCCCTATATGGCCCATCCCGTATGTGGTCAGGCCCATTCAGTATCTGGCCCGTCCCGTATCTGGCCATCTCGTATCTGGCCCATCCCATCCAGTCCATGGCTCATCCCATATCTAGCCTGTCCTGTCCCATATCTGGCCCGTCTCGTATCTGGCCCATGTCGTCCTGTATCTGGCCTGTCCCATATTTGGCCCGTACCGTACTGTATCTCGCCTGTCCCGTACTGTATCAGGGCCATCTTGTCCTGTCTCTGGCCTGTCTTTTCCTGTATCTGGACCGTCCCGCCCAGTCTCTGTCCCGCCCCATAATGTATAGCTTGTCCCGTCCTGTTTCTGGCCCGTCCCGTCCTGTCTCTGGCTCGTCCTGTCCCGTATCTGGCACGTCCCGTACCGTCTCTGGCCTGTCCCATCCTGACTATTTCCCGTCCCATAATGTATAGCTCGTCCAGTCCTGCTTCTGGCCCGTCCCGTCCTATCTCCAGCTCGTCCCGTCTGGTATCTGGCCCGACCCATCTTGTATCTGGCCCGTCCCGCATCTGGCCTGTTTTCTCCCTTATCTGGCCTGTCCCTTCCTGTATCTGGCCAGTACCTTCCCATCTCATCCTGTCTCTGGCCCATCCCGTTCTGTCTCTGGCCTGGTCCGTCCTGTCTCTGGCCCGTCCGGTGCTATCTCTGGCCTGTCCAATCCTGTCTCTTGCCCGTCCCATCTCTGGTCCTTCCCGTCCTGTCTTTGGCCCTTCCCGTCCTGTCTCTGGCCCGTCAAGTCCTCTCTTTGGCCCGTCCCGTCCTCTCTCTTGCCCGTCCCATCCTGTCTCTGGCCCGACCGGTCCTGTCCTGGCTCTGGCCAGTCCCATCCGGCTCTAGCCCGTCCCGTCCCTGGACCGTCCTGTATCTGGACCGCCACGTCCTGTATCTGGTCTCCCCGTCTTTAGCCCATCCCGTCCTGTCTCTGGCATGCCTCGGTCCGTCCTATCTTCGGCCAGCCTCATCCTGTCTTTGGCCCGTCCCGTCCAGTCTCTGGCTCGTCCGGTTCTGTCTCTGGCCCGTCCTGTATCTGGCCTGTCCCGTCCTGTATCTGTCCCGTCCCGTCATGTATCTGGGCTGTCCCATAGCTGGCCCATACCATCCCATATCTGGCTCGTCACGTTTCTGGCCCATCCCGTCATGTATCTGGCACGTCCCATCCTTTATATGGCCCGACCCGTCCTGTTTATGGCCTGTCCCATAATGTCTCTAGCACATTCCGTCCTGTCTCTGGCCCATCCCATCCTGTATCTGGTCGGTCCCGTCCTGTATCTGGCCCGTCCCATCCTAAACCAGGCCCGTCCTGTCTATGGCCCGTCCCATAATGTATAGCTTTTCCCGTCCTGTTTCTGGCCAGCCCCGTACTATCTCTGGCTCGTCCTGTCCTGTATCTGGCCCGTCGCGTACCGTCTCTGGCCCGTCCCGTCCTGTCTATTTCCCGTCCCATAATGTATAGCTCGTCCCGTCCTGTTTCTGGCCCGTGCCATCCTATCTCTGCCTTGTCCCGTCCTATTTCTCGCGCGTCCCCTCTCGTATCTGGCCCGTCCCGCATCTGGCCTGTCCTGTCCCGTATCTGGCCTGTCCCTTCCTGTATCTGGCCAGTCCCTTCCCATCTAGTCCTGTCCATGGCCTGTCCCGTCCTGTCTCTGGCCCGTCCGGTGCTATCTCTGGTCTGAACAATCCTGTCTCTTGCCCGTCCCATCTCTGGCCCGTCCTGTCCTGTCTCTGGCCCATCCCGTCCAGTATCTGGCCCGTTCCATATCTGGCCTGTCCCGTATCTGGCACGTCCTGTCCCTGGCCCGGCCTGTCCCGTATCTGGCCTGTCCCGTATCTGGCCCATCCCGCATCTGACCCGTCCCATATCTGGCCCGTCCCGTCCCCTATCTGGTCCGTACCGTCCTGTATATGGCCGGTCCCTTCATGTATCTGGGCTGTCCCATATCTGGCTCGTCACGTTTCTGGCCCATCCCGTCAGGTATCTGGCCCATCCTATCCTGTCTGTGGCCCAACCCGTCCTGTCTATGGCCCGTCCCGTAATGTCTCTAGCACATTCCGTCCTGTCTCTGGCCCATCCCGTCCTGTATCTGGCCCGTCCCGTCCTGAATCTAGCCCGTCCCGTATCTGGCCCGTCCCTTCCTGTATATGGCCCGTCCTATTATGTCCTGTCTCTGACCCATCCCGTCTTGAATCTGGCCCGTCCCGTATCTGGCCCGTGCCTTCCTGTATCTGGCCCGTCCCGTCCTTTCTCTGGCCTGACCGGTCCTGTCCTGCCTCTGGCCAGTCCCGTCCTGCTCTGGTGCGTCCCGTCCCTGGCCCATCCTGTATCTGGACCGTCCCGTCCTGTATCTGGTCGCCCCGTCTCTGGCCCGTTCCGTCGTTTCTCAGGCACATCCTGTCTGGTTCTGTCTCTGGCCCGTCCTGTATCTGGCCCGTCCTGTATCTGGCACATCCCATCACGTATCTGGCCTGTCCCGTCCTGTATCTGGCCCATCCCATTAAAGGTAGTATTATCAAATCCTCCACAAACTTACACCTCCAGGAAATTTAACCTGGGGTGTGTTTTAAATTAAGGTGAGTTCAATAGTTAGAAAAATATGATACTTTCCATAAATTATTAGCAAAATGTTTAAATGACACCTATCAAAAACCAGCCTCCTCCATATCCCCTCAAGCTGTCCTATCCATCACCAAAATAGGTGCATTTTCTGCCATTTAGGTAGAAGCAATCTTCAATTTGCTTCTAATTTAGATAAAGTACTAGGAAGGTATATCATGCAAACTCTACATGTGATGTTTGCCTATTAAATAATAGTTGTAATATTTATTTGCAAAACTTCCATTTTCTCTACACCTGACCTATACTACTTAATTGTAACATCCCTGGCGGTGTGCTGGCATGGCTTCCCATCTCACACCATGCAAGACCGCCGACTTACCCACCAATGCAGGCTACGCACTATGTTCCTATGCTGGCTGAGTGCATGTGTCTTGGCTGCTTGTTGAGGGCAGCAGCGGCAGTACTTCCTGATTCTTAAAGGAAAAGTGCACGCATTCCAAATGTGTCCCCAGTCCTGTATCTGACCCGTCCCGTCTCTGACCCGTCCCTGGCCCCTCACATCCTGTCTATGGCCCGTCCTGTAATGTCTAACCCGCCCCGTCCCGTATCTGGTCCGTCCAGTCCCATATCTGACCCGTTTAGTCCCGTATCTGACCATCCTATCCCGTATCTGGCTATCTCATCCCGTATCTGGCCCGCCTCATCCCTTCTCGTCTCTGGAACGTCCTGTCCCGTATCTGACCCAACCAGTCCCTATCTGGCCCGACCCAAATGTGGCCAGGCCCATTCAGTATCTGGCCCGTCCCGTATCTGGCCATCTCGTATCTGGCCCATCCCATCCTGTCCATGGCACATCCCATATCTAGCCTGTCCTGTCCCATATCTGGCCCGTCCCGTATCAGGCCCATGTCGTCTTGTATCTGGCCCGTCCCATATTTGGCCTGTACCGTCCTGTATCTGGCCTGTCCCGTACTGTATCTGGGGCATCCCCTCCTGTCTCTGGCCCCTCTTTTCCTGTATCTGGACCGTCCCATAATGTATAGCTCGTCCAGTCCTGTTTCTGACCCGTCCCGTCCTATCTCTGGCTCGTCCCGTCCAGTATCTGGCCCGTCCCATCTGGTATCTGGCCCGTCCCGCATGTGGCCTGTCCTGTCCCGTATCTGGCCTGTCCCTTCTTGTATCTGGCCAATCCCTTCCCATCTCATCCTGTCTCTGGCCCATCCCGTCACGTCTCTGGTCCGTCCCGTTCTGTCCTGTCCAATCCTGTCTCTTGCCCGACCCGTCCTCTCTTGCTGGTCCTGTCCTGCCTCTGGCCAGTCCCGTCCTGCTCTGGCCCGTCCCGTTCCTGGACCGTCCTGTATCCTGTATCTGGTCGTCCTGTCTCTAGCCCGTCCCGTCCTGTCTCTGGCAAGCCTCGGTCCGTCCTATCTCCGGCCAGTCTCATCCTGTCTTTGGCCCGTCCCGTACTGTCTCTGGCCCATCTCGTCCTGTCTCTGGCGTGTCCCGTCCGGTCCTGTCTCTGGCCCGTCCTTTATCTGGCCCATTTTGTATCTGGCCTGGCCTGTCCTGTATCTGGCCCATCCCATTAAAGGTAGTATTATTAGTATTATCAAATCCTCCACAAATTTACACATGAAGGAACTTTAACCTAGGGTGTGTTTTAAATTAAGGTGAGTTCAATAATTAGAAAAATATGATACTTTCCATAAATTATTAGCAAAATATTTAAATGACACCTATCCAAAAAACAGCCTCCTCCATATCCCCTCAAGCTGTCCTATCCATCACCAAGATAGGTGCATTTTCTCCCATTTAGGTAGAAGTAATCTTCAAACAATTTGCTTCTAATTTAGATAAAGTACTAGGAAGGTATATCATGCAAACTCTACATGTGATGTTTGCCTATTAAACAATAGTTGTAATATTTATTTGCAAAACTTCCATTTTCTCTACCCCTGACCTACACTACTTAATTGTAACATCCATGGCGGCATGCTGGCATGGCTTCCCATCTCACACCATGCAAGACCGCCGACTTACCCACCAATGCAGGCTGCGCACTATTTGGCCCGTTCCGTCTTGTATCTGGCCTGTCCCGTACTGTATCTGGCCCATCCCGTACTGTCTCTGGCTCGTCCTGTCCTGTATCTGGCCCGTCGCGTACCGTCTCTGGCCCGTCCCGTCTATTTCCCGTCCCATAGTGGATAGCTCGTCCCGTCCTGTTTCTGGTCCATCCCGTCCTATCTCTGCCTCGCCCCGTCCCATCTCTGGCCCTTCCCGTCCAGTCTTTGGCCCGTCCTGTCCTGTCTCTGGCCCATCCATTCCTGTCTCTGGCGCAGCTCTGGCCCGTCTGGTCCCGTATCTGGCCCGCCCTGTATCTGGCCCATCCCGTCCAGTATCTGTCCCGTTCCATATCTGGCCTGTCCCGTATCTGGCACGTCTTGTCCCTGGCCCTGCCTGTCCCGTATCTGGCCTGTCCTGTATCTAGCCGGTCCCGTATCTGGCCCGTCCCGCATCTGACCCGTTTCGTATCTGGCCCGTCAAGTCCCGTATCTGGTAAGTACCGTCCTGTATCTGGCCCATCCCGTCATGTATCTGGGCGGTCCCATATCTGGCCCATACCGTCCCATATCTGGCTCATCAAGTTTCTGGCCCATCCCGTCATGTACCTGGCCCGTCCCTTCCTGTATCTGGCCCGTCCCGTCCTGTCTCTGGCCTGACCGGTCCTGTCCTGCCTCTGGCCAGTCCCATCCTGCTCTGGTCCGTCCCGTCTCTGGCCCGTCCTGTATCTGGACCGTCCCGTCTTGTATCTGGTCGCCCTGTCTCTGGCCCATCCCGTCCTTTCTCAGGCACGTCCCTTCCGGTCCTGTCTCTGGCCTGTCCTGCATCTGGCCCATCCCGTCACGTATCTGGTCCATCTCATTAAAGGTAGTATTATCAAATCTTCCACAAATTTACACCTCCAGGAAATTTAACCTTGGGTGTGTTTTAAATTAAGGTGAGTTCAATAGTTAGAAAAATATGATACTTTCCATAAATTATTAGCAAAATGTTTAAAATGACACCTATCAAAAAAACAGCCTCCTCCATATCCCCTCAAGCTGTCCTATCCATCACCAAGATAGGTGCATTTTCTGCCATTTAGGTAGAAGTAATCTTCAAATAATTTGCTTCTAATTTAGATAAAGTACCAGGAAGGTATATCATGCAAACTCTACATGTGACGTTTGCCTATTAAACAATAGCTGTAATATTTATTTGCAAAACTTCCATTTTCTCTACACCTGACCTACACTACTTAATTGTAACATCCATGGCGGCGTGCTGGCATGGCTTCCCATCTCACACCATGCAAGACCGCCGACTTACCCATCAATGCAGGCTACGCACTATGTTCCTATGCTGGCTGTGTGCATGTGTCTTGGCTGCTTGTTGAGGGCAGTAGCGGCAGCACTTCCTGATTCTTAAAGGAACAGTGCACCCATTCCTAATGTGTCCCCAGTACTATATCTGACCCATCCCGTCTCTGGCCCGTCCCGTCTCTGGCCCGTCCCATCCTGTCTCTGGCCCGTCCCAGCCTGTCCCTGGCCCCTCCCATCCTGTCTATGGCCCGTCCTGTAATGTCTAACCCGCCCCGTCCCGTATCTGGTCCGTCCAGTCGCATATCTGACCCGTTTGGTCCCGTATCTGACCATCCCGTCCCGTATCTGGCTATCTCTTATCTGGCCCATCTCATCCCGTATGTGTCCCGCCTCGTCCCTTGCCGTCTCTGGCACTTCCTGTCCCGTATCTGACCCAACCAGTCCCTATCTGGCCCGTCCCGTATGTGGCCAGGCCCATTCAGTATCTGGCCCGTCCCGTATCTGGCCCATCCCATCCTGTCCATGGCTCATCCCATATCTAGCCTGTCCTTTCCCATATCTGGCCCGTCCCGTATCTGGCCCATGTCGTCCTGTATCTGGCCTGTCCAATATTTGGCCCGTACCGTCCTGTATCTGGCCTGTCCCGTACTGTATCTGGGGCATCCCGTCCTGTCTCTGGCCCGTCTTTTCCTGTATCTGGACCGTCCCATACCATCTCTGGGCCGTCCCATCCTGTCTATTTCCCGTCCCATAATGTATAGCTCGTCCAGTCCTGTTTCTGGCCCGTCCCGTCCTATCGCTGGCTCGTCCCGTCCTGCATCTGGCCCATCCCATCTCGTATCTGGCCCGTCCCGTATGTGGCCTGTCCTGTCCCGTATCTGGCCTGTCCCTTCCTGTTTCTGGCCAATCCATTCCCATCTTGTCCTGTCTCTGGCCCGTCCCGTCCTGTTTCTGGCCTGTCCCGTCCTGTCTCTGGCTCGTCTGGTGCTGTCTCTGGCCTGTCCAATCCTGTCTCTTGCCAGACCTATCTCTGGTCTGTCCCTTCCTGTCTTTGGCCCGTCCCGTCCTGTCTCTGGCCCGTCCCGTCCTCTCTTTGGCCCGTCCCGTCCTCTCTTTGGCCCGTCCCATCCTCTCTCTTGCCCGTCCTGTCCTGCCTCTGGCCAGTCCCGTCCTGCTCTGGTCCATACCGTCCCTGGACCATCCTGTATCCTGTGTTTGGTCGCCCCGTCTCTAGCCCGTCCCATCCTGCCTCTGGTACACCTCGGTCCTTCCTATCTCCGGCCAGTCTCATCCTGTCTTTGGCCCGTCCCGTCCAGTCTCTGGCCCGTCTCGTCCTGTCTCTGGCGTGTCCCGTCCGGTCCTGTCTCTGGCCCGTCCTGTATTTGGTCCATCCCGTATCTGGCCTGTCCCGTCCTGTATCTGGCCCATCCCATTAAAGGTAGTATTATCAAATCCTCCACAAAATTAAACCTCCAGAAAATTTAACCTGGGGTGTTTTAAATTAAGGTGAGTTTAATAGTTAGAAAAATATGATACCTTCCATAAATTATTAGCAAAATGTTTAAATGACACCTATCAAAAAACAGCCTCCTCCATATCCCCTCAAGCTGTCCTATCCATCACCAAGATAGGTGCATTTTCTGCCATTTAGGTAGAAGTAATCTTCAAACAATTTGCTTCTAATTTAGATAAAGTACTAGGAAGGTATATCATGCAAACTCTACATGTGACGTTTGCCTATTAAACAATAGTTGTAATATTTATTTGCAAAACTTCCACTTTCTCGACGCCTGACCTACACTACTTAATTGTAACATCCATGGCGGCGTGCTGGCATGGCTTCCCATCTCACACCATGCAAGACCGCCGACTTACCCACCAATGCAGGCTGTGCACTATTTGGTCCGTACCGTCCTGTATCTGGCCTGTCCTGTACTGTATCTGGGCCATCCCGTCCTGTCTTTGGCCGTCTTTTCCTGTATCTGTCCCCTTCCGTCTTGTCTCTGGCCCGTCCCGTCCTGTCTATGGCCCGTCCCATAATGTATAGCTTGTCCCGTCCTGATTCTGGCCCGTCCCGTACTGTCTATGGCTCGTCCTGTCCTCTATCTGGCCTGTCGTGTACCGTCTCTGGCCCGTCCCGTCCTGTCTATTTCCCGTCCCATAATGTATAGCTCGTCCCGTCCTGTTTCTGGCCCGTCCCATCCTATCTCTGCCTCGTCCCGTCCAATATCTGGCACGTCCCACATTGTATCTGGCCCGTCCCGCATCTGGCCTGTCCTGTCCCGTATCTGGCCTGTCCCTTCCTGTATCTGGCCAGTCCCTTCCCATCTCGTCCTGTCTCTGGCCTGTCTCGTCCTGTCTCTCCCGTCCCGTCTCTGGCCCGTCCCGTCCCGTATGGTCTCCGGCCCGTGCTTTCCTGTTTCTGGCCCAGCTCTGGCCCTTCTCATCCCGAATCTGGCCCGCCCTGTATGTGGCCCATCCCGTCCAGTATCTGGCCCGTTCCATATCTGGCCTGTCCCGTATCTGGCATGTCCTGTCCCTGGGCCAGCCTGTCCCGTATCTGGCCCGTCCTGTATCTGGACTGTCCCGTATCTGGCCCGTCCCGCATATGAATCGTCCCGTATCTGGCCCGTCACATATCTGGTCCGTACCGTCCTGTATCTGGCCAGTCCCGTCATGTATCTGGTCTGTCCCATTTCTAGCCCATACCGTCCCATATCTGCCTCGTCACGTTTCTGACAAATTCAGTCATGTATCTGGCCCGTCCCGTCCTGTCTCTGGCCCGACCCGTCCTGTCTATGGCCTGTCCCGTAATGTCTCTAGCACATTCCGTCCTGTCTCTGGCCGATCCCGTCCTGTAACTGTTCAGTCCCGTCCTGTATCTGGTCCGTCCCGTCCTGAATCTGGCCCGTCCTGTATCTGGCCCATCCCTTCCTGTATGTGGCACGTCCCATCACGTCCTATCTCTGGCCCATCCCATCCTGAATCTGGCCCGTCCCGTATTTGGCCCGTACCTTCCTGTATCGGGCCCGTCTCGTCCTGTCTCTGGCCTGACCGGTCCTGTCCTGCCTCTGGCCAGTCCCGTCCTGCTCTGGTCCGTCCCTTCGCTGCCCGTCCTGTATCTGGACCGTCCCGTCCTGTACCTGGTCGCCCCGTCTCGGGCCCGTCCCGTCATTTTTCAGGCACGGTCCGTCCGGTCCTGTCTCTGGCCTGTCCTGTATCTGGCCCATCCTGTCACGTATCTGGCCTGTCCCGTCCTGTATCTGGCCCATCTCATTAAAGGTAGTATTATCAAATCCTCCACAAATTTACACCTCCAGGAAATTTAACCTGGGGTGTGTTTTAAATTAAGGTGAGTTTAATAGTTAGAAAAATATGATACTTTCCATAAATTATTAGCAAAATGTTTAAATGACACCTATCAAAAAACAGCCTCCTCCATATCCCCTCAAGCTGTCCTATCCATCACCAAGATAGGTGCATTTTCTGCCATTTAGGTAGAAGTAATCTTCAAACAATTTGCTGCTAATTTAGATAAAGTACTAGGAAGGTATATCATGCAAACTCTACATGTGATGTTTGCCTATTAAACAATAGTTGTAATATTTATTTGAAAAACTTCCATTTTCTCTACGCCTGACCTACACTACTTAATTGTAACATCCATGGCGGCGTGCTGGCATGGCTTCCCATCTCACACCATGCAATACCGCCGACATACCCACCAATGCAGGCTGCGCACTATTTGGCCCGTACCGTCCTGTATCTGGCCTGTCCCGTACTGTATCTGGGCCATCCCGTCCTGTCTTTGGCCCGTCTTTTCCTGTATCTGTCCCGTTCCGTCTTGTCTCTGGCACGTCCCGTCCTGTCTATGGCCCGTCCTATAATGTATTGCTTGTCCCGTCCTGTTTCTGGCCCGTCCCGTACTGTCTCTGGCTCGTCCTGTCCTGTATCTGGCCCATCGTGTACCGTCTCTGGCCCGTCCCGTCCTTTCTATTTACCGTCCCATAACGCATAGCTCGTCCCATCCTGTTTCTGGCCCGTCCCATCCTATCTCTGCCTCGTCCCGTCCTAAATCTGGCCCGTCCCGTCTCGTATATAGCCCGTCCCGCATCTGGCCTGTCCTGTCCCGTATCTGGCCTGTCCCTTCCTGTATCTGGCCAGTCCCTTCCCATCTCGTCCTGTCTCTGGCCTGTCCCGTCCTGTCTCTGGCACGTCTGGTGCTATCTCTGGCCTGTCCAATCCTGTCTCTTGCCCGTCCCGTCTCTGGCCCGTCCGGTCCAGTCTTTGGCCCGTCCCGTCCTGTCTCTGGCCCATCCCTTCCTGTCTCTGGCCCAGCTCTGGCCCGTCTCGTCCCATATCTGGCCCGCCCGATATCTGGCCCATCCCGTCTAGTATCTGGCACGTTCCATATCTGGCCTGTCCCGTATCTGGCACGTCCTGTCCCTGGCCCGGCCTGTCCCGTATCTGTCCCGTCCTGTATCTGTCCTGTCCCGTATCTGGCCCATCCCGCATCTGACCCGTCCCGTATCTGGCCCATCCCATCCCATATCTGGCCCGTCCCATCATGTATCTGGGCTGTCCCATATCTGACCCATCCCGTCTAGTATCTGGCACGTTCCATATCTGGCCTGTCCCGTATCTGGCACGTCCTGTCCCTGACCCGGCCTGTCCCGTATCTGGCCCGTCCTGTATTTGGCCTGTCCCGTATCTGGCCCGTCCCGCATCTGACCCGTCCCGTATCTGGCCCGTCCCGTCCCGTATTTGGTCCGTACCGTCCTGTATCTGGCCCGTCCCGTCCCATATCTGGCTCGTCACGTTTCTGGCCCATCCCGTCATGTATCTGGCCCGTCCCATCCTGTCTCTGGCTCGACCCGTCCTGTGTATGGCCTATTCCTTAATGTCTCTAGCACATTCCGTCCTCTCTCTGGCCCATCCCGTCCTGTATCTGGTCGGTCCCGTCCTGTATCTGGCCCGTCCTATCCTGAATCTGGCCCGTCCCGTATCTGGCCCGTCCCTTTCTGTATCGGGCCCGTCCCATCCTGTCCTGTCTATGGCCCATCCTGTCTTGAATCTGGCCCGTCCCGTATCTGGCCCGTCCCTTCCTGTATCAGGCCTGTCCCGACCTGTCTCTGGCCTAACTGGTCCTGTCCTGCCTCTGGCCAGTCCCGTCCTGCTCTGATCCATCCCATCCCTGGCCCGTCCTGTATCTGGACCGTCCCCCATCCTGTATCTGGTCGCCTCGTCTCTGGCCCGTCCCGTCCTTTCTCAGGCACGTCCCGTCCGGTCCTGTCTCTGGCCTGTCCTGCATCTGGACCATCCCATTAAAGGTAGTATTATCAAATCCTCCACAAATTTAAACCTCCAGGAAATTTAACCTGGGGTGTGTTTTAAATTAAGGTGAGTTTAATAGTTAGAAAAATATGATACTTTCCATAAATTATTAGCAAAATGTTTAAATGACACCTATCAAAAAACAGCCTCCTCCATATCCCCTCAAGCTGTCCTATCCATCACCAAGATAGGTGCATTTTCTACCATTTAGGTAGAAGTAATCTTCAAACAATTTGCTTCGAATTTAGATAAAGTACTAGGAAGGTATATCATGCAAACTGTACATGTGATGTTTGCCTATTAAACAATAGTTGTAATATTTATTTACAAAACTTCCATTTTCTCTACGCCTGACCTACACTACTTAATTGTAACATCCATGGCGGCGTTGTGGCATGGCTTTCCATCTCACACCATGCAAGAGAGCCGACTTACCCACCAATGCAGGCTGCGCACTATTTGGCCCGTACAGTCCTGTCTTTGGCCAGTCTTTTCCTGTATCTGTCCCGTTCCGTCTTGTCTATGGCCCGTCCTGTCCTGTATATGGCCCGTCCCATAATGTAATGCTTGTCCCGTCCTGTTTCTGGCCCGTCACGTACTGTCTCTGGCTCGTCCTGTCCTGTATCTGGCCCGTCGCGTACCGTCTATGGCCCGTCCCGTCCTGTCTATTTCCCGTCCCATAATGTATAGCTCGTCCCGTCCTGTTTCTGGCCCGTCCCATCCTATCTCTGCCTCATCCTGTCCTATATATGGCCCATCCCGTCTCGTATCTGGCCCGTCCCGCAACTGGCCTGTCCTGTCCCGTATCTGGCCTGTCCCTTCCTGTATCTGGCCAGTCCCTTCCCATCTTGTCCTGTCTCTGGCCTGTCCCGTCCTGTCTCTGGCCCGTCCGGTGCTATCTCTGGCATGTCCAATCCTGTCTCTTACCCGTCCCGTCTCTGGCCCGTCCGGTCCAGTCTTTGGCCCGTCCTGTCCTGTCTCTGGCCCATCCCTTCCTGTCTCTGGCGCAGCTCTGGTCCGTCTCGTCCTGTATCTGGCCCGCCCTGTATCTGGCCCATCCCATCCAGTATCTGGCCCGTTCCATATCTGGCCTGTCCCGTATCTGGCACGTCCTGTCCCTGGCCCGTCCTGTATCTGGCCTGTCCCGTATCTGGCCCGTCCCGCATCTGACCCGTCCCGTATCTGGCCCGTCCCGTCCTGTATTTGGTCCGTACCGTCCTGTATCTGGCCCGTCCCGTAATGTATGTGGGCTCTCCCATATCTGTCCCATACCATCCCATATTTGGCTCGTCACGTTTCTGGCCCATCCCGTCATGAATCTGGCCTGTCCCATCCTGTCTCTGGCCCGACCCGTCCTGTCTATGGCCTGTCCCATAATGTCTCTAGCACATTCCGTCCTGTCTCTGGCCCATCCCGTCCTGTATCTTGTCGGTCCCGTCCTGTATCTGGCCCGTCCCGTCCTGTATCTGGCCCGTCCCGTCCTGAATGTGGCACGTCCAGTATATGGCCCGTCCCTTCCTGTATCTGGCCCGTCCCATCACGTCCTATCTCTGGCCCATCCTGTCTTGAATCTGGCCCGTCCCGTATCTGGCCCATCCCTTCCTGTATCTGGCCCGTCCCGTCCTGTCTCTGGCCTGACCAGTCCAGTCCTGCCTCTGGCCAGTCCCGTCCTGCTCTGGTCCGTCCCGTCCCTGGCCCGTCCTGTATCTGAACCGTCCCGTCCTGTATCTGGTCGCCCCGTACTGTATCTGGGCCATCCCATCCTGTCTCTGGCCCGTCTTTTTCTGTATCTGGACCGTCCCGTCCAGTCTCTGGACGGTCTCATAATGTATAGCATGTCCTGTCCTGTTTCTGGCCCGTCCCGTCCTCTCACTTGCTCGTCCTGTCCTGTATCTGGCACGTCCCGTACCGTCTCTGGCCCGTCCCATCCTGTCTATTTCCCGTCCCATAATGTATTACTCGTCCAGTCCTGTTTCTGGCCCGTCCTGTCCTATCTCTGGCTCGTCCCGTCCTGTATCTGGCCCGTCCCATCTCGTATGTGGCCCGTCCCGCATCTGGCCTGTCCTGTCCAATATCTGGCCTGTCCCTTCCTGTATCTGGCCAGTCCCTTCCCATCTTGTCCTGTCTCTGGCCTGTCCCGTTCTGTCTCTGGCCTGTCCCGTCCTGTCTCTGACCCATCCGGTGCTACCTCTGGCCTGTCCAATCCTGTCTCTTGCCTGTCCCATCTCTGGTCCGTCCCATCCTGTCTTTGGCCCATCACGTCCTGTCTCTGTAACGTCCCGTCCTCTCTTTTGCCCGTCCCGTCCTCTCTCTTGCCCGTCCTCTCCTGTCTCTGGCCCGACCTGTCCTGTCCTACCTCAGACCAGTCCCGTACTGCTCTGTCCCGTCCCATCCCTGGACTGTCCTGTATCTGGACCGTCCTGTCCTGTATCTGTCGCCCCGTTTCTAGCCCGTCCAGTCTTGTCTCTGGCACGCCTCAGTCCGTCCTATCTCCGGCCCGTCCAGTATTGTCACTGGCCCGTCTCGTCATGTCTCTGGATCGTCCCGTCCGGTCCTGACTCTGGCCCGTCCTGTATCTGGCCCATTCCGTATCTGGCCTGTTCCGTCCTGTATCTGGCCCATCCCATTAAAGGTAGTATTATCAAATCCTCCACAAATTTACACATAAAGGAACTTTAACCTGGGGTGTGTTTTAAATTAAGGTGAGTTCAATAGTTAGAAAAATATGATACTTTCCATAAATTATTAGCAAAATGTTTAAATGACACCTATCAAAAAAACAGCCTCCTCCATATCCCCTCAAGCTGTCCTATCCATCACCAAGATAGGTGCATCTTCTGCCATTTAGGTAGAAGTAATCTTCAAACAATTTGCTTCTAATTTAGATAAAGTACCAGGAAGGTATATCATGCAAACTCTACATGTGATGTTTGCCTATTAAACAATAGTTGTAATATTTATTTGCAAAATTTCCATTTTCTCTACACCTGACCTACACTACTTAATTGTAACATCCCTGGCGGCGTGCTGGCATGGCTTCCCATCTCACACCATGCAAGACCGCCGACTTACCCACCAATGCAGGCTACGCACTATGTTCCTATGCTGGCTGTGTGCATGTGTCTTGGCTGCTTGTTGAGGGCGGTAGCGGCAGCACTTCCTGATTCTTAAAGGAACAGTGCACGCATTCCTAATGTGTCCCCAGTTCTGTATCTCACCCGTCCCGGTCTCTGGCCCGTCGCGGTCTCTGGCCCATCCCGTCCTGTCTCTTGCCCGTCCCTGGCCCCTCCCATCCTGTCTATGGCCCGTCCTGTAATGTCTAACCCGCCCCTTCCCGTATCTGGTCCGTCCAGTCCCATATCTGACCTGTTTAGTCCCGTATCTGGCTGTCCCTTATGTTGCCCATCTCATCCCGTATCTGGCCCACCTCGTCCCTTCCCGTCTCTGGCACGTCCTGTCCCGTATCTGACCATACCAGTCCCTATCTGGCCCGTCCCGTATATGGCCAGGCCCATTCAGTATCTGGCCCGTCCCATCCTGTCCATGGCTCATCCCATATCTAGCCTGTCCTGTCCCATATCTGGCCCGTCCCGTATCTGGCCCATGTCGTCCTGTATCTGGCCTGTCCAATATTTGGCCCGTACCGTCCTGTATCTGGCCTGTCCCGTACTGTATCTGGGGCATCCCGTCCTGTCTCTGGCCCATCTTTTCCTGTATCTGGACCGTCCTATAATGTATAGCTTGTCCCGTCCTGTTTCTGGCCCGACCCCGTCCTGTCTCTGGCTCGTCCTGTCCTGTATCTGGTCCGACCCATATCGTCGCTGGCCCGTCCCATCCTGTCTATTTCCCGTCCCATAATGTATAGCTCGTCCCATCCTGTTTCTGGCCCGTCCCATCCTATCTCTGCCTCATCCCGTCCTATATATGGCCCATCCCGTCTCGTATCTGGCCCGTCCCGCAACTGGCCTGTCCTGTCCCGTATCTGGCCTGTCCCTTCCTGTATCTGGCCAGTCCCTTCCCATCTTGTCCTGTCTCTGGCCTGTCCCGTCCTGTCTCTGGCCCGTCCGGTGCTATCTCTGGCATGTCCAATCCTGTCTCTTACCCGTCCCGTCTCTGGCCCGTCCGGTCCAGTCTTTGGCCCGTCCTGTCCTGTCTCTGGCCCATCCCTTCCTGTCTCTGGCGCAGCTCTGGTCCGTTTCGTCCTGTATCTGGCCCGCCCTGTATCTGGCCCATCCCATCCAGTATCTGGCCCGTTCCATATCTGGCCTGTCCCGTATCTGGCACGTCCTGTCCCTGGCCCAGCCTGTCCCGTATCTGGCCCGTCCTGTATCTGGCCTGTCCCGTATCTGGCCCGTCCCGCATCTGACCCGTCCCGTATCTGGCCCGTCCCGTCACGTATTTGGTCCGTACCGTCCTGTATCTGGCCCGTCCCGTAATGTATGTGGGCTGTCCCATATCTGTCCCATACCGTCCCATATTTGGCTCGTCACGTTTCTGGCCCATCCCGTCATGAATCTGGCCTGTCCCATCCTGTCTCTGGCCCGACCCGTCCTGTCTATGGCCTGTCCCGTAATGTCTCTAGCACATTCCGTCCTGTCTCTGGCCCATCCCGTCCTGTATCTGGTCGGTCCCGTCCTGTATCTGGCCCGTCCCGTCCTGTATCTGGCCCGTCCCGTCCTGAATGTGGCACGTCCAGTATATGGCCCGTCCCTTCCTGTATCTGGCCCGTCCCATCACGTCCTATCTCTGGCCCATCCCGTCTTGAATCTGGCCCGTCCCGTATCTGGCCCATCCCTTCCTGTATCTGGCCCATCCCGTCCTGTCTCTGGCCTGACCAGTCCAGTCCTGCCTCTGGCCAGTCCCGTCCTACTCTGGTCCGTCCCGTCCCTGGCCCGTCCTGTATCTGAACCGTCCCGTCCTGTATCTGGTCGCCCCGTACTGTATCTGGGCCATCCCATCCTGTCTCTGGCCCGTCTTTTCCTGTATCTGGACCGTCCCGTCCAGTCTCTGGACGGTCTCATAATGTATAGCATGTCCTGTCCTGTTTCTGGCCCGTCCCATCCTGTCACTTGCTCGTCCTGTCCTGTATCTGGCACGTCCCGTACCGTCTCTGGCCCGTCCCATCCTGTCTATTTCCCGTCCCATAATGTATTACTCGTCCAGTCCTGTTTCTGGCCCGTCCTGTCCTATCTCTGGCTCGTTCCGTCCTGTATCTGGCCCGTCCCATCTCGTATGTGGCCCGTCCCGCATCTGGCCTGTCCTGTCCCATATCTGGCCTGTCCCTTCCTGTATCTGGCCAGTCCCTTCCCATCTCGTCCTGTCTCTGGCCTGTCCCGTTCTGTCTCTGGCCTGTCCCGTCCTGTCTCTGACCCATCCGGTGCTACCTCTGGCCTGTCCAATCCTGTCTCTTGCCTGTCCCATCTCTGGTCCGTCCCGTCCTGTCTTTGGCCCATCACGTCCTGTCTCTGGAACGTCCCGTCCTCTCTTTTGCCCGTCCCGTCCTCTCTCTTGCCCGTCCCCTCCTGTCTCTGGCCCGACCTGTCCTGTCCTACCTCAGACCAGTCCCGTACTGCTCTGTCCCGTCCCATCCCTGGACTGTCCTGTATCTGGACCGTCCTGTCCTGTATCTGTCGCCCCGTTTCTAGCCCGTCCAGTCTTGTCTCTGGCACGCCTCAGTCCGTCCTATCTCCGGCCCGTCCAGTATTGTCTCTGGCCCGTCTCGTCATGTCTCTGGATCGTCCCGTCCGGTCCTGACTCTGGCCCGTCCTGTATCTGGCCCATTCCGTATCTGGCCTGTTCCGTCCTGTATCTGGCCCATCCCATTAAAGGTAGTATTATCAAATCCTCCACAAATTTACACATAAAGGAACTTTAACCTGGGGTGTGTTTTAAATTAAGGTGAGTTCAATAGTTAGAAAAATATGATACTTTCCATAAATTATTAGCAAAATGTTTAAATGACACCTATCAAAAAACAGCCTCCTCCATATCCCCTCAAGCTGTCCTATCCATCACCAAGATAGGTGCATCTTCTGCCATTTAGGTAGAAGTAATCTTCAAACAATTTGCTTCTAATTTAGATAAAGTACCAGGAAGGTATATCATGCAAACTCTACATGTGATGTTTGCCTATTAAACAATAGTTGTAATATTTATTTGCAAAATTTCCATTTTCTCTACACCTGACCTACACTACTTAATTGTAACATCCCTGGCGGCGTGCTGGCATGGCTTCCCATCTCACACCATGCAAGACCGCAGACTTACCCACCAATGCAGGCTACGCACTATGTTCCTATGCTGGCTGTGTGCATGTGTCTTGGCTGCTTGTTGAGGGCGGTAGCGGCAGCACTTCCTGATTCTTAAAGGAACAGTGCACGCATTCCTAATGTGTCCCCAGTTCTGTATCTCACCCGTCCCGGTCTCTGGCCCGTCGCGGTCTCTGGCCCATCCCGTCCTGTCTCTTGCCCGTCCCTGGCCCCTCCCATCCTGTCTATGGCCTGTCCTGTAATGTCTAACCCGCCCCTTCCCGTATCTGGTCCGTCCAGTCCCATATCTGACCTGTTTAGTCCCGTATCTGGCTGTCCCTTATGTTGCCCATCTCATCCCGTATCTGGCCCACCTCGTCCCTTCCCGTCTCTGGCACGTCCTGTCCCGTATCTGACCATACCAGTCCCTATCTGGCCCGTCCCGTATATGGCCAGGCCCATTCAGTATCTGGCCCGTCCCATCCTGTCCATGGCTCATCCCATATCTAGCCTGTCCTGTCCCATATCTGGACCGTCCCGTATCTGGCCCATGTCGTCCTGTATCTGGCCTGTCCAATATTTGGCCCGTACCGTCCTGTATCTGGCCTGTCCCGTACTGTATCTGGGGCATCCCGTCCTGTCTCTGGCCCATCTTTTCCTGTATCTGGACCGTCCTATAATGTATAGCTTGTCCCGTCCTGTTTCTGGCCCGACCCCGTCCTGTCTCTGGCTCGTCCTGTCCTGTATCTGGTCCGACCCATACCGTCGCTGGCCCGTCCCATCCTGTCTATTTCCCGTCCCATAATGTATAGCTCGTCCCATCCTGTTTCTGGCCCGTCCCATCCTATCTCTGCCTCGTCCCGTCCTATATCTGGCCCGTCCCATCTCGTATCTGGCCCGTCCCGCATCTGGCCTGTCCTGTCCCGTATCTGGCCTGTCCCTTCCTGTATCTGGCCAGTCCCTTCCCATCTCGTCCTGTCTGTGGCCTGTCCCGTCCTGTCTCTGGCCCGTCCGGTGCTATCTCTGGCCTGTCCCCAGGATGCGCAGTAATATGGGATCGTGTTCTTATCATTTCTCCCACAGTCCCTGCAGCTTCAGCCGCACAGATCGGACCCCGGGGCGAGGGGTGATACCTGCTGCAATCCTTGTATCCTGAAGTACTGCGGCCGCTGTACTGGGGTCCTAGAAAGTTATACCCCAGGGAAGACAGTGGAAGGAGGAACACGGAAAGGGATCATTCATACTTATCCGTCACTTAGTAATCGCCATCTTCCATCTGTGGCCTGGAGAAAATGCTGGTCTTGCTTGTAATCGGAGGGGAGGACACATCTGCCGGTGAGACGACTGCTCTGCTCCAGTGATCGGCTGCAACTGGTGTGAGTGGGGGATTGAGCTATGTAATAAGGGAGAAAACGATGATGTCATAAAGGAAGAAAAGGTGATGATGTCATAAGAGCAGAGAGAAGCCCAGGACGAGCACAGCAATAGCTCCTACAGCAATTCATTATTTTCACAGCTTAATGTTTTTTGTAATCTGGAATAAATCTTTATGCAGAGGCTTCTCTGTGATAGAACAACCACCCCCACCATACACAGCACAGGATGGGCCCCGGAATCACTGCTATTGTGCACTTGATGTAATCTATAAATATGGACATCCTGGCACAGAAAGTGAAATAACCAATACTTGCATTCACCAGTAGAGGGAGCGCAAGAGCGAGCAGCATAAAGCCGCACATTACATGTCCTATGTATACAATTACCGGGCGGTAGAGGGCGCAATTTGATAAAAAAGGAATAAATAAAATCACCAACTGTAGCTCGCCAGCGCCGCCTCCAGGGTCCTTCCTCCGGCATAAAGCACAGTGACGGCCTCCAACACCGCCCTCTGCCCGCCCCCGGCCGTCGGTACCTCCCAGCTCTGTCAGCGCCGCCCGGGACAGGAGATGAGGCTGCGCTTGTTACCTCAGCAGGACGCAGGATACTTCTTGCCGTTGGAGCCGGTGTTACGCAGGGGACGTCGGTCAGCGCGATGACGTCACTGCATGGCACCGACAAGCGTTGACTGTGAGACGTGATAGAAGAGGAGGCGGAGGCTGCGGTGACCCGGAGCCTGGAAGACGGAGGAGAAGAGAATTCATTTTTATTCTTATATTATTTGGCCTCTGACTGGGGGACATTATATTATATGTGGGTCTGTGAGGACATTATATTATATGTGGGTCTGTGGGGACATTATATTATATGTGGGTCTGTGAGGACATTATATTATATGTGGGTCTGTGAGGACATTATATTATATGTGGGTCTGTGGGGACATTATATTATATGTGGGTCTGTGGTGACATTATATTATATGTGGGTCTGTGAGGACATTATATTATATGTGGGTCTGTGGTGACATTATATTATATGTGGGTCTGTGAGGACATTATATTATATGTGGGTCTGTGAGGACATTATATTATATGTGGGTCTGTGAGGACATTATATTATATGTGGGTCTGTGAGAACATTATATTATATGTGGGTCTGTGAGGACATTATATTATATGTGGGTCTGTGAGGACATTATATTATATGTGGGTCTGTGAGGACATTATATTATATGTGGGTCTGTGAGGACATTATATTATATGTGGGTCTGTGAGGACATTATATTATATGTGGGTCTGTGAGGACATTATATTATATGTGGGTCTGTGAGGACATTATATTATATGTGGGTCTGTGAGGACATTATATTATATGTGGGTCTGTGAGGACATTATATTATATGTGGGTCTGTGGATACATTATATTATATGTGGGTCTGTGAGGACATTATATTATATGTGGGTCTGTGGGACATTATATTATATGTGGGTCTGTGGGGACATTATATTATATGTGGGTCTGTGAGGACATTATATTATATGTGGGTCTGTGGGGACATTATATTATATGTGGGTCTGTGAGGACATTATATTATATGTGGGTCTGTGAGGACATTATATTATATGTGGGTCTGTGAGGACATTATATTATATGTGGGTCTGTGAGGACATTATATTATATGTGGGTCTGTGAGGACATTATATTATATGTGGGTCTGTGGGACATTATATTATATGTGGGTCTGTGAGGACATTATATTATATGTGGGTCTGTGAGGACATTATATTATATGTGGGTCTGTGAGGACATTATATTATATGTGGGTCTGTGAGGACATTATATTATATGTGGGTCTGTGAGGACATTATATTATATGTGGGTCTGTGAGGACATTATATTATATGTGGGTCTGTGGGGACATTATATTATATGTGGGTCTGTGAGGACATTATATTATATGTGGGTCTGTGAGGACATTATATTATATGTGGGTCTGTGAGGACATTATATTATATGTGGGTCTGTGAGGACATTATATTATATGTGGGTCTGTGAGGACATTATATTATATGTGGGTCTGTGGGACATTATATTATATGTGGGTCTGTGAGGACATTATATTATATGTGGGTCTGTGAGGACATTATATTATATGTGGGTCTGTGAGGACATTATATTATATGTGGGTCTGTGAGGACATTATATTATATGTGGGTCTGTGAGGACATTATATTATATGTGGGTCTGTGGAGACATTATATTATATGTGGGTCTGTGAGGACATTATATTATATGTGGGTCTGTGAGGACATTATATTATATGTGGGTCTGTGAGGACATTATATTATATGTGGGTCTGTGAGGACATTATATTATATGTGGGTCTGTGAGGACATTATATTATATGTGGGTCTGTGGGGACATTATATTATATGTGGGTCTGTGAGGACATTATATTATATGTGGGTCTGTGAGGACATTATATTATATGTGGGTCTGTGAGGACATTATATTATATGTGGGTCTGTGAGGACATTATATTATATGTGGGTCTGTGAGGACATTATATTATATGTGGGTCTGTGAGGACATTATATTATATGTGGATCTGTGAGGACATTATATTATATGTGGGTCTGTGAGGACATTATATTATATGTGGGTCTGTGAGGACATTATATTATATGTGGGTCTGTGAGGACATTATATTATATGTGGATCTGTGAGGACATTATATTATATGTGGGTCTGTGAGGACATTATATTATATGTGGATCTGTGAGGACATTATATTATATGTGGGTCTGTGGGGACATTATATTATATGTGGGTCTGTGAGGACATTATATTATATGTGGGTCTGTGAGGACATTATATTATATGTGGGTCTGTGAGGACATTATATTATATGTGGGTCTGTGAGGACATTATATTATATGTGGGTCTGTGAGGACATTATATTATATGTGGGTCTGTGAGGACATTATATTATATGTGGGTCTGTGAGGACATTATATTATATGTGGGTCTGTGAGGACATTATATTATATGTGGGTCTGTGAGGACATTATATTATATGTGGGTCTGTGAGGACATTATATTATATGTGGGTCTGTGAGGACATTATATTATATGTGGGTCTGTGAGGACATTATATTATATGTGGGTCTGTGAGGACATTATATTATATGTGGGTCTGTGAGGACATTATATTATATGTGGGTCTGTGAGGACATTATATTATATGTGGGTCTGTGAGGACATTATATTATATGTGGGTCTGTGAGGACATTATATTATATGTGGGTCTGTGAGGACATTATATTATATGTGGGTCTGTGAGGACATTATATTATATGTGGGTCTGTGAGGACATTATATTATATGTGGGTCTGTGAGGACATTATATTATATGTGGGTCTGTGAGGACATTATATTATATGTGGGTCTGTGAGGACATTATATTATATGTGGGTCTGTGAGGACATTATATTATATGTGGGTCTGTGAAGGACATTATATTATATGTGGGTCTGTGAGGACATTATATTATATGTGGGTCTGTGAGGACATTATATTATATGTGGGTCTGTGGGGACATTATATTATATGTGGGTCTGTGAGGACATTATATTATATGTGGGTCTGTGAGGACATTATATTATATGTGGGTCTGTGGGGACATT